>NC_135886.1:16130094-16730094 GCF_964194155.1 Cetorhinus maximus
TGCTGCCAACAAGGTGGCGTGGGTCAGGGTCACCAAGACGCAAAACTCACAAACGACAAATAATGGCAGAGCGGGAGATCAGCTAATGAACTTGAACTTGATTGAGGCGGTCATCCTCTGGAGAGTGGGTGTGGAGAGGGTGGGTGTGGAGAGGGTGGGTGTGGAGAGGTGTGAGAGGGTGGGTGTGGAGAGGGTGGGTGTGGAGAGGGTGGGCGTGGAGAGGGAGGGCTTTCAGGTCTGAGCGCAACCCCAGAGACCCCAGATTCTGTTCCTGGAGCTGCCTCTCCATGAGAGTCGCCATTCTCTCAATGGGGGAGGCATTGCGCTCGGCCATGAGGGTCAACGTAGTGCTCATGCTCCACATGGACTCCTCCATGACAGAGACCTTGGCACGCATACCCTCAGTAACCTCAGCCAGGTTGTCCCACACATCCTGCTGGACATGCAGCATCTAGCGCCTAATGGATGACTCCAGAAGCTTGTCATCTGCCTCGGACTCAGCATGGTCCTGGTCTCCAGCAGTCCTCTAACTGCCAGTGCCCTGGGCACTCTCTGCCTCCACCAGCTCTGGGTATGCTCAAGGTGACGGCAAGGCTTCATCTCCACAAGGACTGTGCAGTGGTCATTCCAACCGATATTGTCATGTACCGATGCATCTGTGGCAGGCAGGTTGGTGAAGATGAGGTCAAGTATGTTTTTCCCTCTTGTTGGTTCCCTCACCACCTGCCGCAGACCCAGTCCAACACTATGTCATTTAGGATTCACCCAGTTTGGTTAGTAGAGGTGCTACCGAGCCACTCTTGGTGATAGACAGTGAAGTCCCCCCTTTCAGAGTACATTTTGTGCCTTTGCCACCCTCAGTGCTTCCTTTAAGTGATGTTTCAACATGGATGTTGAGCACTGATTCATCAGCTGAGGGAGGTCGGTACGTGGTAATCAGCAGGAGGTTTCCTTTCCCCTGACTGGCCTGATGCCATGAGACTTCATGGGGCCTGGAGTAGATGTTGAGGACTCCCAGGGCAACTACCTCCCAACTGTATACCTCTGTGCAGCCACCCCGGCTGGACCTGTCCTGTCGGTGGGATAGGACATACCCAGGGATGTGATTCCGTGTGGATGACTATGTTAGGCTGTTGCTTGATTAGTCTGTGAGACAGCTCTTCCAATTTTGGCACTATCCCCCAGATGTTAGTGAGGAGGACTTTTCAGGGTCGACAGGGCTGAGATTGCTGTTCTTGTTCCCGGTGCCTAGGTCAATGTCGGTGGTCTGTCTGGTTTCATTCCTTTTTTGAGACTTTGTGGTGGTTTGATATCTGTATGATAGAGAACCTGTAACTTCCTCAGCCCAGCCCAAAATACTTAACAATTAACTTTTGAAGCACCAAATCGACAGCCAATTAGCACATAGCATAATGTGTAGGTGGAACAATTGACACAGAAACTTCTGACTTTTCCCTGACTACATACACCTGAAGCAGCTTGGGACATTTTATCATTGAATAGACACTAGATAAATATAATTTCTTGTTGTTTCTGAAGGCATTGGCTGAGGGGGAAATGCTAACTAGGAGTTTTCCCTGGTGTCCTGGCCAATATTTATCCCTCAATCAATGTCAGAAAAAGAGATTGTCTAGTCATTGTCACATTGCTGTTTGGAGGAGCTTGCTGTGCCCAAATTGGCTGCCACATTTCCTACTTTACAACAGTGCCTAGACTTTAAAAATACTTCATTGTCTGTAAAATGATTTGATACATCTGGTGATTGTGAAAGGTGCTATATAAATGCAAGTCTTTGCATGAGCCATGTGCCACAGCTAATATGGTTGTGGGGGGTCTCTACATAAGAGTGAGAGAGAGATTTGACTGAATTATTCTCAAGGTGCAATGTTGCAGAGGAAGCTGAGGCTTTTAGCTGGTGGCCTTAATTGCCTCTTGTCTGGAGAATGACCCAAACAGAAGGGGAGGGAGGAATCCAAACAAGAAAATATTTTTCTTACTTGGAAACTGGCAGCAAAGCTAGAACTGGAAAACTTTCAACAAATTTACAAAGTAAATGCTGGAAACGTCAGACTGGTTTCTCAAAGTGGATACCTATATTAGATAGAGCTTTACCTGGTCATCTTTAATAACTCACTCATGCCTACAGCAGTCCCAATACAATTTAGGAGAACAGGCATATCTGAAGGAGCCCTTAACAGAATGTGCTGCCAGTGAAAGGGAGGATTCCCACAGTCACACAGCCTCACTGGGGTCAGGAATTGTGAACGTGCCATGGAGGCACTCCACCACACGTCCCTTACTGGCCTTGGCACCATCTTTGGCCAAAGCAAACACTAAGATGCCCAAAACACAACACCAAATGCTCACACAGCATCATTCTCAACCCTTGGCAATGTTAATCACCTACTGGAATTCTCATTAACCCCTGGATTACAACAGATTACCGCATTTATATTAAAGAGGAGGATCATTCCCCGGCCACGTACAATGTGAAATGTTATTTCCAGCGAGAACATGGGAGAGAGAATTGATTGATTAATCTCCTCATCAAAATCTCTGCCACAAGTTAGTATAAAATAAGAGAAAGGACAAAACTGGAAAAGAGGGACGCATCATTAAACCAGGGGGCTGCAGTCATCCTGCTTTTCAGGGCCATGTCCTCTTTGCAGCAGGTGTGGGCTGGGATCACTGAGAGGTGCGCAGTTCAAATATGGTGCCCGGTGTGATGAGGCAGTGAGGTGACGGTGTGGTTGGCGAATCAGAGGCCGCCCGCCATTGAAAGGGCGTGGTTCCCTGGAATGCATAATTACTGAGGCGGGATCGGGACGATATGGCCTGAATAGTCACCATTGCAGCCAAAGGGTAAAACGTTCTTTCACCCGCCCGCCACTGCACTTAGTGCAAATCTGGGATAATTCTGCCCAACACCAGGAGTCTGCCACATTAGTGACACGGCTAGAGTGTGCCAACCTATTGCTGCATGCGAGAGCGTCTTGGGCCACTTCACAGTTCCAGGCATTGCTCAGCTTCTTATATTCTGATGATATTTGAACAGGAGCAGAAACTGCGAAGTTACCAATTAACTTGGCATAAAAGAGGAAAGGAAGCTCTCTTCTATCACCCCCTCACCCATCACCCCCTCACCCATCACCTTCTCACCCATCACCACCTCACTCATCACCATCTCACCCATCACCACCTCACCAGTCACCCCCGCACCCACTCACCCCCTCACCCATCACCACCTCACTCATCACCCCTCATTCATCACTCCCTCACTCGTCATCCCCTCACCTATCAGCCCCTCATCCATCACCCCCACATTCATCACCCCTTTACTCATCAATCCCTCACCCATCACCTGCTCACCCATCACCCCCTTACTCATCACCCCCTCATTCATCACTCCCTCACTCATTGCCCCCTCATCCATCACCACCTCACCCATCACCCCCTCACCCATCACCCCCTCATTCATCACTCCCTCACTCATTGCCCCTCACCCACCACCCCCTCACCCATCACCACCTCACCCATCACCACCTCACCCATTACCGCCTCACTCATCACCCCCTCATTCATCACCCCCTCATTCATCACCCCCTCAATCATCACCCCCTCATTCATCATCCCCTCACTCATCACCCCCTCACTCATCACCTCCTCACCCATCACCCCGGCCTGAATTTTACATTCCGAGTGCACATAAATTGCAGGAAATGAGGTCAGGCGTGCGTCCCGACATCATCACACACGCGTGCTATGTTGAGGTTGGCTGTCGTGTGCAGGAGTCAGAGTCGCGCCCGCCAACAATTAAAGGGCCAATTAAGGCCATTAAAAAGCCCATTGAGTGAGATTTTACACTGCCCGTGTGATTTCACACTGGTCTCACCGGAAAAATGGGCAGCATTTTTTATCAAATTGTCATCCACGGGCGGGATAATATGGATCAGGAGCATTGCCATTGTGAGTAGCGAGGAATTTAGGAGATAGTTTGCTGCTGGATGCTTAGTGAAACTTGACAGCTTCATCTCTGTTTTCAGCTTGAGTCTTTGCTAGCTTTCATTTCAGGATTCAATGGTGTTTCCAAGGCCCCTGGAGGATTTATACCATGTGGACCCTACCAGTCACCAGGTAATGGGGATTGTGTACTCCACTGATGGCACCTCCTCTCAGGAGGAAGAGAGGGGCAGAAGGGAGAGGAGGCCAGGCATTCACAGGCAGCATTTAAGGGAGCAACCTGTGGGAAGAGAGGCACAGGGGGTGCAGGGCCAGCAGGCAGTCCAGGCGGAAGGGGCCGCAGAAGACGCCGCTATCCTGCTGCCAGAGTGTACAGGCTACTTCAATGATGCAGCTACCTCAATATGTCCGAGGTACAATGCTGAAGGAGGCTGCACCACCTTATGTTAGATGATTGAGCCTGAGGTCAGCTCCGACTGTGTGAGTGGACACCCTATGCCAGTGGCTCTGAAGGTCACAGTGGCCCTCAACTTCTATGCCTCTGGCTCTTTCCAGGTGTCAGTGGGGGATCTCTGTATAATCTCCCAACCAGGTGTCCACAGCTGCGTCAAGCTGGTGACTGATGCCCTGTTCAGGCTGAGCGAGACAGAGGCTTGACTGTGATTGCTGGGTTCCCCATACCCAGAGTGCCATCGACTACACTCATGTGACCATCAAGGCACCAGCAGGTCAGCCGAGTGCCTTTGTCAACAGGAAGGACTTCCAGTTGATGAACGTGTGGATAGTGTGTGACCACAAGATGCAGGTTCTGCAAGTCTGTGCAAGGTACCCAGGCAGCTCCCATGACGCTTACATCCTGAGACACTCACAGGTACCGAGGCTCTTCAGTGCTCCAGCCCAACTGGATGGATGGCTGCTGGGTGACAAGGGCTAATTGTTGAAAATGTGGCTCATGCTGCCTCTCTGCCACTCAAGAACAGAGGCAGAGCAGAGTTATAATAGGAGTCACGCCTCCACAAGGGCGGTGATAGTGAGGATATAGGTCTGCTGAAGATGAGATTCAGATGCCTGGACTGTTCAGTGGGGCACTTCAATACCCTCCAGAGCGGGTGTCTCTGAGAGTCATTGCATACTGCACTCTCCTCAATCTGGCTCTGGCAGGGAGGGACCCACTGGGGGATGAGGATTTCCAGGCATCTCCACAGGCCACAGATGATGACTCCAGTGGTGGATCAGAAGAGGAGCCCGGGGAAGAGCACGGTGAGGACGTGGAGGCAGACCTTTGGAACCTTCAGGGAGGCAGGGACATCAGGGAGTCCTTGATTCAACACTCCTTCAGCTTGACTGTCAAGGCACTACTTCCACCTCATGCCAGGGGTGCCACCTCCTTACCGGGTGTTTGCAATGTCACATTCCACTGAACCCAGAGTCCACACAGTACCTGTGCAATAAAGTTTAGAGACACTCACATCCATCATGACATACTGGCGTGCCCTGAATCTATAAAACAAGTGAAGCACACTCAGGCCATTAACACAAAAGCAATATTTATATTCTCTTGGCACTTACAGGCAATGAACATAACATTATCAGGTGTTAACAGTCACACCAGTAAACAATGAATAATGGCAGAACAGAAGATCACAGGAGAAAAGTCCCTCTTGGGCTCACTGTGATTTAAACAAACATCCATATGCACAAGGAGCAGGAGTAGGCCATTCAGCCCCTCAAGCCTGCTCTGCTATTTAATAAGATCATGGCTGATCTGATAGTAACCTCAAATATTCATCTCACTTATTCCCGATAACCTATCACCCCCCCACCACTCCCACCCCACCCCCTTGCTTATGAAGAACCTATCAATCTCTGCCTTTAAAATATTCAAAGACTCTGCTTCCACCCCCTTTTCAGGAAGAGTTCCAAAGACTCACGACCCTCTGAGAGTAAGGATTTCGATTCATCTCTGTTTTAAATGGGCGACCCCTTATTTTTAAACAGTGGCCCCCTAGTTCTAGATTCTCCCATAAGAGGAAACATCCTCTCCACACCCACCCTCTCCACACCCAGCCTCTCCACACCCACCCTCTCCACACCCACCCTCTCCACACCCACCCTCTCCAAACCCACCCTTTCCACACCCACCCTGTCAACACCCACCCACTCCACACCCACCCTCTCCAAACCCACCCTCTCCAAACCCACCCGCTCCACACCCACCCTCACCACACCCACCATTTCCAAACCCACCCTCTCCACACCCACCCTCTCCACACCCACCCTGTCAACACCCACACTCTCCACCCACCCTGTCAACACCCACCCTCTCCACACCCACACTCTCCAAACCCACTCTCTCCACACCCACCCTTTCAACACCCACCCTCTCCACACGCACCCTCTCCACACCCACCCTCTCCACACCCACCCTCTCCACACCCACCCTCTCCACACCCACCCTGTCAACACCCACCCTCTCCACACCCACCATCTCCACACCCACCATCTCCACACCCACCCTGTCAACACCCACCCTCTCCACACCCACCCTCTCCACACCCACCCTCTCCACACCCACCCTCTCCACACCCACCCTTTCAACACCCACACTCTCCACACCCACCCTCTCCACACCCACCCTCTCCACACCCACCCTCTCCACACCCACCCTCTCCACACCCACCCTTTCAACACCCACACTCTCCACACCCACCCTCTCCACACCCACCCTCTCCACACCCACCCTCTCCACACCCACCCTCTCCACACCCACCCTCTCCACACCCACCCTGTCAACACCCCACAGGCTCTTGTATGTTTCAATCAAGTTCAAGTTCATTAGGTGATCTCCTGCTCTGCCATTATTTGTCGTTTGTGAGTTTTGCGTCTTGGTGCCCCTGACCCACGCCACCTTGTTGGCAGCAGCATTGGAGGCAGCAGGCTGACCCGGGTGTCGTGTCAGCCCTGGTGACCTTGGCGGTCATCCTCTGGCCAGCAGAGCCTGCGCGGCCACTGTCTGTGAAGGTGCGTCCAATGCTATGTCTGGGCATCCCTCAGTCGTGTGCCTCATCAGATGGTGCAGTCACTGGCAGAGGGACAAAGGAGCTGCTGCTGCCATCCAGAGCGCCCCGAGAGGAGCCCGCAGAGATGGCATGATGTTCATCCACCAGCGTGAGGTTGCTCTGGACCTCCCTGCTCGCCATCGATGGACAGGCACCTAGTAGAGATACGAGGTGCCTCATCCATCTCTCACACTGGCAGTGACCTCCTTGGGCCTGTGTGAGGGCTTTCAGGTCTGAGCGCAACCCCAGAGACCCCTAATTCTGTTCCTGGAGCTGCCTCTCCATGAGAGTCACCACTCTCTCAATGGGGGAGGCATTGCGCTCGGCCATGAGGGTCAACGTAGTGCTCATGCTCCACATGGACTCCTCCATGACAGAGACCTTGGCACGCATACCCTCAGTAACCTCAACCAGTTTGTCCCACACATCCTGCTGGACATGCAGCATCTAGCGCCTAATGGATGAGTCCAGAAGCTTGTCATCTGCCTCGGACTCAGCATGGTCCTGGTCTCCAGCAGTCCTCTAACTGCCAGTGCCCCGGGCACTCTCTGCCTCCACCAGCTCCGCATGTGAGTGTTTCGTGCCCTCACCACTGTGCACTGACATTGTAGCCAACAATCTAATGCCAACTGAGTTGCTGGTATCTGCGCTGGTGCCTGGTGCAGAGAGGGGGTGTGATGCAGGGGCAGCTGATGGGCGCTGGTCCTCCGGTGTCAAGGGTGGCTCCTTGGGGTCCTACAATCGTTTGCTGGATGGCGATTCTGGGGGAGGAAAACAACATGTCAGTCCTACACTGTCACTGTGTGTGCTGGGCGGGCCGGTGAGACAATGGAGATCTGCCTCATGATACCATCGTCTTTCTATGATCAGTGAGGACCAAGGTTTGAGTTTCCCCTTTCAGATGAGACAACACAACAACGTTTACACACTCTGACACTCTCACATCTGTGCACTGGACTCTAACCTTTGTTAGAAGCTCCTGCCTCTCTACAATCGGTGGAACGAGCTGGTCTTCGGTCTCCGCCTGTCCTGGACCTCTCTATGTTGTTATGGCTCCTCTTCTCCTGAAAGGACAGAGGAGCATTGATTAGCCCACTCTCTACCTGCAGCGTCATTGCAGCCTGGCCAACCCCACCTGAGGAACATCTGGCAGAGCACATCCAAGTCGTGACCTTCAATTCGCAAAGCAATCAGACCAAGCAGCCAGAGCTCTCTGCCTTGGCCGATGCTGATATTGGTGACAGTTGACACTCAGTCTCTTACACCCCTGAGCACCATGGGGACGGGGGGCGTCCAGCCCTTAACACTTCTCCACACAACATTGTTGTGTACTCAACATTGCCAAGCACAACGGATCATTGAACCTTTTACAGCACTTGACCCATGTCCGCCGCACGACATCATGGCTGCTGTTGTAGAGTGGCCGTGTCGCCTATTTGTAATAGAGTTGATCTGCAAACAACTTTCTAAATGGAGACATTAGGTTTATTTACAATACAGCCAGCAGCAACTACACGCGTGCTTTCAACTCCATCTCTATCTCTACACTGACTGTGGAGGAAGCCCGTGCTGCTAACACATTGGTTTACACAGATCATGTGATCTTACATCACAGGATTATTCTTAAAGGTACAGTCCACACTTAACAAAAGCATAATTACTGCAGCCGCTGACCTAGGCTGCCACCTCTGCCCATGTCTTCTCCGATGAGATGTGGTAGCCTCCTCTTGCCATTCCTGGGTGTCAGGTTGTCCGGCCTGGAACTGTTCTCCTCTACAATGATTCCCAGGTGCTCATCCAAGAACCGGGGGCGGGAGGGGGATCGAGTGCCCACCGGACTTGCCTTCCAGTCTGGGCTGCCCAGCAGGTGCAGATGCCATTGCTATTCCACACAAATGTTTCTTTCTCAAACTCAACAGCTCCCTCTGTGTCCCCTGGCAGCCTTCAGGGAGCTGTCTCTGCTGCTTTTGAATCTCCCACTGGGTCGTCATTGGACCCAACGCCAGACAGGCTCCGCCCCTTCCGACCTGTGAAAAGACGCATTTCGCGCTGCACAGGCCTTAATTGGCCATGCAGCCTGAAATCGAGTTGAAAACACGATCTCACCCAGGGGCGGATTCCACATCCCTTTCCCGGCCCACCGACTTCGCGTGAAATTCAGGCCCCCATCACCCATCAGTCCCTCACCCATCCTCCATCACACGTCACTCCCCCGCTCAACACCAACTCACCCATCATCCTTACCCCCTCCCTCACTCACCATTCCCTCATTCATCTGTCCCTCACACATCACTCCCTCACTCATTACTCTCACTCATCACCAACTCACCCATCACTCCCTCACACATCACTCCCTCACACGTCACTCCCCCGCTCAACACCAACTCACCCATCACTCCCTCTCTCATCACTCCCACACTCATCATTCCCTCATTTGTCCATTCCTCACTCATTGCTCCCTCATTCATCACTCCCTCACTCATCTTCCCTAACTTATCAGCCCCTCACTCAGCCGTCCCTCACTCATCACTCTCTCAACCATCCAGCCCTCACTCATCACACCTTCACTCATCACTCCCTCACCCATCACCCCATCGCCCCTCATCCACTCACCCCTCACCCATCACCCCCTCATCAACTCACCCCTCACCCATCATCCCCTCATCCACTCACCCCTCACCCGTCACCCAGTTCCCCATCAATCGCTCACTCATCACCCCCTCATTCATTACCTTCAGTCATCACTCCCTCACTTAACCCTCACCTACTCATCACTCCCTCACTCATCTTCCCTCAGTCATCATCCCCTCCTTCATCCTTCCCTTACTCATCCGCCTCTCACCCATCACTCCCTCATTCATCACTCCTTCACTCATCTATCACTGACATATCATTCACTCATACCTCCCTCACTCATCATCCCTCACTCATCGCTCCATCACTCATTACTTCCTCACTCATCCATCCCTCACTCATCACGCCCTCACTCATCATTTCCTCACCCGCCTCTCCTTCACTCATCAATTCCTCATCCAGAACGTCACTCCCTCATTCATCACTCCCACGCCCATCACTCCCAAGTCCATCATTCCCTCGCCCATCACTCCCTCACCCATCATTCCCCGCTAATCATTTTCCACAGAGAAAGAGGAGGGAAAGTATATCTCCCGACTTTCCCACAGGAAAAAAAGAATTGAACGTTTGCACAGAGCTCACAATTGATTCTATTGCTGAGATAAGATGAAAATAATCCTAAGGAAACAGGTTTGATTCAGCAGGAACCATGGTGGAGGTACTGGAATGAGCCTCAAAATTCCTAGATTACAGAAAATCATCCAGGATTCCTGTTTCTCCTCATTACCTGATGAGTGTAGCTGTGTGTCACATTAACAGGCGAGGAGTGACTCACTTATAAAGCCATCCTTGGTCAGGATTGCTGGGAATAATAGTCACTGGGTGAGAGAGTGAAGGACCCGTGGAACAGGAATCTATCCAGGGATTGTTGCCACTGCTTGATTCAAGGGGGACATTTATTTAGGCATCTCAGGTGGACAGCTAAAGCAGGAATTTTGTCCATTCAACATTCAAATTATGAAGGCTTCAGTCTTGTTCATGACACCGTTCAGTAATTCACTATTAACGAGAGGAGTAGGGCATTGAGCTCAGGACTCTACAGTATGAGCTCAACAGGAGTCACGATTTCCCCCATTACTCCAATTGGTCGCACTCATTCCCCTTTGCTTCAAAGCTGTCTCCAATTCCCCCTTCATTCTCTCCAATTCCCCCTTCACTCTCTCCAATTCCCCCTTCATTCTCTCCAATTCCCCCTTCACTCTCTCCAATTCCCCTTCACTCTCTCCAATTCCCTTTCACTCTCCCCAATTCCCACTTCACACTCTCAATTCCCCTTCACTCTTTCCAATTCCACTTCACTATCTCCAATTCCTCTTCACTCTCTCCACTTCCAGGTTCACTCTCTCCAATTCCCTTTCACACTCTCCAATTCCAGCTTCACTCACTCAATTCCCCTTCACTCCCTGCAATTCCCCCTCACTCTCTCCAATTCCCTTTCACTCGCCCCAATTCTCACTTCACACTCTCAATTCTCCTTTACTCTTTCCAATTCCACTTCACTCTCTCCAATTCCCCTTCACTCTCTCCAATTCCAGCTTCACTCTCTCCAATTCCCCTTCCCTCTCTCCAATTCCCCTTCACTCTCTCCAATTCCCCTTCACTCTCTCCGGTTCCAGCTTCACTCTCTCCAAATCCCCTTCACTCTCTCAACTCTCCTTCACTCTCTCCAATTCCCCTTCACTCTCTCCAATTCCCCTTCACACTCTCAATTCCCCTTCACTCTCTCCAATTCCCCTTCACTCTCTCCAATTCCCCCTTCACTCTCTCCAATACCCCTTCACTCTCTCCAATTCCAGCTTCACTCTCTCCAATTCCCCTTCAACGGGTGGAATTTTCCATGCCCGCTGGTGTTGAGCATGTTCAGTGGTGTGAGCGGACAATGTGGTGAGAAGGCCAAAAATCGGCTTCACGACATTGTGAAACCAGTCTGCGATCGTCCATTCTGCCCATCAATGGCGGCCCGCATTTCCCACCACCACCAGGTGGCGGGAACTGCACTGTAATACATCTGCATCTCATTATAAGCCCAGGTCGCCGGAAACATCCCTCCACACTGGACCATCCGGGCACGGCAGTGTGATTACACACCGACGAGTTTCACAACTGGACATGAGCGACGTGTACCTGGTGAGCTGCACTTCACTCAGGGCTTCGAGGTTTGTTTGCCGACCTTGTTTCGAGCAGCTCTCGCAGTCATCAGCACCAGGCTTCACAGACAGCACCACATCACTTTTAAGGGGGCTCATGGGCAGGTCTCTACCTACCAGACCAGCCTTAAGGGGGTGGCTTTTCAATGGCTGCAGGGCAAGGGCTGTACTGGGGAAGGGGGGGTATTCCAGAGTGTGTGTGGGGGCACATGTTGATTTGTACAAGTGGCCTCAAGAGGGTGAGGGCTGAGGAGGCAGTCTCCAGAGGAGATGAGGCCAGTGAAGGTGTGTGTGAGTGAGTGAGTGGTGATGTCCCTTGAGCTGGCAGTGAGTGAGATGCCAGTGAATGTGTGATGGGCTTGTGAGTGTGTGAGTTTAGAGTGATGAGATGGTTGCCTTACCCCTGTGGCACAGATGAAATCATTCATCCTCTTTCTGCACCGGATGGCCGACCTCTTTTGTGCAGCATTGGCACTGACCACCACTGCCATCGCCTCCCAAGCCGGCGTGGTGAGATTGCTGGGTCTCTTTTGCCCAGAGCAGGGGTAGGGGTCATCACAGCGGGGCCTCCATAGCACCCACAAGGCATTCCAGGGGAATGTCACTGAATCAGGAGGCTGCAGTCTTCTTGCCTTTTGGGGCCATGTCTTCTGTGCAGCAGTCCTGGGCTCGAGGCACTGAGAGGTGTCTGCTTGGCAACAGTTTAAATATGGCGCCCGGTGTGAGGAAGCAGCCAGGTGACGGTGTGACTAGCCAATGAGAGCCCACCCGCCATTGAAACGGTGTGTTTCCCAGGAATACATGATTAATGGGCTGGGATTAGGACAATACAGCATGATAAGCTGCAAGTGCAGCCAATGGGGAACATGTTTGCTTTCCCACCCACTACTGCACAATGTAAGTCTAGGACAATTCAACTCAATGTCTCTAATTCCCACTTCACTCTCTCCAATTCATCATTTCACGCTCTCCAATCCCCCATTTCACTCTTTCCAAACCCCCTTCACTCTCTCTAATTTCCTCTTCAGTCTCTCCAATTCCCTCCTTCACTCTCTCCAATCCCCATTCACACTCCCCAATCCCTACTTCAATCTCTCCAATCCCCTTTCACACTCTCAAATTCCCTCCTTCACTCTCTCCAATCCCCATTCATACTTTCCAATCCCCCTTTCACTCTCTCCGATTCCCCCCTTCACTCTCTCCAATTCCCTCTTCACTCTCTCCGATTCCCCCTTCACTCTCTCTGATTCGCCCCTTCACTCTCTCCAATTCCCCCTTCACTCTCTCCAATTCCCCCTTCACACTCTACAATTCCCTCTTCACTCTCTCCGATTCCCCCCTTCACTCTCTGCAATTCCCCCCTTTGCTCTCCACAATTCCCATTCACTTTCTTTGATTCTTCCTTCATTCTCTCCAATCCCCATTCCTTGGATGTACCCAGGGGTCACTGGCAGTGTGGGAGGAGACCAGACATTGATGTCTTCACTCAGATGATTTGGGTAAGAGGGTGTAACCAGTCCTGGAAACTCACTCCGAGGATGTAGTTGAGGCTCCAGGACTTAACTTATATTGATCCTGGGGTGGCTGGGTTCAGGTGCTCACTGGTTGCACAGTGCAGTGACCGAACATGAAAATAGTCACCGACCAAAATCAAACCCCAATGGTTTCAGGAGACAAGGGGGAAACATTGGAAAGGAAAGAAATGCGTACAGAGCTTTGCTCATTATTGTATGTGATTAGCAGAGGAAGAGATCGAGGGAAATCATGACTTGAGTAGAGGAAAGTCACTGCCAGGCTATAGAACAAGGTTCAGTGTGTGACCCGGGCCAGCCTAACACACTTAAAGGGATTATACACTTTAAGATTTACTGAGAACAAAACTGAATACGATTGTCAAAAGAATAGGAAATGGTTCTGGATTTGAAAATTCTATCCATTTAATAAAATTTTACGCTTCTCAAGTACATAACTAGTGAGATACATCCCATTCTTCAACTACAGCTTTTCACTCAATCTCCTCAGCACCGTGTGAAGAGTTCCTGGCAGTGACAGCAGTGATAGGAGATGGATTTGTAGAGACACATTCAAAGATTGTAAAAATGAATCTCATGCTCTGTAGTTGGGATTGCTCAGTGTTGTACATCATACGGCGCAGTGTTTAACACCTGTGAATCCCAATACAAACAAGAATCAGAAATCAGAACAAAATTGAGTGCAGCTGTGTAAGGTGTTTAACTATTTTCCTGGATTCTTGCAACCACACTCTTCCAAATGTATCTGTCAGATTTTTATGGAGCTTTGCAAAAGCAACATCCTGATCAAGCTGCTGTGATACTGAGCAAAACACTGACCGAGTAATCCATTGGCTCTGCTCAGTCTTTACCACTTCAGCACATGGAACTTCATTCTTCTGATCGTTAATATTTTTAATGGATTTTGTTTTCAGCAAGTGGAGAGATTTTAACAGTGAGGACTGGAATCTATCAAACACTCCCAGGACAGGTATAGCACGGTGTTAGATACAGAGTAAAGTTCCCTCTACACTGTCCCCATCAAACAATCTCGGGACAGGTACAGCATGGGGTTAGATACAGAGTAAAGCTCCCTCTACACTGTCTGCATCAAACACTCCCAGGATAGGTACAGCACAGGGTTAGATACAGAGTAAAGCTCCCTCTACACTGTCTGCATCAAACACTCCCAGGATAGGTACAGTGCAGGGTTAGATACAAAGTAAAGATTCCTCTACACCGTCCCCATTAAACACTCCCAGAACAGGTACAGCACAGGGTTAGATACAGAGTAAAGCTCCCTTTACACTGTCCCCATCAAACACTCCCAGGACAGGTACAGCACAGAGTTAGATACGGAGTAAAGCTCCCTCTACACTGTCCCATCAAACGCTCCCAGGACAGGTACAGAATGGGGTTAGATACAGAGTAAAGCTCCCTCTACACTGTCCCCATCAAACACGCCCAGGGCAGGTACAGCCCAATAGCAGAGTTGAGAATTTAAGAGGAGAGAAAAAAACTCAGAGGTTTTCAGGCATGCAACCTACTTCCCAGTCCGAAAGGATTTGCTAATGTTTGCTTAACCACTGGACAACATGTGACTTCTCCAAAGCACAATAATATTTTTATGAGATTTCTTGAGGATTTTCTATTTCAATTGTTGTAGTGGCTGACTTTGGAGTTCATGGCCACAGTGATTCACCAGAATAACATGGGCATCCTCAGACATAAAGAAAAGGCTTTCAAGCTGTTGCGGGGTTACTGGAGAATAGTATAGATTGCGTCTACTCTTTCTTCTTTTGAGAAACTCAGGCGAAGGACCTGGCCCCACAGTGCAGAGCATCACCAAGCTCGGACAGTATAGCTCACAAGTAAAACATTAATCAAGAAACAGAGGTTTGATGGCACTAACCTTGAGTTTTAAAAGATGCAAATTATAGGAGGATAGTCAGGGGAATTCCTGAGTTTGACAAGGAGTTGATGCAATGAGTCTTGACTTCCATACCACATTGAGTGAATCATGTGTGGAACAATGTACTTGGAGCTTAGAAGGGACAGGAAAATCCCAAGCAGCATTGAACTGGAAAGACAAAGGGAAGACTGCAAAGGGGAGAGCTAGGAGACTGGAGGTGAAGGAAATCTATCAGACAACGAGCTCGACACTTTGACATGTCCAGGAGGGAGCTATTAAAGGAATCTTTTCATGTATGGTACAGGAAAGTCAAAACTTAAAGAGTAATATTGGTCAGGAAGTACGAGACTCTGTACACTTGGAGCCTTTCAGAACTCTGTGAGAATACACACACAATGCACCTGTCAAGAAAGCATGGGTAATAAATACTGGCCTTGCCAACAACATCCACAACCAATGAATGAATATTTTGTTTTGGAAAACACGGTTGATTTTAGATTCCTAAATGGCACCTCCAGCAGTATATCGGTATATCGCGCGTCACGAACAAGTCATTCCACTGGTAGGTCTGGTGCAGTAGTTCCTTGATCATACTAGGTCATGATTCCCCAGAAGCTGATAAACAAATTGTTGTCGTTCACGTTGTTGTATGTTTTATATCTTGGATCTATGCAGAGATGACACTGGTTTTGGTGTGTGCAACAGGTTTTATTCACAGTGCTTTAAAATGTATACTCTGTGCTTCAGCTCCGGCTTCCAGCTCTTTCCACAGCTTTGTTTACTTTTCTTTGAGTCCACACCCAGGCTTAACTAATCGAACACAGTGAGTATCAATTGTAAAAAGGCTCACACAATCAAACACAGAATAATTGAACACTACAAAATGTGTTGCAATACAGAAGGTTTTAGTGGCTATTCACCATAATGTGAGCCAGGACTAGAATCAGAGCCAAACCTGATCCAATCCTTATCTAATAGCCAACAGTTACTGGACAGTGAGGGGCACCACCTAATGTTCTTTTCACCACCCTAACCCAGGGAATTTGAGACCAAATGTAGCACAGAAATACTTTGTCACATGACACCACAAGAGCTCATGTTGTTGGAGGTGATATATCAGCATGGATAGAGGATTGTCTAAGGAACGGGAAACAGATCGAGTCGGAACAAATGGGTTATTTTCAACATGGCAAACTGTAACTAATGGAGTGCCGCAGGGATCAATGCTGGGGCTTCCGCTATTTACGATCTATATTCATGACTTGGATGAAGGGGCAGAGTGTATTGTAGCCAAATTTGTTGACAGCACAAAGATAGGTAGGAAAGCGAGTTGTGAAGAGGATACAATGAGTCTGCAAAAGGATATAGAAAGATTAGGTGAGCTGGCAAAAATTTGTTGGATGGAGCCTAATGTGGGAAAATGTGAGGTTGTCCACTTTGGCAGGAAGAATAGAAAAGCAGAATATTATTTAAATGGAGAGAGACGGCAGAATGCTGCAGTACAGAGGGATCTGGGTGTCCTGTTCCATGAATCAGAAAATATCAGCAAGCAGGTACAGCAAGTAATTAGGAAGGCAAATGGAATACTTTATTGCTAGGGGAATGGAGTATAAAAGTAGGGAAGTCTTGCTACAACTGTACACGGCATTGGTGAGACCGCACCTATAGTATGGGTGCAGTTTTGGTCTCCTTACTTAAGAGGGATATACTAGGTTCACTAGGCTGATTCCTGGGATGACAGGGCTGCCTTATGGGGAAAGGTTGAACATGTTGGGCCTATACTCATTGGAGTTTAGAAGAATGAGAGGTGATCTTACTGAAACATATAAGATCCTGAGAGGGTTCAACAGGGTAGATGTTAAAAGCATGTGGATTCCCTCCTGGGGGAATCTGGAACTAGGGGGCACAGGGTCTCCCATTTAAGTTGAAGATGAGGAGGAATTTCTTCCATCAGGGGTTGTTCGTCTTTGGAATTCTCTTCCACTGAGAGCAGTGGATGCTGGGTCATTGAATATATTCAAGGCTGAGTTAGACAGGGTTTTAATCTACAAAGGAGTCAAGGGAGAGGGTGGGGACAGGCAGGAAAGTGAAAATAAGGCCAGAATCATATAGGCCATGCTCATATTAAATGGCAGGGCAGGCTCGATGGGTCATATGGCCTACTCCTGTTCTTTATTCTTATGATTTTAAATTTCATCAGCAATGGGATATTTTCCAGAGGTTTCAATCATCACACTTCATCACTCTGGATCACAGTCCCAAAGCTCCCTGCCTTGCCTCATCTCTCTTTATTTTCCTCCTTAAACCCTATCTCTTCAATGATTCCTCTCCTATCACCTCCTCACAAACTTCTGCTCAGTGTCACTTTACTCTTTGAAAACCAAACTGGGACATTTTCCAATGTTAAAGACTTAAATAAGAGCACGTTGTTATTAAACATTGGACATTCTGCTCTTTCTGGCTGAGCTACGTCTCTCTGCCTTATGAGTGGGCAGGTGAAAGCTGCAACTAGTTCTAATTTCCCCTCCTGAGCACAGATACCTTGCTCAAGGGTTTATTTTCGCTGTAACACAAAAGTTGGCATTTGTGTGATGGAAATAAAGGAGAAAGCTCTTCTAATGAGGCTAAAAGACCACGTGCAGTGTTCCAGATGATGCCAGTGCTTTACCTCAATGGGAGGAATGGGGGAGGGGGAGGACAGACCAGCAAACGAACAGCAAGTGATGGTCTCTGCAAGTTTGCTGTTTCCAGTTAAATAAATGTTTTATTCTCATTATCAGCCCTTTCTTTATATTGAGGGGCAAGGCGGAATTATGAAGGTAGTGGTCTATCCACATTTGAAAAGATTAATGACAAATATTAATCGTTTGACCTTTTCCCAGAGAGTTGGAGGTGAGGTAAGTCATTAAAGCCTCTTATGTGGTAATTAATGTTACAAAAGAAAAAATGTGGCTGTGCAGAAAATGGATGTGATCATTTAATTAGGGTTATGCGTCACATTCATAATAGGTTCATAGGTGTCATATTTTAACGAAGGCTTCAATATTACAGGTTGTATGATAGTGAGGCATCTTCATCCAGCAGCAAGGCTGTTTTAATGAAGAGCTGAAGAACAAATCAAAGATACAGAGGAAGATGAAAAGTGAGGGCAGGGAGGAGTGGGGGTGGGGGTGGGATAAAGGTCGATAAAATGAGAAATGCTCCTTTACATTTTCATTCATTTGACCCTAAGAAGGAAGTAACGTTTTTGAAATGGTGTCTCCAGGGTCTAACAGGAGCACAAGAGAGTCCCGTGGGATCAGTGAATTCCTTAGATAATCCGATTCTCTTTATTTTCTGTATTTGCTGGTTTACCAGCTGATCATTCCTCTTCTTGTCAACTGCTGAAAAAGGTTTCCATTGAGATAACTGACACTGTCTCATTCGGACAAATGGTCCCCAGGAGTGTGTCAATGTTTGTGGGGGATCCCCGGGAGTGTCTCGATATTTGCAGGGGGTCCCAGGAGTGTGCGATATTTGCAGGGGGTCCCGGGAGTGTCTCGATATTTGCAGGGGGTCCCGGGAGTGTCTCGATATTTGCAGGGGGTCCCGGGAGTGTCTCGATATTTGCAGGGGGTCCCGGGAGTGTCTCGATATTTGCAGGGGGTCCCAGGTGTGTGTCGATATTTGCAGGGGGTCCCGGGAGTGTCTCGATATTTGCAGGGGGTCCCGGGAGTGTGTCGATATTTGCAGGGGGTCCCCGGAAGTGTGTCAATATTTGCAGGGGGTCCCAGGAGTGTGTCGATATTTGCAGGGGCTCCTGGGAGTGTGTCGATATTTGCAGGGGTTCCCGGGAGTGTGTCGATATTTGTAGGGGGTCCCGGGAGTGTGTCGATATTTGCAGGGGTTCCCGGGAGTATGTCGATATTTGCAGGGGGTCCCGGAAGTGTGTCGATATTTGAAGGGGGTCCCGGGAGTGTGTTGATATTTGAAGGGGGTCCCGGGAGTGTGTCGATATTTTCAGGTGGTCCTGGGACTGTGTCGATATTTGCGGGAGCTCCACAGGAGTGTGTCAATATTTATAGGGGGTCTCTGGGACTTGCGCCCGCCCTCCATCTTCAGAGTAAACTAATCTTGCAGGTGGGGGTCTCTCACAGGCATTAGGCCCTTTATTTTCTTATGCAAAGGGCTAAGGCCTGTTTCCAGAGCCGTGTTGAAGCATTTTTCTGCCTTCCACCTAATGATGAGTTAGCGCTTCTATAATGGATTTTCAGATGCTGTTTTGGGCCTATATACAGGTACTGTTTCATCAAATGTTATAACCATAGTTTCTGCCCATTTTGCTTCATGAAAGCTCTATGCTTCAGACGCAAACTCCTTGAACCTACCTTGCGGTAATTACAGCTGGTAACATGCCCGATGATGTATGAATTTTCGTTCCCTGTCAAGCTTCATCGTCCCAGTATTGATGTCCCGATCTGGTAACCAGTCTGTTTCATGGAGCAACTGACACACTCAACAAGAGGCTGCAACTCATAATAAGCATCTTATTGAGTCTCTCTGAAGCATCCCAGAATGCTTTGCACTGTGATGACCCATGTGCTGGGAAAAGCCTGTATTTTCTTTTGTGCAATATCCCTTTCAGACCAAACAAAGTGAGCTGGGGAATATTCTGAAAGGGGGTTAATTGGTCTCCTGATTATGGCATCATTAGATTCTAAGAAATACCCATGTGACCTAAGGCTGCCATTTGATGAACAACTAAGAAGCAAAGGGTAAGTAGAAAGCTAATTGCAATGGGGTTGGGTCATCCAGTGCTTTCTGTTTTCCCATGGGGATCATGCTGAAAATTCATGTAAAGAGGAAATAAGCAAGGATCTCTCCAAATGCAACTGCTTTCTGTTTGGAGGTCTTTAAACAGATCCTCATGTTGAATCAGATCACTAAGAATAGGGGAGAGACTGTGCTACTGTGTATGTTACAGTTGGAAAGAGCTGAAGAAAGGAAGGGCATGGTTTGCGTATTGGAAAAGACCCATTTCTGGGGTTGCCAGAGGCCAGCAGACCTTCTGAAGGGTACAAAGAACAGAGTCTCTGGGGATTCTGTGCCATCATGACTGTTGCGCATGAGTAAGACATCCACCTTGTCGGTGGTAACTGATTCCAGGGCCTTTGGATGGATTATGGCTGCAGGCAAAAATGATTGAATGGGAAGTGAGAGACCCTACATCATAGAGACTGAGTTAGAAAGACTGAGATTGCACATGGTGCCACATATATGCAAGAAATAATGTAAGTGCTTGTAACTACGTGAGGGGTATCTTTGTTGTGTCGAATATTTAAAGTGAAATTTACCTCTTTGTTTGGAATATTCTTCGCCTGTTAATTAATGTTTGAATTATGTTGTTTTTAAAAGATTTGTAACGGTATAAGTTTTAAAAAGTGAAATCTTGTCCAGTGGTTTTCTTTCTGTTGGTGTTTTGAATATTCTTTTCTTTTTAAAAAGCTATCAGTCTCTAGGGAGATTGGAACAGTTCCATATTATTACTTTAAATTTCAATGTTTGTTTATGTATTCACAGAACCATATTGCACACAGGATGATCTGGTGAACAACACTGAAAAGGATAATTGATTTATTTGTTTTTGGTCATGTTGGTTGAGATATTCATTGGCCAGGACTGTCTGAGGATTCCAACTAGTGAAATTGAAACATCTCTCTGACTGAATGAACACACAGAAGGGGTTTTAATTTAATGTCTTATCCAAAGGATGGTACCCCTGACAGTATAGCACTCTCAGTACTTACTCTCCTACAGTGCAGCGCTCTCTCAGTACTGACCATCTAATAGTACAACACTCCCTCATTTGATGCTCCGACAGTGCAGCACTCCCTCAGCACTGACCCTCTGACAGTGCAGCACTCCCTCAGTACTGACCCTCTGACAGTGCAGCGTTCCCTCAGTACTGACCCTCTGACAGTGCAGCACTCCCTCAGTACTGACCCTCTGACAGTGCAGCGCTCCCTCAGCACTGGCCATCTGACAGCGCAACGTTCCCTCAGTATTAACCCTCTGATAGTGCGGCATTCCCTCAGTACTGACCCTTTAACAATGTAGCGCTCCCTCAGTACTGACCCTCTGAAAGTGCAGCATTCCCTCAGTACTGACCTCCGACAGTGCGGCGCTCCCTCAGTATTGACGCTCCGACAGTGCAGCACTCCGTCATTGCTGACCATCTGACTAGTGCAGCACTCCCTTCATATTGACCCTCTGACAGTGCAATGCTCCCTCAGTACTGACCCTCTGACAGTGCAGCGCTCCCTCAGTACCGACCCTCTAAGAGTGCAATGCTCCCTCATTTGACCCTTCAACAGTGCAGCACTCCTTAAGTACTGACCCTCCGATAGTGCAGCATCCCCTCAGTACTGACGCTCCAACTAGTGCAGCACTCCTCAATTAGTACTGGCCCTCAATGTTGCAGAGCTCCCTCAGTATTAATCCTCTGACAGTGCAGCACTCCCTCAATCCTGCGCTGAAGGGCCAGCCTGATGTCCTGAGCGATGATCCAGATTTCTGTCTCATGTTTTAGAGTGTTATTAAGTGATCCAAACTAACATTTTGCTTGGATTTGTTTCTTGGAAGCCCCAAATTACTCTCCATTACTTTATTGCAAAATAGAAGGCCACCCATACCAGAAATAAACTGATTCAAATCCTACAGAAAACGGAGTTATTCATTTCCAGTGGATCTGTACAAATGAGGATTACAGTGCCCTGCAATCTGTGTACTGAGCACCATTATACAGGCAAATATTTGACTTTGAACAAAGTCACTTCTGAAGTGAGAATGCATCTCATCTCCCCCTGCTCTCCCCTCACCCACCTCTCAGCTCAATTTTATTTTTAATGCACTTTTCATCCGATCATACAAATCCCTATTCGAATTATTACAGCTTGGCCAGTTACTGTCACACACACACAATGAGTCAGTGGCTTAAGATTCCTCAAACAATGGGCCTCAACGCAGAGACGCACCACAATTAAAGATCAGGAGCTTAGTGACTCGACTGCATTCCAAAGGAAATTTACTGCTATCAAATACACACTTTCTTTCTCTTTTCTCTTTTTTTTTTCCTACATTCTCGGTCTACTTCATTTGACTATGATTAATAAAGAGAGTGAATTGAGCTGATCAGATATTCCTGCATGTTAATGTCTTCAGCTCTCCCCTTGGCATTTCTCTCTGTTCCTGCGGGACAGCAGATAAAATATCATCATAAATAGCTGATTACTGACCCTGCTTTTAAATCACACTTTTGTTCCTTAACTGATGCTCCTGGTGTCCTTGCTGGAGCAGCTTGGCATGGTGTCACGCTGAAGCATTCAAGTGCGTGGCAGTCGAACATGCCCTGCCGCTGGCTGAAACCGTGAGGCCACAGGAGACCGTTCAGTCCCCTGTACCCGGGTATATCATTTACAATAAGGAGATGGGTGTAAAACTGCCAGACATCTCGGAGTGCGGAAAGGGCCAATGGTGACTCCAATGCTCATCTTACTCCGCATTGATCAGCTCCTTTATTTAAGCCAATTTCTTATTAGCCTGTTTGACATCCCTGGTTTGGAGCAATTTTACCCTGAGCGTTTTTAATTTTACCATCACACGTAGCCACCGATTCCACCCCCTCCCCTGTCCCCGCCATTCCAATTCCTTCAGATATTATTCACCACTCATTTTGTTTCTCCAAAGCACAAAATATCAACCCCCACCATCCCAAAAATCCACAGTTATAGATTCTTACAGCAAACAAGGAGGTCATTAGGGGTGTATCTAGAGAATCTGTGCTGATTCTCTTCAAGAATGCTCCAATTATAGAGTCATGGAGTCATAGAGTCACACAGCACAGAAACAGGCCCTTCAGCCCATCCTGTCCATGCCGGCCATCAAGCGCCTATCTATTCTAATCCCATTTTCTAGCACTTGGCCCATAGCCCTGTATGCTATGGCATTTCAAGTGCTCATCTAAATACTTCTTAAATGTTGTGAGGGTTCCAGCCTCTACTACCCCACTCAGGCAGTGAGTTCCAGATTCCAACCACCCTCTGGGCGAAAAAATATTTCCTCAAATCCCCTCTAAACTTCCTGCCCCTTACCTTAAATCTATGCCCCCTGGTTATTGACACCTCCGCTAAGGGGAAAAGTTTCTTCCTATCTACCCTATCTATACCCCTCATAATTTTGTATACCTCTATCAGATCCCCCCTCAGCCTTCACTGCTCTAAGAAAAAATAATCCTAATCTATCCAGTCTCTCTTCATAGCTGAAACACTCCAGCCCAGGCAACATCCTGGTGATTCCTCCCGAACCCTCTCCAGTGCAATCGCATCCTTCCTATAGTGTGGCAACCAGAACTGTGCACAGTACTCCAGCTGTGATCTAACTAACGTTTTATACAGCTCCAACATAACCTCGCTACTTTTATATTCTATGCCTCGGCTAATAAAGGCAAGTATCCCATATGCCTTCTTAACCACCTTATCTAGCTGTGCTGCTGCCTTCAGGGATCTATGGACATGTACACAAAGGTCCCTCTGATTCCTCTGTACTTCCTAGGGTCCCACCATTCATTATGTATTTCCTTGTCGTGTTAATCCTCCCAAAATACATCACCTTATATTTCTCAGGATTAAATTTCATTTGCCGCTGCTGTGCCCATTTTACCAGCCCATCTATATCGTCCTGTAATCTAAGGCTTTCCTCCTCACTATTTACAACACCACCAATTATCGTGTCATCTGCGAACTACCTGATCACACCTCCTACATTCACATCTAAATCATTAATGTACACTACAAACAGCAAGGGCAGAATTTTACCCTTGGCGGGGGTGCTTGGTCCGGCCAAGGGGGTGAGCCCTGGCTGCTTGGACTGAGTGCCTTGCAGCTCCAGGGTCATGAATGTGCTGAGCCCTGCGAGGTGTTCCTCAGGCCAGGCTGCAATGGTGCTGCAGGTAGAGGGTACAGTAATCAATGCTCCTCTATCCTTCCAGGAGAAAACATCCCATAACAATGCAGAGAGGCCGTGGACTGATGGGGGACCCCCACACCTCCTCATCCTCACGCGATACGAGTAGGAGGCCCTGGAGCTGGAGAGGTGCCATGCACCTCGGTCAAGCGGCCGTGGTGAGGTTGAGGTGCTAGAGGGAGGTAAGAGTGCCGCGCACTGAGGTGAGAATGTGCCTTTTTGCAACCATGACAGTGCAGTCTGTGTATTGGTGTGAGCGTCAAACCTGGAATGCCCATTGATAATGGAACGATGAGGGCACCATGATGCAGATCTCTGTCCCGTCAGAGTACCAGGCATGCACACTGACAGTCTAATGACTTAAACTAGTGACATGTCCTTCTTCTCCCTTTCAGGCTCACCAGCAGCCCCTCGTTGTGAGGAGCTTGAAGGCCCATCCCTGACCCCTGAGGACCAGCATGCTCAGCACGCTCCAGCATCACACCCTCTCTGTCAAGCAGGCGCCAGCGCAGATACCAGCACCTCAGTGGGCATAAGATCGGCATCTAGTATCTCAATGCACATTGGTGAGTGCACTTCAAACTCGCTTGAGGTGCAGGTGGAGACAGAGAGTGCCCAGGGCTCCGGCAGTCGGAGGACTGCTGGGGAACAGGAACATGTTCAGTCGATGGCTGATGATGGGCCTCTGGAGTCGTCCATGAGGCAGCAGATGTTGGATGTCCAGCAGGGTGTGTGGGAGGATCTGGCAGAGATACATAAGGGAATGCATGCCATGGTGTCCGTTGTGGAGGAATCCATGTGGAGCATAAGCACTGCGTTGACCCTCATGGCCGAGCACACTGCCTCCTCCATGAAGAGAGTGGCGACTCTCATGGAGAGGCTGCTCCAGGAGCTGAATCAGGGGTTCCTGGGGATGCGCTCGGACATGCAAGCCCTCACACAGGCAATGAGCTCAGGCGGTCACTGTCAATGTGGGAGATGGATTGGGCACCCAGTATCCCAGCTAGGTGCCCGTCCATCCAGAGCGACCTCACGTTGGCGCACGAGCTGCCTGTCATCACTGCGGACTCCTCTCAGGGTGCTCTGGATGATGGCAGCAGCTCCTTCGCCCCTCTGCTAGTGACTGTGGCATCCGATGAGGCTGTGGTGACTGGGGAGATGCCAGCCACGGCACTGGCTGCTCCCTCACAGGCGGGGCCAGCACAGGCTCCACTGGCCAGAGGATGCCCACCAAGGTCATCAAGGCCAACAAGACAGCAGAGTCAGCAGGCTGTCTCCAATGTCGGTGCCAGCGAGGGGGGAGCACCTAGATGGAGCACTCGCAAGCGAAAACTTAAAGCACCTTAAACATAACACAGCCTGATCATGGGTCTTATTTGTTGCCCCCATTTTTCTGTTTTTTTTAATGGTGTGATGTAAAACACCAGTCAATGTTCATTTGTGCAATGTTTTGTCAGTCACCAGTAAATGAAATTTTTTGTTTTGCAAATGGCCTCTGGATGCTTCATTTGTTCTGTCGGTGCCGGGTAAGCCATGTGTGACTCCTCAAACTTTATTGCACTGGCACATTGTGTATATTGTTGGCCAAGGAACTGGTCCTGTCAGGGATCGAGTATGGAGCCTGCAGTCCTGGCATGTGGTGGTGGTTCTTATTTGGTAATCTAGCTGAGGGAGCCTTGGATCAAAGCCTCCCGGGTGTCCGTTCCTTCCTGGTGGTTGCCCAGGTCAGCGTCTATCCCCTCTGTGTTCTCCTGAGCATGCTCATCCTCGGACTCACTACTGGGCTCATTGTCTGTCGCCTGTGCAGCTGCATCAAGATCTTCTTCCTCACCTGCCTCCCCTTTCCAGTGCCTGATTGTGGAGAGCACAGCCATGCAACCACTATCAGTGAAACACAATCTGGGGGGTATTGCATTGCGCCCCTTGAACGATCCAGGTATCGGAAGCACATCTTGAGAAGACCTATGGTTCTCTCCACCACAGCCCCTGTGGAGGCGTGACTCCTATTGTACCGCTGCTCAGCCTCTGTTCTTGGATGGCGGAGAGGCGTCATGAGCCACTTTTTGAGGGGATAGCCCTTGTCACACAGCAGCCATCCATCCAGCTGGGCTGGAGCACCGAAGAGCCTCGGCACCTGGGAGTGTCTCAGGATGTAAGCATCATGGGAACTGCCAGGGTACCTTGCACAGACTTGCAGAATCAGCGTCCTGTGATCACACACTATCTTCATGGAGTGGAATCCCTTCCTGTTAACAAAGGCTCCCGGCTGACCCGCTGGCACCTTGATGGTCACATATGTGCCGTCGATTGCACCCTGGACACAGGGGAACCTAGCAATCGCTGCAAAGCCTCTGGCTCGCTCTGCCTGACTGGCCTTGTCCATGCAATAGTGGATGAAGGTCAATGCACGCCTGAACAGAGCTTCTGTCACCAGCTTGACACAACCTGTGGACAGCTGATTGGGAGACTCCACAAAGATCCCCCACTGACCCCTGGAAAGAGCCAGGGGCATAGACGTTAAGGGCCACTGTGACCTTCAGAGCCACTGGCATGGGGTGTTCACCCACACAGTCGGAGCTGATCTCAGGGCCAATCATCTGACAGATGGAGGTGATGGTCTCCCTTGAGAGGCGGAGCCTCCTTCAGCATTGCATCTCAGACATATTGAGGTATCTGTATCACCACCTGTAAACCCTGGCAGTGGGATAGTGGCGTCTCTGCGGCCCCTCCTGCCTTGGTCTACTTGCTGGCCCTGCGCCCATTGCGCCTGTGCCTCTCCTCCCATAGGTCCCCCCCTGGAGTCTGAATAGGGACACCTGGCCTCCTCTCCCTTTTGGCCCTCTCTTCCTCCTCAGAGGAGATGCCTCCAGCGGAGACCACAATCCCCATTCCCAGGGTAAGGGAAGGCTGTCTGATACCTGGAGGGCCCCACGCAGTGTGAATCCTTCGGGGGCCTGGAAAACAACACTGAGTCCTGAAGCCTCTAAATGCTCTGAATGCAGCGCTGGAGCGAAATGAAGCTGTCCTGTTCACAGAAGCAACCAGCAGCAAGTGATATCCAAAACTACTCACTATTCATATTGACCCTTCTTATCCCGCCCGTAGATGAAGCTTTGCAAATTGTGGCCTGCCCACCTGCCTGTTTTGCCCGTGCTACAGCCTAAAAATCACACGTAAACTCGGAGTCAATTGGTCTCTCAAGGGCCTTAACTGGCCACTTAATTAATGGCGGGCGCGCCTCCGTCTTCAGCGTGCACCAGCCTAGCGAAATACCGCGAGAATGGGCGTTGATGTCGGCACACTCGGCCGACGTCACCGCGCTGTATTTCACACACGGGCATGCCAGGCGCTCGCCCACACACCAAGGGGAAAATTCTGCCCCAAGGGTCCGAGCACCGATTCCTGCGGTACACCACTCATCACAGGCTTCCAATCGCAAAAAACAGCCTTTGACCATCACCCCCTGCCTCCTGCCACTAAGCCAATTTTGGATACAATTTGCCAAATTGTCCTGGATCCCATGGGCTCTTAGCTTCTTGGCCATTCTCCCAGGCGGGACCTTGTCAAAAGCCTTACTGAAGTCCACGTAGACTACATCAACTACACTACCCTCATCTACACAACTAGTCACCTCCTCGAAAAATTCAATCAAATTTGTTAGACATGATCTCCCCCGACAAAGCCATGCTGACTTTTCCTGATTAATCCCTGTCTCTCCAAGTGGAGATTAATCCTGTCCCTCAGAATTTTTTCCAATAGTTTCCCTACTACTGATGAAAGACTCATTGGCCTGTAATTACTTGGCTTAGCCCTGCTATCCTTCTTGAATAATGGTACCACATTCGCTGTCCTCCAGTCCTCTGGCACCTCTCCTGTGGCCAGAGAGGATTTGAAAATTAATGTCAGAGCCCCTGCAATCTCCTCCCTTGCCTCACATAACAGCCTGGGACACATCTCAACTGGGCCTGGGGATTTATCTACTTTTAAGCCTGTTAAAACTGCTAATACCTCCTTCCTTTCAATGCTAATTTGTTCAAGTATATCACAGATCCCCTCCCTGATTTCTACATCGTCCTTCTCCATAGTGAACACAGGTGAAAAGTAATCATTTAAAACCTCACCTACATCCCCCGGCTCCACGCACAGATTGCCACTTTAGTCTCTAATGGGCCCTACTCTTTCCCTGGTCATCCTCTTGTCCTTAATATATTTATAAAATGCCTTGGGATTAGTCCCAATCACGGCTTCATCAAAGCAGAGAATGGTTGCTGCACAGAACGAGGCCTTTTGGTCCATCTTGTCTGTGCTGGACCTCTACAAGAGCAACTCAGCCAGTCCCATTCACCTGCCTTTCCCTGTAGTCCTGCCATGTTTTTTCCTCTTCAGCTGCTAATCCAATTCCCTTTTGAAAGCCCCGATTGAATCTGCCTCCACTGCCTTCTCAGTTGGGCAGCCCAGATTCCAACCCCTCGTTACATAAATTAGTTTTTCTCATGTCGCTATTGGTTCTTTTGCCAATCAACATTGAGTTCAGCAACTTCTAACCATGAACTCTGTCCTCCATTTTGATTCTTTTTTTTTCGTTGCCAATTTCACTCTGTATCTTGTCATGTTTTTGTTTTCAGACAGAGCTGTTCATTATCCTGTCATTAACACTCACTCTGGACCAATGCTTTGTTTCTTTACTACAACCATTACCTCTCTGTTTGCCTTTTGTTCCATGACATCTTTGTTATTTAATCTCTCCTGCCTTCTACTCTTTTTTTATCCCCACTTTTCAACAGCATAAAAACCCATCACATTTCCACCTCCCTTCAGTTCGAAGAAGAGTCGTGTTCAACCTGAATCGTTAACTCTGTTTCTCTCTCCACAGATGCTGCCAGACCTGCTGAGCTTTTCCAGCACTTTCACTTTGATTTCAGATTTCCAGCATCTGCAGGATTGTGCTTTTATTATTGTCGAAGAGTTATTTTGAAGAAAGATCTTGCATTTTAGAACCTTTCATAACCTCAATGCCAGTGAAATCCTTTTCAAATATAGAGCGGAGTTTTGTGAGGGTGACAGGGTCTTGACCGCTGGCTGACAGCCAGTGAGAGATCTGCATTGCCTCTTTTCAGGAAGGCCCACTGTTCAGTTACTTAACTGACCAGTGGGGGGGGGGGGGGGGGGGGTCAAGGACCCCCGCCCGGGGGGCAGAGGTCCAGCCCACCGAGAGTGGCCAGCCAATCAGAGACCAACAGCTCTGCTGTACTCAGCAGCGCCACTGGGGATGTAGTGGCTGCTGCCGGTAAGACATCCACCCGAAGCCTCAGATCAAGGGGAGACCCAGGCAAAGGCACAGGTGAGTGATGGTGGTTGCAGGAAGAGGGTCAGCGGGGAGCAGTGGGAGGGACAGTCAGCAACAAGGAAAGGGCGGTGTGGCTCTCAGTGGGCCCCCCTTCCTGATGCCATGTCCCTCGACTAGGCAGAGCGCCTTTGAATGAAAGACATCCTTGGCAACCTGCAACTTTGATTGTCGTGCACTCCGCATGGCAGGTGCCCCATCTGCAGTTGGGTCAATGCCAGCAGGATGAGGACCTTCAGAGGGCATTAATTGCTGACATAAGGGCCTTAATTGGTGGCGGGTTGGGAAGGCTGTCCATGTTTAATTGTGGTGGAGATGGGGAGTTTGGGGTTACCCGCCCACCACCCTCCCATCTGATTAAACAACCCTGCCACCAAACTCACCACGGGGAAGGGCACAAAATTCAACCCGTAATCATTGTTGTAATGTAGGACATGCAGCAGCCAATTTGTGCACATCAAGATCCCACAAACAGCAATTTAAAAATGACCAAATATGTGTTTTAGTGGTGTTGGCTGAGGGATTAATATTGACCAGGAAACTGGGGACGATTTCCCTGTTCATTTTGGAATAATGCCATGGAATTTTTGCATCCACCTGAGGGGATAGAAGGGGCCTTGGTTTAATGGCTCATCTGAAAGACTGCACCTCTGATAGTGCAGTGTCCCTTCAATACTGCACTGAAGTTTCAGCCTGCATGATGTGCTTAGGTCTCTGGAGTGTAAGTCCCTCGAACTGACGACAACCTGCCTTAGATGTGAGAGTGTTTCTCACTGAACCAAAAACAGTTTCCCTGGTCAGGCATTGTGACAATCGACTTGGTGTGGTAATGGGGCACCAAGGGGCGACTTGGCCAATTTCCTGGGCCATGGTAGAAATAGATAGCAGAATATTTCAATGGGAGAGCGACTCAAAAAGAACTCACTCACAGAAGTGCAGCAGTGATTGTCATAATGAAACTGAACGCACTTTAAACCAATCCTAGTTAATTCAGGGAAAGGCATCTCATTTCTTACGCAGAACATAATTAAAATATTTATATCAGAAAAAAAATGCCATCAAGTCACTAATGTATAGTGATCATTCAAAACTGTCCTGAAATTAAATAGATGCCCTTTAATTACTGAAGCCCAGATTATAAGGATCAATCTGAGTGGTCACAGCGAGAGGCTTCTGCTGGCTGCATCATAAAAAAGGAGTGCCTCATACCTTATCACTCCACTTGACCCTTTCAGCTCTGTCACATAATCCACAGAATAGGTTGGACACGTGGAGAAAGTAATATATCCTCTGTTGTTCCCCAGTGCTCAGTCTCTCTCTGCCCTCTTCCTGTCAATGTACTCAATGTGGTTCCAGTCAGTCAGGTGCAGAAGCAGTCTGCAGGTTTGCAGGAATCTGGGTTGCACATTCCTTTTACTCAACTTGTGTGTCCACCATGGCTCAGTGGGTGACATTCTCATTGATTCAAGAGGAAATGAGTTCAACTCCCACCCCAGGACTTGAGTACATAATTTAGGTGGTGTAAAAGTGGGAGAGTACTACGCTGTCAGAGGTGGCAGTACTGAGGGAGTGCTGCACTGTCAGTGGTGCCATTTATTCAATGAGATATCACTCTGAGACCCCATCTACCCTTTCAGTTGGATGTAAAAGATCATATGGCACATGAGAAGGAAGGGTCTCCCCAGTGACATGGGCCAATATTTATTCCTCAACTGACATCACTAAAACAGATTATGTTTGAGGGATCTTACTGTGCACAAATGTACTGGGTCTTTTTTTCTTTATTCTTTCATTGGCAAGACCAGCATTTGTTGCCCATACATAATTGCCCTTGAACTAAATGGCTAGGCCATTTCAGAGTCAACCACATTGCTGTGGGTCTGGAGTCACATGTCGGCCAGACCAGGTAAGGACAGTAGATTTCCTTCCCTAAAGGGCATTAGTGAACCAGCTGGGTTTTTACAACAATTAATGGTGTAGTCACCATCACTGAGACTAACTTTATAATTCCAGATTTTATGACCTGAATTTAAACTCCACCAGCTGCCATGATAAGATTTAAACCCCTGCCCCTAAAGTCTCTGGAATAGTCGTCCAACAACATTACCACTACACCACCTTCTCCCTTTTCCAGGAGGTGCTAAATAAATGCAAGTTCTTTAATCCCAACCTGCAGTAAATCCTGCCTTTTGTTTTGCCTCTCCATTCTAAATTTCCCTGTATTCTCCTTCCTTCCACCAATGTTAATGGTTTAGAGGTTGTGAATGCCTATTGTTAGTGCATGGATTATTCTAATGCTATTTGCAATGGCTGTTTTCTCTCCACTATTATTCTTAGTGGTTGTTGGGCCCAGCCCTTGGCCGGCCCTAACATCTGCTGCTCTGAGTAGCCTCTTGTCTACATCATGGACTCTCCTTAACTGAACTGGATGGTGTTTGTTTATGTGGAGATGTCGGAGTTGGGCAATAATCATTATGGTCCAGCTTAGTAGTGTCCTTTGGTTCACATTTTCATTCTATACTCAGCATTTGCCTTAACTTTGATGGATATTTTAAATGCCTGTGTCACACTCTGATTTTGTAAATGAAAAATTGGGTAAATAATGAACTTGCAGAAAATGACTAAGAGCTAACTGTTCAATTACCTCTTCCCACCTACTGGAATTCCTGTTCAAACAGATCAGTTTCCCCACCCCCGCCCTCGTTTTACCACTGAACCACGAGCTTAATTGGTTCTTAATCTCTGACAGTAAGTTTTACTGATGGCTATTAACACTGAGTAGAAGCTTCAGAATAGCAGTAAATATGTCATGTGTACTGTCTGGGTGTTAAAATGTATTACTGCTCCATTAAATATGTCTGAATGTTGCCATATCTTCCGCAGTCAGCAACACTTTGAAAGCCATGGATTAGAGGTGATCTCCATTCACTGGATGAGCTAAGTACTAAATAGATGGTCTATAATTGGCTGGAGTGGACATCTTGCTTTGTGCCCCATTAGTTAGAGTTGTCCCTGCATCCCTTCAGCTCTGGAAACAGAAGTTTATACAGCAAGGAATGATGGAACAGTTGGGAACTCAGTGAATGACGGGACTGACAGGCTAACTCCTGAACCAATGAGATTAAAGGATTGATAAATACGCAGAAAAAGGACTGAGATGGAGACGGTGAATTAGAGTCAGATCAGATGCGGAGAAGGAAATAATAAGAAGGAAAGAAAGACTGGGTTATGAGATAGAAAGGAAACAGAAAGGAAAAGAAAAAACAAGCTAAATTTGACATTTTTAAAATCCTCAATAACAATTCACAATGTGAAGCAAGAAACTCCAGTTTTAGTTGTTCATTTTTTGGGGTCAGAGAGGTTGATTGGCTGTCAGTAACAGTAACCATGTTGTTAAAATGATACTTAAGCTGTTCATTACTACACGTAACTTTCTGCAGTGGCTACATTGGGAAATTAAGGTGCAAATGCAGCAACTTTATGAAACTCATGGGGAGGATGATGGTGAGATGCCATCTTTGCGAAGCTAACTTTGGCGATTTGCAATTCACGGGGCATCTTTCCCTCATCACAGGTACGTTGCTAATTTCTACATTAATATCAGTGAACATCATCTCCCAGCAAGTTCTGGGCCATTATGTTCAAGACCACGTAATGAGCTAAGTGCAAAAAAAATCTCCTTCATCCATCTTTTCCACTGCTCTCTTGAACTTGATGGCTGTCAATATTCACATCCAGAACAGGTGCCCAGGCTGAATCTTCTCTTTATTCCTGTGCCCAGTTACCATGTGAACTCAGATCAACGAACATAGTATAGAATCAAAGCTGGGAACCTTCTCTTCCTGGTGACTCACTCCACACCAGATAACTGGAAGCAGATTCTCATTTAGTCAGCAGAGAAACTCCCTGTTTTTTATTTTCATTTATCAGAAGAATGAGCTTCATGGTTCACCCCTCAGTCTTCTCAGGTTCACAGAGGGATCTTTGGGAATGTGTACCCTCTACAAGCTAGACAGTTCCTCATAGGTGAGGCAGGAGAGAGGGAAGCCAATGAATATAAGTTGTGACAGACAAGTAAAGACTACCCGGTCCACCCAAGCTCTCCTACATCTTGTGCATTACAATATATCCACTCCCCACCCACCCAAAACCATGCAATCCCCATGCATAGGCGAGATAAAGAAAGATAAAAATCCAGGCCTATTTGAGGGAAAATAAATCTGTGAAATTCTTCTTCAACTCCCTTAGGCCCTGACTTTCCTGTAGTACCTACCATGTTGTAAGAGGTGATCTCTGTCCCAGCCAGAAACAGGCCCAGCTCTCGCTTGAAGGATTTCAGGGAATCGGTGTTCACCACACGGACATCAGCCTGTTCCAGAGACTCACTGTTCTCTGGGAAAAGAACCACCTCCTGACACCCAATCTCCATCTGACCTTAAACAACTTAAAATAGTGACCCCTGTTCCTCCTTAACCTGTTTATTTGGTACAAACTGTCAACTGGAACACAATCCATTACCCTCATGATCTTAACCCTCAATCAGTTCACCCCTTAGCCTATGTTTCTCTAAAGTGTAGAACCCCAATTCTTTAAACCTATCTTGATAACTAAAATGGTTTGCACTGGGAATTAGTCTAGTGACCCTCCACTGCACCCTTTCCAAAGCCTGAATATTACCAACCATGCAAAGAGATCAAAACTGGAGCCAATACTTAATGTGAGGCCTGACTAAATCTTGTACAAGGGAGCAAGAGATGCCAAATCATTTTCTGCTTCTTGTACCAGCTGAAGATATCAAACATGCCACTTTCCCTTCATTTTGCATCAAATTCCACTGAGTTAACCTCTTTCTCTGCACTCCCAATATAATTAATTCTTAAGATAAAAAGCAAAAAACTGTGGATGCTGGAAATCCAAAACAAAATCAAAAATAAAAATACCTGGAAAATCTCAGCAGGCCTGACAGCATCTGCGGAGAGGAACACAGTTAATGTTTCGAGCCCATATGACTCTTCAACAGAACAGCCTCATGGTTTTGAATATTAAAATAAAAAAATACAGTAGATGCTAAATGTTGTGTGTTGTTTGTTATTATGGAAACTTCTGTACTAGAACCACGTGAACCTCAACTAGGTTACAGCTTTATAACTCAAGCCCGGTGTCCATTGCTGTATGTATGTTACTCAGGCAGAATATTGTATCTGTGGAAGAGTGTGGAATCCTAAGGCTTAAGTTTGAGTTGCAAGCACAAACTTTATTCAACGTAGATTGTTCTTGGAAGTGAATTTGAGTAATTCTCAGCTGGCTTGCTAGTGATGGTCAAGCTGTTGCATATGGACTTACTGTCAGCTGATGTATTTGATGGATCCATGGCTATCCCACTATTCCCACCTCAGAAAGGCAAAGCAGTGACAGGAGAATCTAACCATCTCCTTTGCCACTCATTCTTCTGTCGTATTCCCAGCATTCCAGAACCCTCCCCATACTCTCCAGCTGACAGAAATCCAGAGGCAAGCTCCTACATCTCACTCAGAAAATGCTGGAAAAACTCAGCAGGTCCGACAGCATCTGTGCAGAGAGAAAAACAAAGTTAATGTTTCGAATCCGCATGACCCGTCTTCAGAGCTCTGAAAAAGGGTCACATGGACTCGAAACGTTAACTCTGTCTTTCTCTCCACAGATGCTGTCAGACCTGCTGAGTTTTTCCAGCATTTTCTGTTTTTGCTTCAGATTTCCAGCGTCCGCAGTATTTTGCTTTTTGGATTAATACTGAAGTATTAATCCAAGTCTAATATTTAAAAGCAGAACCTTGTTCTGCAGCTACCTCATTGTTTCCAAGGTTAGAATGTACTCCAGTCCCTGAATGTTTCCTGGAGGAAGTGATCCTTGTTGCAAAGACTCTGAAATAGATTCTATTGTAAATGCTGATTCCAGATTCGTTGATGACACGAGCTGTGATACAGAGATAGGCAAAGTGGTTATTTTCATCGACAATTTGTAGAATTTCTGATTCATGATGACACTGGCTTGAAAAATAGTTAAACAGGCTGAACCCTTTCATCAGACAACACTTGGGAATAAAATGCAAACAGTATTAAATCCTCAGCACCCTTTATAAGGCTCCGGTTTCAGACTGAAAGCCTTTTGTGTGAGCACCTGGAGCCAGAGTGAAGCTGGGGCCTTTTTTTATTATTTTGTTAAAACAGGCAGAAGCTTTGTTCCGTACCCATCAATGTTTAACAGTGTAAATACTCCACTCGACAATGTTTATTTCAACTTATTGCTTTTATTCAAATAAAACTGAGAATGGTCTGTAGAAGTTTACAGCTCGTTTAAAAAACTTAACCATAGCAACTTCTGGCAATATGGAAGCCTTGTGAGAAAGCCAACATTGGGTCAATTGAATCTCTGTCCTATAAAATATAATAAATTATATAATTAAACATACCACTGATCCTCATAAAATAGAAATATGGAAACATTATTCCTCCAACATTTGCCCCATAAGATTGTAGCTCTTTCATCTCCACTAGATTGTTTTATTTCCATTAAGGGATGTGGAGAATCCTGGCTCATGTATTTGAGGTTACTGTTCTAAATTTGTTTACCTTTAAACCTGCAGTTGGTCTCAGATTTACTCAAATATTCCCCTTCATCTTTAATAGCTCTATTTAAGATGGTATCAGTTTATTTGCATTTCAGGTCCTGGTAACTGTGCATTATAATGAGTGGATATCAAATGGACCCAAACTCTTGTCATTCTTTCCAGCTACATACAATCTGAATGGATCAAAAATTTTCCCATTTATTCCCATTCTATACAACCCCAATGGACCAAGCCTCTCCCATTCAATCCCATATTTAAAATTCATTCATGGGATGTGGGCATCGCTGGCTAGGCCAGCATTTATTGCCCATCCCTAATTGCCCTTGAGAAGGTGGTGGTGAGCTGTCTTCTTGAACCGCTGCAGTCCATGTGGTGTAGGTACACCCACAGTGCTGTTAGGGAGGGAGTTCCAGGATTTTGACCCAGCGACGGTGAAGGAACGGTGATATATTGATTTGGAAGGAAGAATGAGTCTGAGAAACTGAATAATCAAAGGGACCGATAAGGGAAACAGACAGAAGAAATGAGAAAAGTGGAAACACTAAGTTGCAAATATCCTTCATACTGCCTCTGGTTAGAGCTGTGAGTTTGTGAAATTATTAACTTCACCGCCCCACCCCCAATTAAAATGGCAGAAAACCTTACGATTTTTACAAGTGCATGGTGCCAAGCCTATTTAAACTAAAATGCATGAGAATGCACCAGCAGATTAATTTCAGTAGCTCTTAACTGCATCTGATCTCTTGGTCTAACCCCACTCATCTTTACACAAGTCTTCAATCTTTGGCAGCTCTTTCAAAGGTCTCAGTATAAAAGTTAAGGGGCTGGGGGTCGTAGAATTCTTTCATTCCTGAAACTAGAACAATGGAATGAGGTGGGATTGGAGAGAATGGACAAAGCATTTATTGCAGCTGTGAGTCCAATTCTATTCAGATTCTGCCCATGGGAGCACCACAGGAAACCCTGGTTGGAGGGGGCAGAATAGGTGAGACTTCCGCTGATCTCCTAATGTCAAAGGACAGGGGGAGTTCCAGGGATACTCCAAGAACTCCTCCACTTACGTCTACATTGGGCCTACCGAAATTCTCAGCTGGCAGAGTCCTTTTCCAGTCGGGCTCCAACACACTCCCAAAATTTTGACCCCAAGTCTCTCCTCTCTCCTTGAATAAAATTAGTTTTGGTTAGTTTCAGGTTTATCCTTGTTAAAGATAGGTATACAATAGAAAACCCTCTACAATCTGATATTAATTGGCAATTTTTGAAGGAAGCAATAAAGACAGGTGATGTCGAGCCAGCAAAAATCACATCAGCGCTGTTGGATAAGCTTTCCTCAGGTGGGTTAAAAATGTTTAGAACAGTGCGGAGAGAGCTTTATTCTGTACCGATCTTCAATCATGCTTTACCAGGGAGGGTCCGATGGTGAGAAAAGAATACCATTCTGTTTCATAGGGTGAATAACTCCCGGCGAAAGAGTTAAGGGACACTTTGACACGCCAGCGAGCCTGAAAAAGCGGGGTGGGTGGGTAGGGTGTGCTGGCAGAGCTGAAGGACTGGGTTTGGGGGTGCGGGGGATGTTGGTAGAGCTGTAGGGGCAGGGTTGCTGCTGAGCCTGACAGAGCAGTTCAATGTCCCCCCTCAGACAAGTGCTCAGGACACCGGTGAACAGGGCACGTCACGTTCAAAATAAAAGCAGAAAATGCTGGAAAAACTCAACGGGTCTGGCAGTATCTGTGGAGACAGAAACAGAGTTGATAGTTTGCGTCCCAAATGATTCTTCTTCAGAGCTAATGAGAATTAGAAATGTGATGTATTTTATACTGCTTAAGAGGGGGTGGAGCAAATAGAAGGTCAGGGATAGGTGGGAGCTCAGGAGAAATTTGTCAAAGATGTCATGGACACAGGGCAAAGGGAATGTTAATGGTAGGTGCTGATAGTGGCATTAAGGTAAGAATGCAGAATGTGTTAATAACAGAACAAGGGTGAGCACTCTGCGAAATCAAAACATAAAAACAAGTGACAGATGGCACTGTATGCCTGTGTGTGGGGGAGGGGGGGGGGGGTTGGTGTGTGGAGGTAAAAGGATAGAAAATTACGTTTTTAAAAAATGGAGGAGAGAGTTCATGATCTGAAGTTGTTGAACTCAATGTTCAGTCCAGAAGGCTGTAAAGTGCCTAGTCAGAAGATGAGGTGCTGTTCCTCCAGTTTGCATTGGGCTTCACTGGAACATTGCAGCAGGCCAAGGATGGACATGAGACCATGGCACTTTTGAGGCCAGTGCTGGGCAAAAGCAATTGGCCAAAAGATTGGTCAATGCATTTGCAAATCGACAATTGTCCAGCAGATGCCCAGCCACAAAATACTGGCCAAAGCATATACAAAGACTAATCGATGCAGGTGAATTCTGGGACAAAACGCACCCCAGGAAGGCACAACCTGGGACGTGGGACAAAAGGCTGAATTTTGGGATAGTCCCGGGAAATCTGGGATATTGGTCACCCTGGTCATTATCACTAACATCTTTCATTGAGGGAAACACAGCTTCTAAATTGCATGAACCTTTTCAACTGCTGATAAATTTCCGACAGTCATCTTTTGATAAAGGAATCTTTCTGTTGAAAGATGTGTGTAGTTCGATAGGTCTTACGAAGGGGTTCTGAGTCTTGTACAGTTTAACCATAAGTGTTTATTAACTATTCATAACTATGTACATATATATATATACAGGAGAGGTGTAAGCTAGGAGCTGTCTCCATGCTTGTCTCTATATGTGTCTCTGCCAAGTCCCAGAATATCCTCTAGCCTGTGTTCCTTTACATCACATCATGGGCGGTACTGTACCCCGTTCCACATTAACCCTTTCTATACCAGACCCTTATACTACACATCTGCCCAAGTCTTTATGCAAAGTATTTACAATGCATTCCTGTTTACCCAATATGTTTACATGTTCACTGCCCCTTCACTTCCCCTACTCTCCCACTCCCCAACTTCAGTGAAGTCTCTGTGTTTACAGGTTTAGGCAGTTTGGAGGCTTTATATTTCTTCCGATCGTGTCTTTACAATGGTTGGAGGGGTGGTTGACTCTGTTGTACTGAGTAAACCTTGTTGAATAGGAGGTTGTTTTGAATGTGGCCATTCTGGCGTTTGGTTGGCTGATCTTAATTCTCTTTTTTTGTTCTTTGGAGTTGAACTGCTCCTCCTCGACTCACCATCTGGTGTTATCGATGGTCATTGGTTTGCCCTGTTCCTTACAGGGAGAACAAACTCGCAGCTGGCCCCTAGTGCTCATTCTGGTTTTCTCCTTACTTGCGGTTTGCCGTGATGCATGTCGGGATGGAAGATGTCTCTTCCTGTTGTGTGGATGTGACTGATCAACAGGGCTCGCCTGGCAGCTTAGCTTTCTGTGCAATGACGTTCTTATTGGTTTGCTTCCTTGCCTCACTGAGGTGTACCACAGCAGGATGATGGCTGCCTCTCTGTTCTAGCATCGTCTGGCTAATGGTTGTACCAGCCGGAAGTTGCAGCATCTGTGTCATGGTGTCTTGAGGTATCTTAACAGATGTCAGAGCCGGAGGTTGAGGCTCTTCTTGCTGCTAGTTCATCTCTTGGCTGTCTTCCACTCGCAGTGTAATGGCAACCATCTGAATGGCTGGTTGCTCTGACCAACGAGGAGATTCTGGTACCTGAAAACAAAATGGACAAACCGGCTCTGCAAAGAGTGAAAGCAATTCTGAGCTGAAGTCTCAGTCAAAAGTGTCTTTTCTGTTGGGGCTCTCAGAAACTTGCAGTTCTGTGTAATTAACGATGGAGGCAGTATTGACGTCTTCTGCCATTTTCAGGAGGTTCAGGGCAACACAGGCATCTATGCTCAGAAGAGAAAAAGTCTGGTTATGGATGACGTACATGACTTTCTTTCTATTCATTTACAGGGTGTGGATGTCACTGGCTAGGCCTGCATTTATTGCCCATCCCTAATTGCGCTTGAGGAGGAGAAGCTCTCACTATTATGGATATGGCTACTCGGTTCCCAGAAGGCCATTCCCTTGATAACAATTTCACTCGATATGGATTACCGATTGAGATCCAGTGGGCTCAAGGTTCCAATTTCATGTCTGAGATTTTTCAGGGAATTATGAGCAGTCTGGGGATAAAACAGTTAAAGTCCTCAACATACCACCCACAAAGTAAAGGGGCTTTAAAACGGTACCATCAGACCCTAAAACTGATGATTCAGGCTAATCAAGACCGATGATTGGGACAAGAGGTTAGAATTTCTTTTGTTTGCCATTTAGGATGCACCTAATGAGTCTACAGGGTTTAGTCCTTTTGAGTTAGTTTATGGGCATAAGGTGAAAGGTCATCTGAAACTAATCAAACAAAGATTTTTAGAAGAGGGGGATTTACATCACCAGGAAACGCGACTAGGGCCATCTCACAATTCTGCTCACGCCGCCAAACACAGCCGCCCAAAATAGGGGTGGAAAATTCCAGCTAGTGTCTTTTAAAAACACAAATTCTTCCAGAATGCGGGATTGGTGAGTTTGCTGGTTGGTCTTCGCCCAAAGCCGGGAGGTGGGGAGGGGGGGGGGGGGGGGGCGCAGGTGGAGTGGGCTGGGTGGGGGGTAGAGGAGTTCGCGGCAAGCTTCCACTTAGTGCAGCCGGGGCACCAGGAAGGAGTCAATAAATTTGGGGGCTGCCTTTGCTTTCGAGGCCATCTGTCTGTCGCCTGGAGCAGTCTGAAGACACAAAGTAGGCTGCCCGATGGTGCGCTTGAAATATGTCTTCCGGAGCGAGGCAAATCCGAGCCCACCCGCCAGCAATTCGGCGTGTTCCCCACGCATGCTTTAATAATGAGGCGGGATGCACTGGGAAGCGGACGATACAGCACAAAGACCCGCCATTGTGGCCAGCAGGAAAAGCATCTTTTTTCACGCCCGCTATCGCACTTAGTGCAATTCAGGGGAAATTCCGCCCACTGTCCCTTCAAGGGTTAATGCGAGGATTCTGGCTGTCGCTGAACTTGGATAAGACAGCATTTTAGAAGAAAAGGTAATTAAGCAGTTTTAAAGAAGCTGGAAACCTCTTTACCCTGGTGGACTGTTTACAAGAGGGTCACATGGTGGTGTATGGCTTTGGGAAACTGTGTTTTAGAAGCTGGTCGGTTGTTTTGCTTTGGGGGAAACAAGAAGGATCAACTGTTTGGGTAAAGAAGGCAACAGCTCCTGAAGCTCCTGACCCAGTCCAAAGCAAAAAGTGAATGGAAGTTGTTCCGAAGATGCTCTTGTTCTGAAATTGACTGACTGCAAGTTTTCCTCAAAGTCCACATGAGAAAAAGTGCTAGAGTTATCGATTGTTTCTCAGCCCAGTGCTGAATGACCACCTTTATAACCCAGGTGCCATTTCAAGGACTCCAGCATCTATCGCTTTCCCTTGAATCATTTTTAATCATTTAGCAGAATTCCTTAATTTTTTTTTCTGGTCTGTGTGTGCGTGTGAGAAAGTTAGTGTATTTAGAAAGGATAAATATTATACTTTCATATTTCATACTGTATGTTAATAAGCTTTGCCTTGCCACTTAACTTAAGTCTGATTTCATAATAAACTAATAATTCTGTTGTTTATTGAAGAAACTTGGGTATTGAGCGGTCATTCTGAGATTCATGGGTAAAGCACATATTTGGCCATAAAGCTAGCTTGAGAAATCATTTAAATATATGTTGTGACCCATGGGGTAGTGTAGCTAGAGACAGACAGTGCACTCTTCCTTTTTCAGTCGTAAAAGCAGTTTAACAGTAAGTGTTTATTAACTGCTCATAGCTATGTACATTATATACAGTATAAGGTCTAAGCTCGGAGCTGTCTCCATTCATGTCCCTACACATTTCTCTGTCCAAACCCAGACTGACCTCTAGATTTGGCTCATGTGTCCCTTTACATCACACCGTGGGGACTACAACACCCTGGCCCACATTAACCCTTTGTATTCCCGACCCTAATACTACACTTCCCTTGAGCAATGTTGCATCTTCCTTTAACTTTAGCTCCACACAGCATAATGGGACGGATTCACCTCCATGTTCTTGTGTGCTGCACTTAATTGCTCCCTGTTGGGAAACCATAGCCCAATACTTAGTTCCCTGTAGTGTGAAAAGACTGATGACAGTCCAATTCACCATCGCACCTCAGGCTGAACACCTACTGCTTCATAATTTTACAGCTTCCTATTCACAGCTGGCAAAATGTAATGAACTGCACTTCACCCTCAAAATGAAAAATAATTGTTCTTATCAAGGCGAATAAAATCAAACTTGAGGAATGGAGAATTTTCAAACTTATTTTTCACCCACTACCAATCATAATGAAGCAGCAAACAATCAATGACTGGTGTAACAATATCACTGTAGAGGTTTTGAGCACAGGAAGCCATTCAGCACATGGTGTCTGTTATGACTCTTTGTTAGAGCAATTCCAAACTAATCCCACTGACCCGCTCTCCCCATAGCCCTGTATCAATTCCCAAACTAATCCCACTGCCTCGCTCTCCCCATAACCCAGGTCAATCCTCAAACTAATCCCACAGCCCCGCTCTCCCCTAGCCCTGTATCAATCCCAAACTAATCCCACTGCCCCGCTCTCTCCCCATACCCCTGTATCAACCCTCAAACTAATCCTATTGCTCCACTCTCTCTCCATAGCCCTGTATCTATCCCAAGCTAAACCCACTGTCCCACCCACCCTGCATATCCCTGTATCAATCTCCAAACTGATTCTGCTGCCCTGATCTCTCCGCACAATCCTGAATTTTCCTCTGCTTCAAATATTTATTCAATTTTCTTTTAAAAGACACAGCCATTCCTTTCGGCAACTCCCAACAAAGTAATTAAACCTAATTTCCCTCCTCACTCAGTGAGTTTTTTAGATTCAGTTTCCCTCCTTAACTGGCTACCCACATGAAGAAAATAGATCTCTCTTCATTATCAAAGCCCTTCTTAAATTTTAATAACCTCTGTTAATTCAAACTTCTCCGAGCCTTCCCTGCTCCAACAGGGCCAGTTCTGGTATCTCAAGTCTCGTTTCATAGCTGAAGTTTCCCATGCTGATATTATCCTGGTCAATTTACCCAGTCCATGCTCTGTGGTGCGAATGTTCTTCCTATAATGGAACCAAACCTGAGATTCAGGAGGCTGCTCCCTGACACTGCTCCAAAACTGCAGAGTTCCTTTCACTCTGTTTATAACAAATGAGTTTATGATTTTGTTACACACAGTGCAGCCTCCATCCATGTGAAACAGAATAGCAAACCCCCCAACAACAATGTGAGATTATGAGAGATTTCCCACACCAGATATCTGTGCTCTCTCTGACTCAGGCAGAAAGCTATTATCAATCATTCACTTCTGAGCAGTATTTTGTCTGGGCATGTACCCGTTGGGACTCACAATGCCCTGAAATCATTTCATTTCGGACTTATACAGTGCAGAATGAGAGGGAGAGAAAGACAGACAGATAGGCCAGGAGAGAGGAAGAGGGAGAGTGTGAGAGTGAGTAACAGAGAGAGACAGACTGAGATTGAATGCAAAAAGAGCGACAGAGAGACAGATAGGGAAACAGACAGAGCCAGAGAGAGAAAGAGTGCAAGAAAAAGAGTGCAAGAGGGAGGAAGACAGACATGCAGAAAGGAAGACTGGATGCATGTGAGACAGAGCCAGGGAAGGAAGGAGAGAGTGAAAGTGAGCTTATGAGAAAGAGAAAGAGAAAGAGTGAGAGTGAGAAAGAGTGTGACAGGAAGAAATAGACAGAGAACAGACTGTCATCATTACCCTAAACTAGATTGAAAACCAGGTTCCAGAAGATAATGGATAATGTTCCAACCATTATACTACCCAGTTTCCTTCACAATATATGTAGTGCTTAGAGAAGAAATAACATTTCACATGAAGAAATAATATTACAACAGTGTGTGATATTCAGCTGTGTTGATAATAAGATAACTGGGAACAGCTCCCTTTTGTGACTGGTGAGTCACTGTAGGTATTTAATTTGGTTTGTGCTGGCTATTAATCAACCATGTCCAACAGAATAGAGGAATCCTTTTTATCTATTGACAGCTATCCAGCAAGGTTATGATAAGCCTGAAAAATATCTAGCCCAACAGTCACATTATTTCAGATTGTCACGTTTTGCTTTACTGCAACAGACAGTGTCTCTTGTGTTACTCTGCACCACTCACATTGTGAAACTATCAGCAATCAAAGCCACACAACAGTTCCTTTTGTATATCACAGCCTTGTCGATTTGTTCAAGACATATTCTAGTAAATTTAGTTAAAGAAGCTGACAGTAAGTAGCACAGAAGGAAATTAGATGCCATATTTATTTGTTCAGGGGTTGTATGATAGTGACAACCTGGGTGGCACTAATGAGTTATTAAAGGAGTATTGTCACCAAGTGTAGAATTTTTGGGTGCAAAGCTTGATTCCAGCCATTTGCCAATTTTGGGATATCTGACATGGTGACACCTGATGCGATGGCACTGTTTGGAAACAATTCCAAAGATGCATTGTAAATTTCATCATTTAAATTATTCAATAATAATTTAAGAAGACTCACATTTTTATAGCACCATTAAGGATCTCAGGAAATTCCAAAGCACTTTATAGCCGGTCAATTGTAGCCACTATTGTAACGTAGGAAATGGGGCAGCCACACTGTACACAGCAAAGCACCACAAACAGAAATGAAAGAATGAATGGATAATCTGTTATTAGTGATGTTAGTGCAGGGGTATCACACCTGTGTTCACTGATCTGCATTTCAACGAGGCCTCAGTTTTAAAATTCTCACACTTACATTTCAATTCTTCCATGTTCTCACCATTCCTGACCCATGTAATCTCCTCTATCCCTGCAATCCTCCGAGCTCCCTGTGATGTTCCAACCATGGCTTCTTTTGCATCTTACACCACTGACAATCCTGCTTTCAGCCATCTACCTTAACCTCTGGAATTTCTTTTCCATTCTTTCACGGAATGTGAGCATTACTGGCTGGGCCAGCATTTATTGCCCATTCCTAATTGCCCTTGCAAAGGTGATGTTCAGCTGCCTTCTAGAACCGCTGCAGTCCATGTGGTGTAGGTACACCCACAGTGCTGTTAGGAAGGGAGTTCCAGGATTTTGATCCAGCGACAGTGAAGGAACGGCGATATATTTCCAAGTCAGGATGGTGAGTGGCTTGGAGGGGAACTTCCAGTTGGTGGTGTTCCCATCTATCTGCTGCCCTTGTCCTTCTAGATGGTAGTAGCCGTGGGTTTGGAAGGTGTTGAAGATGGAGTCGGAGTTCAAAAAGAGCAAGAAGGGAGCCAGGAGTTCAGAAAGAGTGAGAGAGGAGCTGGGAGTTCAGAAAGAGTGCGAGAGGAGCCGGGGGTACAGAAAGAGCGAGAATGGAGCCAAGAGTTCAGAAAGAGCGAGAGAGGAGCCAGGAGTTCAGAAAGAGCAGGAGAGCCAAGGCCATGGCACTGTGGGTGGTCCAGCTGCTCAGGGTGGGAGGACGAAATTTGGAAGGGCAATAGTGGTAGGGGGTTCTTAAGTGGGGGGTGTAGACAGGCGCTTCTGCGGCCGTAGACATGACTCCAGGATGGTATGTTGCCTCCCGGGTGCCAGGGCCAAGGATGTCACAGAACAGCTGCAGGGCATTCTGAAGGGGGAGGGTGAACAGCCTGAGGTCATGGTCCATGTTGGGAGCAATGACATAGGAAGAAAGAGAAATGAGGTTCTGCAAGCAGATTTTATGGAGTTAGGTAGGAAATTGAAAAGCAGGACTTCAAAGGTAGTAATCTCCGGATTACTGCCCGTGCCACACAGTAGTGAATATAGGAACAGAAGCTAAGGGAGATGAAAGCGTGGCTGGAGAGATGGTGCAGGAGGGAGGGCTTTAGATTCCTGGGGCATTGGAACCGTTTCTGGGGGAGGTGGGACCTGTACAAGTTGGACAGGTTACATCTGAACAGGAACAGGACCAACATCCTCGCGGGGAGGTTTGCTAATGCTGTTGGGGTGGATTGAAACTAAACTGGCAGGGGGATGGGATCCTGAAAAGTAGTTCAAAGGGGAGAGAAGCTGAGATGGAATTAGAAGTTAAAACGTTAGTGAGTCTGGAAGGCAGAGGAAACATAGGCTAGATAAGAAAGAAGTGAGTTTAGCAAGGCTAAATGGAATATGTTTTAATGCAAGGAGCTTGAGGAATAAGACAGACGAGCTGAGGGCACAGGTAGGCATGTGGGAGTGTAATATCATAGCTATCACCAAGACTTGGCTAAAAGAAGGGCAGGATTGGCAGCTCAACATTCCTGGTTATAGGGTATTCAGACAAGATAGAGAGGGGGATAGAAGAGGAACGGGGGTCACAATATTGATCAAGGAATCAATTATAGCAGTGAGGAGGGATGATACCTTGGAAAGATCATCAAATGTGGCATTATGGGTAGCAGTAAAAATCACAAAAGGGGCAAACACGCTATTGGGTGTGTACTATAGGCCCCCAAACAACCAGGGAGAGACAAAAGATCAAATATGTAAACAAATTTCAGAGAAGTGTAAGAATAATAAGGCAGTAATAGTCGGGGATTTTAACTACCCAAATATTAAGTGAGATAGCTTTAGTGTGCATGGTAGGGAGGGAGCAAAATTCTTCATTTGCATCCAGGAAAACATTTTTCGCCAGTACATAGAAAGCCCAACAAGGGAAGAGGCAGTTCTGGACCTAATATTCAGAACTGAGCCTGGGCAGACAGAAGGCGTATCAGTAGGGGAGCATTTTGGAGAGCGTGACCATAACTCAGTTAGATATAGGATAGTTATTGAAAAGGATAAGGTTGGACTGGGAATAAAAGTTCTAAATTGGGGAAAGGCTAATTTTACTAAGATGAGATGCGATTTGACCCAAGTGGATTGGGAGCAGCTACTTGCTGATAAAACGGTGTCAGAGCAGTGGAAGTCATTCAAGAAGGAAATAGCGAGAGTACAATGCAAATATGTTCCCATAAAGACAAAGGGGGGACCAAGTCCGGAGAACCCTGGATGTCAAGGGACATAAAGGCTAGGATTAAGAGAAAAAGAGAGGCTTATGGCAGATACCGAGGGCTCAATACGGCAAAGTCCCCAGAGGATTATAAAAAGTGCAGGAGGAAACTTAAAAAGGAAATTAGGAAAGCTAAGAGAGTACATTTGAGAAAGCATTTGTGGGTAGAATGAAGGAAAACCCAAAGAGGTTTTTTAAATATATAAAGAGCAAGAGAATAACTGAGGAAAGAGTAGAGCCAATTAGGGACCATAAAGGTAATCTGTGTGTGGACCCGGAAGACATGGGTACAATCCTCAATGAATACTTTGCGTCGGTCTTCACAATGGAAAAGGACGACGCAGGTATAGACATCAGGGTGGAGGAATGTGAAACATTAGAGGAAATTAACATAGAGAGAGAAGTGGTACTGGCAGGTTTGATGGCCTTAAAATTGGATAAATCCATAGGCCCGGATGGGATGTACCCCAGGCTGTTGAGGGAGGCAAGAAAAGAGATGTCAGGGACACTACCAGCAATTTTCAAATCTTCTCTGGCCACAGGTGCGGTGCCAAAGGGCTGGAGGACTATTAACATTATCCCATTGTTAAAAAAGAGAGGAAGGGATAGACCAGGAAATTACAGGCCAGTTAGTCTAACCTTGGTGGTGGGGAAGTTACTAAAGAGAATTCTGAGGGACAGAATATATCTGCACTTGGAGAGACACAGATTAATCAGGGATGGTCAGCATGGATTTGTTAAGGGAAGGTCATGCTTGACAAACTTGATCAAATTTTTTGAGGAGGTAACCAGGAGCATTGATGAGGGTAATGCATTTGATGTGGCCTACATGGACTTTAAGGTTCCTCATGGCAGACTGGTCAAGAAAGTAAGAGCCCATTGGATCTAAGGCAAAGTGGCACATTGGATCCAAAATTGGCTGAGAGGCAGGAAGCAGAGGGCAATGGTAGAGGGATATTTCTGTGACTGGAAGTCTGTTTCCAGTGAGGTTCCGCAGGGCTCAGTGCTGGGGCCTTTGCTGTTTGTACATAAATGATTTTTTATGTTTTTACATTTACGACTTAAATGTAGGGGGTATGATCAAGAAGTTCGTGGATGACATGAAAATTGATAGGGTGGTAAATAGTGAGGAGGATAGCCGTAAACTGCAGAAGGATATCAATGGACTGGTCAGATGGGCAGAGCAGTGGCAAATGGAATTCAACCCGTAAAAGTGTGAGGTAATGCACTTGGGGAGGACTAACAAGGCAAGGGATTACACTATGAATGGTAGGACCCTGGAAAATACTGAAGATCAGGGGTACTTGGCATGCATGTCCACAGGTCTCTGAAGGTAGCAGGGCAGATAGATAGGGTGGTTATGAAGGTATATGGGATACTTGCCTTTATTAGCTGAGGCATAGAATACAGAAGCAGGGAGGTTATGCTAGAACTGTATAAAACGCTGGTTAGGCCACAACTGCAGTACTGTGTGCAGTTCTGGTCACCACATTATAGGAAGGATGTGATTGCACTGGAGGGGGTGCAGAAGACATTTATCAGGATGCTGCCTGGGCTGGAGTGTCTGAGCTCTGAGGAAGGATTGGATAGGTTGGGGTTGTTTTCCTTGGAGCAGCGAAGGTTGAGAGGGGGCCTGATAGAAGTGTATAACATTATGAGGGTCATAGATAGGGTGGATAGGAAGGCACTTTTTCCATTAGTAGAGGGGTCAATAACCAGGAGGCATAGATTTAAGGTAAGAGGTTGAAGGCTAAGAGGGGAGTTGAGGAGAAATGTTTTCACCCAGAAGGTGTTGTGAGTCTGGAACTCAGTGCCTGAAAGGGCAGTTTAGTCAGAAACTGTCATAACATTTAAGAACTATTTAGATATTCACTTGTGTTGCCATAGCCTCCAGGGCTATGGGCCAAGCGCTGGAAAATGGGATTAGTGTAGTCAGATCTTTGTTGACCGGTGCGGACATGATGGACGAATGGCCTCCTTCTGTGCTGTAAACGTCTATGAATTTGTGAGTGTATAAATCTCTTTGGCATCCTCTCTAAGGCCTTTACATCCTTCCTAAAGCATGGTGTTGAGAATTAAACTCAACATTCCAGTTGAAGCCGAACCAGCGTTTTAGAAAAATTTAGCATAACCTCCTTGCATTTGTACTCTATTCCTCTATTAATAAAACCAACCATCCGATATACTTTTTAACAGCTTTCTCAACTGGTCCTGCCACCTTCCTTGTCCTGAGACCTGTACCAGGTCTCTCTGTTCCTATACCCACTTTACAATTGTGTAATTTATTTTATTTTGTGTCCCGTCATTGTTCCTATTAAAATATATCACTTCACACCTCTCGGAGTTACATTTCAATGGCCATGTGTCTGCCCATTTTGCCAGTCTTGTATGTTCTCCTGAAGTTTGTTACTATTCACCATATCCTTTGCCATACATTTGAGTTTTGTGTCAACTTTGGAATTATGACCAAATCCAGGTCATGAATTTATTTCAGAAAGAGCAGTGGTTCTAACATCAGCTCCTGGAGAACACAGCTGTATCCCTCCCTCCAGTCTGAAAAATGACTGTTCAACCAGTCCTCCCCTGGTTTCTGTCCCTCAGCCAGTTTTTATCCATGCTACCACTGTCCCTCTAATCCCATGGACTTTGGTGTTGCTAACAAGTCCATTATGTGTGTCAAGCACATTTTGAAAGTCCACATGCACAACATCAACTGCACTATTCTCATCAACTTCTGTTACTTCATCAAATAACTCAGTCATAGCATCATATGATTCAGTCAGTCAAACACAATTTGCTTTTAACAAATCCACGGTGACTTTTATTTTTAAGTTTATAATTTTCTAAGTAACAATTAATTTTATCCCGGATTACAGTCTCAAAAAGATTTCCCACTACTGGTGTAAGGCTGATTGGCCCTTTTTTGAACAGGGGTAGAACATTTGTAATCCTCCAGTTCTCTGGCACCATCCCCATATGTAAGAAGGGTTGGGTAATTGTGGTCAGACCTTCTGTAATTTCCATTCTTACTTCTCTCAGTAACCTAAGGTACATCCCATCTGAATGAGGTGCCTTTTCTATTTTGAGGACTGACAACCTTTTAAACACATACTCCTTAGCTATTTCATCTACATCGATTTTAACTTCCTCCAGCCCCACAAACCTCCGAGATCTCTGTGTGCCTCTCATTCTGGTGTCTTGTGCATCCCCGACTTCAATCGCTCCACAATTGGTGGTCGTGCCTTCAGCTGCCTGGGCCCTAAACTTTGGAATACTCTCCCTACAACTCTTCATCTCTCCCCTTAAACGTACTTCATTAATCAAGCTTTTGGTCATCTGCCCTCAGAGCTCCTTATGTGGCTCAGTGTCACATTTAATTTTATAATGTTCCTGTGCAGCTCCTTGGGGATGTTTCATTATATTAAAGGCGCTATGTAAATGTAAGCTATTGTTGTTGACATTGGAAATATCCTCTTCCCTAGTAAAGACATATGAAAATTATTCATTTACTACCTTAATCAAGTCACCCCTTTCTTCCATTAGAAGATCTCATTTTTGATGCCTAATCAGCTCCATCCTTCCTATGACTGCTCTTTTATCATTTTAATATTTATTTCATTATTTTTATTCATTTATGGAATGAAAGCATCAAAGGTAAGTCCAGCATTTATTGCCCATCCCTAATTGCCCATGAGAAGGTGGTGGTAAGATGCTTTCTTGAACTGCTGCAGTAGGTACACCCACAGTGCTGTTAGGACAGGAGCTCCAGGATGACCCTTAATAATAAACATAAATTGCTGAATATTAGTTGGTAGGAGCCTGGATGCAGAAATGAGCATTTGTGTTTTTTTTTATTGTGCCATGCTGCACACTGAGAAGTGCTTCCTGTCATCTCGCACTTATGAAGATCACATTCTGCACTTAATTAAAATGCTGATATATCCTCATCATAGAGAATCCTCACTCGAGAAAGATTTATTAATTCTTCTGCCCCCAAGGCTGAGAGCTGTAACTTCTCCATAAGTTGCAATATCAAGGTCGCTCCATGCCTAACCTCTTGAGCAGTAAATCAGTCTGTCACTTCTCACATTAGGTCCTCGCCTATCTTGAAGTGCCTGGCTGTACCTGAACCAAGGACTACTGCAGCTCATTGCAGAAGCAGCTTTTGAAATCCAGCTGTCGAGTTACCTGACAAGTTCAGATCTAATTATGTAACGAAGTCCAATCCTTGCTCTCAGCTAGTTCAGCTTTAGCTGTTCCAGTACGAATACTACACCAGCAACTTCCCAACAAGTTGGGAAAATTGCCCAGGTATGTCCTATCCAAAAAAAGGCAGAACAAATCCAATCCAGCCAATTACCATCCCAACAGTCTACCAATCAAACGTAGACAAAAGAGCTGAATTCCACAGGTGAGCTGAGAGTGACTGCCCTTGACATCAAGATAGCATTTGAGTGAGTGTGGCATCAAGGAACCCTAGCAAAACTGGAGTCAATGGGAATCAGGGGCAAAACTCCCCAATGAAAGGAATCATACCTAACAAAGAGGAAGATGGTTGAGGTTGGTCGAGGCCAATCATCTAATGCCCAGGATATCGCTGCAGGAGTTCCCCAGGGTAGTGTCCTAGGCCCAACCATCTTCAGCTGCTTCAGCAGTGACCTTCCTTCCATCATAACATCAGAAGTGGGGATGTTCTCCCTTGACTGCCCAGTGCTCAGCACCATTTGCACTCTTCAGATACTGAAGCAGCCTGTGCTAATATGCAGCAAGACCTGGACAATATCCAGGCTTGAGCTGATGAGTGTCAAGTAACATTCGCTCCACACAAGTGCCAGGCAATGACCATCTCCAACAAGAGAGAATCTAACCATCTCCCCTTGACATTCAATGGCATTACCATCACTGAACCCCCACCATAAATATCCTGATAGTTACCATTGACCAGAAAATGAACTGGATGAGCCATATAAATACTGTGGCTATAAAGTAGATCAGAGGCTGGGAATCCTGCAGTGACTAACCCACCTCCTGATTCCCCAAAGCCTGTCCACCACCTACAAGGCATGAGTCAGGAGTGTGATGGAATACTCCTCACTTGCCTGGATAAGTGCAGCTCCCATAACACTGAAGAAGCTGGACACCATCCAGGACAAAGCAGCCCGCTTGATTGACACCTATCCACCACCTTGAACATTCTCTCCCTCCACCACCATTGCATAGTAGCAGCGTGTGTACCATCTACAAGATGCACAGCAGCAACTCACCAAGGCTCCTTCAGCTGCACCTACTAAACCGGCGACCACTACCAGAAGGACAAGGGCAGCAGACACATGGGAACACTACCAGCTGGAAATTCCCCCCCAAGTCACTCACCATCCCGATTTGGAAATATATCGTTGTCCCTTCACTGTCGCTGGGTCAAAATCCTAGAACTCCCTCCCTAACAGCACTGTGGGTGTACCTACACCACAAGGACTGCAGCGGTTCAAGAAGGCAGCTCACCACCACCTTCTCAAGGGCAATGAGGGATGGGCAGTAAATGCTGGCCTAACCAATGACGCCCATACCCCCTGAGCGAATAAAACTTTAGAGGAGGCTGGACATGCCCCTGACTGGGGTAGAGATCACATCATAATTGAAGATACACGGATTAACAGATAAGTTACTCTTAGGGCCGGATTTTCCCTTTTGAAGCTGGAATGGACACTTGCAGCATTTTCCAAAAATCACTATCCCACCTCATGAGTGGCCATGCCTGCCCAGCATATTTTCCCACTCAGAATTGGGGATTAGCTCGAGTTGGGGAGGGAGCCTTCCAAAGCGGGGCACAGGAAGGAACAAATGAGGGAACAAGAGGTGACCAGCTGCCAAGGCAACCAAATTAGAAGGCCCGTCTCTGTTCACTGGAACATCAACCCAGCTCTGTAGGCCACCTCACAAGCCCCCCACTCTCCTCACCTACTGCTCACTTCCCATGCCCCCTCTTACCCTCCCTTCACTCCACCATGCCCAACACCCATCCCATACCCTTCATGTCTCCATGTCCACTCACCCATCCCCAATCCCCCTTCAGGAACAAGGACACAAGAAATAGGGGAAGGGGAAGACCATACAGCCCATCAAGCCTGCCAATCCACCATTCAATACAATCATGGCTGAAGACTTGGACTTCAACTCCATTTTCCTACCCGCTCCCCATATCTCTTAATTCCCTGAGAGACCAAAAATCTGTCTGTCCTAGCCTTAAACGTATTCATGCATGGTGTCCCGAGAACCCTATGGGGTAGACAATTCCAAAGATTCAGTAGCCTTTGAGTGAAGTGATTTTTCCTCTGTCCTAAATGATTAGTCCCTTATCCTGAGATAATACCCTCATCCCTTCACCCCCTATGCCACTCAGCCATCCCTATGCCCCTTAAAATGGCATCCCCATGTCCACTCACCAAGTATCCACTATGCACAGGACTCTTGAGCCCAATAATAACATTGGGACATCTTTGAGAAGCTCATGAAACTGTCAAGATAAACAAACACTCATTCAAAACCACTTCAAAACCATAATCCTCTTAACAGGTCATAAAGCTATCAAGATAAATAAACTCACAATCCCCTTGATAATTATGTAAACAATCCATGCTGAGCTAAACCCATTAGTGCAGTTTGGAACTCAGCCAAGTATTCATAATGGGATTTCATTACACAACTGTATAAGTAAAACCTCCAGAGCTAAATACATTTGAATTTTTCAAGTCAGTGAATGACTCCTGTTATCTGTTCAAGCTTCAAAACAGATGTCTGAGCTACCAATCAATTAAAATATTAAATCACAGGAGACAAACGACACAGTCAAATATGCATTTATCAATACTGTTCAATGCAGAACAGCACTTTATTCATTGGATAATGTACTCTAATGCATCTGAATACTTTTCCCTTTTCACAATACTGGTTAATTTAATGCTCACTTTTTAGAACAAAACCCTATCAGTAATCAATGTATTAGAAACATGCAAACATAGAAACTAGGTGCAGGATTAGGCTATTCAGCCCTTCGAGCCTCCTCCACCATTCAATATGATCATGGCAAATCCTCTATCTGAACGCCATATTCCCGCTTTCTCTCCATACCCCTTAATGCCCCTAATATCCAAAAAATTATCAATTTCTTTCTTGAATATACTCAGTGACCCGGCCCCCACATCCTTCTGTGTTCCACAGGTTGACCACCCTCTGAGTGAAGAAACTTTTCCTCATCTCTGTTCTAAATGGCCTGTCCCATGTCCTGAGATTGTGGCCACTGGTTCTAGACTCTCCAACCAGGGGAAACATCCTCCCTACATCTAATCTGCCTAGCCCTGTTAGAATTTTATATGTTTCAATCAGATCCCCTCTCATTCTTCCAAACTGTAGTGAATACAGGCCCAGTCAAACCAATCTCTCTGCATACAACACCCTGCCATCCCAGATATCAGCCTAGTGAACCTTCGCTGCACTCCCTCTATGGCAGGTATATCCTTTCTTAGGTAGGGAGATCAAAACTGCTTGCAATACTCCAGGTGTGGTCTCACCAAGGCTCTGTATAACTGCAGTAAGATATCCCTACTTCTGAACTCAAATCCTCTTGCAACGAAGGCCAACATACCATTTGCCTTCCTAATTGTTTGCTGCACCTGCCTGTTTACTTTCATTGACATGTGTACAAGGACACCCAGATCCCTTTGTACATCCACATTTTCCAATATATCACCATTTAAATAATATTCTGCCTTTCTGTTTTTCACACCGAAGCGTATAACTTCACATTTATCCATGTTATACTGCATCTGCCATGTGTTTGCCCACATACACAACTGGTCTAAATTGCTCTGAAGTCTCCTTGCAACCTCCTCACAATCACAACCCCGCCCAGTTTTGTGTCATCAGCAAACTTGGAAATATTGCATTTGGTTTCCTCATCCAAGTTATTTATATATATTGTAAGTAACTGGGGCCCAAGTACTGATCCCTGCGGTACACCACTAGTCACCGCCTGCCACCGGGAAAAATACCTATTTATCCCCATTCTCTGTTTCTGGTCTGTCAACCAATTCTCAATCCATGCTAGTATATTATCCCAAATCCCGTGTGCTTCAATTTTTCCCACTAGCCTTTTATGTGGGACCTTATCAAAAGCCTTCTTGAAATCCAAATACACCACATCCACTGGTTCTCCCTTATCTATTCTACTAGTTACATCCTCAAAAAATTCTAATCAGTGAGCTTGCACATGAGCAGGGGAGAGATCACATCCTGAGTGAGACACAGCCAGAGTGAGTGCGGGTATTGGGACTTTGGTGCACAGTGGGAATTCGGTGCAGAGGGAAAGAGGTGCTCTTTGCATTTTTTCTTTGCTATCCTACTTCTTAAATCTTCAGAGAGTGGTCTTGCCTAGCTACAGAATTAGAGGCTACAAGGGAGAGAAATGATTGGTAAGAAGTGGGTAAGATCGGGTAGTTATTTACTACTTTTATCGCTTATAGTTTAAGTTATTTTTTGTGGTTTATAGTTTGGATATTCTGTAGTAACAAGGATCAGGAAAGAAGGGCCCTAGAGTAATTGATTTAAAAGGTTTAATTTAAAGGGATAAGTCATGGCAGGAGCGCTCAAAGCCATGGTGTGCTCCTCGTGCTCCATGTGGGAAGCCGGGAACATTTCCAGTGCCCGGGACCAGCATGTGTGCAGGGAGTGTGTCCAGCTGCAGCTCCTGGAAGCTCGGGTTTCAGAGCTGGAACGGTGGCTGGGGACACTGTGGAGTATCGTGAGTCTGAGAGCATTGTGGATAGCACGTTTAGAGAGGTGATCACACTGCAGCTGAAGGGACTTGAGGAAGGAAGGGAATGGGTGACCACCAGGCAGTCCAAGAGAAACAGGCAGGTAGTTCAGGTGTCCCCTGGGGTCCCGCTCACAAATCGGTATTCCATTTTGGAGGCTGATAAGGGCGCTGGTTCCTCCAGGGAGTGCAGACAGAGCCAAGCTTCTGGCACCACAAGCAGCCTGTCTGTACAGGAGAGGGGGAAGAGAGGAAGAACAATAGTAATAGAGGATTTTATAGTCAGAGGAACAGATGGGCACTACTGTGGCCATCAACGTGACTCCAGGATGGTGTGTTGCCTCCCTGGTGCCAGGGCCCAGGATGTCACTGAACGGCTGCAGGGCATCCTGAAGGGGGAGGGTGATAAGGCAGCGGTCATGGTACATGTTGGTTCCAGTGACATAGGTAGAAAGAGGGATGAGGTCTTGCATCAATAATTCAGGGAGTTAGGCAGCAGACTGAAAAGCAGGACCTCTGGTTTTAATCTCTGGATTACTCTCAGTGCCATGTGCTAGCGAGCTCAGAAATAGGAGAATAGCGCAGATGACTACGTGGCTTAAGAGTTGGTGCAGGAGGGAGGGTTTTAGATTCCTGGATCACTGGGACAGTTTCTGAGGAAGGTGGGACCTGTACAAGCGGGATGGTCTACATCTGAGCCAGAGCGGGACTAACATCCTTGCGGGCGGGTTTGCTAGTGCTGTTGGAAGGAGCTTAAACTAATTCAGCAGGGGGAGGGGACACAGAATATTAGCAGAATAGGGACACATCATAATACAGAAAAACAATCAAGTCAGAGGCAGTACAACTGCATAAAGCTTCAAGGGAGTAAGGCAAGGCTGGATGGCCTCTACTTTAATGCCAGGAGTATTACAGGTAAAACGGATGAGTTAAGGGTGAGGATTGACACATGGAATTGTGATATAGTAGCCATCACAGAGATGTGGTTGAGGGAGGAGCAGGATTGGAAGCTCAACATTCCGAGGGATAGAATCTTCAGGTGAGACAGAGGAGGGGGTAAAAGAGGAGGAGACATTGCATTATTAGTTAATGAGTCAGTTACTGCAGTTAGGAGAGATGATATCTTGGAGGGGGCATCGAATGAAGCTTGGGCAGAGCTTAGGAATAAAAAAGGGGCAGCCACATTGTTAGGTGTTTATTATAGACTCCCAGAAAGTCAGCGGGAAATTGAGGAGCAAATATGTGCACAATTTGAGGAGGTGTGTAAAAACAATAACAGTAGGGTAATTCTATTAGGTGATTTCAACTTTCCCAACATTAATTGAGATAGACATAGTGTTAAGGGCTTGGATGGAGTGGATTTCTTGAAATGTGTATAGTAGAACTTTTTAGGTCAATATGTAGAGGGTCCAACAAGGGATGGTGCATTGCTGGACCTAATTCTGGGGAATGAAGCCGGACAGGTGACTGAGGTGGTGGTGGGGGAGCATTTCAGTGATAGCGACCACAACATGGTACAGTTTAAGCTTGTTATGGACAAAGAAATAGACAAGTTGCAAAAAAATGTTTTGGATTGGGGGAAACCGGATTTTAGTAAAATAAGGCAGGATCTGGCCAAGGTAGACTCAGAACAGCTACTTGTGGGGAAATCTACAGGAGAGCAGTGGAGGGCGTTCAAAAAGGAAATGGGGAGGGTACAGGTTCAACATGTTCCCTCTAGGGTGATAAGAAGGAGTAACAAGCCCAGAGAACCATGGATGACCAGACATATTCAGGTTACGATGAGAAGGAAAAGAGAGACTTTTAGCAGGTACAAGGGGAGCAAATCAGCAGAGGCATTAGTGGAGTACAGAAAGTGCAGGGTGGAGCTTAAGAAAGCAATTAGGAGAGCAAAGAGGGGACATGGGAAAGCTCTGGCTGGTAAAAGTAGGGAAAATCCCATGATATTCTATAAGTATATCAATGGGAAGAGGATAACCAGGGAAAGAGTAGGGCCCATTAGGGACCAAGGGGGAAATCTATGGGTGGAGCCAGAGGACATCGTTAGAGTGTTGAATGAATACTTCACATCCGTCTTCACTCAAGAGAATGAGGATGAAGGTATGTAACTTGGGGAGAGAGACTGCGAGGTTCTTGAGCAAATTGATTAGGGAGTGACAAGGTATTGGAGGTGTTGGCAGGCTTATAAGTGGACAAATCTCCAGGTTCAGATGATTTTTGTCCCAGGCTGCTGAGGGAGGCAAGGGAGGTGATCGCAGGGGCTCTGACCCAAATTTTTAATTCATCTCTGGCCACGGAGGAGCTGCCAGAGGACTGGAGAACAGCTTGAGGCATAGATTACAAATGTGTGGAGATCGTGTTGGAGTTGTAAGGAACCTTATTGAGGCCACAGCTGAAGTACTGTGTGCAGTTCTGGTTGCCACATTATAGGAAGGATGTGATTGCACTGGAGGGGGTGCAGAGGAGATTCACCAGGATGTTGCCTGGGATGAAACATTTTAAGTTATGAAGAGAGGTTGGATAGACTTGGATTGTTTTCGTTGGAGCAGAGAAGGCTGAGGGGCGACCTGATCGAGGTGTACAAGATTGTGAGGGGCATGGACAGGGTGGATAGGGAGCTGCTGTTCCCCTTAGTTGAAGGGTCAGTCACAAGGGGGCATAAGTTCAAGGTGAGGGGCAGGATGTTTAGGGGGTATGTGAGGAAAAACTTTTTTACCCAGAGGGTGGTGACGGTCTGGAATGTGCTGCCTGGGAGGGTGGTGGAGGCGGGTTGCCTCACATCCTTTAAAAAGTACCTGGATGAACACTTGGCACGTCATAACATTCAAGGCTATGGGCCAAGTGCTGGTAAATGGGATTAGGTAGGTAGGTCAAGTGTTTCTCACGTGTCGGTGCAGACTCGATGGGCCAAAGGGCCTCTTCTGTACTGTGTGTTTCTGTGATTCTGTGATTGGTTAAGCACGATTTCCCTTTCATAAACCCATGCTGACTTTGTCTAATCCCGTTAGTGCTTTCCAAGTGTTATGTTACCACGCCTTTTATAATAGACCATCATTTTCCCCACTACTGATGTTAGGCTAACTGGTCTGTAATTCTCTGTTTTTTCTCTCCCTCCTTTTTTAAATCAAATCTGCAGGAACTGCACCTGAGTCTAGGGAATTTTGGAAGGTGACCACCAATGCATCCAATATTTCCAGGGCCACTTCCTTTAGTACTTCCCTAAAAACATAGCTAACTCATCAAACTCCATTACATTATGACATGTGAGATTGTCATCTCCTTTTGAACTTTCTTGTGAAAAGGTTTCTGATTCCGGTCTAGGGTTTGCCCAATGCTCACGACGCCTCTGAATTGTCATGAACCATGTTGCCTACCAAAAATGGGCCTGAATCTTTGAAAATAGCGGGCTGTCTAAAATGCCCACCCCTGCAATGAAGCTGGCATGGTCAGGACCGCTGAGTGCCAGCTCATAGTCCGCCCCCTTTCCCACACCAATCAAAATAGCTGGTGACGGGAAATGGGGGTGGGGCCTCCACAATGGGGATCCGTGCGCCACCATTTCCACCTGCCTGACATGGATTTGCCTCGTATCGGGATGAAAAATTCCGGCTCTTAACCTGTGTAACTGCCTGGAGTGGTTCTGATTGCCTAAGGGGGTTGGAAAGAAATTCTCCAGGTATGTTTTTCTTTTTTGGCTTGGTGTTTTTTGTCTTCCCCAGGTTACAGGGAGTGTCAAGTCATGTTACTGGAGCCACCATGAGGGTCAGTCAGGCATGTTGACCCAACTGGTCCTTTCCTGCCTGTCATTTTTGTATGGAAAGAGAAAAATGAAACAGTGAAAAGTGAAAGGATGAAATTAAGAAAGAAAGAATGGAATCTCAAATGCAATATCTCTAAGCTGCAAAAGTAGGTTACACGTTTACCTTTGCAATAGCACCAGCCTACACATTAAGTTGAATGCAATGGCTTCAGGGCAGATTAATTTACTTTATATACAAAACAATGAAGTTCCCTGGATCTCTGCCCAAAATATTCCGATAACACTCTTCTGCCAGTCACGTGATTATTAACTCATGCAATCGAACCACATTCTAGTAATTAAACTTGGGTCTCCATTAACAGAGATGCAAAGCTAACACTGAACAAACAACAATAAATGCTGTAAACAGAAATCAGTCCACTCCATCCAGACCCCTCATAATTTATGCATCTCAATTAAATTGCCTCTCCTGATTCTTCCTACCAAATATATCACTTCATACTTCTCTGCATTAAATTTTATCTGCCACGTGTCTGCCTATTCCACCAGCCTGTCTATGTCACAAAACTGAATATAGTTAGTTAAACAAGAGTTAACAAATCCGTGCTTGCTTTTCTTAATTAACTCACACTTGTCCAAGTCACGACATTAATTTTGTTCCGGATCATCAATTCTAAAACTTTTCCCACCCACCGAGGTTAAATTGGAAGGGAGGTCTTGTGATGCAGTGGATTGAGCCAGAAGCTCTGAGTTCAAGTCCCACTCTAGGACTTGATAGCCAAGGAGAGCATTGGAAGCAGTTCAGAGAAGGTTTACCGGACTAATACCTGGAATGGGTGGGTTGTCTTATGAGGTAAGGTTGGACATACTAGGCTTGTATCTGCTGGAGTTTAGAAGAGTAAAAGGTGACTTGTTCAAAACTTATAAGATCCTGAAGGGTCTTGATGGATGTGGAGAGGGTGTTTGCTCTTTTGGGAGAATCTAGAATTAGGGGCTCACTGTTTAAAAATAAGGCGTCGACCATTTAAAACAGAGATGAGGTGGAATTTTTTCTCTCAGATGGTCATGAGTCTTTGGAACTCTCTTCCTGAAATGGTGGCGGAAGCAGAGTCTTTGAATATTTTTAAGGCAGAGGTGGATAGATTCTTGGTAAGTAAGGGTTATTGGGGGTAGGTCAGATGCAGATTTGAGGTTACAATCAGATCAGCCATGATCTTATTAAATGACAGGACAGGCTCGAGGGGCCGAATTGCCTACTCCTGCTCCTTGTTCACATGTTCTTATGTAAGGTGTGTTCATAATGTGGCCAGACAGGTTGCTTATCAACTTGTAAATCCTTCCAACATGCCAATGGCATGTGATAAGAGTAGTCTCCTGTTAGCCATGCATAGTACGGAGTGGCACCCCCTCAAGGTATAGCCTCTGGCGAAAGGCTGGTGTCCTGTTCCAGGAAAACTAGCCACAGAAACAGATGTAAGGATATGCTTTTTCTGCCACATGTGTCACTAGATAGAGGAAGATTTTAAGCTCGAGAGGTTAAACTGACTAGCTTGTAGTTACTGGGCTTGTCCTTACATCCTTTGTTGAACAAAGCAGTAACATTTGCAATTCTTCAATCCTCTGGAACCACCCATGTATCTAAGGAGGATTGGATTATGGCCAGTACCTCCATATTATCCACCCGAACTTCCTTCAGTACCTTCAGATGCATCTGACCTGGTCCTGGTCTCTTGTCAATTTCAAGTGCATCAGCCTTTCTAATATCTCCCCTTCATCAATTATTAACTAAACCAGTGTCTGGACTACCTCCTCTTTTACTTTGGCTTTGACGGCATCTTCTTCTTTCCTAAAGACATTTGCAAAGTACTCATACCCTCAACCTCCATGTGTTGATTCCCTTTCGGTTGCTAATCAGCCCCACTCCTCCTCTTACCGTTCCTTTGCTATTTACATGTTGATAGAAGACTTTTGGATTCCCTTTTATTCTGTCTGCCAATCTCTTCTCATACTCTTGCTTTGCTTCTCTTACGTCATGTAAACATAATTTTCATAATATTATTGTGATTTATTGTAAAGGTAGGTTAATAGTGGGGCTTGGATTAGTTTCTCTGTGTGGATGTGTGTCGGGGTTTTAATTGAATTTCAGATAGCTGGTCTGGAGCTCCTGAGTGATCAAAAGAGAAGCTAGGTTTGAAATACTAAATGTAAACATGGTTGAAGTTTTAGAATGTGAGGTGTGAGGTACATTTGCATTTTTAGATAAACCAGAATAGTTTGAATTTCAAAGAGATGATGAGATGTTACACCTAGCCATAAGAAGTTAAGCCAAACAGTGTGTTTATTTTTCTCAAAGATTACTGATAATATGAGTGCTATGAAAGATTTATTTTATGGGAAAAGTAAAGTTGCAAAGACATATTGGGACAATGGAATTTACATCGGAGAAATAGGAGTCAATGGAGATATGTGTATAAAGGAGATGAGGTTACGTGTAAGAGAGAAGACATTCTAAGATTTAACAAGTGTGAAAAGCCTCCAGCCTGTGTGTATCAAGTTGCTGTCTACAGGAACCGAAGCTAATAAAACTGACTGTGAATATCACTGTCCAGGGTTTTGTGTGCTTTGCCTGGGTCTATTGAAATCTATCTTGTTTACTGTTGCCTTAATGGTAACTGGGAGTCAGACTAATTAGGAGATTTGGAAGTTTTTTTAAAAGTAAGTTGTAGACCTATGTATGTGCTTAAAATCTTTCCTTCTATTAATAAATGTTTCTTTAGTTTTTTTTTAAATCTCAGGCTCGGTGGTCTTATTACTACTGAATTCAAGGCACACATCTTGAAATAAAAATACAAATTGCAAAACAGTTGTGGCAACTGTTTCAAGTTCCCCTCTGGGATATGAGCAGCTTGGCATTTACCATCCACTGTGCCATAACACTTATTTATTTTTTCACTTCACCTCTGAACTTTCTATATTTAGTCTTGCTGAAAAAAGATACGTGTCAAAGCTTTCAGTTTTGCACTTATCAGAACAACTTTCAAGAATACCAAATCTAAAGGGAACAACAATTTATACTGCATGAGAAGAGAGTGCTGATTGGTTGACAAATGGACTCTGATCAGTAGAGGCTTTGCCCTTGGACCAGAGAATGGCTGTTATCTATTTTCTTTAGCTGAAACAGATGGGCGGGCTGCATTTCCCGTCATTGGACGTCAGGAACCTCATTGTAATACATCTGCATATCATTATAAGCCCAATCCACTGGATTTGTCCCCCGGCGCTGGATTGTCCGAACACATCGGATTGATTGCATGCCAATGCGTTTCACAACAGCATATATAAGGTGTGCACTTGGCGGGCTGCACTTTGAGGGGAACTTAAAAGTGAGTACACAGTAATGTTGCGCAGCACTCATCAGGGTCACCTGTTGACTTCAAGGTTGAGGTGATTTGCGGGGGGTAGGACGGGGCAAGGGCTGCACTGCGGTTGAGGTGGGGTTGGAGAGGGCGAGGGCTGCACTGCGTTTGTTGATAGCGCACAAGCATGTGTAGGGTGGTGCAAGGGAGGGAAGCGGCCACACATTAGGGAAACCTTGTATAAAGTGACCATTGATTTGCAGCTGAGACAGTTCAGACGCAGCCACATTGACATGCGTGGAGTCAGGCCTCTAGCTTATTTGCCCACTCAAACAATGCAGAGGCTTGAAAGTGCCAACAAATGCTCCTGAACTTTTCACCCCTCAAGCACTGACTGCAAACTAATGAGCTTTTTAGTGGACTGCAGAACAGTTGGATGGCTTTGTAACTTGACATCTGACCCCTTCAGGGGCATAGTGTCACTGGTCCCAGATGCTGATGAGATGGAACCAGCCCCACCTCAAAGATGCTGAGAGCACACAGAGAGAATGATGGAACTCTGTGACACCTGCCCACGACATTCTGGCAGCAATGACCAGCACCATCGAGGTGCAGGTATCAGTAATGTGTCCAGTGAGTGTGAGGCTGGACCATTACTTTGATCTGAAGGCTGCACAGAGCACAGGGAAGAGGTCCTGGACTGAGACTCCTGCCTTTATCTTGTGCAGAAAGGTTTCACATCTGAGTGACACGAACACTGCTCATCGGAACAGGAGCCATAGGCAAGGAGACAGTTTTGGGAGTTTATTGACAATAGTGAACAATATGTACAAGTGATCAACACCCATGCCCAGCCTGTGCAACTACTTTTACCTAACTTTCCTAAGCCTGCCGTTATGTCTTGGTGCCTTTCCTACATCCATAATACAGGTTGAGGCAGCCTGCTGACTGCTGTGCCCTGTCTGTCATGGCCTTGGTGGGCAACCTCTGAAGGACTCCAGCCTGCTTTCAGGGACCTGCTATGTGGCATTGGCACCCTCCTCAGCCTGTGGAGCTGGAGCTGCTGGGGTCACAGGTAGAGGGGATTCGAATGGGCCAGATGCTCCCAGAGTCACCTAGGTGGATGGCCTACTGTTGGAGGCTAACTTGGCATCATCGACAGAGTTCAGCCCATATAGCAGTGCAGGACCAATGTCCTGGACCAAGGTCTCCATGGCGACCGCCATCCTACCAGTGTTGACCTCGGTACGTTATCATGCCTGCGCCATCACCTCTGCCTGAAGGCGGATGGACTCCTCCATCGTGTCTTGCAATCTGAGGAATGCAGTGGATATCCCTTCCTGATGTTCCCGAGCTTGCCTTTGCAGCTCCAGCAACTGAGGTATGACCGAGTCCAGAGGCTTATCATCTGACTTGGACTCAGAAGATTTCTGGCCTCCAGCAGTGCTCCGAATGCCAGGAAGGTCCCTGCTGCCACCTGTTGTGGATCAGAAAGTGTGATGTGCTCACCAGATTGTGATCCTGAGGCTATTCTAAAGCTGGGTCCCATCGAGGTGTGTGTCCCTGCGCTGGTGGAGGGCGTGGGTGAGCGCTGTGATGGGTCTTCAATGAAGGTGCCTTAAGATTCCTCTTCAGAGGTTTCTTTGGGTCTTGATTGGAGGCCCTGAGATATGGTCTCTCTCAGCTGTTTCCCAGATGTGCCTGCAAAGCAAGGAGAGATAATTAGTGCATGGCAGCGGCCTGTGAAACCTGTGATGGATGTTGCACTGCTGGATCCTCACTTGTAGTGCACCGCCAATCTCACCGTAGCACAGGAATGATCCAGATCCTCGCCGGTCAACCGGATGGCTCTATTTCCGAAGTCTTGAGGACCTTGGTTTCAGGCATTCCTCCACCGGTCTGCGGCCTCTCCCTCTTGTTGTGTTCCAGCTTATCCTGCATGAAGACAGATGGAGAGAGTGTAAGCAGGATGCCTGCCAGGCCAGGTGATAAGTATGCCTGGCAGATGTGAGTGGTGAGTGGTCCAATGGATGGGATAAGGATAATGAAGGTGAGTATGAGAGAGTGAATGATGATGTCCCTTGAACCGGCAGTGAGTGAGGGCCCTGTGAATGTGTGATGGGTTTGTGAGTGTGTGAGTTGGAAGTGATGAGAAGTGTGAATTAACCTGGCAGAATGGAGGAGATCATTAATCTTCTTGAGCCTCTGGGTGGCTGCCCTCTTTTGCAGGGCGTTGGCGCTGACCACTGCTGACACCTCCTCCCAAGTGATGTTACAGGCCCTCCTGCAGCCAGAGCGGGTGTAGAGGACATCACGGAGGGCTTCCATGGTGTCCAAAAGGCTCAGGGGACACATCATTGAATCAAGGTGCTGCAGTCTTCTTGCCTTTCGGGGCCATGTCTTCTGTACAGCAGTCCTGGGCTGGAAGCGTTGAGAGGTATGCACGTGGCTGCATTTTAAATATGGCACCCGGCGTGAGGAAGAGGCAAGGTGATGGCGTGGCAGGTGAATGAGAGCCCACCCACCATCAAAACAGCATGTTTCCTGGGAAAGCATAAGTAATGAGGTAGGATTGGGATGATACAGTGCAAAATCCCACCATTGCAACCAGAGGGTAGAATGTTCTTTTGGGTATGGTCGTTACCTTGTCTGTTGCAAATAGCCGAAGGGACATGTTGTTTGATATGATCCGCCAGTTTTTGGGACATACGGTCTACATACCTAGCATCACACTGGCCCAAACCTCTTCAACTGCGTCAATGACCTTCCTTCCATCATGAGGTCCGAAGTGGGGATGTTCACTGATGATTGTACAATGTTCAGCACCATTCACGACTCTTCAGATACTGAAGCAGTCCATGTCCATATGCAGCAAGACCTGGACGATATCCAGGCTTGGGCTGACAAGTGGCAAGTAACATTCATGCCACACAAGTGTCAGGCAAATCCTGACCATCTCCAACACGAGACAATCCAACCATTGCCCCTTGACAGCATTACCATCACTGAATCCCCCATTATCAACATTCTGGGGGTTACCATTGATCAGAAACTGAAATGGATTAGTCATATAAATACTATGGCTACAAGGGCAGGTCAGAGGCTAGGAATCCTGCAATGATTAACTCACCTCCTGACTCCTCAAAGCCTGTCCACCATCTACAAGGCATAAGTCAGGAGTGTAATGGAATACTTCCCACTTGCCTGGATGAGTGCAGCTCTCACAACACTCAAGAAGCTGGACACTGTCCAAGACAAAGTAGTCCACTTGATTGGCACCACATCCACAAACATTCACTCCCTCCACCACTGACACACAGTAGCAGCAGTGTGTATCATATACAAGATGCACTGCAGGAATTCACCAAGGCTCTTTAGACAGCACATTCCAAACCCATGACCACTACCATCTAGAAGGACAAGGGCAGCAGATAGATGGGAAAACCACCACCTGGAAGTTCCCCTCCAAGCCACTCACCATCCTGACTTGGAAATATATCACCGTTCCTTCACTGTCACTGGGTCAAAATCCTGGATCTCCCTCCCTAACAGCACTGTGGGCATATCTACACCACATGGACTGCAGCAGTTCAAGAGGGCAGCTCACCACCACCTTCTCAAGGGCAACTCGGGATGGGCAATAAATGCTGGCCCAGCCAGTGAAGCCCTCATCCAGTGAATGAATAAAAAAAATTCTGTTTGATAGCAAGGCAGTTCAATCTGAAGCCAGGGTGTTAAATTTGAAGAAAGGAAATTCTGAAGGTATGAGGGACAAATTGGCTGAAATGGATTTGGAAAAAAAATTGAAAGGTATGATGGTGCACAGGCATATGGACAGTTTTTAAAGAATTATTACATCATTTACAGCAATTATACATTCTTTCAAGGCACAAAATAACCCCAAAAAAAAGTCACTCAACTGTGGCTAACAAAGGAAGTTAAGGATTGTATAAGATTAAAAGAAAAGGCTTATAAAGTTGCCTGAAGTAGTAGTAAACCTGAGGATTGGGGGCATTTTAGAATACAGCAAAGGAAGACCAAGAGACTGATAAAGAAAAAGAGAATAGAACATGACTATAAAATAGAAAAAAACAAAAAGAGACTGTAAAAACTTCTACAGGTATGTAAAGAGATAACGTCTGGCCAAGGCAAATGTGGGTCCATTACAGGCAGAGTCAGGAGAATTCATAATGGGGAATAGAGGAATGGCAGAGAAGCTAAATGATTACATTGTGCCTGTCTTCACTGAAGAAGATACAAGAAATCTCCCAGAATTAGAGATCCAAAGGACCAGGGAGAATGAGGAGTTGAAGGAAATTAGTATTAGTAAGAGAATTGTATTGGAGAAATTAATGGGACTGAAGGTTGATAAGTCACTGCGACCTGATATTCTGCATCCCAGAGTGTTGAAAGAGGTAGCTATGGAGATAGTGGATGCATTGGTGATCATCTTCTAAAATTCTGTAGATTCTGGAATGATCCCTGCAGATTGGAAGGTAGCAAATGTCACCCGACTATTTAAGAAGGGAGGGAGAGAGAAATCATGGAACTACAGACTTGTTAGCCTCACATCAGTAGTAAGGAAAATGCTGGAATCTGTTATAAAGAGTGTGATAAATGGATATTTGGGTAATAATGATCTGATAGGGCAGAGTCAACGTGGATTTATGAGTGGGAAATCATTTTTGACAAACATGTTGGAGTTTTTTGAGGATGTTACTAACAGAATTGATAAAGGGTAGTCGGTGGACATAGTATACTTGGATTTGCAAAAGACTTTCAATAAAGTCCCCCACAGGAGGTTGATTAGCAAAATTAAAGCACTTGTAATAGGAGGTAATATACTGGCATGGGTTAAGGATTGGTTAACAGGCAGAAAACAGAGAGTAGGAATAAACGGGTCATTCTCACGTTGACAGGCTGTGACTAGTGGAGTACTGCAAGGATCAGCACTTGGGCCCCAGCTGTTCACAAGATATATGTGGGGACCAAATGTAATGTTTCCAACTTTGCAGATGACACAAAGCTAGGCAGGAATGTGTGCTTTGAGAAAGATGAAAAGTGGCTTCAAGAGAATTTGGACAGACTTAGTGAGTGGGCAAGAACATGGCAGATGGAATATAATGTGGAAAAATGTGAGGTTATCCACTTTGGTAGGAGGAACAGGTGTGCAGAGTATTTCTTAAATGGTCAGAGATTAGAAAGTGTAGATGTACAAAGGGACCTGGGTGTCCTTATCCATAAGTCACTGAAAGCTAACATGCAGGTGCAGCAGGTAATTAGGAAGGCTAATGAAATGTTAGCCTTTATCGCAAGAGGGTTTAAGGACAGGAGTAGTGAAGTCTTGCTCCAATTGTATAGAACCTTGGTTAGGCAGCACCTGGAGTACTGTGTACAGTTTTGGTCCCCTTACCTTGGAAACAATATTACTGCCGTAGAGAGAGTGCAATGAAGGTTCACCAGACTTATTCCCGGGATGGGGGGACTGTCTTATGAAGAGAGATTGGGGAAACTGGGCCTGTATTCTCCAGAGTTTCAAAGAATGAGAGGTAATTTCATTGAAACCTACAAAATACTTAAAGGAATAGACAGGGTAGGTGCAGGTAAGGTGTTTCCCTAGTTGGGGAGTCTAGAACAAGGAGACACAATTTCAAAATAAGGGGGAAGCCACTTAGGACCGAGATGAGGAGAAATTTTATTACTCAGAGATTTGTGAATCTTTGGAAATCTCAACCCCAGAGGGTTGTGGAAGCTCAGTCATTGAGTATGTTTAAAGCAGAGATTGACAGATTTCTAAACACTAATGACTTAAAGGGATATGGGGATAGTGTGGGGAAAAGGCATTGAAGTGGATGATCAGCCATGATCATATTGAATGGCAAGCCGGCTTGATGGGCTGAATGGCCTACTCCTGTTCCTATGTTCCTATCTTCCTAAAATACTCAATTATAGTAGTGAGAGATGACTTTCCCTTGACAAATCCACGCTGACTGTCTTTGATTAATTAGTGTCTTTCTAAATGATGATTTGTACTGTCCTGCAGAACTTTTTCAATCATTTACCTATCACTCAGATTACACTGGTTGGCCTGTGATTACTTGGTTTATTCCTTCCTCCCTTTTTGAACACTGATACGACATTAGCAGTCCTCTAGTCCTCTTACATCAAAATGCTGGGTGTTGGGAAGTGCTAGGGAGTCATGGATGCCAGCATGGATCAAGTCGGACTATAAATTCTCTTGGCAGTTTTGGTATAAAAGAATCAGTTTCAGCACAATGGTAACATCAGAGTCAATTCACTGACACCACATTCCCAGCACAAAAAACTTTGCTCAGAGTGAATATGCATTACCAGGCAGGAGGACCAATTCTTCAATCTACTATTCCTTTGAACTCACCTCCCTCTGGATGTATGGAACAGGAGAATTTACTTCACAATGTCACAGGAGTTTAAGGCAAGAGTCTGGAGAAGAGCTTGAGGTAGGTCGGATGTGTCTCTGGCTAACACTCTTGCCTCTGAGTCATAAGGTTCTGGGTTCAAATTCCACTCCAAGAACTTTGGCACAATAATCCAGCTGACACTCCAAAGTACTGATGGAGTGCTGCACTATCAGAGGTGCTTTCTTTCAGATGAGACATTAAACTGGGTAGGAGAGTTCTCCCCGGTGCCCTCACCAGTATTTAGCCCTCAAGCAACATCCCTAAAATGGACAATCTGGTCATTCTCACATTGCTGTTTATGGGAACTTGCTGTGCACAAATTGGTTGCCATGCTCCCTACATTACAACAGTGGCTACACTTCAAAAGCAATTAATTGGCTATTCTGAGGTTGTGAAAGGCACAATAGAAACACAAGTCTTTCTGAACTAAAATCACTAAAAAGCCTTCAGGTTGTCATCTATAATGTTCAAGTTATCAGCTGCTGTAGACTGGTAACCAACATCAAGAGTGGGGACGAAGATTGGAGCAAAAAAAAATCATGGGCCTGAATTTTTCGCTTGTCAGGTGCGTGCTCGAGAGCAGACAGGAAATGGGCCCCTGACTGCGATCGGCCCCTGACCGCGATTTTGTGCTGGCTGGCCAATTAACAGCCAACCATCATGAAATACACCTGGAGAAAGGCTCAGCACTGCCAGTGGGAACGGGAAGAGGGTGGACACCGATGTCACCGCGGGTGCTGGTGAGCGTTTCCACTGAGCTCCCTGAGGGCAGACAGATGCATCAAGGAGCTGCAGACCTCCACAGAATAAATAAAACAACAACAAAAATGCTGCAAAATGCAGCACAATCAAGCACCTGAAAGCAGACCTCATAAAAAACCATCCCCAAATATCTCATTTTATTTCCCAGCGGAGATTTAATCCCGTCCTGGATCGAGCAAAAATGTAAAAGCCGCCTAGCTGATTGGCCCACCCACCAACCATAAAAGTGGATGGGCGATGAAGAATCACTTTCAATTGCCTCCTTAAGGGACTTAATTGCCCACTTAATTGTTGGCGGGCCCGTGAGTGAGATATCGCGCGAGTGCGCAATAACGCTGGGACGCTCACCTTGTACTATTTCACGGCCAGACGGGTCGGACCTACTCCCGCCCATGGGACATAAAATTCTGGCCATGAAGTTTCCTGCATGAAGTTCATCCTTATAGTTTCTGTTGGCAAAATCCTCCATAACCTAGAATCATAAGGCTCCGATTAGGGGGAGTTGGTGGTAATACGAACATACATATGAACATATGAAATAGGAGCAGAAGTAGGCCGCTCCACCCCTTGAACTTGCTCCACTATTCACTAAGATCATGGCTGATCTGTTTGTGCTTCGATTTCCACATTCTCATCCACCCCCGATAACCTTTGATTCCCTTGCTTAACAAGAATCTATTTACCTCCGCCTTAAAAAATATTCAATGACCCCACCTCCACCACCTTCTGAGGCAGAGAATTCCAAAGTTGCACAACCCTCTGAGAGAAAAAAATTTCTCCTCATCTCTGTCCTAAACGGGCGACCCCTAATTTTAAAACAGTGTCCCCTAGTTCTGGACTCACCCACAAGGGGAAACATCCTTTCCACATCCACCTTGTGCATACTGTTCAGGGTCTTATATACTTCAATCAAATCACCCCTCATTCTCCTAAACTCCAGTGGAAACAAGCCCAATCTGTGTAACCTTTCCTCATAAGACAACCCACTCATTCCAGGTATCAATCTAATAAACCTCCTCTGAACCGCCTCCAACACATTTACATCCTTCCTTAAATAAGGAGACCAAAACTGCACACAGTGTTCAAGGTGTGGTCTCACCAGTACCCTATATAACTGAAGCATAACATCTTACTTTTATGTTCAATTTCTCTCGTAATAAAGGATAGCATTCCATGAGCCTTCTTAATTACTTGTTGTACCTGCATACTAACTTCTTGTGACTTGTGCACTAGAACACTTGAGTCCCTCTGCAGCTTAGAATTCTGCAGCTGTTCTCCATTTAAGTAATACTCTGCTTTTTTATTCTTCCTGCCAAAGTGAACAACTTCATATTTCCCCATATTATACTTCATCTGCCATATTTTTGTCCACTCACTCAACCTATCTATATCAGTCTGCAACCTCCTTATATCCTCTTCACAACATACTTTCTGGCCTATCTTCGTGTCATCTGAAAATTTAGCTACCATGCCTTCACTCCCCTCAGCTAAGTCATTGATATATATTGTAAAATGTTTAGGCCCCACTACAGGCCCCTGAGGGACTCCACTCATCACCTCCTGCCAATCAGAAAAAGACCCATTTATGCATACACTCTGTTTTCTGCCAGTCAGACAATCTTCTGTCCATGCTAATATGTTACTCCCTATTTTTCCACAATAACCTTTGATGTGGCACCTTATCAAATGCCTTCTGGAAATCCAAGTACAGTACATCTACAGGCTTCCCTTTATCCACAGCGCATGTTATTCCTTCAAAGAACTCCAATAAATGAGTTAAACATGATTTTCCCCTTTCTCAAAACCTTGCTGACTCTTTCTGATTACCTTGAATTTCTCTAAGTGCCCAGCTATAACGGCTTTAATGATCGATTCTAACACCTTCCCCATGACAGGTGTCAAGCTAACTAGCCTATGGTTTCCTGTTTTCTAACTCCCTCTATTTTTGAATAGAGGGGTTATATTTTCTACTTCCCAGTCTGATGGAACCACTCCAGAATCTAGGGAATTTTGGAAAATTAACACCAATGCATCTATTACCTCATTAGCCACCTCTTTTAAGACCCTAGGATGATGCACATCAGGACCCGGAGACTTGTCAGCCCGGAGCTCCATCAGTTTGCTCAGTACCGCTTTCCTAGTGATTGTAATTTCATCAAGTTCCTCTCTCCCTCTACCTCCTGATTTACAGCTATTACTGGAATGTTTTTTGTATCCTCTATAGTGAAGATAGAAGCAAAATATTTGTTTATTTCATCTGCAATTTCCTTATTATCTACTATTAACTCCCCACTGTCACTCTCTAGAAGACCAACACTCACTTTACTTACTTATTTTTATTCATTCATGGGATACCAGCATTTATTGCCCAACCCTAACTGCCCTTGTTCAGAAGGCATATAAGAGTCAACCACATTGCTGTGGGTATGAGGTCACATGTAGGCCAGACCAGGGAAGAACAGCCGGTTTCCTTCCCTAAAAGAAATTAGTGAACCAGATGGATTTTTACAACAATCGACAAAGGTTTTATGGTCAGCATTAATTCCAGGTTTTTATTGAATTCAAATTCCACCCTCTGCTGTGATGGGATTTGATCCCAGGTCCCCAGAGCATTACCCTAGTTCTCTGGATTACTAGTCCGTCTTCACATTTCTAGCTAGCTTCTTCTCATACTCTAATTTCTTAAATAAAAACAGAAACTGCTGGAAAAGCTCAGCAGGTCTGACAGCATCTGTGTAGAGAGAAACAGAGTTAACTTTTCCAGTCTGTATGACTCTTATTCAGAGCTAAAGAGAGGTAGAAATGTGATGGAATTTATACTGTTTAAGCAGGGGGAGGTTGGAGCAGGTGAAGCTGGATAGAAGGTCAGTGGTAGGTGGAAGCGAAGGAAAGATTGACAAAGATGTCATGGACACAAGACAAAGGAGTGTTACTGGTAGTGGTGAAGGCTAAAGGAGACTAAAGAAGGTGCTGATGGTGCTGATAGTGGCATAAAGGTAAGAAAGCAGAATGTGCTAATTTCTTATCCTTATTAACATTTTAGTCATTCTCTGCCATTCTTTATATTCTGACCAATCATCTGACCTGTCACTCATCTTTGCGCAGTTATATAGTTTTTCCTTAAGTTTGATGCTTTCCTTAACTTCTTTATGGTGGGTCCTCCCTTTATAATATTTCTTTATAGCAGGAATATACTTATTCTGAGTATACTGAAATATCCCCTTAAATGTCTACCTTTGTTTCTTTATTGATCTATCCCCTAACCTAGTATCCCTGTTCACTTCAGCTAGCTCAGCTTTCATGCCTACATAGTTGCCCTTATTCAGGTTTAAAATACTAGTCTTAGACCCACTCTTCTCTCTTTCAAACTGGATGTAAAGTTCAATCATATTGTGATTGCTGCTACCTGGGGTGCCTTTACTCTGAGGTCATTAATTAATCCTGTCACATTACACAATACCAAGTCTAATGTAACCTCTGGTTGGTTCCAGAATGTGCTGCTCTAAGAAACTATCTCAAAAGTATTCTATGAACTCTTCATCCAGGCTACTATTGCCAATCTGATTTTTCCAGTTTATATGTAGATTTAAGTCACCCATGATTATTGCTGTCCCTTTATCACAATCACCCAATATTTCTTTTTGTATACTTTGCCCTACACTGTGGTTGCTGTTAAGGGGCCTGTAGACCACTCCCAATAGAGGCTTCTTTCCCCGACTATTCCTCATCTCCACCTAACCGATTCTACATCCTGATCTCCTGAACCAAGGTCATCTCTAACTATTGTACAAATGTCATTGTTGATTAACGTTGATTCCCAACCTCCACATTTGGTGGGAAACCCCAGCCAAAAAAGGCGCGAAAATGCAAGGCTCTTCCGAGAAGCAGAAAACAGCCCCCACTAACCGGAAAATGAAAACAAAATGAATTAGCAGCAAAAACAAGGAATAATTTCAATAGAGGTGGAAACAAGCAGTCTTTTAACAATTGGCAATTTTAAAAAAAAGAACGTTTTTATTGTCACAGAAATGTACATATAATGCGTCAGTGCGAGGAAAGGGTCAGGCATACTTTTAAACAAAAGAAAAAATCCAGTGAGATCTATAACATAGAAGAGCCTGAAGCAACAAATTCAGATATTTACTCATTGTTTAATTTGAAGGTTGGAAAGACAGAACCAATATTTGTCAGAGTGAAAGTGAATGGTAGACCTGTTAGAATGGAAATGGACGCAGGGGCTTCCACTCTAGTAATTGGGGAACATACCTTCAGATATCTGAATAATGGGGTACAGCAATTAAATTTAGAGGAAACAGATGTCCAATTGAAAACATACATGGGTGAAGACATTCAAGTCAGAAGCATAAGTAGAGTAACTGTCCATTATGGAAGCCAATCAGCAAAGCTTGATGGCGGTAGCAAGCAAGGGGTCAAGCCTCCTGGGGTGAAACTGGCTAAAGAAGATTAAGTTAGAATAGGCTAAAATTTTCCAGTTGAGAGCAAGTGGGTTACCAGAGCTGCTTTGAAAGTACACCACAGTCTTCAAGGATGAACTTGAGAAGATCCAGGGGTTACAGACAAAAATCCATGTCGATCCAAAGGCAACCCCCCAATTCATGAAGGCGAGACCAGTGCCTTACGCACTGCCAGAAAAAGTTAACACCAAACTAGACAGGCTAGAAAAACTGGGCGTTACACAACCTGTGCTGTTCCCAGAATGGGCAGCACCCATAGTCCCTGTCCTTAAGCCCGACCAAAGCGTCCGAATTTGTGGAGACTACAGATTGACAGTTAATAAAGTAACTAAACTAGACAGACATCCCATACCAAAAATTGAAGACCTATGTGCAAAGCTGGCAGGTGGAACCACCTACACGAAGCTCTATATGAGTCATGCTTATCAACAACTAGAGTTAGATAATGCCTCCCGGGAATTTGTCACAATTAATACCCATAAGGGGTTGTACCAATATACACAATTGCCTTTCAGCGTCTCCTCAGCTTGTGCGATCTTTCAGAGAACAACAGAAAGTTTGCTGCAAGAGCTGCCCCAGGTTGTAGTCTATTTGGGCTATGTTTTGGTGACAGGATTCACTGAAAAAGGGCATTTGGCAAACTTAGAAGAAGCCTTAAAACACTTCTTGCAAACTGGAGTGCATTTAAAAAAAATAAAGTCACATTCTAAGCGAGGGAGGTAATGTGTTTGGGTCACTGGGTAGATTCACAGGGCCTCTACATGGTTGAGGAGAAAGTGAGAGCCATAAGAGAGGCACCTGCACCAAAGAACACCTCTGAGCTCAAATCATTCCTAGGGATGATCAATTACTATGGGCAGTTCTTATCCAATTTGCCTACAGTGCTGGCCCCCCTGCATTCTCTACTCAAAAAGAACCAACGTTGGTCTTGGGAGGCGCCCCAGAAAGAAGCTTTCATAAAAGTGAAACAATGTTGCACTCATCCAATCTATTAATGCATTATGATCAGAAGAAAGAATTGGTGCTGACATGTGATGCATCCCCCTATGGAGTGGGAGCAATCCTCTCTCATCGGATGGATGATGGTATGGATGGATTATAGGCTACGTGTCAAGGATGCTCACCACAGCAGAAAAGGGGTACTCGCAGATAGAGAAAGAAGGTCTGTCCATCATCTTTGGTGTCAAGACATTTCACCAGTATGTACACAGCCACCATTTTGCAATCGTTTCAGACCACAAACCATTGCTAGGATTGTTCAGCGAGGACAAGGCTATGCCAACCATAGCCTCAGCAAGAATACAATGATGGGTTTTAATTCTGGCAGCATATGAATACACTTTCATACATTGGCCTGGCAATCAAATCGCAAACGCCAATGCCCTTAGTCGTTTGCCTTTACGAGAAAATGATGAGCATGTCCCAATTCCACAGGAACCTGTTTTATTGTTAAGTTTCATAGATTCCTCACTGGTATATGCTCGACAGATCAGAGACAGGGCAATTCGGGACCAAGTCCTATCTCAAGTATGAGAGCAAATGCTACATGGTTGGTCACAAGAGCCTGTATCTGACTAAATGAAACCGTACTTTAACAGAAGACATGAAATAACCAGCCAGGATGGCATCTTATTGTGGGGAGCATGAGTGATAGTTCCTCCAAAGGGAAGAGAGCCACTTTTAATTGAACTACACAGCACACATCCAGGAATATCCCGAATGAAGACCATAGCACGTAGCTATCTATGGTGGCCTTGGGGTGGATGGAGAAATAGAGAGCTATGTGAAGAATTGTGTGCAGTGTCAGCAATTGCAACAATTACCTTCAATAGCTCTGTTACACCCTTGAGGGTGGCCAGGAAGGCCATGGGTGTGGTTAGACACTGATTATGTGGGACCTTTCATGGGAACAATGTTTCTGCTCATAGTTGATGCCCACTCAAAATGCATGGACATATATGAGGTGAAGTCACCAGCGTCTTCTGCTACAATAGAGAAGCTACGTCAAAGTTTTGCCATTATCGGGCTACCAGAAGTAGTCATTTCTGATAATGGCATGGCATTTACGAGTGCTGAGTTTCAACGGTTTATCAGCCTCAATGGTATCACTCACGTAAAAACTTCACCGTACCACCTTTCCTCAAATGGATTAGCCGAAAGCGTGGTTCAAACATTCAAGGTGGACGTGAAGAAGCTAACTGGAGATTCCTTAGCAACGAAGCTAGCACACTTTCTTTTCCAGTATAGGACCACTCCTCATACAACAGGTGTCACACCTGCGGAGTTATAGATGAAACACTGTCTCAGGACAAGATTGAGTTTAATAATGTCAAATTTAGAGGGGAAGAAATCAGGGAAGCCAGAAAACTAGACACAACTGGCATAGTTGTGAGAGGAAATTAACCATGGGAGAAACAATACACTTGAAGAACTTTGGGGAAGGACCAAAGTGGTTACTGGGTGAAATAAGGGCAGTGACTGGGCCTCTATCTTACCATGTGGAGGTGGAAGACAGAATCATACGGAAACACATGGATCATCTGAGGAAGAGAGAAACAAATCACCAAGAATTGATTCCACCAGTGTTCACGACACAACAGCGTTTCCTGTTGAGATAATTCAACCCAGGACTGACATGTCTGATGTTCCTGTAAGAGTCGAGGATACAGATCTGCAGGTGCCCACCGAAGCACCTGATGTTCAGGCAACTCCGGAAAAGGAGATTCCTAACAAAGTATCTGAAGTTGTAGAGCTGAGATGCTCTACACACCTAAGGAAACCTCCAGAAAGACTGAATAAATTACTTACCTGTGTAAATATTTTGCTATCTTGAGAAAATTGTGCTTGTAAATATAAAATGTATCTCCGAGTAAAGGGGGAGGGATTTGGTAATCATGGCTTTATCTAATGTGTAATATACCTTTAAGAAGAATGTTTATTAAGGAAGATCACATGATCTTTAATACCGAATAGGAGAGTAGCACGGGCTACCTCTGCAGTTAATAGTTAGTAGTGTAGGGATAGAGTTTGAAGTGAAAGCACATGTGTAGTTGCTGTTGAGTACCTTTGTAAATAAACAAGAAGTTTTTCACCTAAGAAGTATCTGCTGATCAACTCTGTCAATAGTACCAACTCAGCCGCCTCTCACAACAAACTGGCGATGAGGATCCACAGGATCCAACAGAACTCTAGCAAAACTGGAGCGAATGGGAATCAGGGGGAAAACTCTCCGCTGGTTGGAGTCATACCTAGCACAAAGGAAAATGACTTTGGTTGTTGGAGATCAATCATCTTAGTTCCAGGACATCAGTGCAAGAGTTCCTCAGGGTAGTGTCCTAGGCACAACCATCTTCAGCTGTTTAATCAATGACCTTCCTTCATTCTGAAGGAGAGAATCTATCTCCACTTGGAGAGACAATGTTTGATCAGGGATAGTCAGCATGGCTTTGTCAGAGGGAGGTCATGCCTAACAAATTTGATTGAATATTTTGAGGAGGTGACCAGGTGTGTAGATGAAGGTAGTGTAGTTGATGTAGTTTATATGGATTTCAGCAAAGCCTTTGACAAGGTCCCACATGAGAGGCTTATAAAAAAGGCAAATGCACATGGGATACAGGGTAATTTGATAAGGTGGATTCAAAATGGACTTAGTTGTAGGAGGCAGAGGGTGATGACAGAAGGGTGTTTTAGTGACTGGAAACCAGTGTCCAGTGGCGTACCACAGGGATCTGTGCTGGGTCCCCTATTAACCGTGAGGTTGAGTGTCTTGGGCTACAGGAACATATAGATGGGATGGTCAAATGGGCAGATAAATGGCAGATGGAATTTAACGCTGAAAAATGTGAGGTGATACACTTTGGAAGGAGTAATTTGACAAGGAAGTATTCAATGAACGGCATGACACTAGGAAGTTCTGAGGAACAAAGGGACCTTGGTGTGTGTGTCCATTGATCTCTGAAGGTGGAGGGGCATGTTAGTGAGGTGGTGAAAAAGGCATATGGGACACTTGCCTTTATCAGTCGAGGCATAGATTACAAAAGTAGGGAGGAGTTGTGTAGAACCTTGGTGAGGCCACAGCTGGATTACTGTGTGCAGTTCTGGTCACGACATTATAGGAAGGATGTGATTGCACTGGAGGGTGTGCAGAGGAGATTCACCAGGATGTTGCCTGGGATGAAATATTTAAGTTATGAAGAGAGGTTGGATAGACTTGGGTTGTTTTCGTTGGAGTAGAGAAGACTGAGGGGCGACCTGATTGAGGTGTACAAGATTATGAGGGGCATGGTCAGGGTGGATAGGGAGCAGCTGTTCCCCTTAGTTGAAGGGTCAGTCACAAGGGGGCATAAGTTCAAGGTGAGGGGCAGGAGGTTTAGGGAGGATGTGAGGAAAAACTTTTTTACCCAGGGGGTGGTGACGGTCTGGAATGCGCTGCCTGGGAGGGTGGTGGAGGCGGGTTGTCTCTCATCCTTTAAAAAGTACCTGGATGAGCATTTGGCACGTCATAACATTCAAGGCCATGGGCCAAGTGCTGGTAAATGGGATTAGGTAGGTAGGTCAGGTGTTTCTCACAAGTCGGTGCAGACTCGATGGGCCGAAGGGCCTCTTCTGCACTGTGATTCTGTGATTCATAAGGTCAGAAGTGGGGATGTTTGCTGATGATTCCACAATGTTCAACGGCATTTGTGACTCCTCAGATATTGAAGCAGTCCATGTCAAAATGCAGTAAGATCTGGACAATATCCAGGCTTGGGCTGACAAGTGGCAAGTAACATTCGCGCCACACAAATGCCTGGCAATGACCATCTCCAACAAGAGAGAATCTAACCATCGCCCCATGACGTTCAATGGCATTACCATTGCTGAATCCCCCACTACCAACATCCTGGGGGTTACCATTGACCAGAAACTGAACTGGACTAGCCATATAAATACTGTGGCTACAAGAGCAGGTCAGAGGCTAGGAATCCTGTGGCGAGTAACTCACCTCCTGACTCCCCAAAGCCTGTCCACCATCTACAAGGCGCAAATCAGGAATATGATGGAATACTCCTCACTTGCCTGGATGAGTGCAGCTCCCGCAACACTTAAGAAACTTGACATCATCCAGGACAAAGCAGGCTGCTTGATTGGCACAACATCCACAAACATTCACTCCCTCCACCACTGACACACAGTAGCAGCAGTGTGTACCATCTACAAGATGCACTGCAGGAATTCACCAAGGCTCCTTAGACAGCATCTTCCAAACCCATGACCACTACCATCTAGAAGGGCAAGGACAACAGATAGATTGGAACACCACCACCTGGAAGTTCCCCTCCAAGTCACACATCCTCCTACTTGGAAATATATCACTGTTGCTTCACTGTCACTGGGTCAAAATCCTGGAACTCCCTTCCTAACAGCACTGTGGATGTACTTACACCACATGGACTGCAATGGTTCAAGAAGGCAGCTCACCACCACCTTCTCAAGGGCAACTAGGGATGGGCAATAAATGTTGGCCCAGCCAGTGAAGCCCATATCCAGTGAATTAATAAAGAAATACGTTTTCGATTGTCTGCTCGGCTCGTCAATGGCGGGTTGTGTTCCACGCTGTCGGACGACGGGAGCCTCATTGTAATATATTTGCATCTCATTATTAGGCCAGCCCACCGGAATCATCCCCCCCCTTGCTGAATCGTCCGCCCATGTCAACATGATTGCACACCAAGGTGTTTTACAACAGCATTTAGAAGGCTTGCACCTGGCGGGCTGCAATTTGAGGGGAACTCGGAGGTGAGTGCGCATTAACACGGCACAGTGTCCATCAGCATTGCCTGTTGGACTTCAAGGTTGAGGCAGCTTGTGGGGGGGGCAAGGGCTGCACTGAGGTTGATGGTAGTGCACAAGCACGTGTGGGGTGGGAGGGGGAAGAGGGAAGTGGCGATGAATTCAGGAAACCTTGTATAAAGTGACCATTCCTCTGCAGCTGAGACAGTTCAGGCACAGCCACATTTATATGATTGGAATCGGGCCTCTAGCTTATCTGCCCACTCAAGCAACACAGAGGCATCAAAGTTCCACCGAACGCTCCAGAGCTTTTCACCCCTCGGGCACAGACTGCAAACTAATGAGTGTTTTAGTGGATGGAAGAACAGTTGGACGACTGGGTAAGTTGTACAATCTCCTCGCTAAAGCTGGCCATGGAGCAGTCACTGGTGGAGGGGCTCACAGCCCCTTGCAATGTCAGCATCCCGGTTTGGACCAGTCTCCCCCATGGTTCATTCGAACCGTGCAGCCTTGCAGAGTGGGTTAGGAGAATGCCTGAGCTGAGAGCCCAGCATGCAGTCCAATCGGCAAATCTGCCACCAATCGGTCTGGTGCAGTGGGGTGGATGTTGGTGGGGTTTCGGGTAGCCATGCAGCGCGCTAAACTCTGGACAGCCCTCTCCGGGATGCATTAAGGAGCCTTAAGACTTAACCAGGAGAGGATCTTAGTATACCCAAGCTAACCCGCTCATCTCTCTCTTTCATCCTGAAGGAGGAATACATCAGGAGCATGGAGCCTGGTGAACTAGCTGTATGCCTCGTGGTGTATGGAGAGCGAAGACGACAGAGAAGACAGCGACTGGGGCTCCTGGCTGAGCAGAGGCAGGAGCAGCAACCTCAGGAAGAAGGGGAGGCTGGGGCTCCCACACATGCCACTGAAGAGCCACAGTGAGCCATCGCAGGCCAGTGTCTAGCGACACCCAGGGTCTATAGACACCATCTTTTATTCCTGCAGATGATCAAGAACCAGTGTTGCTGAAGACTGTGCATGTCTAGGGAACTGGTCGGTCACATCTGCCGGCTACTGCAGGATTTGGTGCCACGTGGACATGGAGGGCATCCACTGTCAGTGGCTGTGAAAGTGACCGTGGTGCTCAATTTCTGTGCCAATGGCTCCTTTCAGGGTTCCACAGGTGACCTCTGTGGGACGTCACAAGCCGCCACCCACAAGTGCATCCATGAGGTCACGGATGCCAGCTTTGCGAGGGCACAAAACTTTGTGTATCTCACCCAGGGCCAGGACAGCCAGGATGCAAGAGCCCTGGGATTTGCCCAGATCTCGGGTTTCCCACAGGTGCAGGGTGCTATCGACTGCACTCGTGTGGCGCTCAGATCTCCATGGCAACAAGCGGTCAGCTATGTCAACCACAAGGGCCTCCACTCGCTGAATGTGCAGCTGATAAGCAACCGCCACAAATGCATCCTGCAGGTGTGCGCACGGTTTCCAGGGAGTGTGGACAATGCCCACAGCCTCAGTCGGTTACAGATCCTTACAGTCTTCCAGGGTCCACAGAGGCTGCAGGGTTGGCTCCTCAGACACAAGTGCTACCCGCAGAGAACGTGGCTAATGTCATCCGTGCAGCGGCCTCAGACTGCAGCAGAGTGGACGTTTAATGAGGCTCCTGCTGCAGCTCACAACTTGATGAAGCTGGCTGAGGAAGAGCTGGAGGTCCCCTCTGATGAGGTGGACGCTGACGGGGATGAGGGTGAGGATGTCCTCGAAGACAACAATGATGGCGAGGACACCCTCGCACTGGCCAGATGAGGCAGGTGCACTTGGGAGGCCCTCAAAGCAGCTGGATTTGTGGAGGATGATGACAACATGCACTGAGGAGACATCATAGATCCTCACATTGTAGTTGTGAATGTTTGTCTCCAGGCTGGTTTATGGCAGCGTACGTACCCTCTGTGAGAATGCTCCTGTCAAGGAGATGCAGTGGAAGCCCTAATAGTTGCTCAATTCCAGGAGGATGATTATGGACATACAGTGAGGACACTCCATAGACCTTCACATAGTCTATGAGAATGTCTGACTCCTGTCTGGTCAAGGGCAGCTCGCTTGCACTCTGTGATCAGGGTCATATCATAGAGGCACAGCCATAAACCTTTAAGTGCACCTGATCCTTTGTCTGCCTTCAGCACCTGAGCCCTTCAGGAGCACAGCATCACTGGTCACAGATGCTGAAGAGATGGGGACCAGCCCCACTTCAAAGGTGCTGAGAGCACACAGAGAGAATGAGGGAACTCTGTGACGCCTGCTCACGACATTCTAGCAGCAATGACCAGCACCATCGAGGTACAGACAACAGTGATGTTTCCAGGGAGTGTGAGACCGGACCATCACTTTGATCTGAAGGTTACACACTGCACAGGGAAGAGGCCCTGGACTGAGACACCTGCATTTATCTTGTGCATGAACCAATGTTTCACATCTGAGTGACAAGAACACTGCTTATCAGAAAAAGGAGCCATAGGCAAGGAGGCATTCTTGGGAGTTTATTTACAATAGTGAACATTATGTACAAGTGATAAACACCCATCCCAGGCCGTGCTTCCTGACTGGTCTCAGCTGCAGCTCGTCGCTGCCTGAGCTGTTGCTGTGGTTGAGAGAGAGAGAGAGAGAGAGAGTGTCTAGTTAAGGCTCAGGTTAACAGGTCCCTAACGGCTGCTCCCTATCTGGCCAATTGTATTCTCTCTGTGTGGAGCCTTTCCTGTGCCTCTTGGGGAGGAGGTTGTTGGGGTTGGTTCTGCGTGGGCCGGGCATCAGGGTGGTCCTCTCGGCTTATGCCAATGATGTGCTCCCCATGTTCATCGACCCGGCTGACCTGCGGAGGATGCGCGAGTGCCGGGAGGTCTACTCTGCTGCGTCCTCTGCCAGGGTCAACTGGGACAAGTGTTCTGGACTCCTGGTCGGCCTGTGGCAGATGGATCCCCTACCCGAGGAGCTCTGGCCTTTCACCTGGAGCAGGACCAGCCTCCTCTACCTGGGGGTCCATCTCTGCCTTGCTGAGGAATCCTGGCCGGCGAACTGGCAGGAACTGGAGACCAAAGTCACCGCTCGCCTGCGGCGCTGGACAGGACTGCTCCGAGTGCTGTCTTACCGGGGTCGAGTTCTGGTCATAAACCAGCTGATTGTCGCCATGTTGTGGTACCGGCTGGTCACTTTGACCCCTCCCCCGAACATTGTCACAAAAATCCAGAGAATGCTCGTCGACTTCTTCTGGGACTAAAGGCTGCAATAGGTCGCTGCTGAGGTTCTGAGTCTCCCGCTTAGGGAGGGCGGTCAGGCGCTGGTGGGCCTACGCACCCGGGTGGTGACTTTCCGCCTTCAGGCCCTGCAGCGATACCTTTATGTCGAGCCCCTTCCGAGATTGCGTGCCCTGGCGACGTATTTCTTCCGCCAGGTGCACGGCCTGAATTATGACGTGCAGCTCCTGTTTATAGAGCAGAGGGGCCTCGGTGGCTCCTTGCAGGCGTTGCCCGTCTTTTACCAGGACCCGATCAAAGTCTGGAACATGGTCGCCTCGCAACGCATCTCTCCCCCGTCAGGAGTAGCGGCTATCGTCAGAGAGCTGCTGCTCAGGAATCCGCCCCTCCGTCCATTTCAGTGGCTGGTGGAGAGGAGGGCTGTGGCTGCCGGGGTGACCAGGATCGGGGGCGCGCTGGGTGGCAGAGGAGTGGGCTGGATGCTACCACAGGAGTTGATGTATCGCGTGTCCGCAGATGTCTGGCTCATGGCCAGTGCCATTCAGGACCTTAGGATGGTCGTGCTCAGCCCTGGCATCATCCTGGGACTCGAGGTGGCGCAGGTGGGCGGTGGACTTCCGCGGGGACTGGGGTGTTTATAGACCCTTTAATCACATTTTGATTTGATGTTGGTAAGTTTCCTTTGCATTTTGTCTTTTGTTTTTGCATTTTCCCTTTAAGGGGCTACTTTTATTTTGTCCCTGATTTTGTTAGTTTGGTTTAATTGTTTTGACTCAAAAGAGTTACATCTTCTTAACTGTCCTAACCCTGCCGCTACGTCTTGGTGCTTCCCCGACATCCACAGCGGAGATGGAGGCAGCCTGCTGACTGCGACACCCTGTCTGTGATGACCTCAGCAGGCGTCCTCCAGAATACTCCGACCTGGAGGGCCCCAGTCTGCTTTGAGTGTCCCGCTGTGGGCCATCTGCACCCTCCCCGGCTTGTGGAGCTGGAGCTGCTGGGGTCACCGGGATGGGGGATTCGGATGGGCTGGACAATCCTGGGGTCACCTGGGTGGATGGCCCCGGAATGTGCACCTGCTGATCCTCCTCCCTATGGGTGCCTGAGGGCCCCTGGCTGACTCCTTGAGGAGAAGGGGGAGCTGGAGTTAGATCGAGCTGCCCCACACCCTCTTCATGTACACACGGCTGGAGGCCAACTACGGTGTTAGTGATTGAGTTGAGCTCGCACAGCAGTGCAGGACCCATGTCCTGGACAAAAGTCTCCATGACGGCTATCATACTGCCAGTGTTGACCTCAGTGCGTTGACATGCCAGCGGTATCACTTCAGCCTGAAGGCAGACGGACTCCTCCATCGTGCCTTGCAACCTGAGGAGTGCAGCAGACATCCCTTCCTGATGTTCTCGAGCTTGTCTTTGCAGCTCCAGCAACTGTGACATGACCGAGTCCAGAGGCTCGTCATCTGACTCGGACTCAACAAATTTCTGGCCTCCAGCAATCCTCCGAGTGCTGGGGGCCTGGGAAGTACCTGCCTCCACCCGCTGTGGATCAGACAGTGCGATGTGCTCACCAGATTGTGATCCCAAGGCTACTGTAAAGCTAAGTCCCATCGAGGTGTGTGTCTCTGCGCTGGTGGAGGGTGTGAGTGAGCGCTGTGAAGGGACTTCAAGGAGGGTGACTCCAGATTCCTCTTCAGAGGTTTCTTCGGGGCTTGATTGGAGGCCCTGGGTCATGGACTCCATAGGCTGTTTCCCAGATGTGCCTGCGGAAGCAAGGGGAGATAATTAGTGCATGGCAGTGGTCTGTGAAACAGGACACATCACTCACAGCATGGTTGTCTGATGGATGTTGCACTGCTGGATCCTCACTTGGTAGAGCAACACCGACCTCACTGTCAGCGCAGGACTGGTCCAGATCCTTGCCGGCCAGCTGGAAGGCTCTGTTTTCAAAGTCCGTGAAGATCTTGATTTTAGGCATTCCTCCACCGGTCTGCAACCTCTACCCCTTGTGTGCCAGCTTGTCCTTCATGGATAGAGATGGAGAGAGTGTTAGCAGGACACCTGCCAGGCCAGATGATAAGTGTGCCTCGCATGTGTGGGTGGTGAATGGTCCCATGGGCGGGATGAGGACAATGACGGTGAGTGTGAGAGAGTGAATGGTGATGTCCCTAGAACTGGCAGCGAGTGAGGGCTCTGTGGATGTGTGATGGGTTCGTGAGTGTGTGAGTTGAGTGATGAGAATGGAACAGAGGAGATCATTCATTCTCTTGCGGCACTAGGTAGCTGCCCTCTTTTGCAGGGTATTGGCCCTGACCGCCACTTGCCATGCCACATTGGTGATGTTGCTGCCCATCCTGCGGCCAGAGCCAGGGTAGAGGACATCCCAGCAGTCCTCCACTGTATCCAAAAGGCACTCGTGGGATGAGCCATTGAACCTGCAGTCTTTTTGCCTTTCGGGGCCATGTCTCCCATGCAGCAGTCCTGGGCTGGAAGCGCTGAGATGTGATGCGCGCGGCTGCACTGTAAGTGAGGCGCCCAGCGTGATGAAGCGGAGAGGTGAAGGCGTGGCGGCCGAATGAGAGCCCGCCCGCCATTGAAACAGCGCGTTTCCCAGGGATGCATAATTAAGGTGGTGGGATTGGGACGATACAGCGTGAGAAGCCGCCATTGCAGCCGACGTTTTTCCTGCCCGCAACCGCTCTTAGTGCAAATCTGGGGCAATTCTGCCCTTGGGTTCAAATCCCACCATGGCAGCTGGTGGAACTTAAAATTCAATTCATAAACCTGGAATCAAAAGCTAGTTTCAGTAACAGTGGCTGTGAAACCATTGCTGACTGTTGTAAAAACCCATCTGGTTCACTAATGTCCTTTAGGGAAGGAAATCTGCTGTCCTTACCCGGTCTGCCCTACATGTGACTCCGGACCCACGACAATGTGGTTGATTCTTAAATGGTCTAGCAAGTCACTCAGTTCAAGGGCAATTAGGGATGGGCATCAAATGCTGGCCTTGCCAGTGATGTCCACATCCTATGAAAGAATAAAAAAGGTCATACAGTGCAGAAGGAGGCCATTCAGCCCATCAGGCATGTTCTGAGCTATTCAGTTAGCCCGCTCCCTTGCTCTTTTCCCATAGCCCTGCATTATTTTTTGTTTCAACTCTTTATCCATTTCACTTTTGAAAGTTCCTATTAAATCTGCCTCGAGTCCCCTCTCAGGCAGCGCATTGCAGAACAACTCGTTGTGTAAAATAACCTTGGACTCCCCTCTGACCTTTTTGCCAGTTTCCTCAAATCTGTCTCCTCTGGTTTCTGACCTTGCTGCCACTGGAAACAGCTTCACCTCATATACTCCACCCAACCCTATCAAACATTAACACGGCTTCATCGCTAAACTCCAAAAACCATTTCAGAAGGAGAATGGTTTAAGAACACAAATGGAGTTTAGAAAATGCAGATTGCTGACATGGAGATAAAGAGCTTAGCCCAAAGTAACGTGAGCAGCCTCTCCTGTAAGACACTCGCCATATCCATTTCCCTGCTCGAGAGAATACATCTTGAACCATCTTTCATTTGTGGCAAGTGTGCACAGAAAACAGCTGCTGATAGCTGCTCAGGTTGTGTTACGTTAGTTCGGCAATGAATCTGGAGACAATTTCATCCCATCGCTCAGTGCCTTAGAACAGGGTTTGTTTTCATCATTTAAAAAAAAGTAAACGGTCGCATTTCTCCCTAAGTGCGTCCAACATTCAGCTACTGACGCAGAGCTCAGAATCCGGGGGCGAGATATAAAGAAGAAAAGGCCCTCATTCATCTATTACTCTTCTTCTCCTGGAGGTGAGGATCGCTCCAGGGAACGGTCACTCTGGGAAGCGATTACTCTGGGGAGCGGCCACTCTGAGGAAACGGTCACTCTGGGGAAATGGCTACTCTGAGGGGTGGTCACTCTGGGAATGGCCTCTCAGGGATTAGCTTTTCTCTGCTATGTCTCTGTTCCCATTCTTAACAGTTGAGAGACTGGATAGTGTAGTTTAGAAATTGCTTGGCCCAAAGCATCAGTGCGGTGAGGGGTGAGTGCGCATTCCACACTTGAACCACGGCACCCACCTTGTTATAAAAGGCAGACATGAGGGTGTCCAGCTGGGCCTGACCAGAGAGGATTTAGGCCCTTTTGTAAAACTGTGCTGCCCAAATGAAGAAAACCACCAACGTTTACCCCACTCCTTTCCCCTCCCCAATCCCTCCCCCTCCCCAACTCCCTCCCTCTCCCCCACAGCTTACCCACTCCCTCCCCCTCCCTTACACTCCCACTCCACTCTCTTGCGGACATTACATTCCCCCACCCTGCTTTACATTTCCCTCACACACCCCACATCCTTCTCCTACACCCCCATTCTCTTCCACTCCATTACACACACACACGCACACAAGTATTGTCGCTGGACTAGTAATCCAGAGACCCAGGGTAATTCTCTGGGGACCAGGGTTCGAATCCCACCACAGCAGATGGTGGAATTTGAATTCAATAAAAACCTGGAATTAAAAGTCTAATGATGACCATGAATCAATTGTTGTAAAAACCCATCTGGATCACTAATGTCCTTCAGGGAAGGAAATCTGCTGTCCTTACCTGGTCTGGCCTATATGTGACTCCAGACCCACAGTAACGTGGTTGACTCTTAAAACGCTCTCTGGAAGGGCCTAGCGAGCCACTCAGTTGTATCAAACTGCTACAAAGTCAAAAAAAAGGAATGAAACCGGACGGACGCCCGGCATCGACCTAGGCACTGGAACCTTCACTGTCGCTGGGTGAAAATCTTGGAACTCCCCCTCTAACAGCGCTGTGGGTGTACCTACACCACATGGACTGTAGTGGTTCAAGAAGGCAACTTCTCAAGGGCAACTAGGGATGGGCAATAAACGCTGGCCCAGCCAGTGGACCCCACATCCTGTGAATAAATAAAAAACACACACACACGGACACACACACCTCCCTTGTGTCCCTGTCCCCCTCCTCTGCCCCCCCGCAATATGTACAGCACTGGGAGAACTGGGAGATGCTCAGTAATTTGCACTTGGAAAAGATTATTGAAAATGAGCAGAGCCACATGACGTTTGATATTTTACCAAATGTTTCAGTACTTCTTGAAACTTTGATATATCAATCATTAAATTTTGAGATTATTTGTAACTGGTCTTGATCACTATAAAGGACCAATCGTGTGAGTTGTAGGAAAAACTGCTGGATGCCCCTGAATTGGCCTCATGCAATTCCGAGCCCTTTACTTAATGCAAGACACTAACTTTCCTTTAAAAACTCAGTCACAACAGGAATGTCATAATAAAGCTTCAATAATGGAGTTCCACTGAGAGGAACATTCTGTTCCTGTCCGATTGTAAACAATATCATTCCCCACCCATAACAGGAGCAGGCGCTGAATCTCCATCACTGTCAGCTCAGTCTCGAGAAATAAACATTCTGAGTACAGGCAGGATTTACACCCAGACACAGACACGTAGACAGACAGACACACACACACACATAGACAGACAGACCCACACACACACACGTAACCATACATCCAGACGCACACCCAAAAACAGACACACAGACAGACAGACACACACACATAGACAGACAGACCCACACACACACATAACCATACATCCAGACGCACACCCAGACACAGATACATAGACAGACAGACACACAAATATGCATACACATACATAAAGATACACACACCCTCAGACAAACACCCAGACACTCACACACCCAGACACAGGCGCTCAGGCCTGATTTTCTGCACAGGGAGCCTCGCTGTTGTAACAAAAATGGCAGCAGAGGACCAAATCCCCAAGTCCTGGCCCCGCACGTGGCCCCCACCATTTTCACAGTGGAGGAGAAACGGGGATGGCTCACGCTTTGGACATGCGCGGTTCACCGAAGCAGCTGCAAATTTAAAACTGCAACTGCCTTGAATCAGGTCTGCTTTCCACATGGACGGTGTGGGAAATACAACTTGTGCGCATCCGACCTGGTAGGAGAAGGTCTAAAGTTGATAGAGTTACTTGGAGAGGTAGGGTACTCATACGCACAGGTCCAGGGAGCCCTTTGGCTAACTTTGAAAACTTGCAGCAACTGCCATGGAATTAGCAAAAAAAATCAATCGCAGGCGTCTGGCTTTAAGCCAATAGAGAGGGAGGGTGGAGCTGTCACACTTGACGGGGCAAAATTTGTTTGCTCCTGCTGGCTCCGGCACCCAACTGGCAGGAAGCAATTTGGAAGCAAAATCAGTGAATTTTTCCAGGTCCAGACGAGAGCTTGAAGCGGCACCGATACAGTCACCGATGTGCCGGGGAAAGAGTTGTGGGAGGGGGCCTGAGTAGGACTGGGACAAGGAATGTTCCACATACCCTGCAAAAAGACAGGCACGACTAAGGAATGACTCGAAACGCCAACTCTTTTCTTCTCCGCCGACGCTGCCAGACCTGCTGAGTTTTTCCAGGTAATTCTGTTTTTGTTTTGGATTTCCAGCTTCCGCAGTTTTTTGTTTTTATGGCTAAGTAACATGTGGGTACCCAGAGCCACACCTTTTCTTTGGAGGAAGTGAGATGGGTTTAAGGAGAAATTGTTCAGTCAGAGAGCAAGTTCAGCCAGGCAGAGGAGAGCGGTGGTGGATGGGGATTGTTCGGGCCTCAGTTTAATGAAGAAGCGGAGAGCCCTCAGACCATCCCGGTGGGGAATGGAGGTGTTGGGGGATTGGACGTCCATGGTGAAGAGGAGGCGGTTGGGGCCAGAGAACTGGATATTATTGATATGATGTAGGGTGTCAGATGAATCACAAATGTAGGTGAGAAGAGACTGGACAAGAGGAGAGAGAACGGAGTCAAGATAGAAAGAAATGAGTTCCGTGGGGCAGGAACAGGCTGACACAATCGGTCTGCTGGGACAGTCCTGTTTGTGGATTTTGGGTAGGAGGTAGAAACGGGCTGTCCGAAGTTGGGAGACTATCAGGTTGAAAGCTGTGGAGGGAAGATCTCTAGAGCAGATGAGGTCAGTGACAGTCCTGGAAACAATGGCTTGATGTTCGGTGGTGGGGTCATGGTCCAGGGGGAGGGAGGAGGAAGTGTTTGCGAGTTGGTGCTCAGCCTCTGCGAGGTAGATGTCAGTACTCCAGGCAACAACAGCATCACCCTTGTCGGCTGGTTTGGTAACAAAGTCAGGGTTGAACCTGAGAGAACGGAGTGCGGCAAGTTCAGAAAGAAACAGGTTAGAGTGGGTGAGAGGAGCAGAGAAATTAAAATGACCAATGTCACACTGACAATGTGGTGTTTACCAAAACTTGCTTTCACAGCTATATTTCCTTCCTCAGTGACTGTCTCCATCACTGACTTAGACAAGGTGGATTCCTCGACTGAGCCCTGGAATTGTTCCTGCTTCTGTGCTGCTGCTTGGCTCTTCAGGCCTACGCTCACTGCTGCCCGGGATTTTGGGTTGGTGTCTCAGTTTGTATCTGCTGCTCCCCTGGTGTTCCAATGTTTCGGCCAGTATTAGGGCAGAATTGTCCATGTCGGCTGGTGTCGGGCACCCGGCAGTGTGAGTGGACAACATGATGAGAAGGCCAAAAATCGGTTTCACGCCGTCGTGAAACTCATTTACAAACATCCGCTCTGCCTGTCAATGGTGGGCCTCCTTTCCCACTGCCGGAGACCAGGAACTTGATTGTGATACATCTTCATATCATTAAAAGCCGAGCTGGCCGAAATCATCCCCCAACGCTGGATCATCACAGCACTCATGAGGGTCGCCTGTTTGATTTCAAGGTTGAGGCGCTGTGCATTCAGGCGAGGGCCCAGGCCACTGCCACACACCAATTATCTCTCCTTGCTTCCGCAGGCACGGCCGACGGAGTCCACGATGCAGACCCTCGACTCAACCATGAAGGCACCTCGGAGAAAGCGTCCCAGGGACCCATCACTGAATTGGGGGCTGCAGTCATCTTGCCTTTTGGGGCCATGTCTTCTGTGCAGCAGTCCTGGGCTGGAAGCGCTGAGGGGTGTGCGCACGTCTGCACATTAAATGTGCCACCTGGCATGAGGAAGTGGTGCGGTGATGGCGTGGCGGGTGAATGAGAGCCCACCCACCATAGAAACCAGGATTGGATTAGTGAGGCAGGATTAGGATGATAAAGCGTGAAAAGCTGCCATTGCGCCCAACAGGTAAAACATTCTTTTTCCCGCCGGCTACCACACTTTGTGCAAACCTGGGACGATTCCACCCTTAATTTTTTTTTCCTTTTGTCCGTCCTTTGGGGGTCTCTTTTCTTGCGGGCCCTGTATCTCCCGTTTAAGGTCAGCTGGGTCTTTTACTCGCTGCCACCACGTTTTGTTGTGCAATCGGTGTCCCGATGGGGGTTTTAGGGGATTGTCTATTTTCCCCACTGTGAGCTGTTTGAGTCTATAGTTTCTCAAAACCACTCCTCTTCATGTACAGCAAATGTTTACACATTTGGACCTCTACAGTCATGTGATTTGACATCATTATCGCATCAGCATCATGCATGCTTCTGATGTTAATCCTTTAGTCTACATCCTCCGCACTTCTTCCGTGACAATCTGTTGGTCTCGGTCACTGAGCCTGGGTACAGCACCGCTCATGCCTTCACCAGTATCGCCTCTATGTGACATTCTGGCCGTACAAATGTAAAAGGTGAAGGATTGCAAGACATGCATCTTACAATGCTGCCAACCACATGTGTGTGCTTACATGCACCAAGTATGTTCTCCATACTCATCGCTGAGTGCTGTTGAGAGGTGGGGGAGGGCATGGATCTGCAGGGTGCCATGGGTATTGCAGCCGTCACCCCCAGATAGTGTGTGGTTCTCCCAAACACTAGCTACCCTACTGGCTTACTTCCTCTTACTCACAGCACTGGTGAAGAGTTAGCTGTGTGGGCATTTCCTGATAGATGGGTGGCAAGAGGGCAGATGGATGCGCTAAGTATCATGGCACGGTTCACATACATCCATTGAGGCATAATATTTAACTACATTACTGCAGAATATCTTTAGGCGGTATTCTTTGGTGCCAAGATGCTGCCATCTCCATGGCTGTGTCTTGTGATGCCACTCCCCGCGTTAAGTGGTTCAGTTTACTCCTTCAGTAGAATGTGCATGGGCAACAACAATGACTATCTTTTTCCAGGGGAAAGCCCATGATAGGCCACCCGTTCCAGGGTCAGCAACCAGCTGGACAACATTTGGAGAGTTTGCACTCAATGAGATTTCCTCCTGAGGCCACAGGCCCTAATCCACCGACTTCCGGGATCACAAACCTACCTTCCTAACAGCCTGACCAAGTCACCCAACCCATGCTGGGCCTGTCCCTGCATCCATAATACTCCCACTGTCAGTGTCACAACTCCCAGTGCACCCCACCCCACCCCACCCCCACCCAGCCCCCACCGCACTCCCGACTCCAAGCACCCAAGGTGAGAGTGAAAATTCAGGCCTCATAGACACACATACAGTCACAACCAGGCGCGCACACATACACCCACCACACAGCCACAGGCACAGCATCTCTGTGGGTACCTACACCACATGGACGGCAGTGGTTTAAGAAGGCTGCTCATCATCACCTTCTCAAGAGCAAATAGGTTTGGGCAAAACAAAAATGAAAATACCTGGAAAAACTCAGCAGGTCTGGCAGCATCTGCGGAGGGGAACACAGTTAATGTTTTGAGTCCGCGTGACTCTTCAACAGAACTAAGTAAAAATAGAAGAGAGGTGAAATATAAGCTGGTTTAAGGAGGAGTGGGACAGGTAGAGCTGGATAGAGGGCCAGTGATGTGTGGAGATAACCAAAAGATGTCATAGACAAAGGAACAAAGAGGTGTTGAAGGTGGTGATATTATCTAAGGAATGTGCTAATTAAGGGTAGAAAGCAGGACGAGCAAGTTACAGATAGACCTAGTGGGGGTGGGGTGGGGGGAAGGGATCGAAATAGGCTAAAAGGTAGAGATAAAACAATGGATGGAAATACATTTAAAAATAATGGAAATAGGTGGGAAAAGAAAAATATATATGAATTATTGGGAAAAAAAGGGGGCATCGGAAAGGGGGTGGGGATGGAGGAGAGAGTTCATGATCTAAAATTGTTGAACTTGATATTCAGTCCGGAAGGCTGTAAAGTGACTAGTCGGAAAATGAGGTGCTGTTCCTCCAGTTTGCGTTGAGCTTCACTGGAATAATGCAGCAGGCCAAGGATGGACATGTGGGCATGAGAGCAGGGTGGAGTGTTGAAATGGCAAGCGACAGGGAGGTCTGGGTAATACTTGCGGACAGACCAAAGGTGTTCTGCAAAGCGCTCACCCTGTCTGCGTTTGGTCTCTCCAATGTAGAGAAAACCGCATTGGGAGCAACGAATGCATTTTACAGCCTTCCGGACTGAATATTGAGTTCAACAATTTTAGATCATCAACTCTCTCCTCCATCCCCACCCCCTTTCCACTACCCCCCCTTTTTTTTCCAATAATTTATATAGATTTTTCTTTTCCCACCTATTTCCATTATTTTTAAATGTATTTCCATCCATTGTTTTATCTCTACCGTTTAGCCTATTTCGATCCCTTCCCTTCACCCCACCCCCACTAGGGCTATCTGTACCTTTATTAGCACATTCCTTAGATAATATCACCAGCTTCAACACCTCTTTGTCCTTTTGTCTATGACATCTTTTGGTTATCTCCATCTATCACTGGCCCTCTATCCAGCTTTACCTGTCCCACTCCTTCTTAAACCAGCTTATATTTCACCTCTCTTCTATTTTTACTTAGTTCTGTTGAAGGGTCATTCGGACTCGAAACGCTCACTGTGTTCCCCTCCGCAGATGCTGCCAGACCTGCTGAGTTTTTCCAGGTATTTTTACTTTTGTTTTGGATTTCCAGCATCCGCAGTTTTTTGCTTTTATCTTAGGTTTGGGCAAATGCTGGTCCACCAGTGACACTCCCACCCCAAAGAATGAATGAAGAAACACACACACGAGCACTCATTACAGACCTGGGGCAGAATGTTATGTTCCCCCGGGTGGCCACTCAGGTATAAAATAGCCCGTAATGACGTTGGGAGAGCATCCCGATGTCATCGTGCACTCGCGCGATATTTCGGTCAGTGGGCGCGTGCGAGAGTTGGCAGCACGCCCGCTGACAATTAAGAGGCCTATTCAGGCCATTAAAGTTTCAATTAGCAGGGGCTTTCCGCTGCCCGTCCAGTTGGTGGGTGGGCAAATTGGCCAGGTGGCCTTTGCATTTTTGAGGATGAGGTTTCCGAGATTAATTTTTTTTAAAATAAAATCGTTTGGACACAAATTTCAGCATCCATATGTTTGGGTGACTCGTTCTGATGTGGGGGCATTTTTTTTCCAGATTTTAAAATCTGTTTTTATTGATTTTTGAGTTCTTCAACCCCCCTGAGGCTGATCTCTGCCTTCAGGGAGCTTTTCATTCGGCGCTCCCCTGCCCCCCGGGCTGATTTCATCGCCCGGCCTCTTCCCGCCCCCCACTCCAGCAGCACTGAGCCTTTCAGCGCATGTTTCACACTAGCTGGCTATTAATTGGCCAGCCAGCATGAAATCGTGGTCGGGGGGGGTGCCGATTGTGGGCGATGGTCTGTTCCTCAGCCCCTCCTGGGCCCATCGATCGTGGCTGCCCACCGACCCGACAATCCTGCCCCTGGCTCGCTCTATGTTTCCTTCTGAGGTTTGAATCCGCAATTCCTGCTCCTCCTTTAAATCCTTCAAATGGCCCTTTCTTCCCTCCTGGGACTGTTGTTGCTCTGTGCTCGGTGCTTCAGTCAGTCCAATGTTCGGTAACTAGTCTGTTCAGTGTTAAAATACAGTCGGTGCCTTAACAACGCCAGCAGACCCTGACCGCAGAAATGTAGTGAGTCCTCGGGCCTGCCTGGTTCATGGATCTCATTGGCTGGCCAAGACGAACCTGTTAAAATGACACTCAACGCGATATTGGTGATGGTTGATGTTACTGGGAAGATTGTGACCTTCACACAAACCCATTCCCATTTGGGACTATGGTTCATATCATGATTCAAGTGTCTTTTTATTATATTATAGCTAGGTATCAGTAATGGACAATGCTAAGCTTTAATGTCGAATCAATGTCCCGCATTCAGGCTTTGCCAGTTAACTAGATCTGTTATTGGCTCCTTTAATTACCCATCTCCCAAAGGTGCTGATCTAGGCTGGGTTATTAGCTTTGGCCCCCTTTCCCTGATAGCCTTCTTTGTGTTTATGCCAGCTATTGGACCTTGAAGGGCTTCATAGTTGAGCCTAATCTCATCCTCAGCATGTTGGACACACATGGAGTGGACAGAGAAATGGGGGTATCAGAATTTGAAATACTTCCTCCCCAGTGCCACTGCCCAGTACAGTCTCCGATATTTATCTGGAGATTGCAATTCTGTACTTTAATACTTTGCTTATCTTCTGAAAATTCTAAAACTCCCAATCGTTTTGTGCACATTCATTCACAATTTAACCAATTCTTTTCAAACTATAATATAGTCCATTTATATTATCAGAATTTTTCCACTTTCTAACTTCTGGACTAACTGTAATTTACCTGAATTCAAGCTGCTAACTTAATGTGCTCATGTGAAGAACCCATTTGGGAAATTATCAGACTAATTTGCTTTTCATTACAGTTTAATTTTTCTTGCATTCAAGAGGTTCTGTGTAGAAATCAGCCCTGACTTTCCTTGTTAAACTTTTAAAAAATGTTTCATTTCCAATTTATTTTTCCTCTCCTGAGCTTGCTTTGGTTCATCGGACACCAGGCACCCTCTCCAGCACCGCTCCCCACATCATCAGCGCCTCTAAGGCCTAGATATTCCGTCAGTAATGTCAGCAACCTCGCTCTGCACCCACACATGCTGACTGTCCAGCGGGATTACCTCTATCTCTTGCTGGCTATTTTACAGCCTTTTATAGGAACGTTGGAACAGGATGAGCCCATTCAGGTACTTGAACCCATTCTGTGCAGTTCAATTGGTTCATGATTGATCTATATCTGAGCTCAATTTAACCACCTTTGCTCCATGCTCCTTTACACACACTCGACAAAAATCTACCAATCTCAATTCCGTAAATTTCAATTGACCACCAGCACCCACAACCTTTCAGGAAGTGGCTCCAGATTCTGACTCTCTCGTATGAAAGAGTTCTTCTCGGTTTCACTGCTGAACAGCCTCGCTATAATCTGATGATTGTGTCTTCTTCTTCTGGATTCCCACAACCAGAGCAAGGAATTTCTCTGTCTCAATCTAATTGGATAATTTCATTATTTTAAAGACCTTGATCAGGCCCTCCTCAATCTTCTAAGCTCAACAGAATTCAAATTACACTCATGCAACTTTGCCCCCCCACCCTCTCTCTCCTTCCCATTCTATCCCCCTTCCCTCTCTCTCTCCCTTCTCTCTCCATTCTCTCTCTCTTTCTCCCCTCTCTCTCTCTCCCACTCTCTCTCCCTCCCCCTCTCTCTCTCCCCTCTCTCTCTCCTTCCCACTCTATCCCCCTTCTCTCTCTCTCTCTCTCCCTTCTCTCTCCCCCCTCTCTCCTTTGCTCCCCCCTCTCTCTCCCCTATCTCTCGCCTCTCTCTATCCCCTCTCTGTCTCTCTCTCTCTCTCTCCCCCCTCTCTCTCTCTCCCCTCTCTCTCCCCTTCTCTCTCCCCCCTCTCTCCTTTGCTCCCCCCTCTCTCTCCCCTATCTCTCGCCTCTCTCTATCCCCTCTCTGTCTCTCTCTCTCTCTCTCTCCCCTCTCTCTCTCCCCCTCTCTCTCCCACTCCCTCTCCCCCCTCTCTTCCCCCCTCTCCCTCTCTCTTCCCCCTTCTCCCTCTCTCTTCCCCTCTCCCTCTCTCACCCCCTCTCTCTCTCCCCCCTCTCTTTCTCTCCCCCTCTCCCTCTCTCCCCTCTCTCTCTTCCCTCTCTCTCTCTCTCTTCCCTCTCTCTCTTCTCCCCCTCTCTTCCCTCTCCCTCTCTTCCCTCTCCCTCTCTCTTCCCTCTCTCTCTCTCCCCCTCTCTCTCTCCGCTCTCTCTCTCTTTCTCTCCCCTTTCTCTCTCTCTCTACCCCTCTCTACCCCCCTCTCTCTCTCCCCCCTCTCTCTCTCTACCCCTCTCTCTCTCTCTCTCTACCCCTCTCACTTTCCTCTCCCTCTTTCCCTCATTCCTATGAAGAGCAATGTGGGAAATTCAAATTTTGCCAGGCCACAATGTATCAGAGGAAAGGTGAATCAGGGACAGGTGGGGTTTGAATCAGGTCCCAATGCCTCTTTCTTTCTCTTTCACTGAGGGCTTTAGTGTGAGGGAGGGAGGGCAATGATAATACATTCCTTGTCCCATTCGGGACTACACTGCATGAAATGGCATGGAATGATGTACACAGCCTCAAGGTTACAATCTCACCTGGATTCCACTAACCTTCCTATTGCAACTTTGGAATAGTCACAGATCTCAGTGAGCATTGCCAGCCACTCTTTCTCTCCAAAGACTTAGCAATAGCAATTGGAAAAGAGGCAAATTGAATGAATAGGCTGACAAGATAGCTTGCTTCACTCATACTTGGCCGCTTCTCACTGTTAATCCACCCTACCCATTGGCACGCTGGTTTGTGGGGTTATTTGTAGATGAGTGAAGTTGGTTAGTCAGTTACCAGAAATGCTGGAGTACTATAAACCCCCTGATCCACCTCCCAGATACCAAGTCTGCCACAGAGCATCTAACGGACTATCAAGTTGTTTCTCTTAGAGACAAGCATGTGCCAAAGAAAGCCTGGCTCTCCCTCCTCCTCAAGGACAATAGTCACTAGTTAGGGTAAACAGGTTTAACATGACAGCACTCTAAGTTCAACCACTAGTAACTCCTCACAACTTGAAGCTGAAGACGTGCTTTCTTGTATAAGAGCTGCACCATCAACGCAGAATCATGAGCAGCACAGATACAAAATGGCCTCCAAACTGCTGATTTATTGATAACCTTGGACCTGTTTTGTAAACAAACGGTCAAACACACAAACCACCTGTGTTTGGGTTTAACTGATCAATGTCTCCTGTAAATAGCAGCTGTATACTCCACTGCTTTCTCCAAAAATTTACACAAGGTCAAATTTAGGAAGTTTCTCACATCTCCAGTTCCACAATCTTGACTGACATCATGGATCTGAAATGTGTCTGTTGGTGAACTTGTAAAATGCATTGTTTAAAAAGAGAGGTGTTTCTTAAAGATCATCAGTCATTGTCTCCTCAACATCACATGTTTGTCAATGGACCACAACACAGAGCTGGGTGGAGTGTATCCCATACGCTTCTCCTTTAAGATCCTTAAAAACACACAAGTGACTTTCATGCTATGTCTGGGTTGGATTCAGGTCATATGGTTGCTGATGTCAGTTGTGTTGAGTATTCAATGACCTGAATGGCATCGTAATATGTTCAGGGAATATTTGAACATGGTAATGACATTACTTCATGTAATATGGATGAAACATAAATATTGAGCGACACTAAAAAGGCAAATTTCCTTGGCCTACTTGCTTTATAATATTAAGTGACTAACTGTGAGGAACTGCAAATTACAATCAGGCATGAAGAATTGACCAGCTCACTCCTTGGGAATGGATAATGGTCACCTTGTTATGCTGGAGGATTTAAACGTGATGAGCTTATTAAAGTTCAATCATTGGATGTTAGGGAAATGGTGGAAAATAATCTTTTGAAGCTATTTCAGGCTGGTATTTTGTAGTGTTTAGTTATGGCTTAAACATATTCCTTTGCCAGATAAACCTATATCTCAATGTAAAGGTCTTATGTTTAGAATGTGTCCACCACTTTTCAGATATCTCATTTCAAAAGTAGAATATAAAAGCGAGTTAGCAATTTCATTTCCAATCTTGGTAACTTGGTCTCTCCTAAAAGTAAAAGTGACCATTATGCTGTTGTATTGTCGTAAAATCCCAGCTCCAGGGCAGAGTGGTTGACTCCTGTTCAATTTTCCTAGCTTCTGAGGTTCAGTTGGTTCACTGGTGTCCTTTAGGGCCTATTGGTGACTCTAAAGTCACACCTTACTACACTATTACCTGTCCTTTGAAGGGATCTATCGAGCAGGTCAGTTATTAAGGGTGGCCTTGCCAGTCACATTCACATTTTGAGAATGAATTTTTTAAAAGGGCAGGAACGAGGAGATTAACATCCCTCTCTCTGGCAACAGTTTGAGATTAAGCCAGTCTGTTCCTCAACTTAGTGTCACATTTGATCCTGAGATGAGCTTCTGACCTCCTATTCGCACCATAACTAAGACCGCCTATTTCCATCTCCGTAACATTGTCCAACTTCATTCCTGTCTCAGCTCATCTGCTGCTGAAATCCTCATCCAGGTCTTTGGTACCTCTAGATTCAACTATCCCAACACACACCTGTCTGCTCTCCCACATTCTGCCTTCTATAAACTTGAGATCATCCAAAACTCTGCTGCTCATGTCACAACCCACACCAACTCCCATTCCCCTATCAGCCCTGTGCTCAATGACCTACAGTGATTCCCGGTCAAGCAACGTCTTGATGTTAAAATTCTCATCCTTGTTTTCAAATCCCTCCCTCTCGCTGTAATCTCTTCCAGCCCCACAACCCTCTGAGATACAAAAGCAAAATACAGCAAATGCTGACAATCTGGAAGTACTTAGCAGGGCAGACAACATCTGTGGAGAGAGAAACTAAGTTAATGTTTCAGATCAAGGGCCTTCAGACATAAAGGAAGATAGAAATATTGCAGGTTTTGTGCAAGTGAATGTCGGGGGGGAGGGAGATCAAAAAGGAAAGTCTATGAAAGGGTAGAGAACCGGTAAGATTAAGTGATACAAGATTTCATGGTACAAATGGCAAAGGGTGTGGTAATGGTGAAGTAAAGAAAGAAAAGATTTGTCCAGATGAGGTGTGAATTGCTGGATAACAGCCAGCTGAATGCAAAGTAAAGGAATAAAGAAAGCAGAAAAAACACAAAACAAAATTGAGGCAGAGTTATGATCTAAAATTGCTGAGCTCAATGTTGAGTCCAGAAGACTGTAAAGTGCCCAGCCGAAAGATGAGGAGCTGATCCTCAAGCTTGTGTTGAACTTGTGTTGAGAGAAGGGCTATTGAGGTGATTGAGAAGTGGACCAGGGTGTCACGGGAGGAACAGTCCCTTTGGAATGCTGAAAGGAGAGGAAAGGGGAAGGTGTGTTTGGTGGTGGCATCATGCTGGAGATGACAGGAATGGTGGAGGATGATTTGTTGAATGCAGAGGCTGGTGGGGTGGAAGGTGAGGACAAGGGGATCCCTATCGTGGTTCAGGGAAGCGGGGAAAGGGTGGAAGCAGAAGTGCGTGAAATAGATCCAACCCGATGGAGGGCCCTGTCATCCATGGTGAGCGGAATCCTCGGTTAAGGATAAAGGAAGATATGTGGGAAGGTATGAAACATTCCATCATCTAAACAGACGTGACGGAGATGGGGAAGCTGGGAGAATGGAGCAGAGTCCCTGCAGCAAGTGGGAAATGAGGAAGTGTGGTCAGGCTATTTGCACTCATCTAATTCTGGCATCTTGGGCATCACTGATTTTAGTCATTCAACCATTGGTAACCGTGCCTTCAGCTGCCAGGGTCCTAGGCTCTGGGATTTCCTCACACCTCTCACCTGTCTACCTCGCTTTCCTCCTTTAAGACACCCCTTCAAACCTGCGGCTTTGACCAAGCCTTTGGTCATGTGACCCAATACTTCCTTTTCGGTTCGGTGTGAAGCACCTTGGGACATTTTATTACATCCGAGGCGCGATGTAAATATAAGTTGTTGTTATTGTTGTCCTCGTGGAGAATCTGGAAACATACTCCAACTTTCCCCCCTTCACCCTTCAGATAGACTGTGAGTGAGAGGAGAGTTTCAAACTCCCCCTTCCTATGACCCTGCCCCCTCAATGAATCCAATGTCTTTGCCTCAGTCCCACAACATACTTCACTACTGGAAAACCCCAATAACGCAGCCCAGTGACCCGTGAAAACAGGACAGGCCCATTGGTCTCTCCGACAATCCTCTTGTTCTTTGATTGGACGATGTGCCAGCTGAATGTGCTACGGCTGTGCAGTTACTACGGAGATTTGCTCGCAGAGGGCCCAGGATCTATGAAGCTACCGGGCCTGACTGATGTCCATGTTGAGTGGGACCCTTCCCCCACAGCAGAACTTTACAATTACTGCCTTTTCCACTTCCCGACAACCAAAAAACAAAACCTTTCCCTCTATCCCATTACAGAATTTCTTTCGTTTTAAATATTTACACTGGAAAATAACAACTCTCCTTCTAAGTTATTGCCTGGCTATTCTGACATTCTTATCAAAGGTATTTTGAGAGTGTTTATTAATGTTCCTCAGAGAGAAGGATCATTTTGCTTAGAGTATGAAAACATGTCTTATTTAACAAGTGCACCAAATGACCTGGAGATTGGATATGAATGGGGATTGGCTGGGTCTGGTACAATGTCAAATGGGGATTGGCTGATCAGGTACAGTGTTCAGTGGAGACTGGCTGGGTCTGGTACACATTGGAGTTTAGAAGAATGAGAGGCGACCTTATTGAAGCATATAAGATTCTTAGGGGGCTTGACAAGGTAGGTACTGAGAGGTTATTCCCCATTGTGCGAGAGTCTAGACCAGAGGGCATAATCTCAGAGTAAGGGGTCAGAGATGAGGAGTATTTTCTTCTCTCAGAGGGTAGTGAATCAGTGGAATTCTTTACTGCAGAGGGCTGCCGGGACTGATCATTAAGTGTATTCAAGGCTGAGATGGACAGATTTTTAATCAGTAAGTGAATCAAGTGTTATGGGGAAAAGGCAGGAAAGTGGAGTTAAGGATTATCAGATCAGCCATGATCTCGTTGAATGGCAGAGCAGACTCAATGGGCCGAATGGCCTACTTCTGCTCCTACGTCTTATGGTTGCATCCTTCCCTTCTCCACCTCCCCCTGTTCCTGCTCTGAGGTGTTCACCATATTTCACATGGGTGAGTGGAGCCCTTTGTGGTTGCGGTACATCTCAGCGTTTAGATGCAGTGGCTGCAAAGCGTACAGGATGGTACCCTGCACCATGGGGAAGACCACTATCCTGGCAATGCCATGTGCCTGCTCTGACTGCTTTATGCCTCTGGTCAGAGGGATGATAATGAACCTCCCTCACTTGGCATAAAGAGTGTCAGCTGCCTGTCTTACGCAGCAGTGGACAGTGAACTGGGAGATGTTAGAGATGTCACCTGCCACATAGAAATTCAGGATTAGCCCTGTCTCACAATCACTGGCAGCCCTGTCCCACAGCCACTGGCAGCCCTGTCCCACAGCCACTGGCAGCCCTGTCCCACAGCCACTGGCAGCCCTGTCCCACAGCCACTGGCAGTCCTGTCCCACAGCCACTGGCAACCCTGTCCCACAGCCACTGGCAGCCCTGTCCCACGCCCACTGGCAGCCCTGTTTCACTGCCGCTGGCAGCCCTGTCTCACGGCCACTGGCAGCCCTGTCTCACAGCCACTGGCAGCCCTGTCTCACAGCCACTGGCAGCCCTGTCCCACAGCCACTGGCAGTCCTGTCCCACAGCCACTGGCAGTCCTGTCCCACAGCCACTGGCAGCCCTGTCCCACGCCCACTGGCAGCCCTGTCTCACTGCCGCTGGCAGCCCTGTCTCACGGCCACTGGCAGCCCTGTCTCACATCCACTGGCAGCCCTGTCTCACAGCCACTGGCAGCCCTGTCTCACAACAACTGGCAGCCCGGTCTCACTGCCGCTGGCAGCTCTGTCCCCCCACAGCCACTGGCAGCCCTGTCCTCCCACAGCCACAGGCAGCCCTGTCTCACAGCCACTGGCAGCCCTGTCCCACAGCCACTGGCAGCCCTGTCCCACGGCCACTGGCAGCCCTGTCCCACGGCCACTGGCAGCCCTGTCCCACAGCCACTGGCAGCCCTGTCTCACTGCCGCTGGCAGCCCCGTCCCACCCACAGCCACTGGCAGCCCTGTCTCACAGCCACTGGCAGTCCTGTCCCCCCACAGCCACTGGCAGCCCTGTCCTCCCACAGCCACAGGCAGCCCTGTCTCACAGCCACTGGCAGCCCTGTCCCACAGCCACTGGCAGCCCTGTCCCACGGCCACTGGCAGCCCTGTCCCACGGCAACTGGCAGCCCTGTCTCACAGCCACTGGCAGCCCTGTCCCACAGCCACTGGCAGCCCTGTCCCACAGCACCTGGCAGCCCTATCTCACGGCCACTGGTAGACCTGTCTCACGACCACTGGCAGCCCTGTCTCACGGCCACTGGCAGCCCTGTCTCACAGCCACAGGCAGCCCTGTCTCACGGCCACTGGCAGCCCTGTCCCACAGGCACTGGCAGCCCTGTCTCACAGCCACTGGCAGCCCTGTCTCACAGCCACTGGCAGCCCTGTCCCACAGCCTCTGGCAGCCCTGTCTCACGACCACTGGCAGCCCTGTCTCACGGCCACTGGCAGCCCTGTCTCACGGCCACTGGCAGCCTTGTCTCACGGCCACTGGCAGCCCTGTCCCACGGCCACTGGCAGCCCTGTCTCACGGCCACTGGCAGCCCTGTCTCACGGCCACTGGCAGCCCTGTCTCACGGCCACAGGCAGCCCTGTCTCACGGCCACTGGCAGCCCTGTCCCACGGCCATTGGCAGCCCTGTCCCACAGGCACTGGCAGCCCTGTCTCACAGCCACTGGCAGCCCTGTCCCACAGCCACTGGCAGCCCTATCTCACGGCCACTGGCAGCCCTGTCTCACGGCCACTGGCAGCCCTGTCTCACAGCCACTGGCAGCCCTGTCCCACATCCACTGGCAGCCCTGTCCCACAGGCACTGGCAGCCCTGTCTCACAGCCACTGGCAGCCCTGTCCCACAGCCACTGGCAGCCCTGTCCCACAGCCACTGGCAGCCCTGTCTCACAGCCACTGGCAGCCCTGTCCCACAGCCACTGGCAGCCCTGTCTCACAGCCATTGGAAGCCCTGTCCTACAGGCACTGGCAGCCCTGTCCCACAGCCACTGGCAGCCCTGTCTCACAACCACTGGCAGCCTGGTCTCACTGCTGCTGGCAGCCCTGTCTCACGGCCACTGGCAGCCTTGTCTCACGGCCACTGGCAGCCCTGTCCCACGGCCACTGGCAGCCCTGTCTCACGGCCACTGGCAGCCCTGTCTCACGGCCACTGGCAGCCCTGTCTCACGGCCACAGGCAGCCCTGTCTCACGGCCACTGGCAGCCCTGTCCCACGGCCATTGGCAGCCCTGTCCCACAGGCACTGGCAGCCCTGTCTCACAGCCACTGGCAGCCCTGTCCCACAGCCACTGGCAGCCCTATCTCACGGCCACTGGCAGCCCTGTCTCACGGCCACTGGCAGCCCTGTCTCACAGCCACTGGCAGCCCTGTCCCACAGCCACTGGCAGCCCTGTCCCACAGGCACTGGCAGCCCTGTCTCACAGCCACTGGCAGCCCTGTCCCACAGCCACTGGCAGCCCTGTCCCACAGCCACTGGCAGCCCTGTCTCACAGCCACTGGCAGCCCTGTCCCACAGCCACTGGCAGCCCTGTCTCACAGCCATTGGAAGCCCTGTCCTACAGGCACTGGCAGCCCTGTCCCACAGCCACTGGCAGCCCTGTCTCACAACCACTGGCAGCCTGGTCTCACTGCTGCTGGCAGCCCTGTCCCCCCCACAGCCACTGGCAGCCTTGTCTCACTGCCGCTGACAGCCCTGTCTCACGGCCACTGGCAGCCCTGTCTCACTGCCGCTGGCAGCCCTGTCCCCCCCACAGCCACTGGCAGCCCTGTCTCACAGCCACTGGCAGCCTTGTCCCACGCCCACTGGCAGCCCTCTCTCACGGCCACTGGCAGCCCTGTCCCCCCACAGCCACAGGCAGCCCTGTCTCACAGCCACAGGCAGCTCTGTCCCACAGCCACTGGCAGCCCTGTCCCACGGCCACTGGCAGCCCTGTCCCATGGCCACTGGCATCCCTGTCCCACAGCCACTGGCAGCCCTGTCTCACTGCGGCTGGCAGCCCTGTCCCCCCCACAGCCACTGGCAGCCTTGTCTCACTGCCGCTGACAACCCTGTCTCACGGCCACTGGCAGCCCTGTCTCACTGCCGCTGGCAGCCCTGTCCCCCCCACAGCCGCTGGCAGCCCTGTCCCCCCCACAGCCACTGGCAGCCCTGTCTCACAGCCACTGGCAGCCTTGTCCCACGCCCACTGGCAGCCCTGTCTCACGGCCACTGGCAGCCCTGTCCCCCCACAGCCACAGGCAGCCCTGTCTCACAGCCACAGGCAGCCCTGTCTCACTGACGCTGGCAGCCCTGTCCCCCCCACAGCCACTGGCAGCCCTGTCTCACAGCCACTGGCAGCCCTGTCCCCCCACAGCCACTGGCAGCCCTGTCCTCCCAGAGCCACAGGCAGCCCTGTCTCACAGCCACTGGCAGCCCTGTCCCACAGCCACTGGCAGCCCTGTCCCACAGCCTCTGGCAGCGCTATCTCACGGCCACTGGTAGCCCTGTCTCACGAAAACTGGCAGCCCTGTCTCACGGCCACTGGCAGCCTTGCCCCACGCCCACTGGCAGCCCTGTCTCACGGCCACTGGCAGCCCTGTCTCACGGCCACTGGCAGCCCTGTCTCACGGCCACTGGCAGCCCTGTCTCACAACCACTGGCAGCCTGGTCTCACTGCTGCTGGCAGCCCTGTCCCCCCCACAGCCACTGGCAGCCTTGTCTCACTGCCGCTGACAGCCCTGTCTCACGGCCACTGGCAGCCCTGTCTCACTGCCGCTGGCAGCCCTGTCCCCCCCACAGCCACTGGCAGCCCTGTCTCACAGCCACTGGCAGCCTTGTCCCACGCCCACTGGCAGCCCTGTCTCACGGCCACTGGCAGCCCTGTCTCACGGCCACTGGCAGCCCTGTCTCACAGCCACTGGCAGCCCTGTCCCACAGCCACTGGCAGCCCTGTCCCACAGGCACTGGCAGCCCTGTCTCACAGCCACTGGCAGCCCTGTCCCACAGCCACTGGCAGCCCTGTCCCACAGCCACTGGCAGCCCTGTCTCACAGCCACTGGCAGCCCTGTCCCACAGCCACTGGCAGCCCTGTCTCACAGCCATTGGAAGCCCTGTCCTACAGGCACTGGCAGCCCTGTCCCACAGCCACTGGCAGCCCTGTCTCACAACCACTGGCAGCCTGGTCTCACTGCTGCTGGCAGCCCTGTCCCCCCCACAGCCACTGGCAGCCTTGTCTCACTGCCGCTGACAGCCCTGTCTCACGGCCACTGGCAGCCCTGTCTCACTGCCGCTGGCAGCCCTGTCCCCCCCACAGCCACTGGCAGCCCTGTCTCACAGCCACTGGCAGCCTTGTCCCACGCCCACTGGCAGCCCTCTCTCACGGCCACTGGCAGCCCTGTCCCCCCACAGCCACAGGCAGCCCTGTCTCACAGCCACAGGCAGCTCTGTCCCACAGCCACTGGCAGCCCTGTCCCACGGCCACTGGCAGCCCTGTCCCATGGCCACTGGCATCCCTGTCCCACAGCCACTGGCAGCCCTGTCTCACTGCGGCTGGCAGCCCTGTCCCCCCCACAGCCACTGGCAGCCTTGTCTCACTGCCGCTGACAACCCTGTCTCACGGCCACTGGCAGCCCTGTCTCACTGCCGCTGGCAGCCCTGTCCCCCCCACAGCCGCTGGCAGCCCTGTCCCCCCCACAGCCACTGGCAGCCCTGTCTCACAGCCACTGGCAGCCTTGTCCCACGCCCACTGGCAGCCCTGTCTCACGGCCACTGGCAGCCCTGTCCCCCCACAGCCACAGGCAGCCCTGTCTCACAGCCACAGGCAGCCCTGTCTCACTGACGCTGGCAGCCCTGTCCCCCCCACAGCCACTGGCAGCCCTGTCTCACAGCCACTGGCAGCCCTGTCCCCCCACAGCCACTGGCAGCCCTGTCCTCCCAGAGCCACAGGCAGCCCTGTCTCACAGCCACTGGCAGCCCTGTCCCACAGCCACTGGCAGCCCTGTCCCACAGCCTCTGGCAGCGCTATCTCACGGCCACTGGTAGCCCTGTCTCACGAAAACTGGCAGCCCTGTCTCACGGCCACTGGCAGCCTTGCCCCACGCCCACTGGCAGCCCTGTCTCACGGCCACTGGCAGCCCTGTCTCACGGCCACTGGCAGCCCTGTCTCACGGCCACTGGCAGCCCTGTCCCACAGCCACTGGCAGCCCTGTCTCACAGCCACTGGCAGCCCTGTCCCACAGCCACTGGCAGCCCTGTCCCACAGCCTCTGGCAGCCCTATCTCACGGCCACTGGCAGCCCTGTCTCACGACCACTGGCAGCCCTGTCTCACAGCCACTGGCAGCCTTGTCTCACGGCCACTGGCAGCCCTGTCCCACGCCCACTGGCAGCCCTGTCTCACAGCCACTGGCAGCCCTGTCTCACGGCCACTGGCAGCCCTGTCTCACGGCCACTGGCAGCCCTGTCTTACGGCCACTGGCAGCCCTGTCTCACGGCCACAGGCAGCCCTGTCTCACGGCCACTGGCAGCTCTGACCCACGGCCACTGGCAGCCCTGTCCCACAGGCACTGGCAGCCCTGTCTCACAGCCACTGGCAGCCCTGTCCCACAGCCTCTGGCAGCGCTATCTCACGGCCACTGGTAGCCCTGTCTCACGAAAACTGGCAGCCCTGTCTCACGGCCACTGGCAGCCTTGTCCCACGCCCACTGGCAGCCCTGTCCCACAGCCACTGGCAGCCCTGTCCCACAGCACCTGGCAGCCCTATCTCACGGCCACTGGCAGCCCTGTCTCACGACCACTGGCAGCCCTGTCTCACAGCCACTGGCAGCCTTGTCTCACGGCCACTGGAAGCCCTGTCCCACGCCCACTGGCAGCCCTGTCTCACGGCCACTGGCAGCCCTGTCTCACGGCCACTGGCAGCCCTGTCTCACGGCCACTGGCAGCCCTGTCTCACGGCCACAGGCAGCCCTGTCTCACGGCCACTGGCAGCTCTGACCCACGGCCACTGGCAGCCCTGTCCCACAGGCACTGGCAGCCCTGTCTCACAGCCACTGGCAGCCCTGTCCCACAGACACTGGCAGCTCTGTCCCACAGCCACTGGCAGCCCTGTCCCACAGCCACTGGCAGCCCTGTCCCACAGCCATTGGCAGCCCTGTCCCACAGCCACTGGCTGCCCTATCCCATGGCCACTGGAAGCCCTTTCTTACGGCCACTGGCAGCCCTGTCTCACTGTCGCTGGCAGCCCTGTCTCACTGCCGCTGGCAGCCCTGTCTCAGCCACTGGCAGCCCTGTCTCAGCCACTGGCAGCCCGGTCCTTTCCCTGCACTGAGGTTACAGATCAGACTGCAAGAGGTGGCAGAGGTCTATGAACACCTACTGTGTAAGGTGGAGTTTATGCACACACTGTGCTGGCTTAGGTTGAGGTAAGAGAAAACCCTGGTGGTTAGCCTCCTGCTGAGAGCCCTTTTCTCCCGGCCTCCTCCCCCTCCTTCAGCAAGTAGCTTGTTATCTTCTTTGTGGCCTCTGCTCTATCTCCCTCTTATGCTGCAGGTCAAGAGGGACAGTGACTACTGCAGCCATGACTGGGAACAAGTGGTCTGAGGAAGCCTTAACCCAAAACCCGGATCTTCTCCAGATGTAGCTCCTGTCAGCTTCACTAACTTTAAATAGCTCTGCAAACCACCAAACACCTACACAAACTCAGACAGAATCAGTAGAAATTAATCAGCAACTGACCTGAGATGAGATGATGAACCCTTTAAGTAGAATAAAAGCAAAATACTGCGGATGCTGGAAATCTGAAACAAAAGCAAAAATAGCTGGAAAAACTCAGCAGGTCTGACAGCATCTGCGGAGAGGAACACAGTTAACGTTTCGAGTCCGTATGACTCTTCAACAGAACTAAGAAAATATAGAAATGAGGTGAAATATAAGCTGGTAGAGGAGGGTGGGACAGGTAGAGCTGGATAGAGGGCCAGTGATAGGTGGAGACAAAGAAGAGATTGCCAAAGATGCCATAGACAAAAGGACAAAGAGGTGTTGAAGGTGGTGATATTATCTAAGGAATGTGCTAATTAAGGGTAGAAAGCAGGACGAGCAAGGTACAGATAGCCCTAGTGGAGGTGGGGTGGGGGGAAGGGATCGAAATAGGCTAAAAGGTAGAGATAAAACAATGGATGGAAATACATTTAAAAATAATGGAAATAGGTGGGAAAAGAAAAATATATTTTAAAAATTATAAATTATTGGAAAAAGGGGGATCGGAAAGGGGGTGAGGATGGAGGAGAGAGTTCATGATCTGAAGTTGTTGAACTGAATATTCAGTCCGGAAGGCTGTAAAGTGCCTAGTCGGAAGATGAGGTGCTGTTCCTCCAGTTTGCATTGAGCTTCACTGGAACATTGCAGCAGGCCAAGGATGGACATGTGGGCATGAGAGCAGGGTGGAGTGTTGAAATGGCAAACGACAGGGAGGGCTGGGTCATGCTTGCGGACAGACCGAAGGTGTTCCGCAAAGCGGTCACCCAGTCTGCGTTTGGTCTCTCCAACGTCCACCCTTTAAGTAGCACTGCTGGAGGGCCCTTCCTGCTCGTGGGTGTATGTTCAACTGTGTGTGTTTAAGAGAAGGCGCCAGCTGGAGTGGCGAGTGTTAAAAATGACAGCACTGGCATCAAAGCAGCATTAGATGTTGGCTGGCAGCATGATCTGCCCACTCTGGATCCTTCCGGAACATGCTCCTTATGCCCATGCACTACTTTTGGCCCAAAATGACATCTGGGACATGCCGCAGAGGAAGCTTATGCATGGGGCATAGAGACCATCTTGAAACCAAAACAGCAAAAGTAACACCGAAACTAAGGATGCCACAGAGTTGAATTTTGCATCCAGAGTGCCTGTCACAATGACTGACAGCAGCTAACTGAACAGACTAACAAGCAACCCCGAGACCATTCTAGCCTCTTTGACTCAATACCTGATTGCACAGTGTGTAACATTTCATTCTTTACTGTGGGCAATATCATACACCGACTGCCATTTGTTATTTTTAATTATATATCTAATGACAATCCCCAAAAAGTGTGAGGCCATTTTGGGGCTCTGGGTTGCTCAGACCTGTTTCACTTTGTGCATCATCATCCATCACAGGGAGGTTTTCATTCATCTTGACTCAGTTCAAAGTGCAGAGGTGGGAGGAGGAGGTTCTGAGACATCAAACTACTCTAAAATGATCAAACCTCCCCATTCCCCCCTCTAGGGCATGAGGCACATCAGGTATCTGACACCACTCCATGAAATAACTTTATATTGTTCTGTCATTGCAGATAAGCATTACATTTAGATGTGGATTCAGGAGTTCGAATGAGAGCATCTATTAATTCCACAGGCGGATTTCAATTAATCGCTGGAATGGAGGGTAACGACCAGCGACAAAGGATCTTAGATAACAAGAAAAGAACAAAGGAAATATGTTAGTATAAACAATTTATCATATCTCTGAGAATGTCCCAAAACGCTTCTCAGTCAGTTTCCTCAATTCAGTAATTTTACACCCAGCCACAAACAGCAATGTCACGGATGACCAGTTAGTCTGTTTGTGATGACATTGGCTAGGGGAGGAATGTTGGCCAGAACACTGAGAACTCTGCCTTCTTTTGCCCCCTGTTGTCGTGGGATCTTTAACATCCAGCAGAAGCATAGGACCAGGCAGCTGGGGTCTGGGTTCAAGTTCATGACTTGTGATTACCTCCTAAGACGTGATATCACCCGTGCCTGCTCTTTACAGACAGCTCAGATTTTTATGAACCTGTTGGAAATCTCTGCTACGTGCTTTTTTTTTTATCTCCTTGAGCCACTCGGAGAAGCAGAGGCTGGAGAGCTCCCCAGCCGTCGATTAGGAAATGTACATGTTACTGTAAGAGATATGAAACTGAAGGTCCCAGTTACCATTCTCAGCCTTAACGGAGTTTGCCACATCTGGCCACGTCAATTGTTAGGGCTTTGCTTGTGAGCTCATTTGCTGCCAAGGCTCCCGTTCCCAATCGTTATCAAGCTGTGGGTAGAAGTCAAGTGAGAGCACAATAAGGTTCCATTGTTTAGCCCTCTACAGTGGTGAAGTCTGCTGCTCTCATTATGGCTCCATCGGATGTGAGCACATCGTCCAGGTCGATGCTCCCAGTGCAGTACTGAGGAAGCTCTGCACCATCGGAGGCGCCATAAGATCTTAAGAATTAGGAGCAAGAGCAGGCCATTCAGTCCATCAAAACCCGACAAAAAAAGTGGCAGATGGAATTTAACCCTGAAAAGTGTGAGGTGATACACTTTGGAAGGAGTAATTTGACAAGGAAGTATTCAATGAACAGCATGGCACTAGTAAGTTCTGAGGAACAAAGGGACCTTGGCGTGTGTGTCCATAGATCTCTGAAGGCAGAGCGGCATGTTAGTGGGGTGGTGAAAAAGGCATATGGGACACTTGCCTTTATCAATCGAGGCATAGATTACAAAAGTAGGGAGGTCATGTTGGAGTTGTATAGAACCTTGGTGAGGCGACAGCTAGAGTACTGTGTGCAGTTCTGGTCGCCACATTATAGGAAGGATGCAAATGCACTGGTGGGGTGCAGAGGAGATTCACCAGGATGTTGCCTGGGATGAAATATTTAAGTTATGAAGAGAGGTTGGATAGACTTGGGTTGTTTTTGTTGGAGCAGAGAAGACTGAGGGGCGACCTGATCGAGGTGTACGAGGTTATGAGGGGCATGGACAGGGTGGATAGGGAACTGCTATTCCCCTTAGTTGAAGGGTCAGTCACAAGGGGCATAAGTTCAAGGTGAGGGGCAGGAGGTTTAGGGGGGATGTGAGGAAAAGCTTTTTTACCCAGTGGGTGTTGACGGTCTGGAATGCAATGCCTGGGAGGGTGGTGGAGGCGGGTTGCCTCACATCCTTTAAAAAGTACCTGGATGAGCACTTGGTACGTCATAACATTCAAGGCTATGGGCCAAGTGCTGGTAAATGGGATTAGGTAGGTAGGTCAGGTGTTTCTCACGTGTCATGCAGACTTGATGGGCCGAAGGGTCTCTTCTGCACTGTGATTCTGTGATTCTGTGAAAACTGTTCCGCCATTCAGTAAGATCATCTCTGATCTGATTGTGGCCTTAACTCCACTTTCCTACCTGCCCCGCGTTACCCTTGACTCCCTTGTCAATCAAAAATCTGTCTAACTCGGCCTTGAATATATTCAATGACCCAACCTCCACTGCTCTCTGGGGGAGGGAATTCCAAAGACTAACAGCCCTCTGAGAGATTAAATTCCTCCTCCTCTCAGTCTTACGTGGGAGACCCCTTAATTTTAAATTGTGCCCCCTTGTTCTAGATTCTGCCACAAAGGGAAACATCTTCTCGGCACCCACCCTGTCAGCCCCCTCCTGAATCTTATATGTTTCAATAAGATCACCTCTCATCCTTCTCAACTCCAGTGAGCATAGGCCCAACCTGTTCAACCTTTCCTCACAAGACAAACTTTTCATCCCAGGAATCAGCCTAGTGAACCTTCCGTGCAATATTAAAACAGATTATCTGGCCACTTAACTCATTGCTCAATGTGGGATCTTGCTGTGCACAACTTGGCTGTTGCGTTTCCTCAAGTTCTTCCTTTTTCACTGTAGAAGTGGTGGAAAACAGGGAGTGAAATTACCAGAAATAAATTAAAGTGCTAATTTGCAAATCTGTAAGGCTCCTGTTTTCTTTGCCCCGTGAAATTTGTGCTGTACAAAGTCACTGTCAATTCTGATTCACCAATTTAACTCTGGCGGTCAGGTTTGTCAATGGATGTGAACATTCCTTCAAGAAAACGACACCAAAGCAGAACATTTTGCAATGAGCTGTGCAGGAGCAATGATTTACTGTACTCTGGGGACAGTAACACAGTTCCTCAGGATGATGCCTCAGTACTCACAGACTAAACAAAAAGATTGTTTTTAATGTAATACAAAGTTATGTTTAACACAAGTCAAATTTTGGTGAATCTTGTGCTGTGTGTGGGGTCAGGGACATTAGTCCTGAGAGGGACAGGTTAATGCATTCCTTATGGAATCCTAAACCCTGATATTTACGAGAGGTAAGGGATGGAATGGAGATGTCTTCCCTGTTGTAATATGGGTTCTTTATGATGAAATCTTGAGACTTGTATATTTAAACATGAACCTTTATTTGATAACCTTTAACTATTTACACATCCCAGGTTACTGTCATGCATGGTGCTGTTACCTCCATGCAGGCTAGTTTCAGAGTGTTCTCTCTAGACTGTTCTCTCAGTTTCTTACCATGTGACTCTATATAATCACACCATCGGTGGCGCTATTCCCCAGTCCTACATTAACCCTTGCTCTGCCGAGCACCTTTACACGACAATGACATACAAGCACATCATACAACATCGTGCAACATTCCCCACCTCCTGTATTCACCCTGATCTAATTGAATGAAGGAACAGGCTCGAGTGGCCTTATGTCCTCCTCCTGTTCATGTCTTTCTATGGTGGGTCCAGCCAGACAACGCTGGCTGCTGGTCACACCAGGGATGCCTTCCCCTCATTCAGTAAAATGCAAAGGATTAACCAACCAGCGTTAACCACTCAGCATTAACTAACCAGCATTAACCAACCAGCATTAACTACCCAGCATTAACCATTCAGCATTAACTAACCAGCATTAACCACTCAGCATTAACTAATCAGCATTAACCAAACAGTATTAACCAACCAGCATGAACTAACCAGCATTAACCACTCAGTGTTAATCACTCAGCATGAACTAACCAGCATTAACCACTCAGTGTTAACCACTCAGCATTAACTAACCAGCATTAACGTTTGACCAATATGGATGAAGCAGAACCCCTCACTTTCTGTAGCCAGGAACCCCAATGCCAGGGTCAGGTGGAGCAGGAATCAGCCGGAAACAAAACTGGGTGGAAATTAAGCAAAATGGATTTAGGCCGAGTTCTCAGGTTGGAAGTGCCCATGGACAGTTCCACGTTTGGTGTGCCAAACCCTAAAGTACGCTTGGGGTGACGAATGACCTGGTGCAGATGGTGTCCCTGTACGTGTGGATGAGGAGGAAAGAAGCCATTTTGCAGTGGGAGGGTTGTTTCACCTGGGTTGAGCATTAACACTCCTACTTTCTAAACAAAATGCAACTTGCTGATGCTCTTTCAATATGTTCGTCTTTATTCAAAACATTCGAATTGTCAAAGATAATAATCAAATCGGGCACTCACCCAATAGCAAACAAGCAGCAGGTTAAGGGAGCAATCATCAGGAAAACAGTGACAGGCCTGTCTGATTAGGAGCACAGATAACCTTAATCGCAAAACAATAGACTGTAATAAATAACCAAAATTAACTGGAATATATAAAATTGATAGGCCTGATTAGATGCATATGATTGCTATAAATAATAAGTGTCAGCACAGCAAGTATTGGCCCAGTAGATTTCAAAGGATAAGCACAGGAGGCAGAAGAGTGAATAGTGATCAGTTTATGATTGTGTTACAATGAGCTACAGCTGATGAGGTCAGGAGCTGTTCTGTTTACACCCAGAGTACAAACACCTTCTGCTAAATTTGGAGATAGGGGCCAGGATTTTTGCGACAACAGTGAGCCTCTCTTTGTGGCACTTCTCATTCTCACTGGGAAGGGAAAGGGGCAAGACGTGTTTCACGTATGCACATTCTGCAGAGGCTGCTGGCCTTAGAAGTCAGCAGCTGCTTGCGCTCTAGTCAGCTTTTGTAGCTCAGGAGTGTGAAATCTAAAGTGTGGACCTGGTAAGAGCAGGTCTGAACTTAGCACATCTCTTTGGATATCCAGGGGATCTCTTTGGGAAGAGAGAGGGTAACACTGAGGAATTTGCTTTAAAATTTTATTCACAGCCTCAGTAGTGGCACCAAACAAATTCTAACCGTCTCCCCCTAGCCCAGGGGGGGTTGTAGGGTGGGGCTCCTGGTCTCACAGGGCAATTATTGTTGCCCCGATTGACTTGTGCACCCTGCTGGCTGGAAGAACTTTGTGCTGGGGAAGGGCACGTAGCACTTTGCGTGAAGGAATAAAGAAGATGGGCATACCACCCTCTCACATAAAGGCCATAGAAGCCAGTTACCGTGAGCAGCTGGAGACCGGAAAGAGGAATGAAGGTCAGGAGGAAGAGGGTGCTGCCTGCGCACCAGGAAGGAGGAGGAGGAGGAGAGCCAGGACAATCAGGTATTACTCTGTTTTTCTAACTTTATTCTTTCACAAGATGTGGGTGTCACTGGCAAGACCAGCATTTGTTGCCCATCCCCTAATTGCCCTTGAACTGAGTGGCTCGCTCGGCCATTTCAGAGGGCAGTTAAGAGTCAACCACATTGCTATGGGTCTGGAGTCACATTTAGGCCAGACCAGGTAAGGACGGCAGATTTCCTTCCCTAAAGGACACTAGTGAACCAGGTGGGTTTTTATGACAATCGAGGATAGTTGTCATGGTCACCATTACTGAGACTAGCTTCATATTCCGGGTTTATTTATTGAATTTAAATTCCACCAGCTGCCAGGTTGGGATTTAAACCCATGATCCTGAAACATTGGGAAGGGTGGGAAGTGTGTACAGGCCTAGGACATCCTACCTCAATATGCTGGGGAACCAGTGTTGAAGGTGACTGAGGCTAAACGATGAGGTGATGACAGACCTATGTCACATGGTCCAGCAGCAACTCAAGCCACAACCCATCGGCACCCCCTTGACCTGCCAGTGGCTGTGAAGGTAACCGTCAGTCTCAACTTCTATGCCTCACAATCTTCCCAGGGATTATGAGGAGACCTGTCCTATATACCCCGGCCAGCAGCTCACAGCTGCATTGAGGCTGTAACTAATGCCCTGTTTGCTCATGTTGGGGTGTGGGGGGTGTGGGGAGCACATTAATTTCCCTGTAAATTTGGCATCACAGATGCAGAGAGCCCCAGCCTCTGCCCAATTAGCAGCCTCCCCTCAGGTGCAGGATGTCATTGTTTATACCCACGTTACCATAAAGGATACAACTCAACATGCAGACACCTTTGTCAACCAGAAGTCCTTCCACTCAGTCAATGTAGACATGGTTAGTGACCACCACAAGGTCTTCCTTCATGCCTGCACAAGGTCCCCTGGCAGCACTAAGGAGTTCCCAACTCCCTCAGCCATTTCAGCCAGCAATGCAGCTCCGTGGTTGGCTTCTAGGGGACAAGGGCTATCGCTGAAGCACTTGGATAATGACCCCCTTCAGGAGCTCACAAACGGAGGCAGAGTGCAACTACAACAGCAGCCTTGTCGTCACCAGGAGTACCATCGGGCAGGCCATTGGCGTTTTAAAGATGTGCTTCAGGTGCCTCAATCGCTCAGGTGGAGCTCTGCAATATGCTCAAGCAAGGGTATCACGAATCGTAGTGGTGTGCTGCATGCTGCCCAACATTGCGTAACAGAGAGGCTTAAACATCAGTGATGGTCACCAGGGCCATTGCTCCAAACTCTGAGGAGGAGGAAGAGGGGAAGCCGCTGTCCACTCCAAAGATTTTGAAACAGGTGAGGGTGAGGAGGTCACCAATAGCAGAGCATCTGGAAGCCATGGCCATGTATCCAGGGCCAACTCTCTGCAGGAGGGAATCATCGCCAGATGGGTCCTTGTGCAAAAGAGACTCCCATCAGCTCCTCCAATATCACATTTACCATCAGCCAGCCCCTGGTGACATACTCCCACCGAAAGAACCGTGTACACTGAACTCACAATAACTCAAGGGACTGTCCATCCCCCACAAGGGAGAGAATAAACACCAGTGAGTTGGATTCAGTCGCATTCATGTGGCTGAAACTCTCCCCATCGCAACCATGGGCTTCATCATATTGCAAACACACATAAATCATTCACAACCTGGCCCCCTCACAATGACTGTAAACGAGGGGCCCATGCTGCCAAATTGTCCATAGCCAAACCATGCCCACAATGCTGAGGGTGATACAGCATCAGACGTCAAATGTGATGCACGCTGATGGGAGTGTATGTATATCTCGCACGAGGAGCTCATCACTGTGCAGCAACAGTTCATTGCTACATGCCACATGCACCAATCCCGCCTTCCATTTCCCTCTGCTTACCGCACAGAGCACATCCTGTGACACCTGGAATTCAAATGCAGCCAAAGTAGTGGATACAGCAGACGATCAATATTACCTGGATGATATGCAGCCTCTTGAACTGTGATGCGTACACCTGGGCCAATGTGTAACACTGCAGTGTGGCTGAATGCCTTGCACCCAGCACTCAAGCTTCAGATGCACCTGCTGCCCAGCATCTGTTTGTGGAGTCTGATCATTTAAATTCAACCTTGGATGGACAATGAAAAATACAAGGAGTGAATCAATGTTTCAGCTTTTGAACACTGGAATACTACATGATACAGCGGAGAAGGAAGAATCCCTCCAAAGCAACACAAATCAGCCCACAGTACGACCATCCTGTTAAGGGTAAGCAGCTCCTCATGTATTCCATAGATATCAGTATTCGTACTCTGAGCAGACTAGTGCGTGAGGCCTGCACCCTTTCCTGACCAAGATGCTGCTCTTGCATCCACTCTGAGTGTTGCTGAATGTGTCTCTCCACAGGATTGGCCAATCTCTCAGGGTCAGAGCTCATGTGGTTGATCCCCCGGGACATTGTAGAGCTCATGATGGTGATGGACTACTCCAATCACAAGCTGAGAGCTCCCGCTGCCTCAGGGAACTCCACCAGATGTCCACACATCTGCTACTGGTTATCTAAACACTGTTCCCCAAAAGGTGGCTCCTGAGGCTGCACATTCCTGCCCAGAGGAGCATCATTGTGACTTTCGTCCCTCCTCTGAGGGGGACTGTGCACTGATGTCTCTGTGTCCGGTACCTCCCCATGCACTCTGTTGTGGTGACTTTCACCCTGTGCCACCGGCACTACACATGGTCTACCAACCCTCCAAAGTGCTTGTATCTGAGTTAGAGTATGGACCGGTCAGTTGTGACTCCTCGGACATCCCTTCCTCCTCTTGATGCCTGACAGGTGACCTGGCCCAGTGGGGTGAGAGGGCAGAGCTGTGTGAAATACAAAAGGAGTTCATCTTCTCGTTGTGAAAGCACTCTGCGATGCATGTCATTGACTGTAACCACGCTCATGCTGCCCTGATAAGGAAACCTCATCCTTACAATAACTGGCCTGAATTTTTTAGGCAGCGGACGGGCTCGGCGGGAGTGGGCGGGGGCGGGTGCGGAGCTGATCGCTGCCCGCAATCGGTCCCACGCCGCCATTTTACACGGGCGGGCCAATTGAGGCGCACCCAGCGTAATACGTGAGCCGTAGCGCTCAGCGCTACTTGTGTGGGTGGGTGGAGGAGGGAGAGTCAGGGCTAACGTTCTTTTGTGCACAGGCGTAAAAGCGTGCTTCAAACTCCCACAGAGCTGCCTCAGGGAAATCGAATCGATGTTGAAATAATTAAATAAATGGTTGAAAAATGTATTTAAACATGTCCCCTCAGGTGACTGTGTCATTTGAGATGGGACATGTTTTTATATTTAGGTAAAATTTCTATTTATTTAACAAAAGCTTTAGGAAACCTCATCTCGCTCGTGGATGAAGTTTCCTAAAAACCGCGAAGGCCGCTTAGCCTTTTCGCCTGCCCGCCAACCATAAGGGTGGACAGGCAGTGTTACCAATAATATCAATTACTTTCTTAATGGCCATAATAGACCGTTTACATATCTGTGGGCACACAGCCGACTCTGGCATGCGCCCACTGAACGAAATATCGCAGGACTGTGTGATGACATTGGGACACTGTGCCTGTTGTACGCTCTGCCTGATTTACTCTGTGCTTGATTTACATTCTGCTGATTTACACTGTGCTTGATTTAACATTGTGCTGATTTACACCGTGCCTGAGTTACACCGTGCCTGAGTTACACCGTGCCTGAGTTACACCGTGCCTGAGTTACACCGTGCCTGATGTACACTGTGCTTGATTTACACTGTGCCGAATTACAATGTGTCAGCTTACACTGTGCCTGATTTACATTGTGCCTGATTTACACGGTGCTTGAATTACATTGGCCTGATTTACGTTGTGCCTGATTTACGTTGTGCCTGATTTACGTTGTGCCTGATTTACGTTGTGCCTGATTTACGTTGTGCCTGATGTATGCTGTGCCTGTTGTGCGCTATGCCTAATGTATGCTGTGCCTGATGTACATTATGCTGACTTACACAGTGCATGATGTACGTTGTGCTTGATTTGCACTGTGCTTTATTTACTTTGTGACCGATGTATGTTGTGCCTGATTTACACTGTGCTTGATTTACATTGGCCTGCTTTACACTGTGCCCAATTTTACGCTGTGCCGCTTTGCGCTATGCCCGATGTAAGTTGTGCCTGATTTTCACTGTGCCTGATTTACACTCTGTCTGTTGTACATTGTGTTTGATTTACACCGTGCCTGATGTATGTTGTGCCTGATTTACACCTTGCCTGATTTATGCTGTGCCTGATGTACATTGCGCTGATTTACACTGTGCTAGATTTACACTGTGCCCGATTTACACTATGCCCGATTTACACTGTGCCCGATTTACACTGTGCCTGATGTACATTGTGCCTGATTCACAAGGTGCATGATGTACACTGTGTCTGCTTCACGCTGTGCTTTATGTATGTTGTGCCTAATTTACATTGTGCCTGATGTACGTTGCGCTGATTCACAAGGTGCATGATGTACGCTGTGCCTGATTTACGCTGTGCCTGATTTACACTGTGCATGATTTACGTTGGCCTTATTTACACTGTGCCTGATGTACGTTGTGCCTGATGTACATTACGCTTGATGTACGCTGTGCCCAATTTACACAGTGCCTGATTTACACTGTGATTGATTTACATTTTGCTGATTTATGCTGTGCCTGTTGTACAGTGTGCTTGATTTACACTGTGCCTAATTACAATATGTCAACTTACACCATGCCTGATTTACACTGTGCCTGATTTACAATATGCAAACTTACACTGTGCTTGATTTACATTGTGCCTGATTTACAATATGCCAACTTACACTGTGCTTGATTTATATTGTGCCTGATTTACAATATGCCAACTTATACTGTGCTTGATTTATATTGTGCCTGAGTTACACTGTGCCTTAGTTACAATGTGTCTGATTTACATTCTGCTGATTTACACGGTGCCTGATTTACACTGTGCTTGATTTACACTGTGCGTGATTTAAACTGTGTGTGATTTACACTGTGCTTGATTTACATTATGCCTGATGTACATTGTGCCTGAATTACTCTGTGCCTGATTTGCATTCTGCTGATTTACACGGTGCCTGATTTATTCTTGGCCTGATTTACTCTTGGCCTGATTTACTCTTGGCCTGATTTACACTGGGCCTGATTTAAACTGTTGCTGATTTACACCATGCCTGATTTACTTTGTGCCTCATTTGCCCCATGCCTCATTTATCCTATGTGTTATTTACACTGTGCCTGATTTACACTGTGCCTGATTTACACTGTGCCTGATTTACATTGTGCATGATTTACTTTGGGCCTGATTTACACTGTGCCTGATTTGCACTGTGCCTGATTTAAACCGTGCCTGATTTAAACCGTGCCTGATTTACACCGTGCCTGATGCACGTTGTGCTTGATTTACACTGTGCCGATTTCCAATGTGCCTGATTTACACTGTACCTGATTTACACTGTGCCGATTTCCAATGTGCCTGATTTACACTGTGCCTGATTTACACTGTGCCGAATTAACACTGTGCCTGATTTACATCATGCTTGATTTACATTTACCTGATTTATACAGTGCCTAACGTATGATGTGCCTGATTTACACTGTGTTTGATTTACTTTAGGCCACTTTGCACTGTGCCTGACGTACGCTGTGCCTGATGTACGCTGTAACCGATGTACACTGTGCTTGATGTCTGCTGTACTTGATTTATGCTCTGCCTGATGTACGTTGTGGTGATTTACACGGTGCATGATGTATGTTGTGCCTGATTTACCCTGTGCCTGAGTTACCCTGTGCCTGAGTTACCCTGTGCCTGAGTTACCCTGTGCCTGAGTTACCCTGTGCCTGAGTTACTCTGTGCCTGAGTTACCCTCTGCCTGAGTTACCCTCTGCCTGAGTTACCCTCTGCCTGAGTTACACTCTGCCTGAGTTACACTCTGCCTGAGTTACACTCTGCCTGAGTTACGTTGTGCCTGACGTACGTTGCACCTGATATACATTGTGCCTGATTGACACTGTGCCTGTTGTACGCGCTGCCTGATGTACATTGTGCTTGATGTACGCTGTGTCCAATTTTCACTGTGCCTGATTTACACTGTGATTGACTGATTTACATTTTGCTGCTTTACACTGTGCCTGATGTACAATATGCCAACTTACACTGTGCTTGATTTACACTGTGCCTGAGTTACACTGTGCCTGATTTACAATCTGCTGAATTGTACAGTGCATGATTTACAATGGCACGATTTACTCTGGGCCCGATTTACTCTGGGCCCGATTTACTCTGGGCCTGATTTACATTGTGCCTGATGTACATTGTGCCTGATGTACACTGTGCCGATTTTCAATGTCTCCGGTTAAAATGAGCTTGATTTATACAGTGCCTGATTTACATTGGCCCGATTTACTCTGGGCCCAATTGACTCTGGGTCTGATTTACTCTGGGCCTGATTTACATTCTGCTGATTTACGCGGTGTCTGATTTACACCGTGCCTTATTTAAACAGTGTGTGATGTACGTTGTGCCTGATGAACGTTGTGCCTGATGAACGTTGTGCCTGATGTACGTTGTGCCTGATGTACGTTGTGCCTGATGAACGTTGTGCCTGATGAACGTTGTGCCTGATGAACGTTGTGCCTGATGAACGTTGTGCCTGATGTACGTTGTGCCGGATTGACACTGTGCCTGATTTACATTCTGCTGAATTATACAGTGCCTGATATACACTCTGCCTGATTTACACTGTGGTGATTTACGCTGTGCCTTGCTTACACTATGCCTGATTTACGCTGCCTGGTTCACACTGTGCCTGATTAATGCTGTGCCTAATTAACGCTGTGCCTGTTGTATGCTGTGCCTGATGTACGCTGTGCCTGGTTTACACTGTGCCTGATTTGCACTGTGCCTGATTTGCACTGTGCCTGATGTATATTGTGCTTGATTTACACTGTGCCGATTTCCATTGTGCCTGAATTACACTGTGCCTGATTTACACTATGCCTGATTTGCACCATGCTTGATATAATTTGCCTGATTTATATAGTGCCTCACGTATGATGTGCCTGATTTACACTGTGTTTGATTTACTTTAGGCCAATTTGCACTGTGCCTGATGTACGCTGTGCCTGATGTACGCTGTAACCGATGTACACTGTGCTTGACGTCTGCTGTACTTGATTTATGCTCTGCCTGATGTACGTTGTGGTGATTTACACAGTGCATGATGTATGTTGTGCCTGATTTACACTGTGCTTGATTTAATTTGTGCCCAATGTATGTTGTGCCTGATTTACACTGTGCCTGATTTACACTGTGCCTGAGTTATCCTGTGCCTGAGTTATCCTGTGCCTGAGTTAACCCCTGCCTGAGTTAACCCCTGCCTGAGTTAACCCCTGCCTGAGTTAACCCCTGCCTGAGTTACCCCCCGCCTGAGTTAGCCCCCGCCTGAGTTACCCCCCGCCTGAGTTACCCCCCGCCTGAGTTATCCCCCGCCTGAGTTACCCCCCGCCTGAGTTACCCCCCGCCTGATGTACGTTGTGCCTGATGTATGTTGTGCCTGATGTACGCTGTGTCCAATTTTCACTGTGCCTGATTTACACTGTGATTGACTGATTTACATTTTGCTGCTTTACACTGTGCCTGATGTACAATATGCCAACTTACACTGTGCTTGATTTACACTGTGCCTGAGTTACACTGTGCCTGATTTACAATCTGCTGAATTGTACAGTGCATGATTTACAATGGCGCGATTTACTCTGGGCCCGATTTACTCTGGGCCTGATTTACATTGTGCGTGATTTACCTTGTGCCTTATTTACTCTCTGCCGGATTTGCACGGTGCCTGATTTACACCGTGCCTTATTTGCAATGGCCTGATTTACACCGTGCCTTATTTGCAATGGCCTGATTTACACCGTGCCTTATTTGCAATGGCCTGATTTACACCGTGCCTTATTTGCAATGGCCTGATTTACACCGTGCCTGATTTACACCGTGCCTGATTTACATTGTGCCTGATGTACATTGTGCCTGATGTACATTGTGCCTGATGTACACTGTACCGATTTTCAATGTGCCTGGTTAAAATGAGCTTGATTTATACAGTGCCTGATTTACATTGGCCCGATTTACTCTGGGCCCAATTTACTCTGGGCCTGATTTACTCTGGGCCTGATTGACATTCTGCTGATTTACGCGGTGTCTAATTTATACCGTGCCTTATTTACACAGTGCGTGATGTACGTTGTGACTGATGAACGTTGTGCCTGATTTACACTGTGCCTGATTTACACTGTGCCTGATTTACACTGTGCCTGATGAACATTGTGCCTGATGTACATTGTGCCTGATGTATATTGTGCCTGATTTACACTGTGCCTGATTGACACTAGGCCTTATTTACTCTGTGACTGATGAAAGTTGTGCCTGATGAACGTTGTGCCTGATGAAAATTGTGCCTGATGTACGTTGTGCCGGATTGACACTGTGCCTGATTTACATTCTGCTGAATTATACAGTGCCTGATATACACTCTGCCTGATTTACACTGTGGTGATTTACGCTGTGCCTTGCTTACACTATGCCTGATTTACGCTGCCTGGTTCACACTGTGCCTGATTAATGATGTGCCTAATTAACGCTGTGCCTGATATATGGTGTGCCTGATGTATGGTGTGCCTGATGTACGGTGTGCCTGATGTACGGTGTGCCTGATGTACGCTGTGCCTGATGTACGCTGTGCCTGATGTACGCTGTACCTGATGTACGCTGTGCCTGTTTTGCACTGTGCCTGATTTGCACTGTGCCTGATTTGCACTGTGCCTGATGTATGTTGTTCTTGATTTACATGGTGCATGATGTACGTTGTGTTGAATTACAGTATGCCGTGCTAAAATGAGCTGAGTTTACACTGTGCCTGATTTACATTTTGCTGATTTATGCTGTGTCTGGTTTACACTGTGTCAATTTACATTGTGCAGATTTACACCGTGCCTGATTGTCGTCGTGCCTGATTTATACCGTGCCTGATGTACATTGTGCTTGATTTACTATGTGCCTGATTTACATTCTGCTGATTTACATAGTGCCTGACTTACATTGGCCTTATTTACACTGTGCCTGATGTACGTTGTACCTGATGTACATTGTGCTTGATTTACTATGTGCCTGATTTACATTCTGCTGATTTACATAGTGCCTGACTTATATTGGCCTTATTTACACTGTGCCTGATGTACGTTGTGCCTGATGTACGTTGTGCCTGATGTACGCTGTGCCTGATGTATGCTGTGCCTGTTTTACACTGTGCCTGATTTGCACTGTGCCTGATGTATGTTGTGCTTGATTTACATGGTGCATGATGTACATTGTGTTGAATTACAGTATGCCGTGCTAAAATGAGCTGAGTTTACACTGTGCCTGATTTACATTTTGCTGATTTATGCTGTGTCTGGTTTACACTGTGTCAATTTACATTGTGCAGATTTACACCGTGCCTGATTGTCGTCGTGCCTGATTTATACCGTGCCTGATGTACATTGTGCTTGATTTACTATGTGCCTGATTTACATTCTGCTGATTTACATAGTGCCTGACTTACATTGGCCTTATTTACACTGTGCCTGATATACGTTGTGCCTGATGTACATTGTGCTTGATTTACTATGTGCCTGATTTACATTCTGCTGATTTACATAGTGCCTGACTTACATTGGCCTTATTTACACTGTGCCTGATGTACGTTGTGCCTGATGTACGTTGTGCCTGATGTACGTTGTGCTTGATGTACGTTGTGCTTGATGTACATTGTGCCTGATTGATACTGTGCCTGTTGTACACTCTGCCTGACGTATGTTGCGCTTGAGATACGCTGATCCCAATTTTCACTGTGCATGATTTACACTGTGATTGATAAATTTACAGTTTGCTACTTTAAACTTATGTACACTGTGTCTGATTTACAATATGCCAACTTACACTTTGCTTGATTTACGCTGTGCCTAAGTTACACTGTGCCTGATTTATACTGTGCCTGATTAACATTCTGCTGAATTATACAGTGCCTGATATACATTCTGCCTGATTTATACTGTGGTGATTTACACTATGCCTTGCTTACACTGTGCCTTGCTTACACTGTGCCTTGCTTACACTGTGCCTGATTCGCGCTGTGCCTGATTCGCGCTGTACCTGATTCGCGCTGTGCCTGATTCGCGCTGTGCCTGATGTACGCTGCGCCTGATATACGCTGTGCTGATTTACGTGGTGCATGATGTATGTTGTGCCTGTTTTACACTGTGCCTGATTTACACTGTGCCTGATGTATGTTGAGTTTGATTTACACTGTGCTCGAATTAGGTTGGCCTGATTTACATTGTGCTGATTTACACCGTGTCTGATTTACACCATGCCTGATTTACGCTGTGCCTGATGTACACTGTGATTGATTAGCATTGTGCTAATTTACACTGTGCATGATTTACACTGCGCCTCATTTGCACCATGCCTCATTTGCACTGTGCCTCATTTGCACTGTGCCTCATTTGCACTGTGCCTCATTTGCACTGTGCCTGATTTACACTGTGCCTGATTTACACTGTGCCTGATTTACACTGTGCCTGATTTACACTGTGCCTGATTTACACCGTGCCTGATTTACACCCTGCTTGATTTACATTTGCCTGATTTACACTGTGTTTGATTTACTTTGGACCAATTTGCACTGCGCCTGATAAATGCTGTGCCTGATGTATGCTGTGCCTGATGTATGCTGTGCCTGATGTATGCTGTGCCTGATATTCGCTGTGCCTGATGTATGCTCTGCCTGATGTACACTGTACCTGATGTACACTGTACCTGATGTACACTATACCTGATGTACACAGTACCTGATGTACACCGTGCCTGATTTACAATGCACCTGATTGACATTTATGCTGTACCTGATGTACGCTGTGCCTGATGTATGCTGTGCTGACTAACATGGTGCATGATGTACGTTGTGCCTGTTTTACACTGTGCCTGTTTTACACTGTGCATGATTTGCATGTGTCTGATTTGCACTGTGCCTGATTTGCACTGTGCCTGATTTGCACTGTGTCTGATTTACACTGTGCTTGACATACACTGTGCTTGATTTACGTTGACATGATTTACATTATGCTGATTTACACCGTGCCTGATTTACACCATGCCTGATTTACACTGTGCCTGATTTACTCTGTGCCTGAGTTACACCATGCCTGAGTTACACCGTGCCTGATTTACTCTGTGATTGATTAACATTGTGCTCATTTACACTGTGCCTGATGTACGCTGTCCCTGATTTACACTGTGTTGAATTACAATATGCCGTGCTAAAATGAGCTGGATTTACACTGTGCCTGATTTAAGTTGTGCTGATTTACGCTGTGTCTGGTTTACACTGTGTCAATTTACATTGTGCTTGGTTTACAATGTGCCTGATTTACATTCTGCTGATTTACAGGGCCTCTGACTTACATTGTCCTGATTCACACTGTGCCTGATTAATGCTGTGCCTGATTATGCTGTGCCTGATGTACGCTGATTGTGCTTGATTTACTATGTGCCTGATTTACATGGTGCCTGACTTACGCTGGCCTTATTTACACTGTGCCTGATGTACGTTGTGCCTGATGTACGTTGTGCCTGATGTACGTTGTGCCTGATGTACGTTGTGCCTGATGTACGTTGTGCTTGGTGTACGTTGTACCTGATTGATACTGTGCCTGTTGTACACTCTGCCTGTTGTACACTCTGCCTGATGTACGTTGTGCTTGAGGTACGCTGTGCCCAATTTTCACTGTGCCTGATTTACACTGTGATTGATTAATTTACATTTTGCTACTTTAAACTGATGTACACTGTGTCTGATTTACAACATGCCAACTTACACTTTGCTTGATTTACGCTGTGCCGAAGTTACACTGTGCCGATTTATACTGTGCCTGATTAACATTCTGCTGAATTATACAGTGCCTGATATACACTCTGCCTTATTCATACTGTGGTGATATACGCTGTGCCTTGCTTACACTGTGCCTGATTCGCGCTGTGCCTGATTCGTGCTGTGCCTGATTCGCACTGTGCCTGATGTATGCTGTGCTGATTTACATGGTGCATGATGTATGTTGTGCCTGTTTTACACTGTGCCTGATTTACATTGTGCCTGATGTATGTTGAGCTTGATCTACACTGTGCTTGAGTTAGGTTGTCCTGATTTACGTTGTGCTGATTTACACCATGCCTGATTTACATTGTGCCTGATGTACCTTGTGATTGATTAGCATTGTGCTAATTTACACTGTGTCTGATGTACACTGTCCCTGATTTGCACTCTGCCGAATTACAATATGCAGGGTAAAAAATTAGCTTGATTTACACTGTGCCTGATTTATACCGTGCCTGATTAACATTCTGCTGAATTATACAGTGCCTGATATACACTCTGCCTGATTTATACTGTGGTGATTTACACTGTGCCTGATTCGCGCTGTGCCTGATTCGCGCTGTGCCTGATTCGCGCTGTGCCTGATGTACACTGTGCTCATTTACATGGTGCATGATTTATGTTGTCCCTCTTTTACACTGTGCCTGATTTACATTGTGCTGATTTACACCGTGCCTGAGTTACACCGTGCCTGAGTTACTCTGTGATTGATTAACATTGTGCTCATTTACACTGTGCCTGATGTACGCTGTCCCTGATTTATACTGTGTTGAATTACAATATGCCGTGCTAAAATGAGCTGGATTTACACTGTGCCTGATTTATGTTGTGCTGATTTACGCTGTGTCTGGTTTACACTGTGTCAATTTACATTGTGCTTGATTTTCAATGTGCCTGATTTACATTCTGCTGATTTACAGGGCCTCTGACTTGCATTGTCCTGATTCACACTGCGCCTGATTAATGCTGTGCCTGTTTACGCTGTGCCTGATGTACGCTGTGCTGATTTACATGGTGCATGATGTACGTTGTGTTGAATTGCAGTACGCCGTGCTAAAATGAGCTGCATTTACACTGTGCCTGATTTAAAATGTGCTGATTTACACTGTGTCTGGTTTACACAGTGTCAATTTACATTGTGCAGATTTACACTGTGCCTGATTGTCACCGTGCCTGATTGTCTCCGTGCCTGATTGTCATCGTGCCTGATTTACACCGTGCCTGATGTACATTATGCTTGATTTACTATGTGCCTGATTTACATTCTGCTGATTTGCATGGTGCCTGACTTACATTGGCCTTATTTACACTGTGCCTGATGTATGTTGTGCCTGATGTACGTTGTGCCTGATGTACGTTGTACTTGATGTACATTGTGCCTGATTGATACTGTGCCTGTTGTACACTCTACCTGATGTACGTTGCGCTTGAGGTACGCTGTGCCCAATTTTCACTGTGCCTGATTTACACTGTGATTGATTAATTTACATTTTGCTACTTTAAACTGATGTGCACTGTGTCTGATTTACAACATGCCAACTTACACTTTGCTTGATTTACGCTGTGCCGAAGTTACACTGTGCCGATTTATACTGTGCCTGATTAACATTCTGCTGATTTATACAGTGCCTGATATACACTCTGCCTGATTTATACTGTGGTGATTTACGCTGTGCCTGATTCACGCTGTGCCTGATTCACGCTGTGCCTGATTCGCGCTGTGCCTGATTCACACTGTGCCTAATGTACGCTGTGCCTGATGTACGTTGTGCTGATTTACATGGTGCATGATGTACGTTGTGCCTGTTTTAAACTGTGCCTGATGTACACTGTGCCTGATGTATGTTGAGCTTGATCTACACTGTGCTTGATTTAGGTTGTCCTGATTTATATTGTGCTGATTTACACCATGCCTGATTTACATTGTGCCTGATGTACACTGTGATTGATTAGCATTGTGCTAATTTACACTGTGTCTGATGTACACTGTCCCTGATTTGTTCTCTGCCGAATTACAATATGCAAGGTAAAAAATTAGCTTGATTTACACTGTGCCTGATTTATACCGTGCCTGATTAACATTCTGCTGAATTATACAGTGCCTGATATACACTCTGCCTGATTTATGCTGTGCCTTGCTTACACTGTAACTGATTCGCGCTGTGCCTGATTCGCGCTGTGCCTGAATCGCGCTGTGCCTGATTCGCGCTGTGCCTGATGTACGCTGTGCCTGATGTACGCTGTGCTGATTTACCTGGTGCATGATGTATGTTGTGCCTCTTTTACACTGTGCCTGATTTACACTGTGCCTGATGTACATTGTGCCTGATGTACGTTGTGCCTGATGTACGTTGTGCTTGATGTACATTGTGCTTGATGTACATTGTGCTTGATTGATACTGTGCCTGTTGTACACTCTGCCTGATGTACGTTGCGCTTGAGGTACGCTGTGCCCAATTTTCACTGTGCCTGATTTACACTGTGATTGATAAATTTACATTTTGCTACTTTAAACTGATATACACTGTCTGATTTACAATATGCCAACTTACACTTTGCTTGATTTACGCTGTGCCGAAGTTACACTGTGCTTGATTAACATTCTGCTGAATTATACAATGCCTGATATACACTCTGCCTGATTTATACTGTGGTGATTTACACTGTGCCTTGCTTACACTGTGCCTGATTCGCGCTGTACCTGATTCGCGCTGTGCCTGATTCACACTGTGCCAGATGTACGCTATGCCTGATGTACGCTGTGCCTGATGTACGCTGTGCTGATTTACATGGTGCATGATGTATGTTGTGCCTGTTTTACACTGTGCCTGATGTATGTTGAGCTTGATTTACACTGTGCTTGAATTAGGTTGGCCTGATTTACATTGTGCTGATTTACACTGTGCCTAATTTACACCATGCCTCATTTACGCTGTGTCTGATGTACACTGTCCCTGATTTGCACTCTGCCGAATTACAATATGCAAGGTTAAAATTAGCTTGATTTACACTGTGCCTGATTTACACTGTGCCTTATTTGCACTGTGCCTCATTTGCACTGTGCCTGATTTACACTGTGCCTGATTTACACCCTGCTTGATTTACATTTGCCTGATTTACACTGTGCCTGATGTATGTTCTGCCTGATTTACACTGTGTTTGATTTACTTTGGACCAATTTGCACTGTGCCTTATAAATGCTGTGCCTGATATTCGCTGTGCCTGATATTCGCTGTGCCTGATGTATGCTGTGCCTGATGTACATTGCCTCTACTGATGTACACTATACCTGATATACACAGTACCTGATGTACACCGTGCCTGATTTACAATGCACCTGATTGACATTTACGTTGTGCCTGATGTACGCTGTGCTGACTAACATGGTGCATGATGTACATTGTGCCTGTTTTACACTGTGCCTGATTATAACTGTGTCTGATTTGCACTGTGCTTGATTTACACTGTGCTTGATTTACGTTGGCCTGATTTACATTGTGCTGATTTACACCGTGCCTGACTTACACCGTGCCTGACTTACACCGTGCCTGACTTACATCGTGCCTACTTACACCGTGTCTGACTTACACCGTGCCTGACTTACACCGTGCCTGAGTTACTCTGTGATTGATTAACATTGTGCTCATTTACACTGTGCCTGATGTACGCTGTCCCTGATTTACACTGTGTTGAATTACAATATGCCATGGTAAAATTAGCTGGATTTACACTATGCCTGATTTTCGTTGTGCTGGTTTACGCTGTGTCTGGTTTACACTGTGTCAATTTACATTGTGCTTGATTTACCATGTGCCTGATTTACATTCTGCTGATTTACAGGGCCTCTGACTTACATTGTCCTGATTCATACTGTGCCTGATTACGCTGTGCCTGATTACGCTGTGCCTGATTACGCTGTGCCTGATTATGCTGTGCCTGATTACGCTGTGCCTGATATACGCTGTGCTGACTAACATGGTGCATGATGTACGTTGTGCCTGTTTTACACTGTGCCTGATTTTCACTGTGTCTGATTTGCACTGTGCTTGATTTACACTGTGCTTGATTTACGTTGGCCTGATTTACATTGTGCTGATTTACACCGTGCCTGACTTACACCGTGCCTGACTTACACCGTGCCTGAGTTACACCGTGCCTGAGTTACACCGTGCCTGATTTACTCTGTGATTGATTAACATTGTGCTCATTTACACTGTGCCTGATGTACGCTGTCCCTGATTTACACTGTGTTGAATTACAATATGCCGTGCTAAAATGAGCTGGATTTACACTGTGCCTGATTTTCGTTGTGCTGGTTTACGCTGTGTCTGGTTTACACTGTGTCAATTTACATTGTGCTTGATTTACCATGTGCCTGATTTACATTCTGCTGATTTACAGGGCCTCTGACTTACATTGTCCTGATTCACACTGCGCCTGATTAATGCTGTGCCTGATTACGCTGTGCCTGATTACGCTGTGCCTGATTACGCTGTGCCTGATTATGCTGTGCCTGATTACGCTGTGCCTGATTACGCTGTGCCTGATGTACGCTGTGCTGATTTACATGGTGCATAATGTACATTGTGTTGAATTACAGTATGCTGTGCTAAACTGAGCTGGATTTACACTGTGCCTGATTTACATTGTGCTGATTTACGCTATGTCTGGTTTACACTGTGTCAATTTACATTGTGCAGCTTTACACTATGCCTGATTGTCACTGTGCCTGATTTACACCATGCCTGATGTACATTGTGCTTGATTTACTATGTGCCTGATTTACATTCTGTTGATTTACACGGCCTCTGACTTACATTGTCCTGATTCACACTGTGCCTGATTCACGCTGTGCCTGATTAATGCTGTGCCTGATTAATGCTGTGCCTGATTACACTGTGCCTGATTATGCTGTGCTGATTTACATGGTGCATGATGTACGTTGTGTTGAATTACAGTATGCCGTGCTAAAATGAGCTGGATTTACACTGTGTCTGATTTATATTGTGCTGATTTACGCTGTGTCTGATTTACACTGTGTCAATTTATATTGTACAGATTTACACTGTGCCTGATTGTCACCGTGCCTGATTGTCACCGTGCCTGATTTACACCATGCCTGATGTACATTGTGCTTGATTTACTATGTGCCTGATTTACATTCTGCTGATTTACATGGTGTCTGACTTACATTGGCCTTATTTATACTGTGCCTGATGTACGTTGTGCCTGATGTACGTTGTGCCTGATGTACGTTGTGCTTGAGGTACACTGTGCCCGATTTTCACTGGCCTGATTTACACTGTGATTGATTAATTTATATTTTGCTACTTTAAACTGATGTACACTGTGTCTGATTTACAATATGGCAACTTACACTTTGCTTGATTTACGCTGAGCCTGATTTATACTGTGCCTGATTTACGCTGTGCCTGATTTACACTGTGCCTGATTTACATTGTGCCTGGTTTACGCTGAGCCTGATTTACGCTGTGCCTGATTTACGCTGAGCCTGATTTACCCTGACCTTCCCCTCTCCGACGCTGAACGTTCAGTGCTCAGCAAAGGATTTAGTTTTATACCCTTACGCCCTCATCTCAATGAATTTTGGGCCCACCTATTTCCATTATTTTTAAATCTACACCTTTAATGCCCGGTTAGTCTTTCCACCCCACCCCCACTAGAGATGTACCTTGAGTGTCTTGCCATCCATTCTTAATTAGCACATTTGTTTAGATAATATCACCACCTTCAACACCTCTTTGTTCCTTTGTCTGTGACATCTTTTGATTATCTGCTCCTATCACTGCTTGCTTGTCCCTACAACCACCCCTCCCACCCCAACTTCTCTCCCCCCACCCCCCAAACTTAAACCAGCTTATATTTCACCCGTCTCCTAACATCACTCAGTTCTGTTGAAGGGTCACGAGGACTCGAAACGTCAACTATTTTCTTCTCCGCCGATGCTGCCAGACCTGCTGAGTTTTTCCAGGTAATTCTGTTTTTGCTTTACACTGTGCCTGATTTGCACTGTGCCTGATTTGCACTGTGCTTGATTTACATTGTGCTGACTTGCTCTGTGCCTGATGTACACTGTGCCTGATATACACTGTGCCTGATGCGCGCTGTGCTTGATGTACACTGTGCTGATTCACGCTGTGCCTGATGTACGCTGTGCCTGATGTACGCTGTGCCTGATGTACTCTGTGCCTGATGTACTCTGTGCCTGATGTACGCTGTGCCTGATGTACTCTGTGCCTGATGTACTCTGTGCCTAATGTATGCTGTGCTGATTTACACGGTGCATGATGTACATTGTGCCTGCTGTACATGGCGCCTGATTTGCACTGTGCCTGACTTATGCTGTTCCTGATTTACATTGTGCTGACTTACACTGTCTGATTTATGATGTGCCAGATTCACGCTGTGCCAGATTCACACTTTGCCTGATGTACTCTGTGCTGATTCACATGTTGCATGATATACACTGTTCCTGATTTAAGCTGTGCCTTGCTTACATTGTGCCTTGCTTACACTGTGCCTGATTTACGTTGTGTTGCTTTACACTGTGCCTGATTTACGTTGTGTTGCTTTACACTGTGCCTGGTTTACGTTGTGTTGCTTTACACTGTGCCTGATTTGCACTGTGCTTTGTTTACATTGTGCTTTGTTTACACTGTGCCATGTTTACACTGTGCCATGTTTACACTGTGCCTTGTTTACACTGTGCCTGATTTACACTATGCCTGATTTACACCATGCTTGATTTACATTTGCCTGATTTACACTGTGCCTGATTCACATTGTGCCTGATTTACACTGTATTTGTTTCGCTTTGGACCAATTTGCATTGTGCCTGATGTGTGCTTTGCCTGATGTAAACTATGCCTGATGTACACTGTCTCTGACGTACACTGTGCCTGATGTACACCATGCCTGATTTACGCCCTGTCTGATTTATGTTCTGCCTGATGTGCGTGGTGCCAGATATATGCTGTGCTTGATGTATGCTGTGTCTGATGTACGCTGCGCCTGATGTAAACTGTGCCTGATGTATACCATGCCTAATTCATCCTGTGCTTGGTTTACCCTGTGCCTGATTTACGCTGTGCTTGATTGACTCTGCCTGATTTACGCTGTGCCTGATTTACATTGTGCCTGATTTACGCTGTGCCTGATTTAGACTGTATTTGATTCCCTTTGGACCAATTTGCATTGTGCCTGATGTGTGCATTGCCTGATGTGTGCATTGCCTGATGTGTGCTTTGCCTAATGTAAACTGTGCCTGATGTAAACTGTGCCTGCTGTACACCGTGCCTGATTTACGCCATGCCTGATTTATGTTCTGCCTGATGTGCGCGGTGCCTGATATACGCTGTGCTTGATGTACGCTGTGTCTGATGTATGCTGCACCTGATGTAAATTGTGTCTGATGTATACCGTGCCTAATTCATCCTGTGCTTGGTTTACCCTGCGGCTGATTTACGCTGTGCCTGATTTACGCTGTGCCTGATTTACGCTGTGCCTGATTTACGCTGTGCCTGATTTACGCTGTGCCTGATTTATACTGTGCCTGATTTATACTGTGCCTGATTTACGCTGTGCCTGATTTACGCTGTGCCTGATTTATGATGTGCCTGATTTATGCTGTGCCTGATTTACGCTGTGCCTGATTTACACTGTGCCTGATTTACACTGTGCCTGATGTGTGCTGTGCCTGATGTATGCTGCATCTCATGTATGCTGTGCCTAATGTAAACTGTGCCTAATGTAAACTGTGCCTGCTATACACCGTACCTGATTTACCCTGTGCCTGATTTACGCTGTACCTGATTGACTCTGTGCCTGATTGACTCTGTGCCTGGTTTCCACTGTGCCTGGTTTACGCTGTGCCTGATGTTCGCTGTCTCTCGTGTGTAGTGCTTGATGCACCCTGTGCCCTCTGTACGCAGTGCCAGATGCATGCTGTGCCTGATGTACGCTGTGTCTCATGTGTAGTGCTTAACGCATGCTTTGCCCACTGTACGCAGTGCTGGATGCATGCTGTGACTGATGTACACTGTGCCTGATTGACACTGTTCCTGATTGACGCTGTGCCTGATATGTGCTGTGGTGATATACGTTGTGCCTGATTTACACTGTGCTGATTTACAATATGCCTGGTTAAAATGAGCTTGATTTACACTGTGCCTGATTTACACTGTCCATGATTTACACTGTGCGAATTTAAATATGCCAACTTACATTGGGCTTGATGTAAACTGTGCCTGATTTACACTGTGCCTGATTTACACTGTGCTAATTAACAGCGTGCAGGCTTACAGTGTGCCTGATTTACACTGTGCCTGATTTACATTTGCCTGATTTACACTGTGCCTGATCTATGTTGTGCCTGATTTACACTGTATTTGATTTACTTTGGACCAATTTGCATTGTGCCTGATGTGTTCTTTGCCTGATGTAAACTTGCTTGATGTATGCTGCCTCTGATGGACACTGTGCCTGATATACACTGTGCCTGATTTACGCCATATCTGATTTATGTTCTGCCTGATGTGCGCAATGCCTGATATACACTGTGCTTAATGTACACTGTGTCTAATGTATGCTGCGCCTGATGTAAACTGTGCCTGATGTATACTGTGCCTAATGCACCCTGTGCCTGATTTACGCTGCGCCTGATTTACGCTGCGCCTGATGTACGCTGCGTCTGATGTACGCTGTGTCTGATGTACGCTTTGTCTGATGTACGCTGTGCCTAATGTAAACTGTGCTTGATATACACCATGCCTGATTTACCCTGTGCCTGATTTACCCTGTGCCTGATTTACACTGTGCCTGATTTACACTGTGCCTGATTTACACTGTGCCTGATTTACACTGTGCCTGATTTACGCTGTGCCTGATTTACGCTGTGCCTGATGTACGCTGTGCCTGATGTACGCTGTGCCTGATGGATGCTTTGCCTGATGTACGCTGTGCTGATTTACACGTGTGCTGATTTACACTTGTGTCTGATTTACACTGTGCTTGATTTACATTTGCCTGATTTAACCTCTCCCTGATGTATGTTGTGCCTGATTTGACCTGTGTTTCATTTACTTTGGACCAATTTGCACTGTACCTGATGTCTGCTTTGCCTGATGTACACTGTGTCTGATGAACGCTGCACCTGATGTAAACTGTCCCTGGTGTACACCATGCCTGACATACAGCATGCCTGATTGACTCTGTGTCTGATTTACACTGTGCCTGATTTACGCTGTGGCTGATTTACATTGTGCCTGATGTATGCTGTGCCTGAGGTACAGTGCGTCTGAAGAAAACTGTGCCTGGTGTACACCATACCTGATTTACACTGTGCCTGATTAACACTCTGCCTGATGTACACTATGACTGATTTGCATTGGCCTTATTTACATTGTACCTGATGTACACTGTGACTGATCTACATTGTGCCTGATGTACACTGTACCTGATGTACTTTGTGCCTGATGTTTTTTGTGCTGATTTACAGGGTTCCTGATGTATGTTGTTCATGATTTACATGGTGCCTGATTTGCACTGTGCCTGATTTACATTTGCCTGATTTTAAACTCTCCCTGATGTATGTTGTGCCTGATTTACACTGTGTTTTATTTACGTTGGATCAATTTGCACTGTGCCTGATGTGTCATTTGCCTGATATATGCTGTGCCTGATGTATGCTGCCTCTGATGTATGCTGTGCCTGATGTACACCGTGCTTGATCTACACCGTACTTGATTGACACTGCGCTTGATTTACGCTGTGCCTGATTTACACTGTGCCTATTTACATAGCACTTGATTTATACTGTGTCTGATTTACACTGTGCCGGATTTACAATGTGCTGATTAACACTGTGCCAATTTGCAATGTGCCTGCTTTACGCTGTGCCAATTTACAATGTGCTAATTGACACTGTGCCTTGTTTACACTGTGCCTGAATCACACTGCTTTTTTTACACTGTGCCTGATTTCCACTGTGCTTGATTTATACTATGCTGATTTACACTGTGCTTCAATTACACTGTGCCAATTTACAATGTGCCTGCTTTGTACTGTGCCAATATATACAGTGCTTGATTTACACTGTGCCAATTTACATTGTCCTGGTTTACACTGTGACAAATAACACTGTTTTATTTACACTGTGCCTGATTAACACTGTGCCTCATTTTACTGTGCCAATTTACAATATGCCTGCTCTACACTGTGCCTGGTTTGCACTGTACCATTTTACACTGTGCCTGATTTACACTGTGTCTGATTTACACTGTGCCAATATTCAATGTGGCTGATTTACACTCTGCCAATTAACACTGTGCCTTGTTTACACTGTGCCAATTTACAATGTGTCTATTTACAAAGTGCCTGATTTACACTGCCTGATAAACAATGTGCCAATTAACATTGTGCCTGATTTACACTCTGCCAATTAAGACTGTGCCTTGTTTACATTGTGCCAATTAACACTGTGCCTTGTTTACATTGTGCCAATTAACACTGTGCCTTGTTTACACTGTGCCAATTTACAATGTGTCTATTTACAAAGTGCCTGATTTACACTGCCTGATTAACAATGTGCCAATTAACATTGTGCCTGATTTACACTCTGCCAATTAACACTGCTTGATTAACACTGTGCCAATTTAAGCTGTGCTTGATTTACAATGTGCCTATTTACACTATGCCTGATTTACACCGTGACTGATTTATGCTGTGCCAATTAGCACTATGCCTTGTTTATACTGTGCCTGATTGACACTGTGTCAATTAATACTGTGCTTGATTTACAATGTGCCACTTTGCACTGTGCCTGATTTTAACGTGCCAATTTACACTGTGCCCTTTTACATTGTACCTGATTTACACTGTGCCAGTTTACGCTGTGCCGGATTTGCACAGTGCAATTTACACCGTGACTGATTTACACTGTGCCTTATTTGCACTATGCCTGATCTTCACTGTGCCAATTTACATTGTGCTTGATTTACATTGTGCCAATTTAAAATGTGCCTGGTTTGCATTGTGGCAATTTATACTTCTGCTTGCTTTACACTGTGTCTAATTTACACTGTGCCTTATTTACAATGTGCCTGGTTTACACTGTGCCAATTAATACTGCTTGATTAACACTGTGCCAATTTAAGTTGTGCCTGATTTACAATGTCCTCATTTACACAGTGCCTGATTTACACCCTGCCTGATTTACGCTGTGCCAATTAGCACTGTGCCTTGTTTACACTGTGCCTGACTGACACTGTGCCAATTAAAACTGTGCTTGATTTACAATGTGCCACTTTGCACTGTGCCTGATTTTAATGTGCCAATTTACACTCTGCACTGTTACATTGTACAAATCATGTACAAATCAATACACTGCCAATTTGCACTCTGACTGATTTACAGCATGTCATTTTAAACTGTGCCTAATTTATACTGTGTTAGTTCACACTGTGCCGGATTTACACAGTGCCAATTTACAATGTAACTGACTTACACTGTGCCTTATTTACACTGTGCCTGATTTTCACAGTGCTTGATTTACACTGTGCCAGTTTAAAATGTGCCTGGTTTGCATTGTGGCAATTTATACTTGTGCTTGATTTACACTGTGTCTAATTTACACTGTGCCTTGTTTACAATGTGCCTTGTTTGCACTGTGCCAATTAACACTGCTTGTTTTACACTGTGCCAATTTAAACTGTGCCTGATTTAAACTATGCCTTATTTACACTGTGCCTGATTTACACTGTCCCAATTTACAATATGTCTGATTTACACTGTGACTGAGTTACACACTGCCTTATTTACACTGTGCCAATTCACCCTGTGCGTGATTAACACTGTGCAATTAATACTGTGACTGATTTACACCGTGCCCCAAATTACACTGTGTTTGCGTCACACTGTGCTTGTTTTACAACTATGCTAATTTACACTTTGCTTGACTTATACTGTGTTTCTTTGACATTGTTCCACATTTACACTGTGCTTTACTTACACTGTGCCAATTTACAATGTGCCTGTGTTCCACTGTGCCAATTTAAATTGTGCTTTATTTACACTGCCAATTTAATGTGCCAATTTACACTGTGCCAGATTTACGCTGTGACAATATGCCTGGTTTACATTGTGCCTGATTTGCACTGTACCATTTTGTACTGTGCCTGATTTACACTGCCAAATTAGTCTGCCAATTTACACTGTGGCTGATTTACACAGTGGCTATTTACCCTGTGCCTGATTTCCAATGTGCCACTTTGCACTGTGCCTGATTTTCACTGTGCCAATTTACACTGTGCCATTTTACACTCTACTTGATTTACACTGTGCCAATTTTCAACATGCCTGATTTACACTGTGCCAATTTACACTCCGACTGTTTTACACTGTGCCAGATTTACACTGTGCCTGATTTACATTGTACCAATTTTCAACGTGCCGATTGACACTGTGCCTTCTTTACACAGTGCCTGAATCACACTGTGCTTGTTTTACACTCTGCCTGATTTACACTATGCTGATTTACAGTGTGGTTGATCTGAACTGTGCCAATTTACAATGTAAAAACAAAAATACCTGGAAAAACTCAGCAGGTCTGGCAGCATCTGTGGAGAGGAGCACAGTTAACGTTTCGAGTCCGCATGACTCTTCAACAGAACTAAGGAAAAAGTCATGCAGACTCGAAACGTTAACTGTGCTCCTCTCCACAGATGCTGCCAGACCTGCTGAGTTTTTCCAGGTATTTTTGTTTTTGTTTTGGATTTCCAGCATCCGCAGTTTTTTGCTTTTAACCAATTTACAATGTGCCTGGTTTACACTGTGCCAATAAACACTGTGCTTGATTTACACTCTGCCAATTTACAGTGTGGCAGATTTACACTGTGCCGATTAACACTGTGCTTTATTTACACAGTGCCTGATTTACACTGCATTTGATTTACGCTGTGGTTAATTTTCATTGTGCCAATTTACAATGTGCTTGATTTACACTGTGCCAATTTATAGTGTGCAATTTACACTGTGCCAGATTTATACTGTGCCAGATTACAATGTGCCTGTTTTTTTCTGTGCCTGATTCTCACCATTCCAATTTACAATATGCCTGACTTCACTGCTTGATTTACACTGCTTTATTTACACTGTGGCTGATTTGCACTGTGCAATTTCCTCTGGACTTATTTATACAGTGCCTCATTTACACTGTGACTGGTTAACACTGTGCCAATTAGCACTGTGCCTGTTATACTCTGTGCCTCATTTACACTGTGCCTTGTTTACACTGTGCTTAATTTACACCATGCAAATTTACAATGCACCTGATTTACATTGTGCCAATTTACACTCTGACTGATTAACACTCTGCCTGATTTACACTGTGCCAGTTTACACTGTGCCTGATATACACAGTGCCAATTTACACTGTGCCTGACTTACACTGTGCCTGACTTACACACTGCCTGATTTACACTGTGCCTGACTTACACACTGCCTGATTTACACTGTGCCAATTCACCCTGTGCCTGATTTTCACTGTGCCAATTTACAATGTGCCTGATTTACACTGTGCCAACTTACAATGTGCCTGATTTACACATTGCCAGTTAGCACTGTGCCTGATTTACAATGTGCCTGATTTAGACTGTGGCTGATTTGCTGTGCCAGTTTGCAATGTGCCTGGTATACACTGTGCCAATTTGCACTGTGCTTGATTTACATTGAGCCAATTTACACATTGCCTGATTTACACAGTGCCTGATTTGCACTGTGCTGATTTACACTGTGCCAATTTACACATTGCCTGATTTACACATTGCCTGATTTGCACTGTGCTGATTTACACTGTGCCAATTTAAACTGTGCCTGATTTGCACTGTGCCAAATTAGATTGTGCTTGATTTAGTCTGTGCCAATTTACAATATGCCTGGTTTTTCACTCTGCCTAATTTACACTGTGCTTGATTTCCACTGTGCAACTTTACACAGTTCCTTATTTTCACTGTGCCAATCTACACTGTCATTCACTGTGTCATTTTACACAGTGCTTGATTTACATTCTGTAAATTTACATTGTGCCTGATTTACACTGTGCAAATTTACACTCTGACTGATTTACGCTGCGTATGACTTACACTGTGTCAGTTTACACTGAGCCTGATTTACACTATGCCTGATTACACTGTGGCTGATTTACGCTGTGCCAGTTTACAATATGCCAATTCGCACTGTGCCTTGTTTACACTGTGCCTGAATCAGACTCTGCTTGTTTTACATTGTGCCTGATTTGCACTGTGCTGATTTACACTGTGCTTAATTTACACTGTTTTTGATTTACACTGTGCTTGATTTACACTGTGCCAATTTACAATGTGCTTGCTTTATACTGTGCCAATTTACACCGTGCTTGATTTACACTGTGCCAATTTATATTGTGCCTGATTTACACAGTGACAAATAACAATGTGCTTTATTTACACTGTACTTCATTTACACTGTTCCTGATTTATGCTGTGCCCGATTTACACTGTGCCAATTTACGTTGTGACTGATTTATCCTGCAAATTTACCATGCCAATTTACACTGTGCCATATTTACACTGTGCCAATTTAAAATGTCCCTGGTGTAAGCTGTGCCTGATTTGCCCTGTAACATTATACACTGTGTCTGATTTACACTGTGCCAATATTCAATGTGGCAATTTACAATGTGCTGGATTTACACTGCCTGATTTACACTGTGCCTGACTTACACAGTGGCAATTGACCCTGTGCCTGATTTACAATGTGGCCATTTACACAGTGCCTTATTTACCTGACCAATGTGCCTGACTTACAATGACCAATTTGAAATGTGCCTGATTTACACTGTGCCTGATTACACTGTGGTTGATGTGCACTGTGCCAATTTACAATGCGCCTGATTTACACTGTGCCTGATTACACTGTGACTGATTTACATTGTGCCAGTTTACATTATGCCAATTGACACTGTGCCTTGTTTACACTGTGCTTGAATCACACTGCTTGTTTTACACTGTGCCCGATTTACACTGTGCTGATTTACACTGTGCTGATTTACACTGTGTTTCATTTACACTGTGCTTGATTTACACTGTGCCATATTTATACTGTGCAAATTTACAATATGCCTGGTTTACATTGTGCCTGACTTACACTACCATTTTACACTGTGCCAATTTACAATGTCTCTGGTCAAAACTGTGCCTGATTTGCCCTGTACCATTTTACACAGTGCCTGATTTATACTGCGTCTGATTTACACTGTGCCAATATTCACTGTGCCAATTTTCACTGTGCTTGTTTTACGCAGTGCCAATTTACAATGTGCCTGGTTTGCATTGTGCCAATTTATACTTCTGCTTGATTTACACTGTGCCTAATTTACACTGTGCCAATTTACAATATGCCTGGTTTACACTGTGTCAAATTACACTGTGCTTGATTTAGTCTGTGCCAATTTACACTGTGCCTGATTTACACTGTGCCGATTAACACTGTGCTCGATTTGCACTGTGCAACTTTACACAGTGTCTTATTTTCACTGTGCCAATCTACACTATGCCATTTTACACTTTGCTTGATTTACACAGTGCCTGATTTGCACTGTGCCTGTTTTACACTGTGCCAATTTACAGTATGCCTGGTTTATGCTCTGCCACCTTACACTGTGCTGGATTTACTCTGTCAGTTTACACTCTGCCAGATTTACACTGTGTCAATCAGCATTCTGCCTCATTTACACTGTGGCAATTAACAGTGACCAATGTACATTGTGCTTGATTTGTACTGTGCCTGATATACATGATGCTTGCTTTACACTGTGCCTGGTTTACACTGTGCATGATGTACACTATGCCAATTAACACTGTGCCTGATTTGCACAGTGCAACTTTACACAGTTCCTTATTTTCACTGTGCCATTTTACACTGTGCTTGATTAACACTGCGATAATTTACATTGTGCCTGATTTACACTGTGCCTGATTTACACTGTGCCAATCAGCATGGTGCCTCGTTTACACTGTGCCAATTAACACTGACCAGTTTACACTGTGCCTGATTTACACTGTGACTGATTTACGCTGTGATTGATTTACACTGTGCCAGGTTTACACTGTGCCTGATATACAGTGTGGCTGATTTACACTGTGCCAATTTGCAAGGTGCCAATTTACACTGTGACTGATTTACAATGTGCCTGATTTCCACTGTGGCTGATTTACAATGTGCCTGATTTCCACTGTGGCTGATATACACTGTGCCAATTTACAATGTTCAAATTGACACTGTGCCTTCTTTACACTGTGCCTGAATCACACTGTGCTTGTTTTACACTGTGCCTGATTTACACTATGCTGATTTACACTGTGCCAATTCACAATGTGCTGGGTTAACACTGTGCCTGATTTACACTATGCTGATTTACACTGTGCCAATTCACAATGTGCCTGGTTAACACTGTGCCTGATTTACACTATGCTGATTTACACTGTGCCAATTTACAATGTGCCAATTTACACTGTGGCTGATTTGCAATGTGCCAATTTATAATTTGCCATTCAACACTGTGGCTTCTTAACACTGTGCCTGAATCATGCTGTGCTTGTTTTACACTGCCTGTTTTACATTATGCAGATTTACACTGTGTCAGTTTACACTCTGCCTGGTTTACACTGTGCCTGGTTTAAATGGCGTCTGATTTACACTGCGATTTATTTTCACTGTGCCAATTTAAAATGTGCTTGATTTAAACTGTACCAACCTACACCATGCCTGATTTACACTGTGCCAATTTACAGTGTGCCAATTTACACTCTGTCAGATTTATACTGTGTCAAGTTACAATGTGCCTGGTTTACTCTGTGCCTGATTTTCACTGTTCCAATTTACACTGTGCCTGATTTACACGGTGGCTGATTACCACTGTGGCAATTTACCCTGCGCTTATTTACACAGTGCCTGATTTACACGGTGCCAATTCACACTGTAACTGGTTAACACTGTGTCAATTAGCACTGTGCCTGATTTATACTGTGCCTCATTTACACTGTGCCTTGTTTACACTGTGCCTTGTTTACACTCTGCTTAATTTACACCGTGCAAATTTGCAATGTGCCTGATTTATACTGTGCCAATTTACACTCTGACTGATTAGCACTCTGCTTGATTTACAGTGTGCCAGTTTACAATGTGCCTCATTTACACATTGCCAGTTACCACTGTGCCCGATTTACACTGTGCCAACTTACACCTTGCCTGATTTACACTGTGCCAATTTGCACTGTGCTTGATTTACACTGTGCCACTTCACATGATGCCTGGTTTACACCCTGCCAATTAACACGCTACTTTATTTACACAGTGCCTGTTTTACACAGTGCTTGATTTACACAGTGCCTGATTTGCACTGTGCTGATTTACACTGTGCCTGATTTACACTGTGCCAATTTACCATATGTCTGGTTTACTCTGTGCCAAATGATGCTGTGCTTGATTTAGCCTGCACCATTTTACAATGTGCCTGGTTTACACTGTGCCTGATTTACACTGTGCTTGCTGCACACTGTGCCTGGTTTACACTGTGCTTGCTTTACACTGTGCCTGGTTTATACTGTGCTTGATTTACACTGTGCAAGTTTACAATGTGCCTGATTTACACTGTGCCAATTAACACTGTGCTTGATTTGCACTATGCAACTTTATATTGTGCCTGATTTACACTGTGCTTGATGTACGCTATGCCTGATTTACACTGTGCCAATTAACAGTGTGCTTGATTTGAACTGTGCAACTTTACACAGTGCCTTATTTTCACTGTGCCAATCTATACTGTGCCATTTTGCACTGTGCTTGGTTTACACTCTGCCAATTTACATTGTGCCTGATTAACACTGTGCCATTTTACATCTCTGACTGATTTACACTGTGTATGATTTAGACTGTGTCAGTTTACACTGTGCCTGATTTGCACTGTGCCAATCAGCATGGTGTCTCATTTACACTGTGCCAATTACCACTGTGACCAGTTTACACTGTGCCTGATTTACACTGTGCCTGCTTTACACTGTGCCTGGTTTACACTGTGCCTGGTTTACACCGTGCCTGGTTTACACTGTGCCTGGTTTACACTGTGCCTGATTTACACCGTGCCTGGTTTACACTGTGCTTGATTTGCACTGTGCCTGGTTTACACTGTGCCTGTTTTACATTGTGCCAATTAACACTGTGCCCAATTTGCATTGTGCCAACTTACACTGTGGCTGATTTGCACTGTGCTGATTTACACTATGTCTGATTTAGACTGTGCCCAATTTACACTGTGGTTGATTTTCATTGTGCCAATTTACAATGTGCTTGATTTACACTGTGCCACCTTACACCATGCCTGATTTACACAGTGCCTGACTTACACTGTCAATTTCCCCTGTACTTATTTACACAGTGCCTGATTTTCACAGTGCCAATTCACACTGTAACTGGTTAACACTGTGCCAATTAGCACTGTGCCAATTTACACTCTGACTGATTAGCACTCTGCCTGATTTACAGTGTACCAGTTTACAATGTGCCTTATTTACACATTGCCAGTTATCACTGTGCCCGATTTACACTGTGCCAACTTGCACCTTGCCTGATTTACACTGTGCCAATTTACTCTTCCATCCCCGCCCCCTTTCCGATCCCCCTTTTTCCAATAATTTATTATTTTTTTTACATTGTATTTTTTTCTTTTCCATCCGATTTTTAAATTTATTCCAATCTATTGTTTCATCTCCACCTTTTAGCCCATTTCAATCCCTTCCCCCCACCCCACCCGCACCAGGGCCATCTCCTGCTAGCTTGCTTCCCTTAATGTCCCCATTAGCACATCCTTTAGATAATATCACCACCGTCAACACCCCTTTGTCCTTTTGTCTATGACATCTTTGGCAATCTCTTCTTTGCCTCCACCTATCACTGGCCCCCTATCCAGCTCTACCTGTCCCACCCCCCCTCTACCAGCTTATATTTCATCTCATTTCCCTATTTCCTTAGTTCTGATGAAGAGTCATATGGACTCGAAACGTCAACTTTCGCAGATGCTGTCAGACCTGCTGAGTTTTTCCAGGTATTTTTGTTTTTGTTCTAGATTTCCAGCATCCGCAGTATTTTGCTTTAACCAATTTACAACGTGCCTAATTTACAATGTGCCTGGTTTACACTCTGCCAATTAACACTCTACTTTATTTACACTGGGCTGAATTTTATGGCTGACGTGTGGGTGGTGGAGCCCACCCATGAGCGCTTAAAATGTTGCGCGCTGATGTCGGGCGAGCGTCCCAACGTCAGCGCGCGGCATCACGATATTTAGCTGGGTGGGCGCACTATGAAGCGTGATGCGCGCCCGCCATTAATTAAAGACCTTGTTAAGGCCCTTAACTCGGCAATCGATGCCGAGCCCGTGCGATCTTCGCCTCGGCGGGTAACTGATTTTTTAACAAATCTCATCCACGGGCGGGATATGTGGGCTCAGAGGGGTTGTCAATGTTTTATCTGAAGTAGTTATTGCAGAAAGTGTTTTAAACTTGCCTGTGTGATTGTTAGCAGTTCAGATCGATTTCCAACAGCTTTCTCTGTACTTTGAAGCTTCAGCTCAGCAGTCTGCAGACAGGAATCTTTATCGGGCCTGCAGCTTTCTGGAGGCCTCCATTTAGCCTGGGGGTATGGGTTCTGACATCTCCACTGGAGGCAGCTCCTCTGAGGAGGAAGGGAGGGATAGAATAAGGAGGAGGCCAGGAGTGGACAGTCAGCCTCCAGGGGAGCCACCTTTGGGAGGCCAGGCGCAGGCACAAGGGGCGCAGGGCCAAGAGGTTGTCCAAGGTGGAAGGGGCTGCAGAAGACGCCACTATCCTGCTGCCAGGGTATACAGGCGGCGAAGCAGCTACCTCAATATGACTGAGGTGCAGTGCTGAAGGAGGCTCTGTCTGTCAAGGGAAACAGTCAACTATATCTGTCAAATGATTGGCCCTGAGATCTCCTCTAACTGTATGGGTGTGTCACCCTTGCCAGAGGCTCTGAAGGTCACAGTTGACCTCCACTTCTATGCCTCTGGCTCCTTCCAGGGCTCGGTGGGTGATCTTTGCAGTGTCTCCCAATCAGCTGTCCACACTTGTGTCAAGCAGGTTACAGACACTCTGTTCAGACGTGCATTGACCTTCATTCACTTCCGCTGTGACCAGGCAAGTCAGGCACAGTAAGCCAAAGGCTTCGCGGCCATTGCTGGTTTCCCCCGTGTCCAGGGTGCTATAGACTGTACACATGTGGCCATCAAGGCGCCAGCAGGTGAGCCCGGTGCCTTCGTCAACAGGAAGGGTTTCCACTCCATGAACGTGCAGATAGTGTGTGATCACAGGATGCAGATTCTGCAAGTCTGTTCAAGGTACCCAGGCAGCTCCCATGACGCCTACATCTTCAGACACTCCCAGGTGCCGGGGCTCTTCAGTGCTCTGGCTCGGCTGGATGGTTGGCTGCTGGGTGACAAGGGCTATCCCCTTAGAAGGTGGCTCATGATGCCTCTCCGCCATCCAAGAACAGAAGCTGAGGAGCGCTACAATAGGAGCCACGGCACCACAAAAGCTGTAGTGGAGAGAGCCATCGGTCTTCTCAAGATGCGTTTCCGTTGCCTGGACCGCTCAGGGCGCGCGCTCCACTACCCCCCAGATCGTGTCTCTGTGATAGTGGTAGCATGCTGCGCTCTGCACAATCTTGCGCTGGAAAGGGGGGATGCAGTTGACGATGAAGACCTTGACGCAGTGGATGAGGCTGCACATGATGAATCCAGCAGTGGCTCAGAGGATGAGGAAGCACAGGGCAATGACGAGAGGCAGCGGGCCGACCTGCTACTACACCAAGGAGGCAGGGACATCAGGCACACTTTAATCCAATGAACCTTCAGCTCCACACACATGGATCTGCAGGACCAGCATTGCCTGGGTCTTCCACACATGGCACTTAGGTGCTACATCTTCCACCTCATCAGCTGCAACTAAGGGCTTAGTACAGAAACATCAATGTCCACTCAAACACTCATGATATGTCTGTGAAACATACAAATACAGCACAAAGGAAACACCCTCAGCCATGGTCAGAAAAGTGGACTTTATTGCCACCAAAATAAAGCACAAACATCGCTGTGATGTACATAATGATATATTCCCTAATCTAGGGCCAACGCAAAATCACCAGTGACAAACCTGTAGAGTGCCTAACGTGCCTTATGCTTACGTTTGGGGGTGCTACGTCTAGGTGCCGCCCCATCGCTCGGAGTGGCTTGTGAGACAGCCTGCTGACTCTGCTGTCCTGTTGGCCTCGATGACCTTGGCGGCCGTCCTCTGGCCCGTGGAGCCTGTGCTGGCCCCGCCTGGGAGGGAGCGGCCAGTTCCAGAACTGGCACCTCCCCAGTTGTCGCAGCCTCAACAGATCCAACGTTGACTGGCAGAGGGGCGGAGGAGCTGCTGCCCTCATCCGGAGCGCCTTGAGAGGAGCTCACAGCGACGACAGGCAGCTGTTGCACTGACGTGGGGTCACATTGGACCTCCCTGCTCACCGCAGATGGATGGGCACCGAGTGCTGACACTTGGTGCCCAGAACATCTCCCACATTGCCAATGACCACCTATGGCCATTAGCGCTGTGAGGGCTTGCAGGTCAGAGCGTAACCCAATCAGAAGATTCTCAATCTGATGGAAGCCCCTCTCCATGAGAGTCGCCAATCTCTCAATGGAGGAAGCCTGAAGCTCTGGCCTGAGGTTCATGTCTTCACTGACACTCTGCCTGGATTCCGCCACCACAGAGGCCAAGTGAAGCACACCCTCATGCAACATTGCCAGATGCTCCCGCACACCCTGCCGCTTGTCCTGCAGCTGCTGCATGGCTGACATCTCCAGAGGTACATCATCACTGCCCGACTCAGCATGTGCCTGGTCCTCTGCAGTCCTCCGGCTGCTGGCGCCATTGGCACTCTCTGTCCGTGCCATCTCCTCCAGCGATTGTGAAGTGCCCTCTCCACTGTGCCCCGGGACACTAGCCAAAGTCATTATCCCCACCGATGTGGTAGTCACTGCGCTGGTGCCTGGCTCCCTGAAAGGATGTGATGCAAGTTGCAAGTGATGCCCCTCAGGTGTGGAGTGGGGGCTCTGGACTTGTTGGTGGCGGCCATGAGGTGGTGATGCTGAAATTAACAACAAGGACAGTGCATCAGTTAACTTTCAGTCAGTAACACCATTCATCTCTTTCCTCCCTAGCCTCATAATGCTCTCACCCTTCAAGAACCTAAGGAGACGAACATTGGTGGGGTGGTAAATAGTCAACAGGAGGCCTAAACATTACATGCGCATACAGACAGGCTGGTCAGATGGCCTAAGGAATGCCACATGGAATGTTTTGTGGATAAATGTGCGGTTAAGCACTTGGGCAAGACAGGCAAGGTACGGGAATACATGAGTAATGGTAGGACTGTGGGAAGTCACGACAATTACAGGGACTTTGCTGGGCAGACCCGTTAAGGTAGCAGAACAGGAACATAAGGCGTTTAACAAGGTCGAAGCCAAACTTGCCTTTATTAGCCGAGGAATAGAATGTAGGAAAAGGGAGGTCATGTTGCAAGTGCAGAAAACGCTGTTGAGGCCACAGCTACACTTCTGCATTCAGTTGTGACCTGCGCTTCATGGGAGGGATGGCATTGGAGTGGGGAGAGTGCAGAGGTTCCTGACCTGGATGCACACTGGCCTGGAGAGTTGGAGTTATGAAGAAACATTGCATACACTTGTGACATTTGCCATGGAGCACAGGAGATTGACAGGTCACATTATTGACCTTCATACCATTATGAGGGGCATAGAACGGATGGACAGAAGGCAACATTTCCCCTTGGTGCAGGGATGACTAATTTGGTGGCATTTCTTTAAGTTGAGTGCCATGAGGTTGACAGGTGAAGTGCTGAGGACCTTTTGGACAGAGTAATGTGGGACGCACTGGCTGAAAGGGTGGTGGAGGTACAAACCCTCCTAAGATGCAATAAGTCTTTGGATGTGCAGCAGTGATGCCATGGCATGTTAGGCCATGGGGATAGTGGTCACAAATGGGATAAGGTGACTTTGGAAGGTGCTAGAGACGCGCATCCTCAAGGGGCCGAGGGACCTTTGTGTATGACCCACACGTCTGGCTGTATCAGTCTGTGAATGAGCAGTGTTGCTGCATTATCGATCTGGATGGTGGGGAGACAGAGTGGATGGGACTGTGGCCCTCAAATACCTGGCCGCTGCACCCCAGCCTTACCGACACCTGCTGACCTGGCCGCCTGCCTCCTCCCCAGCTCCATGGCCTGCTCCTCGTATGTGGTTAGGCGCTGAAGCATGGCATGCCCACCACCAGTCCACTGGAGCTCCTGGCTATTGTGCTCTGTTTTTGCCTGCAGAACAGAGAAGAGCATTTATTGGGGCTGATCGCTCATGTACTCTGCACACGCACGACGCACCCCAACCACAGTGGCCCATCTGAGGCCTCCAGCGGCTCCTGTCCACACTACTGGTGATCAGTCACCAGAAGATAGTACAGCTGCTCTCAACCCCCTGCCCCAAAGGCCACCTTGGACACATTCGGCATCCATCACTTTGAATAACACACGAATCTTGGAGCCCATGGCAAGGTGGCACAACTAGATGCAGCACCGAGGCCAGCAGATGGCTCTTGGCCACGACACCTTGAAGCTCCCCTTCCACCATCTCATCACCATCAATAAGACATGTGTTGGAGTTCTGAGTATGTGTCTAGCTGCCTCCCCTGCAGGTTGCCCTCAGACTACTCAAATGCGACAAACACCAACATATGCTGCGGGGAGAACCCATCTTCTCCTCAACCACTAAGGCAGATGTAAGCATGGTCACTATCTGTTTGCCCACCCAGCGTGTGCCAAATTCCCAATGCAGTAACGACACTAAGACGTGGTGGGGCGGGTGCCTCAAAGGCTAAGGCTACCTGCTGGGTAAAATGGCCAAGGCTGACATGGTACTCACCCTTCCAGAGCACAACAAATTATTGAAGCGCTTGCGGCACTGTGTTCCTGTGCGCCGCACAGCATCTTGAGATCTAACAGCCTCCGCCACCTCCTGCCAGGCCTGATTGGTCACGTGAGGGGCCCTCCTCCTCCCATCCTCGGGAAACAACACCTCCCGATGTTTAGACACCTCTTCCAGGAGGGCAGTGAGGCAGGCATTGGAGAACCGAGGGGCACATTGGACCCCCGCTGGCCTAACCTGCAGCCTGCCCCCCTCCTCCTCCTGCTCTGCCCTCAAATCATGTCCTGCCCTATGAGTGGCCATGGTGAACAGACTAAAGGAGGCAGCCTGGCCGTTCTTTATGCAGACTGCCGGTTCACCATTGGAATCGGTGGTCTGAACACGCCCGCCGCCAATTGGATTTTCCCGATGTACACGGGAGTCGCAAACCCACAGGGCAGGCCTTAATTGGCCCACCCGCGCAAAATAGTGGCACGGCACGTTCCGCCGGTGGCAATCGGCTCCACGCCCTCTGCCAAGTCAGTTCGGCCTGCCCGCTCATCAAGGGCAAAATTCAGCCCCACTGCCCTTGATTTATACTGTGCCTGACTTGCACTGTGCTGATTTACACTGTGCTGACTTGCACTGTGCTGACTTACACTGTGCTGATTTACACTGTGCTGATTTACACTGTGCTGATTTACACTGTGCTGATTTACACTGTGTTGACTTGCACTGTGCTGATTTACACTGTGCTGACTTGCACTGTGCTGATTTACACTGTGCTGATTTACACTGTGCTGACTTGCACTGTGCTGATTTACACTGTGCTGATTTACACTGTGCTGATTTACACTGTGCTGATTTACACAGTACCTGATTTACACTGTGCTTATTTACACTGTGCTGACTTGCACTGTGCTGACTTACACTGTGCTGATTTACACTGCGCCTGATTTACACTGTGCTTATTTACGCTGTGCTGACTTGCACTGTGCTGATTTACACTGTGCTGACTTGCACTGTGCTGACTTACACTGTGCTGACTTACACTGTGCTGACTTACACTGTGCTGATTTACACTGTGCTGACTTGCAATGTGCTGACTTGCACTGTGCTGATTTACACTGTGCTGATTTACACAGTGCCTGATTTACACTGTGCTGATTTACACTGTGCTGATTTACACAGTGCCTGATTTACACAGTGCCTGATTTACACTGTGCTGATTTACACTGTGCTGACTTGCACTGTGCTGACTTACACTGTGCTGGTTTACACAGTGCCTGATTTACACTGTGCTGATTTACACTGTGCAGATTTACACAGTGCCTGATTTACACTGTGCTTATTTACACTGTGCTGACTTGCACTGTGCTGACTTACACTGTGCTGATTTACACTGTGCTGATTTACACTGTGCTGATTTACACTGTGCTGACTTGCACTGTGCTGACTTGCACTGTGCTGATTTACACTGTGCTGATTAACACTGTGCTGATTTACACTGTGCCTGATTTACACTGTGCTTATTTACACTGTGCTGACTTGCACTGTGCTGACTTACACTGTGCTGATTTACACTGTGCTGATTTACACTGTGCTGATTTACACTGTGCTGACTTGCACTGTGCTGACTTGCACTGTGCTGATTTACACTGTGTTGATTTACATTGTGCTGACTTACACTGTGTTGATTTACACTGCGTTGATTTACACCGTGTTGATTTACACCATGCTGACTTACACCGTGCTTACACCGTGCTGACTTACAGCATGCTGACTTACACCGTGCTGACTTACACCGTGCTGACTTACACCGTGCTGTTTTACACTGTGTTGATTTACACTGTGTTGATTTACACCGTGCTGACTTACACTGTGCTGACTTACACTGTGCTGACTTACTCTGTGCTGACTTACTCTGTGCTGATTTACACCGTGCTGACTTACACCGTGCTGACTTACACTCTGCTGACTTACACTGTGCTGACTTACTCTGTGCTGATTTACACTGTGCTGACTTACACTGTGCTGAGTTACAATCTGCTGACTTACACCGTGCTGACTTACACTGTGCTGATTTACACTATGTTGATTTACACTGTGTTGATTTACACTGTGTTGACTTACACTGTGCTGACTTACACTGTGCTGATTTACACTCTGCTGACTTACACTGTGCTGACTTACACTCTGCTGACTTACACTGTGCTGACTTACTCTGTGCTGATTTACACTGTGCTGATTTACACTGTGCTGACTTAATCTGTGCTGTTTTACACCGTGCTGACTTACACCGTGCTGACTTACACTCTGCTGACTTACACTGTGCTGACTTACTCTGCGCTGATTTACACTGTGCTGACTTACACTGTGCTGATTTACACCGTGCTGACTTACACTCTGCTGACTTACACCGTGCTGACTTATACCGTGCTGACTTACACTCTGCTGATTTACACTGTGCTGATTTACGCTGTGCTGATTTACACTGTGCTGATTTACACTATGCTGATTTACACTGTGCTGACTTACACCGTGCTGACTTACACCATACTGACTTACACTCTGCAGACTTACACTCTGCTGATTTACACCGTGCTGACTTACACCGTGCTGACTTACACCGTGCTGACTTACACTCTGCTGACTTACACTGTGCTGACTTACTCTGTGCTGACTTACTCTGTGCTGATTTACACTGTGCTGACTTACACTGTGCTGAGTTACACTCTGCTGACTTACACCGTGCTGACTTACACTGTGCTGATTTACACTATGTTGATTTACACTGTGTTGATTTACACTGTGTTGATTTACACCGTGCTGACTTACACTGTGCTGATTTACACTCTGCTGACTTACACCGTGCTGACTTACACTCTGCTGACTTACACTGTGCTGACTTACTCTGTGCTGATTTACACTGTGCTGATTTACACTCTGCTGACTTACACCGTGCTGACTTACACTCTGCTGATTTACACTGTGCTGACTTAATCTGTGCTGATTTACACCGTGCTGATTTACACCGTGCTGACTTACACTCTGCTGACTTACACTGTGCTGACTTACTCTGTGCTGATTTACACTGTGCTGACTTACACTGTGCTGATTTACACCGTGCTGACTTACACTCTGCTGACTTACACCGTGCTGACTTACACCGTGCTGACTTACACTCTGCTGATTTACACTGTGCTGATTTACACTGTGCTGATTTACACTGTGCTGATTTACACTGTGCTGACTTACACCGTGCTGACTTACACCATACTGACTTACACTCTGCAGACTTACACTCTGCTGATTTACACCGTGCTGACTTACACCGTGCTGACTTACACCGTGCTGACTTACACTGTGCTGATTTACACTGTGCTGACTTACACCGTGCTGACTTACACCATACTGACTTACACTCTGCAGACTTACACTCTGCTGATTTACACTGTGCTGATTTACACTGTGCTGATTTACACTATGTTGATTTACACTGTGTTGATTTACACTGTGTTGATTTACACCGTGCTGACTTACACTGTGCTGATTTACACTCTGCTGACTTACACCGTGCTGACTTACACTCTGCTGACTTACACTGTGCTGACTTACTCTGTGCTGATTTACACTGTGCTGATTTACACTCTGCTGACTTACACCGTGCTGACTTACACTCTGCTGATTTACACTGTGCTGACTTAATCTGTGCTGATTTACACCGTGCTGATTTACACCGTGCTGACTTACACTCTGCTGACTTACACTGTGCTGACTTACTCTGTGCTGATTTACACTGTGCTGACTTACACTGTGCTGATTTACACCGTGCTGACTTACACTCTGCTGACTTACACCGTGCTGACTTACACCGTGCTGACTTACACTCTGCTGATTTACACTGTGCTGATTTACACTGTGCTGATTTACACTGTGCTGATTTACACTGTGCTGACTTACACCGTGCTGACTTACACCATACTGACTTACACTCTGCAGACTTACACTCTGCTGATTTACACCGTGCTGACTTACACCGTGCTGACTTACACCGTGCTGACTTACACTGTGCTGATTTACACTGTGCTGACTTACACCGTGCTGACTTACACCATACTGACTTACACTCTGCAGACTTACACTCTGCTGATTTACACTGTGCTGATTTACACCGTGCTGACTTACACTGTGCTGATTTACACTGTGCTGATTTACACTGTGCTGATCTACACTGTGCTGGCTTACACTGTGCTGACTTACACTGTGATGACTTACACTGTGCTGATTTGCACTGTGCCAATTCACAATATGCCTGGCTTACACTGTGCCAAATTATGTTGTGCTTGATTTACTCTGTACTGATTTACAATGTGCCTGGTTTACACTGTACTTGCTTTACACTGTACTTGCTTTACACCGTGCAAATTTACAATGTGCCTGATTTACACTGGGCCAATTAACACTGTGCTTGATTTGCACTGTGCAACTTTACACAGTGCCTTATTTTCACTGTGCCAAATTTATACTTTGCTATTTTATACAGTGCTTGATTTACACTCTGCCAATTTACATTGTGCCTGATTTACACTGGGCAGAATTTTCTCCATCCTGGGCGGGCGGTCCCGACCAAATCTCCGGCGGGTGAGGAGCCAATCCCCAGCGGAGAAGCGGGCTCCGCCGCCATTTTACATGGGTGGGCCAATTAAGGCCCACCCAGCATGACGTCTGGTGGGAAGCGTTATGCGCTCCCTGTGCGGGCAGGGGTGGGGGGGAATTCCCCAAATGCGAGAGAGCGCACATCTCCCTGAGGCTAAGTGCTGCCTCAGGGAGATCGCTGACAGTTCTATAAACATTAAAAATAGAAAATAAATAAAATCCTTAACATGTCCCCCTCATGTGACAATGTCACACCAGATGGGGCATGTTAATAAATTTCACTAAAACTTTGTTAAACTTTTTAAATCCCAACATGAAACCTCATCCTGCCGCTGGATGAGGTTTCATGTTTTCTCTATTCCCCGCCGGGGTTCCTGGCCTGCCCACCAACCTTAAGGTTGGACAGGCAGGTCCTTTAATTGTTCTAATGATCCTGTCAATGGCTGGCCCGCAGCTGATTTTGCTGTGCTCCCGCCTTCCTGAAGATTTAAGTGGGGCGGGATGACGCCGGGGGTTCCTCCCGATGTCATCCTGTGTCATTTTGCACATCGGCGAGCGGGCCCCGCCCTCTGCTCGCCAACAGCAAAATTCAGCCCACTGTGCCTGATTTACACTGTGCCTGATTTACACTGTGCCTGATTTACAATGTGACTGACTTACACTGTGCCTGATTTACACTGTGCCTGATTTACACTGTGCCTGATTTACACTGTGCCTGATTTACAATGTGACTGATTTACACTGTGCCTGATTTACACTGTGCCTGATTTACACTGTGCCTGATTTACAATGTGACTGACTTACACTGTGCCTGATTTACACTGTGCCTGATTTACACTGTGCCTGATTTACAATGTGACTGATTTACACTGTGCCTGATTTACACTGTGCCTGATTTACACTGTGCCTGATTTACAATGTGACTGTGCCTGATTTACACTGTGCCTGATTTACAATGTGACTGACTTACACTGTGCCTGATTTACACTGTGCCTGATTTACACTGTGCCTGATTTACACTGTGCCTGATTTACACTGTGCCTGATTTACAATGTGACTGATTTATACTGTGCCTGATTTACACTGTGCCTGATTTACACTGTGCCTGATTTACAATGTGACTGATTTACAATGTGACTGATTTACACTGTGGCTGATTTACAATGTGACTGATTTCCACTGTGCCTGATTTACAATGTGACTGATTTACAATGTGACTGATTTACACTTTGCCTGATTTACAATGTGACTGGTTTACAATGTGACTGATTTCCACTGTGGCTGATTTGCACTGTGCCAATTTGCAACGTGCCAATTGACACTGTGCATTCTTTATACTGTTCCTGAATCACACTGTGCTTGTTTTACACTGTGCCTGATTTACACTATGCTGATTTACACTGTGCTTGATTTACACTGTGCCAATTTACAATGTGCCTGGTTTACACTGTGACAATTTACAATCTGCCTGGTTTTCCCTGTGCCAATTTATACTGTGCTTGATTTACACTGTGCCAATTTACAATGTGCAAGATTTCTACTGTGCCAATTAACACTGCTTTATTTGCACTGTGCTGATTTACACTGCGTCTGATTTACACTGTGGTTTATTTTCACTGTGTCAATTTTCAATGTGCTTGATAAACGGTGCCAACTTAAACCGTGCCTGATTACACTGTGCCAATTTATAGTGTGCCAACTTACACTGTGCCAGATTCATACTGTGCCAAGTTACAGTGTGCCTGGTTTACTCTGTGCCTGATTTTCACTGTTCCAATTTACGCTGTGCCTGACGTACGCTGTGCCTGATTTACACTTTGCCTGATTTACACTGTGGCTGATTTACATTGTGGCAATTTCCCTTGTGCCAATTCACACTGTGACTGGTTAACACTATGCCAATTAGCACTGTGCCTGTTTTACACTGTGCCAATTAACACTCTGCCTGATTGGCACTGTGCCTCAATTACATTGTGCCTTGCTTACTCTGTGCTTGATTTACACCATGCAAATTTACAATGTATTGATTTACACTGTGTCAATTTACACTGTGCCAGTTTACACTGTGCCTGTTTTACACAGTGCCTGATTTAGACTGCCTGGCTTACACTGTGCCTGACTTACACACTGCTTGATTTACACTGTGCCAATTCATCCTGTGCCTAATTTTCACTGTGCCAGTTTACACTGTGCCTGATTTACACTGAGTCAATTTACAATGTGCCTGATTTACACTGTGCCTGATTTACGGTGCCAGTTTGCAATTTGCCTGGTTCACACAGAGCCAATTTGCCGTCTGCTTGATTTACACTGTGCCTGATTTACACAGTGCCTGGTTTACACTGTGCCCAATTTGCATTGTGCCAATTTACATTGTGCCTGATTTACACTATGCTGATTTACACAGTGCCTGATTTATACCGCGCCTGATTTACACTGTGCCAATTTACAACGTGTCAATTGACACTGTGCCTTCTTTACACTGTTCCTGAATCACACTGTGCTTGTTTTCCACTGTGCCAGATTTACACTATGCTGATTTACACTGTGCTTGATTCACACATGCCAATTTACAATGTGCCTGGTTTACACTGTGCCAATTTACACTGTGCTTGATTTATCCTGTGCCAATTTACAATGTGCCTGGTTTACACTGTGCCAATTAACACTGTGCTTTATTTACACTGTGCTGATTTACGCTGTGCCTGACTTACACTGTGCCTGACTTACACTGTGCCTGACTTACACTGTGCCAGATTTACTCTGTGCCTGACTTACACTGTGCCAGATTTTCACTATGCCTGACTTACACTGTGCCAGATTTACACTGTGCCTGACTTACACTGTGCCAGATTTTCACTATGCCTGATTTTCACTGTGCCTGATTTACACTGTGCCTGACTTACACTGTGCCTGACTTACACTGTGCCAGATTTACACTGTGCCTGACTTACACTGTGCCAGATTTTCACTATGCCTGATTTACACTGTGCCTGATTTACACTGTGCCTGACTTACACTGTGCCAGATTTTCACTATGCCTGATTTTCACTGTGCCTGATTTACACTGCATCTGATTTACAGTGTGCCAGGTTTTCACTGTGCCTGATTTACACTGCAGTTGATTTTCACTGTGCCAATTACAATGTGTTTGATTTACACTGTGCCAACTTACACCGTGCCTGATTTGCACTGTGCCAATTTACAGTTTGCTAATTTACATTGTGCCAGGTTTATACTATGCCAATTTGAACGTGCCTGGTTTACTTTGTGCCTGATTTTCACTGTTCCAAATTACAATGCGCCTGACTTATGCTGTGCCTGATTTAAATGTGCCTCATTTACACTGTGCCTGATTTATACCATGCCAGGTTTACACTCTGCCAATTAACACTCTACTTTACTTACATTATGCCCGATTTGCATTGTGCCAACTTACACTGTGCCTGATTTACACTATGCTGATTTACACTGTGCCTGATTTACACTATGCTGATTTACATTGTGCCTGATTTACACTATGCTGATTTACACTGTGCCTGATTTACACTATGCTGATTTACATGGTGCCTGATTTACACTATGCTGATTTACATGGTGCCTGATTTACACTATGCTGATTTACATTGTGCCTGATTTACACTATGCTGATTTACATTGTGCCTGATTTACACTATGCTGATTTACACTGTGCCTGATTTACACTGGGCCAATTTACATTGTGCCTGATTTACACTATGCTGATTTACACTGTGTCTGATTTACACAGTGCCTGATTTACACTATGCTGATTTACACTGTGCCTGATTTACACTGGGCCAATTTACATTGTGCCTGATTTACACTATGCTGATTTACACTGTGTCTGATTTATACCGCACCTAATTTACACTGTGCCAATTAACAATGTGCCTGATTTCCGCTGTAGCTGATTTGCACTGTGCCAATTTACAACGTGTCAATTGACACTGTGCCTTCTTTACACTGTTCCTGAATCACACTGTGCTTGTTTTCCACTGTGCCAGATTTACACTATGCTGATTTACACTGTGCTTGATTCACACGTGCCAATTTACAATGTGCCTGGTTTACACTGTGCCAATTAACACTGTGCTTTATTTACACTGTGCTGATTTACACTGTGCCTGACTTACACTGTGCCTGATTTACACTGTGTTTGATTTTCACTGTGCCTGATTTACACTGTTGTTGATTTTCACTGTGCCAATTCCAATGTGTTTGATTTACACTGTGCCAACTTACACCATGCCTGATTTGCACTATGCCAATTTACAGTTTGCCAATTTACATTCTGCCAGGTTTATACTATGCCAATTTAGAATGTGCATGGTTTAATCTGTGCCTGATTTTCACTGTTCCAAATTACAATGTGCCTGATTTACACTGTGCTTGATTTACACTGTGCCCAATTTACAAAGTGCCAATATACACTGTGCTGATTTATGCTGTGCCTGATTTACACTGTGGCTGATTTACACAGTGGCAATTTTCTTGTGCTGATTTACAAAGTGCTTGATTTTCATGGTGCCAATTCACACTGTGACTGGTTAACACTTTGCCAATTAGTACTGTACCTGTTTTACACTGTGCCAATTAACACTCTGCCTGACTTACACTGTGCCAATTTACTCTCTGTCTGATGTACACAGTGCCAATTTACACTGTGACTGATTTACAATGTGCCTGATTTATACCGTGCCTGATTTATACTGTGCCAATTTACTATGTTCTTGATTTTGACTATGGCTAATATACTGTGCCACTTCACAACTTTCCTGCTTTACACTGTGTCTAATTTATACTGTGCTGATTTTCAATGTGCCTGATTTACACTGCGCTCATTCACATTGTGCCTGGTTTACGCTGTGCCAATTTACACTGCTTTATTTACACTATGTCTAATTTACACTGTGTCTGATATACACTGTGCATGATTTACACTGTGCCTGATTTACACTGTGCCTGACTTACACTTTGCCAATTAACACTGTGTCTTGTTTATACTGTGCCAGAAACACACTGTGCTTGTTTTACACTGTGCCTGACTCACACTTTGCCAATTAACACTGTGTCTTGTTTACACTGTGCCAGAATCATACTGTGCCTTATTTACACTGTGTTGATTTACACTGTGCCTGATTTACACTGTGCCAATTAACACTGTGTTTTATTTAAACTGTGCCTGATTTACACTGTGCTGATTTACAATGTGCTGATTTACAATGTGCCAGTTTATAATATGCCTGGTTTACACTTTGCCAACTTACAGTGTGCTTTATTTACATTATGCCTGATTTACACTGTTCCTGATTTGCACTGTGCCTGATTTACAATGTGCCTAATTTACACTGTGCCAATTAACACTGTGCTTGATTTACCATGTGCTACTTTACATTGTGCCTTATTTTTTTTGTGCCAATTTACACTGTGGCTGATTTGCCCTGTACTTGATTTAGACCGTGCCAATTTACACTGTGCCTGATTTACACTGTGCCAATTAACACTGTGCCTGATTTACACTGTGCCAATTAACACTGACTTACACTGATTTACACTGTGTCTGATTTACACTTCCAGTTTACACTCTGCCTGATTTACACTGTGCCAATTTACAATCTGCCACTTTTCACCAAGCCTTCCTATTCGATATCTAGCTTGTAGCAAACAAGATATTGCCCGTGAGGCTGATGCTGATGCTGAGCATCTGTTCTCAAAGCCTCCTCTCGATCATAGGCAAAGTGATGGAAGGCGTCACTGACAGTGCTCTCAAGCAGCATTTACAAAGCAATAACCTGTTCACTGTCGCTCAGTTTCATTTCCACTAGGGCCACTCAACTCTAGACTTCATTACAACTTTGGTCCAAACAAGGATAAAAGAGCTGAACTCCCGAGGTGAGTTGAGAGTAATAGCCCTTGACATCAAGGCCACATTTGACTGAGTGGCATCAAGGAGCCCTAGTAATACTGGAGTCAATGGAAATCAGTGGGAAAACTCTCCATTGGTTAAAGTCATGCTTAGCAAATCGGAAGATGGCTGTTGGAGACCAATCATCTCTGTCCCAGGACATCACTGCAAGAGTTTCTCGGGGTAGTGTCCTCGCCCAACTATCTTCAGCTGCTTCATCGATGACCTTCCTTCCATCATAAGGTCAGAAGTGAAGATGTCCGCTGATGATTGCACAATGTTCAGCACCATTTGTCACTCCTCAGAAGCAGTCCATATCCAAATGCAGCAAGACCTGGAAAATATCCAGACGTGGGCTAAGAAGTGGCAAGTAACATTTGCACCATACAAGTGCCAGGCAATGATCATCTCCATCTCCAACCATCACCCTTGACATTCAATGGCATTACCATCACTGAATCCCGCAGTATCAACATCTTGGGGGTTGCCATTGACCAGAAGCTGAACTGGACTAGCCATATAAATATCATGACCACAAGAAAAGGTCAGAGGCTAGGAATTGTGCGATGAGTATCTCATCTCCTGACTCCTCAAAACATGTCCACCATCTACAAGGCACAAATCAGGAGTGTGATGGAATACTCTACACCATCTGGATGAGTGCAGCTCCAACAACACTCAAGAGTCTTGACACAATCCAGCACAAAGCAGCCCACTTGATCAGTACTCCATTTGCAGTGTTCAATGGTTTGTTTCACCTGTGATTGATTATGCGAGTCAAGAAACTGATATTTGTACATTTGTTTGATTGCATTATCCTATTGGGGGGCTGGAGAGTTAGGAAATCTGAAAAAGTTCTAGAAAGGATCTGGGCTCTGAGCTGTAAGCATGTGTATTGAAACTCCTGTAAGTTCTGAGATATTTTGAAAGTTGTTGGATTTAGAACTAGAGTCATCTCTGCATTGTTCTGAGATAAATAAAATGTATGGAAACCCAGTGAATGCATAATAACAATTGTCCAAGAGGATGGTTGTGAGAACTTAATTTTACCAGCTGCAGAACAATTTCTTTCTTCGTCGGGAGACCCTCCCATTTTGTGGGAGCAATGGATTTTGAGGTTGAAGACCTTCCTGCTTGCAAGGGGATGGGCAGTCTGGATGTAGCAGCAATCCATAAGAAAATTACACTTGTACATTGTCTTTGAGCAGAAGTCGAGCGAATATTCGAGTAGCTCACTAAAGACATGTTTACATTTGATACAGCTCCTGACCTCATTACAGCCTTGGTTCAAACATGGACAAAACAGTGGAACTCCCGAGGTGAGGTGAGTGACTGCCCTTGACATCAAGGCCGCATTTGACCGAGTGTGGCATCAAGGAGCCCTAGCAAAACTGGAGTCAATGGGAATCCACTCTCCGCTGGTTGAAATCATACCGAGCACAAAGGAAGGTGGTTGTGGTTGTTGGAGGTCAATCATCTCAGTTCCAGGACATCACTGCAGGAGTTCCTTAGGGAAGTGTCCTCGGCCCAACCATCTTCAGCTGCCTCATCGATGACTTTCCTTCCATTATAAGGTCAGAAGTGGGGATGTTCACTGAATATTGCACAATGTTCAGCACCATTCGCGACTCCTCAAATACTGAAGCAGCCCATGTCCAATTGCAGCAAGACCTGGATAATATCCAAGCTTGGGCTGACAAGTGGCAAGTAACATTTGTACCACACAAGTGCCAGGCAATGACTATCTCCAACAAGAGAGAATCTAACCATAGCCCCTTGACATTCAGTGGCATTACCATTGCTGAATCCCCCACTATCGACATCCTGGGGGTTACCATTGACCAGAAGCTGAACTGGACTGGCCATATAAATACAGGGCAGCAAGAGCAGGTCAGGGGCTAGGAATCCTGTGGTGAGTAACTCACGTCCTGACTCGCCAAAGCCTGTCCTCCATCTACAAGGCACAAGTCAAGAGTGTGATGAAATACTCTCCACTTGCCTGGATGAGTGCAGCTCCAACAACCCTCAAGAAGCTTGACACCATCCAGGACAAAACAGCCCGCTTGATTGGCACCACATCCACAAACATTCACTCCCTCCACCACCGCCAGCAGTGTGTGCCATCTACAAGATGCAGTAACTCACCAAGACTCCTTCGACAGCACCTCCCAAACCCATGACCACTACCATCCAGAAGGGCAAGGACAGCAGATAGATGGGAACACCACCACCTGGAAGTTCCCCTCCAAGCAACTCACCACCCTGACTTGGAAATATATCGCCGTTCCTTCACTGTCACTGGGTCAAAATCCTGGAACTCCCTTCCTAACAGCACTGTGGGTACACCTACACCATATGGGCTTCAGTGATTCAAGAAGACAGCTCACTACCACCTTCTCAAGGGCAACTAGTGCTGGGCAATAAATGCTGGCCTAGCCAGTGAAACCCACATCCCATAAATGAATAAAGAAAAGCAATAAGTGCTCTTGTTAAAATACTTTGGGCCAAAGAAAAGTGTTATGATCAAACGATATACATTCTGTCAGGGATCCCAGGGAAATGGTGAGTCCATTAAACAATATGTGGCAGTGTTGTGGCAACTGGCTTTTACATGTCAATTTGGTACACTAGCCAATGAATGACTTGGTGACCAATTAATTGAAAAGACTTCAATTTCACGAATTAGGGAATGTCTCCTCATGGAGGATGATGATTTAACCTTGGAGAGACCCACGCCTTTGACAGTCCAAAATCGAATCTGACATTTTAGATTCCAAGAGGTTACACAGCTATGTTATATAGGTTATATAGCCTTAGACCTAGAGTTGCAACACACCTTGTCCAACCAGCTCAATTGTAAGGGTTATGGACAAGGATATCTCAGCAATCTCATCAACACGTGCCTCATCACATTCACATACCTTCAAACTGTGCCCAAATTGTGGAAAAGTTCATCGAGTCACAACGTCCTGTCCAGCTCGAGGGGGAAAAAGTGCAACTTACGCTTCAAGTGGAACCATTTTGCCCAGATGTGTGAGTCTTCGAAGAAGAAGACTTAATCGGTTTGACACAGTGAAGACTCTTTTCCTGACAGTGAGGCACAGCATGTACGTACCATCAGAAACAGTAAAAGACCAGACCACTTTATGGAGCACTCAGTCGAGATCACAGGCATCCCAGTGTCGCTTCTCATCGATGATGGCATGAATGGAACTATTTTGAATGACAACCTTCGCTCTCAGTATTTTTCATAATTTCCTCTCACTCCTGCGATTGACGCTCTTCAAGCTTATGACAACTTTATCATTCCAGTTTCGGGAACAATCTCAGCTCCGGTCTATTACAAAAACATCACCCTAGACAGGTTCATGTTCTATGTAACTAAAGCCTTGTGTGGGTAAGCCTTTTTGATAGATTTGGTTTCAAACTTGCAGATTCCATTGGAGCACACATTAACATGATTGACAGAATCTGTACATGGCGGTATGACCTGTCAGATTTGGGGAGATCAGTGAGTACCATCATGCTCCTCATGTTGACACAGTTTCTACCAGTTTCACAAAATTTGGGGCAGTTGCCATTTGTAATCCATGCCAAAGTGTCACAGGAGCTGAAATGACTAGAAGGATTGTATCATTCAGCGAATCGACTCATCACTATGGATATCAAACCTAGTCTTTGCACAATGAAAAAATGGCAAACTTAGACTATGTGTTGACCTTAAGGTGGTCAAAAAGCTATCCTTCCGGACAAATGTCCACTTCCTACAATCCAAGAACTGTCAACATCATTTTGTGACTCCACAGTCTTCACAAAGCTTGATATGTGATGGAGCTATGTTCAGAAGCCTTTAGAAGAGGAAAGATGATATCTTGCTCATGAAGTTGTGTTTCCGTGCTGTAGCATACTCAATGGACTAAGTTCAGCATCTAGCACCTTCCAGCCAATTGTGTCTTCTGTCTTCTCAGGCGTTGAGGAACGCTCAACCTATTTGATGAGATTGTTGCTCACTCAACTTGCACAATACAATTTGACGCTCAACAAGGATAAGTGTATATTCGTGACACCCGAGATTGACTTCCTATGGTACAGGCAGCTGGAGTAAAACCTACACTCAATGACATCAAAGCTATTTATGTTCTTTGACACTGTCTAATGTGAAAGAGTTGGCATCATTCCTCGGTACTGCCAACTTTATCACTAATTTGTTCCTAAGTACACAGAGATTGCATAGCCCCTTCAGAAGCTGCTGTGCAAAGATGCACAATGGGATTGTACAATCACACAGGCAACAATGTTTGAAACATTACAGGTGAAGATAGCATCTCCACCAGTCCTCACACATTTCAGCCCACATGCAGAAACATGTCACAACAGATGTGTCAGGAAATGCATTTGGAGCTGTACTCTCACAGTACATGGAAGGAAGCAAAGAGCCAATTGCTTAGGCATCACGCCTGTTGTCAGAAACTGAATGTAAATACTCTATTAGGGAGCGGGAAGCACCAGCCTTCATAGGCACGTATATCTCTATGGTAGAAAGTTCACCCTCCACACCAATCACCAAGCATTGACTACATTGTTGTCGACGTGAGGGTCAGGTCATTGACCCCCATGCATCCATGATCAGATTGTCTTCATCAGTATAACTTTGAGGTTGAGTACCTTGCAGATTCACACAATCAAGTAGCTGACATGCTTAGCCGTATTACTATCGCAGACAGCGTCAATGATAATGAAGCAACTTGCGATGTTGAAGGTGATGTGATCATGGTGACTTCGCACATGACCACGTAACCTTTGTTACACAAGAGGAGCCGGAGGCTGAATTGACAAGAGAAAGTAAGCCAGTCCCTAAAAACTGAATGGCCTCATGAAATAGAGGAAGAACAGATTCCGTACTATAGAGTACACAATTAACTCACATTCTTTGGTGATAACTGTATTGAACGCAGAACTCAAGTGGTTATCCCAAAGGCACAACGGAAATATGTATTGCCCATGAAGGACATCCAGATGTTGTTAAGATGAAACAATGATCCCAAGAAGCAGTCCAAGGGCTGGCAATAGATCGCTGCATAGAAAGGTTCATTAGAAGCTGTGTGGCTTGTACACACAGTTAGAAAGCTGTTAAACTATGTCCCACACCTCTTCTACCAACCTCATGGCCAACAAAACCACAACAACAGCTCCAAATAGATATTTTTGGAGAGCTGCAAGTGGCCCCTAGCAATCACTTGTTGTTCATGATCTACACAGTAAATGGTCAGAAATCACAACAACAAATTCCATATCCACCACTTCGGTCATTGACATTCTAGACAAGTTGTTAACAAAGTGGGGCTTGTCAGAGACTATCGCTACAGACAATGGAGCGCCTTTGTTTCCAGTCAGTTCACGGAGTTCCTAGCAAGTTATGGAAATCATCACCAGGGATGAATCACCTGGATGAGTGCCGCTCCAACAACATTCAGGAAGCACGACACCATCCAGGACAAAGCAGCCCAGCTGATTGGCACCCCATCCACAAACATTCACTCCTTCCACCACTGACGCACAGTAGCAGCAGTATGTACCATCTACAAGATGCACTGCAGGAACTCACCAAGGCTCCTTTGACAGCACCTTCCAAACCCATGACCACTGCCATCTAGAAGGACAAGGATAGATGGGAACACCACCACCTGAAAGTTCCCCTCAAAGCCACTCACCATTCTGACTTGGAAATACATCACCATTCCTTCACTGTCGCTGGGTCAAAATCCTGGGACTCCCTCTCTATCAGCACTGTGAGTGTATCTACACCACAGGGACTGCAGCGTTTCAAGAAGGCAGTTCACTACCACCTTCTTAAGGGTATTTAGGGATGGGCAATAAATGCTGGCCTAGCCAGCGATGCCCACATGGAAGAAGAAAAAAAGTCTATAATTGACGTTCCAGTTGGCCTGATTGACTTTGGTGATGAGAGAGTGAGAGGTATTTTAGGTTCTCATTCCTGAATCCCATTATGTGTGTGTGTGTGTCTGTGTGTGGATGAGTGTACATGTTTCTGTGGATATGTGCATGTGTGTGCTTGCATGTGAGTATGTGCGTGTGTGTATTATGTGCATGAGTGCATGTCCTGCATGTCTGTGTATGTATGTGCACCTGTGCATGTGCAGAATTGTGTGTCTAAGTCTGTGTATGTTCCTCTAAATACATTTGTGTCTGTATGGATATAATCACATGTGTGTGTAATTGCACACGTTTGTGTACATGTGCATCTGTGTGTGTGTGTATTTGTGTGTATGTGTAATTGTTTGCTAGTGTATGCATATGCATTGGACAAGAAAGGATAAGACTTGGTTGTAATATCTATATCAATAGTCATTGCTGAGGCCCATACACTGACTCACACACATGCACTGGACAGGGAACACCCACCTGTAGCCTCGTGGCAACGTGCTGCATTGTCATCGCCTGAGATTTACTGCCAGCTTTGACCAGCTAACTGAGTCATGAGGAAGAATCAAATCCAGTGCAGAACCATTACAGAAAGCTCAGTTTCACACTGTATAGTGAAAGTCCTCTCTCACCCACCTATTTCCACAGTGACCTGACTTTAAAAGATTTTGGTGGCTTTATGTCTGTTTCTTGCAATCGTACAAACAGTGTTTGAACATATTGATAATATCGTGTAGCTATGATCCTTGAAGTGACATCATGTGGCACCTCTGCCATGTCTGCCTATTGGGCTCACCACCGTTTCCATGGAAAGAGGCGGCAATATCGAACCTCACCACATTTCGCTTTTCACTCTTAAGTTAATTGAAAATGGTTGAATCAGTTAATGCTTTTGGGTTTGGCCAAATTTTACGGCAACATCATTTACAACAAAGACAAGCTGCCATGTTTCCCCTTGGCAAGGGACCTCACAGCAGTGGGTGTCTAATCACATTGAAACACCTCGGCAATATGTGCTGACGTCGGGTGGTCAGGGAGGAGTTAAGATGCATGTGAGAGGCTGGAATGCTGTAAAGACACAGTTTGCCAGAAGGTCACCTGCGAGAACACAGCAGAGAATTGAAGCCTTGTGTTTTAGGAGTGTCGGAGCTGGGTTGAGGATTACCCTGCAGGCAGACCATCCTCACATGATGAGGTCATGCAGCCCGAAAAAGACTAAACAAGCAGCACTTAAAGTTACAGTGTTTTTCCAGCTTCTTCTAAAATTACAAGAGAAAAATGTGCCTGAGATGAATTCTAACAATCAAAAGGATTGGTATTAATTTCATCCTGTGCAGCAGCACCTTAAACATTCCGTGCCAGTTCCGTATATTTGATAATTTGACCAAAACCATTATCATGATCATTAGAAACAATGAACAGAGCGAAACATTGCAAATTTATCTGCAAAATCATGATGCAAAGCAACTGGAAGAAATCAACAAATATGCTGAGTTCTCGGTGTTTTTTGTGTGTGAATTCAGTTCTCATCAAAGTGAGGAATTTTATTGCAGGCACCCCGTGGAGTCCCATATTCTCCCAGGGCAGGTACAGCACAGGATTAGATACAGATTAAAGCTCCCTCTACACTGTTCCCATTAAACACTCCCAGGGCAGGTACAGCACAGGATTAGATACAGATTAAAGCTCTCTCTACACTGTTCCCATCAAACACTCCCAGGACAGGTACAGCACAGGATTAGATACAGATTAAAGCTCCCTCTACACTGTTCCCATCAAACACACCCAGGACAGGTACAACTCTTTATCATTGTTCACCTAACAGGAACGGGATTGGGATGGATCGACACTGTACAAATTTGTTTAGTGTTGAACCCTCATAGTGAGGGGAGAGTCATGCATTGATCACATAAGTTTGGGTTAGGTTTGAACTGAAACCCCAGTGTAAAGGCCAATGTCTCACTGGCTGACCTATCTAGTATCCTACTCCTCAAGGCATTAGGTTCCTCACATCCCTTTCCTTCATTTAGTTTTCCTGACTTGTTTGTTCCAGTTCCTGCATTTATTCTCCCATCTCACGCTCAGTTGTGCCCAGCTCCCACTTAGATAATCCCTTTCTCCCCCTTTCACTGTCCTACAAAGAGCTGCTGGGAAGCTACCATTTTGCTTACCAGACTTCTAAAATGTCATTTTATGCTCTGTTGTTTTCCCTGCCATGCACCCAGCTGGAATCGAATAACCATGGCTGGTTTGTGAACAACTCCATATTTCTTTATTAATTTATGGGATGTGGGCATCATTGCCTAAGCCATAATTTATTACCCATCCCTAATTGCCCTTGAGAAGGTGGTGGTGAGCTGCCTCCTTGAACCTCTGCGGTCCATGTGGTGTAGGTACACCCACAGTGCTGCTAGGGAGGGAGTTCCAGGATTTTGACCCAGCGACAGTGAAGGAACGGCGATATATTTCCAAGGCAGGGTGGTGAGTGACTTGGAGGGGAACTTCCAGGTGGTGGTGTTCCCATCTATCTGCTGCCCATGTCCTTCTAGATGGTAGTGGTCGTGGGTTTGGAAGGTGCTATCTAAGGAGCCTTGGTGAACTCTTGCAGCGCATCTTGTAGATGATACATAGTGCTGTTACTGTACGTCGGTGATGGAGGGAGTGAATGTTTGTGGATGTGGTGCCAATTAAGTGGGCTGCTTTATCCTGGATGGTGTCAAGCTTCTTGAGTGTTGTGGGAGCAGCACTCATCCAGGCAAGTGGAGAGTATTCCATCATAAGACTATAAGACCATAAGACATAGGAGCAGAAATTAGGCCATTCGGCCCATCGAGTCTGCTCCACCATTCAATCATGGCTGATAAGTTTCTCAACCCCATTCTCCCGCCTTCTCCCCGTAACCTTTGATCCCCTTACCAGTCAAGAACCTATCTATCTCGGTCTTAAATACACTCAATGACCTGGCCTCCACAGCCTTCTGTGGCAATGAATTCCATAGATTCACCACTCTCTGGCTGAAGAAGTTTCTCCTCATCTCTGTTCTATCACACTCCTGACTTGTGCCTTGTAGATGGTGGACAGGCTTTGGGGAGTCAGGAGGTGTGTTACTTGCCCCAGGATATACCCACCTTTGCTCCATATCCTTTTGATCCTTTGGACAACAAAAACCTATCAATCTGAATTAAAATTAACAATTGATCCAGCAAAATTGCCTTTCACAGAGGAGAGTTCCAAACTTCTACCAACCTTTTCGGGTAGAAGTGTTTCCTAATCACAGTGAACACAAATCTTGAGTGTTTCTGTGTTCCCACTGTCTGTCCTGAGACCCCTCCCCTGGTCATGTACAAACCCTTCCTGCAGGCCAGCGCGCTGTATTCTCAGCTGGTGTTGTGGGCTATCCATTGTGCTGATGAGGGTCTGATGGGGTCCTGGACTCCCACCTTGTGACTTCTTTGCTTTAACCAATCCCTATGTTACTGTCTCTATTACCTCCAGCTCCAGCAAGCAACGCCTACATGAAATACAAAGTTGTTGATTTGTCTTTGCGGAGCTGATGAATTTGCAGGTTTTTCCAGTATTTTCTGCTACAATTAGTATTACCTCCAAGGAGGAAAGAAATTAATGATGGGGCGGTTTTATGCCAAGATTGTTTTAATTCCAATTAACTTTTAGCTCACCATTGCTAGAATAAACTAGGCATGTGCCAAATTAATTTATTAATTCATTTATTGACAATATATCTAATTACATCGTATCACATTTCTTTTGAAGATAGAATACCTATCTCATTAATTAAAATTTAATTTATGCTACAGCTTCATTGGGCGATGGCATCACAGACACACAAATCATTACCTCAACCCCCTCGTTGATTCCCTGGAAATTCATCTCCACTATTTTACGCAAAGGAGAGGTGTCAGCTGTGGCTCAGTTCATAGCACCCTAGCCTTTGAATCAGAGGGTCGTGGGTTCATGTCCCACTCCCGGAAAACCAAGAACTGTGATTGTACTCAAAAGAGTTGCAATCTGTGACTGTTGATAACTCCAAAGAATTTTACGCAAAGGATAGTGAAATTCTCCTGTTGAGACAGGGTGTCAAGTGGAGCTTTCCAGACTGAGATTGATCGACTTTTGTTGGGTGAGAATATCAGGGGGTATGGAGCAAAGGCAGGACAATGGGGTCAAGATTTAGGCCTGATTGATTGGTGAAACAGACTCAAAGGGCTGAAGTTCCTATGAAGCTTTCAGAACTAAGAGTCAGTTGAGGCTGCCATGAGTCCCATTAATTCACATCCTCTTCATTTTGGGCAGAATTCAGCTGCATTCAATGTCAGAAACTCCACTTTAACGGTGTCAGTCTGCGAATGGATTCTCACTTTGCGAGATTAGTAACAAAGAACCAATTAACCAAGAACGTGTTAACTAAGGATGTGGTAACCAGAAAAAAGTTAATTTGGAAATGCTAACCAGGACTATCTTAAACGGAGGCATGTTAGCTAAACAAAAGCAGGAGCATCGTAATGAGGAAAGCAGCATGGTTTACCAAGACTGGCTAGAATGGGGAACCAGGAATGTGATAATGAGCTTGTATGAAGTTTAAAAACAAAAAGCTAAAAGCTACTGCGGATGCTGGAAATCCAAAACAAAAACAGAATTACCTGGAAAAACTCAGCAGGTCTGGCAGCATCGGCGGAGAAGAAATCAGTTAACGTTTTGAGCCTTCATGGCCCTTCGGCAGAACTGAAGCATAGTTAACTATGCTTCAGTTCTGCCGAAGGGCCATGAAGGCTCGAAACGTTAACTGATTTCTTCTCCGCCGATGCTGCCAGACCTGCTGAGTTTTTCCAGGTAATTCTGTTTTTGTATGAAGTTTATCCTGTTATTTTAATGCAAATTAAACTTTTTTAAAATTTGTTGCTAAAACGTGGGCTGGCGATCTTCACACTAGTATTCTCTAATAATTCACAGCTTAAATTAAACCCTTCCACCTTCCCTTCCTCTCTCCATTTCTTTTTCATTGTTATTCCTCTCTCCAATCTCAAATACTCTCTCCCTGTCCAATTTTTTCCTGTATCCCCCCCATCATGGTGGTTTTCCCTCTTTTCGTCTTCTCTGCCACACTCGGGGGTTGAATTTTTCATTCGAAGCAGCTGATTTTCAGTCAGCTGCCAGTTACGTGCCTACCTGTATGTCCCAGATGAGTTTTGGAACAAAATATCAGGTGAGGCAGGTTCAAAACCAATTTCTAAGCCGCAGAGCTAGGACAATAGCAATGTCGGAAGGAGTGAGAGAGGAGACAAATCAGGAGCCAGTAATCAGATGATGCCAAGCTTGGATTTTAAAAGCCATTAGTTTGTGAGTGAGAGAGGGAAGGGGCTTTACAGTTCTGATTTCTTCGGAGTAAGTGAGTTAGACTAGGAGGGGATGCAAGCAATCTCAGTCTTGACACATTGAGGATGCAGGTGTTAGGTGAGAAGATTCGAAGAAAGCAGAGGACCATGCGAGGATCACTGACCACTGCGGCATTAACAGAGACAAGAATGTGTTGAACAGAGTGGAGGCTAAACATAACTCTTCTTAAACTTGCTATATATTAATTATGGTAATAGGGATAATCTGATCATAAATTATGCAGATATAATTCAATTTGCTGTATGCAAATTAAATCGATTATGAAATGGGCTTTTTTCGAATAAGTCACAAACCCATAAGTCACAGTGTTATAATTCTTGACGGGTGAGTTGCCCATTTGATGAATTATGTAAATTTGATATAATTTGCATATGCAGATAAATGTGTCTGAAAAATAGAATTTATGGCATAACTCTCAAGTTTTTCTGTTAGATTTTGATGAACAAATTGTGGAACTCAGGAAAGATTTAGAGAAAATTTTCCCTTGCTGAGCAACATAATTGCAAATAGGGAATGTATGTATTTGGAGATCAAACATCCCCTAGAAATACCCCAATTCACAGCCTCTCCCCCAGAACTGCCTGATTCACACCCCACTGAATCAGCCCTCCCCAATCCTGGGGGGAGAAGCCTTTGTTTTTGTCCTTAACAAGAGATGGCTGAGCAGCGAATTTATGGAGATTAATAGATATTAACACACAAAAAGAAAAGAAAGACTTGCATTTCTATAGCACCTTTCATGGCCCCAGGACACCCTAAGTACTTTATAGCCAATAAAGCACTTTTGAAGTGTAATTTGTGCACAGCAAGCTCCCACAAACAGTAATGTGATAACAATCAGGTAATCTGTTTTCATGATGTGGGATGAGGGATAAACATTGATCAGGAAGAATTCCCCAGTGCTGCCCCTGCACCTTTTAGAACCCCCTGAGGGAACATATGGGACCTCAGTTAGTCATCCCATCAGAAAGTGCAACGCTCTCTCCGCATCATCCAAGATTTTTACACTCAAGACCCCAAAATGGGTCCCAGAAGCAAGAGTATAACCCACTGAGCCATAGCTGATACTTAACCAAGTTGCTGCAGGATATAGCTTCATGCTGAGTTGTAGGAGTTGCAACAGAAGCTGAAAGTGGTTAACAGGTTTGTTTCGGGATGTCATCAGGAAGTTTCTCCTCACACAGAGCACGGTTGACACATGGAGATGCGACTGTGGAGTGGAGATGGAGCAACACTCTGGAATACCGTCTCAGCAAATTGTATGTCCTCACTGAGTGGATGAGCTAGCTGTGGGCTGAATGACCTTCCTCACCGTATGTAACTTGTGACATTGCAGTTTGTCGGTGAAGCTGTTCTGAGAAATTGCTTAATATGTTAGTGTTGAATCCTTTACCCTACCTTATCAGTGATTTATCGTCCTCATTAATAGGATGAGTGACAACATTACATACAAATATGTTAATGTGTTACACATTGCAATTTTTAGAAAACAGTATTTATTCACTCTCAGGATATGGGCAGCATTGGCATGGCAGAGATTTGCTGCCCATCCCAAGTTGCCACTTGAGAAGATGGTGTTGGGCCTGGTTCTGGTACTCTCACAGTGCTGTCAGAGAGGGACCCAGCAACAGTTTCATCCATTGATGGTTTTTGTACAATCAATGTTTCAAACATGTATATTTTCCTTCCAAATAATGAGTAATTTGAAACCCTGTTAACTGCTGAGACATTGAGTCAATGGGTGGGATTCTGTCCTACCTGCACTTACTGCCCTGCCCTTTAATCCTTCTTCAGGTCTCTTCTATAAAACTTTGTGGAGAAAAATTTCACTCGTCCCTCGCTAAACTAGATGCCCACTGAGCTCCTCCCACACTCCCTACAACCCTACCCAGTCTTGGTGTGAAAGCACCTGGAGTACTCTGTGCAAATTCTGCCCCCTCTAATGGCAACTTTCAAATCAAAGGCTAGAGTTTACAGAGATCCAAACACAAGGCTGATCCCAGAAGCTGGCAGTGTTGATACAGGTCACTCCCAGTGAGAATGAATGGTGTCTCCTTCACTGGTACAATGAGGGATCCTGCCTCCTCAACATTGATTTGTTTATTTTTTCCATCATATCCCATAGGAAACTCTTTCGAGTTATCAACAGTCACAGATTGCAACTCTTTCGAGTACAATCACAGTTCTTGGTTTCCGGGAGTGGGACATGAACCCACAACCCTCTGATTCAAAGGCGAGGGTGCTATGAACTGAGCCACAGCTGACACCTCCCTCTCCTCAACATTGATGTTGAACATAAAATTCAACCAGAATTATTGTAACAGCGAAATGCTCACTGACAACTCATGGGGAATGCTTGAGCTTCTTTCACCCAAAACCCCAACCAGCTGTGAGCGAAGATGATCACCATGGTGACCGGTTATATAATCACCATATAAACTCAGATGGGAAGGTTCTAATGCCAACTTGATCTCAGCCTTCCTAGTATCGACCTATTAAACTAATCTAACTATTAACCTACCTATTAAACTAACCTATTAAATCTATTAAACTTCCAATTAAACTTTATTTGTGTGTCGCCACGTGACATGCAGACTAGGTTCCACTTCAATGTCTTATCCAAGGGACGGCACTCCCTCTGCCGTGTGCTGGCCTGTTAGCTTACATCAGAGGCTCAAAAAGCACCAACCGTTCACTCGGAAGTCAAAATCCTAAGAACCGAGCCAAGCTGGTTCCTCAAATGACACATTGAAAAGTTGCGCTGGAGAATAATGGCGTCTCTAGTTAGGCACAGGAGGGCTGACCCCCCAGGGCAGCACCCAGCAAGGGCTCCTGGCTTTCACAGGAGGGAGAAAGACAGAGTGAAGCTGTCGCCCACAGTACGGAAGCTGACAGAACAGAACGCAGGAATGAACTTCACTCATTTCTTAAGCTTTCCCAACGGAGGATCGAAAGGATGAGACTCTGCTTGCTGGGGCCTTTCAGTCTCACACAAAATCAAACAAGTCAGGACAAAGAAACTGTCCACTGACTATAGGAAGAACCATCAGCTTCCAGTCATTCACTAATTAGAAGCCCAAAGGAGCCAACTGAAGAGTCATCAAACTGTGACATGTGTTGGGTTAACCTTTAGGGCAGAGACAGGTTAGGTTGAAGAAGATGCTGCAACATCCACATTACACAGCCCTGGAATTAAACACTGCAAATCAAAAACTGCATAGGACAGAACTGCTTGTGAGGTTCCCAGAGACTCGCCAGTCAAGTCATTGCGAATTCAATGAAAGGGATATCATGTGATTCACCACTGACATAACACCAATCCTGCCTGACCGATCACAGTAAAAGCACAGAACAAGGTAAGACCATTGATCCCATCAACCCCTCTCCTTCCTCAGCCCCCGTACACTCTCCTATCCACAGGCAGGAGTGGGTGGGTCCATGGTGAGTGGCGAATTGGTCGTGCCCAGCAAGAACATGGGCCGGGATTTCCCAGCCCTGTTGGTGTCAGGCATCGTGGAGGGCAGGGGGCGTACATTATGGCAAGAAGGCTAAAAATCAGCTTCACACTGGCGCCAAATCATAGTGGGATCATCCGATGGTGTTCGCCATGGCAGAACGTGAATCCCGCTGGAGGCTGGCGTGAACCCTCTTTGCTAAGAGGATACAAAGTAAGGCTGGACTGGAATCGTCCCCCCACCTCAGATTTACCATTACACCAGCAAGAAAACACGCCCGCCCAGAACACGTCTGGACAAGTGTGACATGCAGAGGTCGGGACTTACCGTTAGGGCCTTGCTCAGGACATGGACATCCCAGGAGCAGGAGATGCTGGAGCCCCGCAGCTGCCAGGCCCTGGGGGAGGGTGTGAGGGGGGCAGCGGGGGGGTGCACGAGGGTGCCATGTCAGGGGGAGTGAGTTTGGGAGGGGTGAGAAGAAGGTGTCGGAGGGGTGAGGTTAGGAGAGAGGAGGAGGGAGTAGGAGTGGAGGAGGGTGTAACAGGGGAGAACGCGTCAAGTGGGGAGGTAGGTGGAAGGCGGGGTGGAAGGTGTAAGAGAAAGAGTTCGGGGGAGGGGCGAAGAAGTCCAGGGGAGGAAGGTGGCTGGCGGGAAGTGGAAGTTCAGAGGGTGGAAGGAGACCGGTGGGGGGAGAGGGGAGTAAATGTGGAAGAGGGAGTAAGGGTGGAGGAGAGAGTGAGGGTGGAAGAGGGAATAAGGGCAGAAGAGGGAGTAAGGGTGGAGGAGGGAGTAAATGGGGAGGGGGTGATGTCCAAGTGAATGTGCCTCTGGCGGAGCAAAGTGAGGGTGGGCATGGTAGGAGGGAATGATGAGAATGAGAGAGGGCAGAGTGATCAGGAGGGTGGAAGGATGAGGGTGTGACGGTAGCAGTCAAAGGGATGGTGAGGGTGGTTGGTGGGGACTCGGAGGCAGACACGGACTTGAGGGTGGGAAGGAGGAGGTCGGGGTGGTCAATATGGATGAGGGTGGGATTCTCAGGAAGGTAGAGAATGTGCATGTTCACCTGGACACCCTGGAAAGAAAATGGTTCATGTTGGTAATGATAATGGGGAGGTGGAAGGTAATGCCAGGGGGGGTCAACAGTGAAGGGGGAAAGGACATGGGTGGCTGGGGGAGGGGAAGGGAAAGGGGAGTTGAGCAAAAATCTGACCACAACCATTGTTGTCAAAACCGAAAGCGCGCGGAGCCTCGTGTTGGATGGGAACGGGGAACAGGTGCTGCATGGGAGTGCAGTCACTGGGTGGACAGAGATGCAGGTCAGCTCAGATGGACAACTGAAAGTGAACCCCAGCAGGCAGCACTGAAAATGCTTAGGACAGTGAGATGAGTGCGTGGGAGACGCTTGCACGAGGCTCCGAAAGGCCCTGTCACACACACATTTCTCCCTCCAGAATCACTCGTGGGCCGGCTGTGTGCAGCTGAACTGATAGTGGGTTGGGGGCGGTGGTGCAGTGGGAGGATTCGTGAAGCCTGTCAATGAAGCTGAAAAACACCTTTACACAATATTCAGTGAAAGTGAATATATTTTCAGATTGTAAAGTGACAAAATGGGATTACCCGTGCAAGCAACTGTGATCAGAACTTCTTAACTTTTCTAGGCCTACCACTTCTTCTAGGTGCTGCCCTGACATCTGCAGCAGGGGTGGCGGCAGCCTGTGCAATGGTTGGCTCTGTTGCCTCTGATGACTTCAGCCTGCGTCCTCTGGAGAGCTGAGGCCTTGAGGGCCCTGGCTTGCTTTGGCTCTTCTCCTGTGGGCCAGCTGCTCCCGCTGCAGTGACAGAGGATGATGTTGAGGGGGCCACTGGTAAAGGCAACTCGGAGGGAGTGGACAGTCTTTGAGATTCCTGAGTGGATGACCCAGGGATGTTCAGCTGCTGCTCCTCCTCCCTTTGGGTGCCGAGGGCCCCTGCCTGACTCCTTGAGGGGAAGGAGCACCTGGGTGGATGTGGTTACTACCATGTGGTTACTGTTAGGGGCCTGTGCACGACTCCCACAAGTGACTTCTTGCCTTTACCATTTCTCACCTCTACCCAAACCGTTTCCACATCCTGGTTTCCTGAACTTAGGTCATCCCGCTCCATTGTGCTAATAACATCATTAACTAACAGAGCCACCCATCCACCTTTTCCTCGCTTCCTGATCTTGCTAAATTTCCCATACCCTTCCATATTCATGTCCCAATCATGTCCTCTAGCAGTCATGTCTCTGTAGTGGCTATCAAATCGTAATTATTTATTTCTATGTGCACTCTCAGTTCATCTGTTTTGTTTCGGATGCTTTATGCATTCAGATACAGAGCCTTTAATTTTATCCTTTTATTCTTTTTATAACCTCTCGTCTCATCTGTTGATTTACTTTTAGATTTGTATTCTCTATCCCTTCCTGTTTCGGTCTGTTTTTCATTCCCCATAATAATACTCTTTTCTTTTGCCTTGTCTCTACTCTTTGGTTTACCACATCTTCCCAAATGCCCCCCCCCCCACTACTTAGTTTAAAACCCTCTCTACTTCCCTCGTTATGCAGTTCACAAGAACACCGGTCCCAGCGCAGTTCAGGTGTAAACTGTCCCAACGGTACAGCCCCCACTTTCCCCAGTAGTAGTGCCAGTGCCCCACAAACTGGAACCCACTTCTCCCACACCAGTATTTGAGCCACGCATTCATCTCCCTAATCTGATTTGTCCTGTGCCAATTTGGCTCAGGCAATAATCCAGAGATGGGGGTGAGTATTGCAGAGGAGCTGGGACTGGGGTGGAGTGAGCGCTGTGGGGAGTCTGGGGGTGAGCACTGTTGGGGGGCTGGGGCTGGGGGTTGAGTACTGTATGGGGACTGGGCTGGGGGTGAGCACTGTTGGGGGGCTGGGGCTGGGGGTTGAGTACTGTAGGAGGGCTGGGGGTGAGCACTGCATGAGGGTGCTGGGGGTGAGCACTGTGGGGGGTGCTGGGGCTGGGGGTTGAGTATTGCGGAGAGACTGGGGGGTGAGTACTGCAGAGGGGCTGGGGGGTGAGCACTGAGGAGAGGCTGGGGGGTGAGCACTGTGGGGGGTGCTGGGGCTGGGGGAGTGTTTACTCCTGAGATATCTATGATCTTCTAGGATGATAATGTATCTGCTGCTTTTCCTACGTTACAACAGGAGCTATTTTTCAAAAGTACTTCATTAGCTGTAAAGTACATTGAGATATCTGGAGCTTGTGAAAGGCGCCATATAAATGCAAGTCATTTTTAAAAAAAATAAAAATGTAGTTGGATAAGTATTTTAAAAATGACAAATCTGATAGGAAACAGTGTACCACTGGGAGATGGAATCAAATAGATAGCTCTTAGAGGATAGGCTTGCATTGGTTAAAGGAATGGTGGGCCAAATGGTCTTTACCGCTATAATTTCTATGGTTCTCTGAGTGTTCATTTCTGCAGACCCAGTTTTTGGAATGTTGCCGGGGTAAACATTGACATATTGGGAGGAGACGGTGGTGAGAGGGGGTTGGGGTGGGGTGCAAGGTGCAATTAGATTGTGATCCTTGTCTGGATCCCTGGTACGGAGAGGAATTGGCAGAGGGTGTGGGCTGAGAGTGGACTTGAATTACACAGTGGGTTAAGGAATGGTGTGAATGCAAAGAGGAAGGTAAATCAAAAGTCAGAGAAGCAGTTTCTCTTTTCTGTTTTTCTTTCTTTCCTGTTTCTTCTCTTCGCCTGTTGATTTCTCTATTTTTTATTTTTATGCTATGTACTCACCTCCTTCCATCTTTCAGATTGTTCTTTCCTATTTCATTTTTTGGCCCTGCTCTTTCTATCTGGCTTCCACTTTTTCTCCCTCTTATTATCTTTCTCTGTGCATTTATTTTTCTTTCTGTCTTTCTCCCTCCCTCTCTCTCTATCTATCTGCCTCTCCCTCAGTGATTCTGAGACACTCACTTGTTGCTGTCTTTGTGCCTGAATGTTCTCGAGGTTGTGACGAAGTTGTATTCAGTCTCAGAGCACTTCCTGTTGAGTAGTTTCCACATCCTAATGCCTGAGTCTATGGTAATTGCCCCCAAAGGCTTTTCCACCCCCTGGCGTAGCCCCACTCCAGTCCTATTCTACTTGTCAGGCTTAAGGCCAGTAACATGCAGGCATGAGCACCATCGGCACCAACAACACCAGAAACACCATCCGGACCACCACCAGTACCAAGTTCCCCAAAACATTGCATACATGAAATTTTAAGTTTAAGCACCTGTTACAGCCTCAGGACATCCCAAAGTGCTTCACAGCCAATGTATTACTTTTAGTGAACTCACTATGTGAATGTAGGAAAAGACATTGAATGAATCTTGAAGTTTTGCTAACCCTTTGATGTGTCTCAAACATCATTTTTACACTCAGAACCTTTGGTTTGTATCATAGGATTTGAGTGAATTATTTCACATTTACTGAGCTGTGTGATATACTCTAACACACTGCTACACTTGACAGGAAACTTTGGGATGAGGTGGTGCTGTGTGAGGTTAGGGTATGAAAGGTGGACCTTTTTGTCAGAGATTCCTTTGTTCACCATTTAATGGAGGTGTTACCCTATAATTTACTGCATGAAGCTTCTGTACAGTAATACTACACACCCTGACAACATAGGATTTGTGTTTGTTGAAGCGGTTAAAGGGTTTTATTCTCCATCCTTACATCAGGTAACTGAGAATTGTTTTTAACAAAAATAAAAGATCTAATATGGTTGACCTCGAATAATAAATGTCATCTCACCATCTGTCGAACTTTGCCCACTCTAATGGTGTCCCCTTCTTTGTCTTCCACTGTTCCTGTCTCTCTTCCTCTCTCTCTCATTACCTAATCACTTTGTCCCTGTCTATTTTTCTGTCTTTCTCACTTCTCTCTGTCGCCCTCTCTCACTGTTTCGCTCTGCCTCTCTTCTATTTTTCTGCCTCCCTCTGTCTCTGTCACCCTCTATCCATCCCGCCCTATTTCTATCCCTATCTCTCTTTCTCGCTCTCTGCTCATGTTGCCATTATAAAGCGTTTTAAGTCAGTGCAGTACTCAGGAGGTTAACAACAGAACTGACATAACTAATGCTTCGAGCCTTTCCTGAAAGAAAAATAGCTCCAGACCATCAAAGGCTGTGGAGAATCCTTTTATTCAGTGACACAGAAAATTCCCATCCTGAGCTATTGGAGTAACAACAAACAGGGCCATAAATACAGCTGCATAAATTACCCACATCATGTATTGCCCCAGAGGCTGCGGATCAACAAACTTCATGCTTGAACAAGGCAAAAAGGATAAAGCTTTCAATGAAACCATCACAATCCAAATCACAGCCAATTTACAATTAAAAAGGAAAAAGAGACAGACAGAGGTTCACTCGATTAATCAATCACAGCATTGACAGCTTGATGGAAAAGTTAGCTCAGGAACAAGGAGTCTGCCATATAGTAAACATATACAAACATACAAACCATATACATACATATATATATATATATATATACACACACAGATAGAGAGAGAGGAAGCAAGCATGAAAGAGAGATAGAGAGACCAAGAGATAGAGAGAATCAGAGAGGCACAGCAAAAAAAAAGAGGGAAATTCAGAGAGCAAAAAAGAAAGACAGAGAGAGAGAGTAAGAAAGATAGACAGAGACAGGGGGATAGGGTATGACAGAGGGAGAGAGACAGAGAAAGAGACAGAGAGAGATAGGGAGGGACAGAACCAGATCAGTATAAGTTCCTCATGTGTTAACCTAAAAATAAAGAAGAAAAGAAAGACTTGCATTTATAAAGCATCTTTTGCATTTATAAAGCACCTTTCACAACTAACAGATGTCCCAAAGCACTTTGTAGCCAATTAACACTTTTGCCATTGTTGTAACGTGGGAAACATGACAGCTAACTCACACACAGCAAGCTCCCACAAACAGAAAAGCGCTAACAACCAGATAATCTGTTTTTATGATTTTCATTGAGGGATAAATATTGGCCGGGACACCAGGGATAAGTCCCCTGCTCTTCTTTGAAATAGTTTCATGCAAACTTTCAAACAAGTTGAGGGGGGTTCTTCCCAGTATTGTGGTTAATAATTACCCAGTATTGTGGTTAATAATTACCCACAGCCAATACCTAAAACATATTATTGGCCATTATCACATTGCTGTTGTGAGATCTTGCTGTACACAAATTAACTGCTGTGATTCCTACATCACAACAGTCACCACACTTCAAAGTACTTCATTGGCTGTTTCATTGGCTGTAAAGTATTTTCCAACGTATTGAGTTTGGTAAAGTTGCTGTAAAAATCCAAGAACTTTCAGTGGTCCTGCTTTGACACCTAGTTGACATTCAATGGGCTGATTGCATCCGGTCACAATCAGAACACAATCAACAGTTCATAGTTCTCCATTTGATGGTGTTTAATCCTGAATGAAGTGGGACTGATGCCCGACTCAGTCCCTTACATCTCCTGGGAGTTGGGAACTGACCATCTCTGACAGCACAAACTCAAAATACTTTCTGTCTGACAGGTGAAGCAGCCTGTCAGGAGTGTTGGCTTGGGTTGTTCAATAGTCTTGAAACTTGCTACAGTTGTAATCACTCTTGGCAAATTTAGGGCTTGGTCTTTGACAGTCTAAAGACAAATGAGAAGGGACAGAAGCTGAGTTGTGCAAGCAACTAAAGAGTACGGCTAGAGCAGGCCACCATCAAACAGCAGCAAAAATCAAATGCTTTTGTCCTGAACTAACAGCCCCACATGCACCAAGTTAGCAGGAGTCAGTGGGGAATGAGTGGGAACATGAACTTTGGCTTCTTCTTTCGGTCAGGAATGGTGAAACCAGCTCTAGAGCTCCCCCTTCTGCCCCAGCAGAGTCCAGCTGACTCAGCAGGGACTGGAGGTTGAAGCTTGGACCATTCAGCTATGTGTGCTCCAGCCTTCGTTACCTGAGCTCTTGGGGATCATTCAAAATTCTGGCATCTGAGCAGGTGCAGAGGAGTCTGTACTTGCACATGCCCAGAGGCTACTCAATGCGAGGTCTGTTTTCAAGACTCTTTAACAAATTCACATGAAAGCACATCCTTTCCCTCACATATCGAATCATCCTGTCAGATTCACTGCAAAAAAAAAACTGGAGGATAGGAAAATCTTAAACGTTTTTTGAATGAACACTATGAGTTCAGGTGTAGACAGCAATAGTTTAATCATTTGTGTTTCAATGCAGGATAACATCTGTCCAAACTTCCCAATGTAAATAATAAGTTCGAAAATTATCCTTTCAGGATCATACAGATACAGGCAAATCATTCGTCCGTTTGAGTCCTTGCTTTGTTCAAGAAGGTCTTTTAGGATTACTAAACAGTTTTGAAACTCAGTGCCATTATTTTGTTTGAGAAGCAGCCAGCAGAGTGATATTGTGAGGGATGTGTTGTGTTAACTGTACAATAATTGTATTTAATTGTATACAGGTGCTGAGCATTAACTGGTGATTCACTTGTACTTGGATAAAAAGGAAAAGACTGAAAATCTTGTGACTTAGGCTAGGAGGTGCATGTGTGTGATGTGCATCTCTGTAAATAAATGCTGATAGAAGGGTGTAAAGGTCGGTTCCAGTTCTATCCATCAGCACCTGGCTTTCTGGAATAGAGCGTGGTATCAGAGAATGGTTCCCTAAAAGAAACTAAGAAAAATATTTTCAGACAGAAAACTAAAATTCTGTTGGCTATTGTGGAAATGGTTGAAATCAAGTGTAAATTGTCAGGGTATGATTACCCTTTGATGTTCTCGGAGTCTGAACCACATGACCAGGGGAAGAATGAAGTGGTTAGGTGGATATGGATTATATCCCTTCCAAAGAATAAACAAGGTATGGCCTTGGCATTTTTGCTTCTCACAATGGTAAAATCAAAAATAAAGTATTTTGTGAACTGGTTACCAGTCAGTTGGATAGTGAAGAAAGTTTGCACTTTCTTTCAGAGTTCTTGGATAAATTTTACAAGAAAGATGACCTGTTAAATGCCTAAGAGGCATGGCCAGCATTTAATAGATTTTGGAAAATAGGTGATCACTCCATGGAAGAATATATCACGGACTTTAATAGATTGTATAAAAGATAGATGAAATTCAATTTAGGGACCCCTGGATCAGCACTAGAGTTTAAATTGCTGGATTGTGCTAAGGTGTCTCATGTTCAGGCTGCTGGTTCTAACTGGTGTTTGATTCACGAGAAGAACACTTAGTTGGATCAGATGTATTCTACCTTAAAGACAGTTGTTTCCTTCAGCTTTCATAAAGCAAATTAGACATTCTGAGGTGACAAGATTCAATTATTTTGAGCTGGCTGAGGCACTGGATATAGGTATCAATATAACTGAAGCATTGAAGGCAAGCAGAATAAGGATGAAAGCACCTTTAGCAGATCCGGCTATTACAGCAGAAGACAAAATTGGAACACCAGTAATAGGCGAACAAATCCCAGGAATGCCCACATTAACAGGTGTTCAGTTAACTGGTGACTCATTATGCAGTGCACTGCCCAAAGTGAAGATGCAGCATCCTAGAAATGACACATGGCAAAGAGAATTCTGAGGAAGAGGATGAAGATAATGACGAATCTGAACAAATTATACTGATTTCAAGGAGTTTTAGTCCATGATAATTGTTTTAGTCGTGGACTTGTTTAACTATGCAGTGCTAGTTAGTACTTGCACTTCAACAATAGGTGAGGCAGATTGATTAATATGTTATCTTGATTCACTAAGATTTGAGGATCAAGGCAAGGTTAAGGAATATAAAGTACTACTTGCTTTAGGTTTAGTAATGACAATGCATTGAGATCACTAAACAGAATTGTAAAAACTAGAGTAAGCCATTTTGTAAATACTGATTCTTGAGATACTGAGATACTTGTGCTGTTCAATAAATCTTAGGAACATGGGATCTGGAGTAGGCCTTTCAGCCACTGCTCCTCCATTCAACCAGATCATGGTTGATCTGCTACCTCTATGCCATCCGCCCGCACTGTCCCCATACCCCATTGATATCTTTAATATCTAGATATTTATCAATCCCTGCCTTGAACATTCTCAATGACTGAATCTCCACAGCTCTCTCGGGTAGAGAATTTCAAAGATTCACCACCCTCCTCATCTAAATGGCTAACCTCTTATTTTGAGACTGTGTCCCCTGGTTCTAGACCACCATGTCAGGGGAAGCATCTTTTCTGCATCTACCCTGTCGAGCCCTGTAAAAATTTTGTAAGTTTCAATGAGATCACCTCTCATGCTTCTAAACTCTAGACAATACAGGCCCAATCTCCTCAATCTCTCCGCATACGACAATCCCACCAACCCTGGAATCAGTCTGGTGAACCTTTGTTGCACGACCTCTATGGTAAGTATGTTTATCCTTAGGTAAGGAGGCCAAAACTGCACAAAATACTCCAGGAGCGGTCTCACCAAGGCCCTGTACAACTGCAGCAAGACAACATTATTCTTATACTCGTTTTCTATGAAAAAGGCACAAAAGAAACTTGAGAAGGAGCAAGATAAGGCAGTTGCTTTTGGAAAGTCAGCGTATCTGCAGTTAACCCAGTCAGGACATCATTGTATCCCCGAAACAAAACCTAATGTTCCTCATCGGTGTTAGAAAAATATTCATAGCATCAGGTGATAAAAATCATAAAGGAAAAAAAAAATTGTCTTAAAGTTACTTAAACAATATGCTCGCCTACTTGTCAAAACTTAAAAATCCTGCCAAAAGATGCAGATGTAGTTGATGAGGAGCAGATGAAAGAGATTAGTGAGAATTGTGAAATCTGTATAAGGTATTGAAGGATGCTGCCATGTATTATTGTAAACCTTTTGTTGGCAAGTGTCTTTAACTAGGTAATTGCCATGAATCTAAAAGTATGGAATAAAGACAGAAGTATTTTCATTCTACATTTTGTAGACCTGGCAACTAGATTTAGTCTTTCTACAATGGTATGTGACAAGGATAAAATTATTATAGACAAAATCATGGAGAAATGGATAGTGACTGGACTTGCAGCACCAGCAAAGTTCCTGACTGATAAAGGAGGGGAATTCGCAATGATGTGTTCAGACATGTGTGAGAATATGAACATTATGGTCATATTGTCGCTGGACTAGTAATCCAGAGACCCAGGGAAATGCTTTGGGGACCCAGGATCGAATCCGGCCACGTCACCTGGTGGAATTTGAATCCAATAAAAATCTAGAATTAAGAGTCTAATGACAACCATGAAACCATTGTCGATTGTTGTAAAAACCCATCTGGTTCACTAATGTCCTTTAGGGAACGAAATCTGTTGTCCTTACCTGGTCTGGCTTACACGTGACTCCAAACCCACAGCAATGTGGTTGACTGTTAAATGTCCTCTGAAATGGCCGAGCAAGCCACTCAGTTGTAACAAACCGCTACAAAGTCTCAAAGAAGAAATGAAACCGAACGGGCCACCCGGCATCAGCCTAGGCACTGGAAACGACAACGGCAAATTCAGCCCTGTCGACCCTGCAAAGTCCTCCTTACTAACATCTGGGGGACAGTGTCAAAATTGGGAGAGCTATCTCACAGACTAGTCAAGCAGCAGCCTGATATAGTCATCCTCACGGAATCATAACTTACAGCTAAATGTCCCAGACACCACCATCACCATCCCTGGGTCTTTCTGGTCCCACTGGCAGGACAGACCCAGCAGAGATGGTGGTACAGTGGTATACAGTTGGGAGGGAGTTGCCCTGGGAGTCCTCAACATCGACTCCGGACCCCATGAAGTCCCACAGCATCAGGTCAAACATGGGCAAGGTAACCTCCTGCTGATTACCATGTGTCACCCTCCCTCAGCTGCTGAACCAGTGCTCCTCCATATTGAACATCACTTGGAGGAAGCACTGAGGGTAGCAAGGGCACAGAATGTACTCTGGGTGGGGGACTTCAATGTCTATCACCAAGAGTAGCTCGGTAGCACTACTACTGACCGAGCTGGCCGAGTGCTAAATGACATAGCTGCTAGACTGGGTCTGCGGCAGGTGGTGAGGGAACCAACAAGAGGGAGAAACATACTTGACCTCATCCTCACCAACCTGCCTGCCGCAGATGCATCTGTCCATGACAGTATCGGTAGGAGTGATCACCGCACGGTCGTTGTGGAGACGAAGTCCCGCCTTCACACTGACGATACCCTCCATCATGTTGTGTGGCACTACCACCGTGCTAAATGGGCTAGATTTTGAACAGGTCTAGCAACTCAAGACAGGGCATCCATGAGGCACAGAATTGTACTTGAACACAATCTGTAACCTCACGGCCCGGCATATCCCCCACTCTACCGTTACCATCAAGCCAGGGGATCAACCCTGGTTCAATGAAGAATGCAGAAGGGCATACCAGGAGCAGCACCAGGCATACTTAGAATGAGGTGTCAAACTGGTGAAGCTATAACACAGGGCTACTTGAGTGCCTAACAGCATAAGCAGCAAGCAATAGACAGGGTTAAGCGACCCCACAACCAACAGATCAGATCTAAGCTCTGCTGTCCTGCCACATCCAGTCATGAATGGTAATGGACAATTAAACAACTTACTGGAGGAGGAGGCTCCACAAATATCCCCATCCTCAATGATGGAGGAGCCCAGCACATCAGTGCAAAAGATAAGGCTGAAGCATGTGCTACAATTTTCAGCCAGAAGTGCCGAGTGGATGATCCATCTCGGCCTCCTCTGGAGGTCCCAGCATCACAGATGCCAGTCTTCAGCCAATTTGATTCACTCCACGTGATATCAAGAAACGGCTGAAGGCACTGAGGCACTGGATATTGCAAAGGCTATGGGCCCTGACAATATTCCAGCAAAACTACAGAAGACTTGTGCTCCAGAACTTTGCGTGCCCCTAGCCAAGTTCTTCCAGTACAGCTACAACACTGACATCTATCCGGCTAAGTGGAAAATTGCCCAGGTATGTCCTGTACACAAAAAGCAGGACAAATCCAACCTGGCCAATTATCACCCCATCAGTCTACTCTCCATCATCAGTAAAGTGATGGAAGGGGCCATCAACAGTGCTACCAAGCAGAACTTGCTTAGCAATAACCTGCTTACTGATGCCCAGTTTGGGTTCCGCTAGGGCCATTCAGCTCCTGACCTCATTACAGCCTTGGTTCAAACATGGACAAAAGAGCTGAACTCCCGAGGTAAGGTGAGAGTGACTACCCTTGACATCAAGGCAGCATCCAGGAGCCCTAGCAAAAGTGGAATCAATGAGAATGGGGGGAAAATTCTCCACTGATTGGAGTCATACCTAGCACAAAGGAATATAGTTGTGGTTGTTGGAGGTCTATCACCTCAGCTCCAGGACATCACTGCGGGAGTTCCTCAGGGTAGCGTCCTAGGCCCAACCATCTTCAGCTGCTTCGTCAATGATCTTCCTTCCATCATAAGGTCAGAAGTTGGATGTTCGCTGATGATTGAACAATGTTTAGCACCATTTGCGACTCCTCAGGGACTGAAGCAGTCCATGTACAAATGCAGCAAGACATGTACAATTTCCAGGCTTTGGCTGACAAGTGGCAAGTAACATTCGCACCACACAAGTGCCAGGCAATAACCATCTCCAACGAGAATCTAACCATCGCCCCTTGATGGCATTACCATCAGTGAATCTCCCACTATCAACATCCTGGGGGTTACCATTGACCAGGAACTGAACTGGACTAGCCATATAAATACTGTGTCTCCAAGAGCAGATCAAAGGCTAGGAATAGTGCAAAGAATAACCCAACTCCTGACTCCCCAAAGCCTATCCACCATCTACAAGGCACAAGCCAGGAGTGTGATGGAATACTCTCCACTTGCCTGGATGAATGCAGCTCCCACAACACTCAAGAAGCTTGACACCATCCAGGACAAAGCAGTCTGCTTGATTGGCACCACATCCACAAACATTCATTCCTTCCACCATCGACGCACAGTAGCAGCAGTGTGTACCATCTACAAGAAGCACTGCAGGAATTCACCAAGGCTCCTTCGACAGCACCTTCCAAACCTATGACCACTACCATCTAGAAGGACAAGGGCAGCAGATAGATGGGAACACCACCACCTGGAAGTTCCCCTCCAAGCCACTCACCATCCTGACTTGGAAATATATCGCCGTTCCTTCACTGTCACTGGGCCAGAATCCTGGAACTCCCTCCCGAACCGCACTGTGGGTGTACCTACACCACATGTACAGCAGCCGTTCAAGAAGGCAGCTCACCACCACCTTCTCAAGGGTAACTGGGTATGGGCAATAAATGCTGGCCCAGCCAGCGAAGCCCACATCCTGTGAATGAGTAAAAAAAAAGAATATTGCAACTGAAATTCCTTTCAGCAATAAACTCTGCAAAAACACGTGGTGATTGATTAAATGTTTCATAAAATCTTAGCTGATCAATTAGTCTGCAAGTTGACAACCACCCTGGCATGATCGGTTTATGCAAACAATTCCCTCCAAATGGTTGAAGATATAATCCTTATCAATTGGTCTCTCAATGAAATACCAAGTTGACTTCTGTGATCAGAGGTTCTGCGATTAGTTGTTTGCTCCTATACTGTTGAATGCTTTAAAAGCAGGGAGAAGGGCTTTCAGCAAGGCTGGGGTCTCAGAGAAAATCCACAGAGCACTGAGGCATTGTATAAAATCACCTGAAACAGGCTTCAATTCAGGAGATTTGGGGTATTATAAAAGAGAGCATCATTGGGAATGGAAAAGCTCTGGTAAATAATAGGTCATGGTCTTTAGACAATACTTACCAAACACGGCAATCAGTTAATGTTAAGGTTCATTCTTCACGATTCATTACAAAATCTCAGATTCTGAACAGCTGCTAGAAGTAAACTGGACACCAAAAGCTCATGTAGAACAGAATGAAGTATATCAAGCACTAATATAAGTAATCATTATTGCACAGTGTGAGCCACATCCAAAGATCAATTACCTAGAGTGTGTACTCGGGTGACACATATTCCAGAGAGGTCTATGAATGGAGGAGTGACAATTGTGGGATATGTCGGAAAAGCTATCAGTGAGTTTAAATGTTGATTGAATGTTCTGGAGAATGACCAAGAAATTAAGTCTATGGACTGGCAGAATGGGGTGAAAGAGTGAAAAGCCCAGTGCAAGTATTGGTAGTGCAAGACGGAGATTTTACAGTAATATCCTGACAGATATAAAAGTGCAAGTAAAGGCAGTAGCTTGAAAAGATTACACAATGAAATGAAGCTATAGAACATTCTTGGACAGGAACCAGAAGCAGAAATCCTCATTCAGATTTCTGCCAATAAACCTAAGGATAAACGAATAAGAGGCAACACAAAGGGAATGAGATGGTTGGGGAGAGTTTGTGGTTTATTCTGAGGCATCAGATAAAGGACAAACAGCTTTGGCACACAGATAGATTTGTACTTTGTCCGTACAGATAGGGCTTTAGGCTAAGCGATGTTAGTTGCAATGGATTTTCAATGGCAACTGGATGATACAGATATAAGAGTGAATTTTCCCACATCTGAAACAATAATCTTGAAAATCCTTTTAGCACTTTTGGTCAGATATTGAGGGAGATATTGAGGTGGAAGATCAGCCATGATCTAGTTGAATGGCGGAGCAGGCTCGAGGGGCCGAATGGCCTACTCCTCCTATGTTCGAGGGACTTAGGGCAAATGACATGAAAGCTGTGTTTCTGCAAAGTGATACTTTTCAGAGACAAGTGATTCTGAAACCAGTAGGATTCTATGATGTTTGAAGCAATACAAACCAGAGAATTTATAACTAACTTATATAGCCTGTCAGGAAATAGAGGCAATGTCTCCATTCTGCATAAAACCAGCTTTCAGCGAGTAATTCAATTAGCATCGTTGCTGGACTGTAAAGAGAGGAGTCAGCCAGTGCCTGCTCAATTCCTAACTCCTGAACAATACCAACTCCAGATCAATACACATTCCTGATCAACACCCACTCCAGCTCAATACACATTCCAAAACAATACACACTCCTGATCAATACCCACTACTGATTAACACCAACTCCTGATCAATACCCACTCCTGATAAATACCCAATCCTGATCAACACAAATTCCTGATCAAGACCAATCACTGATCAATATGAATTCCTGATCAATACCAACCCCTGATCAATACCCACTCCTGATCAATACCAATTCATGATCAATACCCACTCCTGATCAATATCCACTTCTGCTCAATACTAATTCCTGATCAATACCAACCCCTGATCACTACCAATTTATGATCAATACCAATTCAAGATCAATACCCACTCCTGATCAATACCAATTCATGATCAATACCCACTCCTGATCAATACCCATTCATGATCATTACCCACTCCTGATCAATACCCATTCATGATCATTACCCACTCCTGATCATTACCCACTGCTGATCAATAACCACTGCTGATCAATACCAATTCCTGATCAGTACTAATTCATGATCATTACTCACTCCTAATCAATATGCACTCCAGAATAGAAAGGCTTATGGAGTCTCATTGTTGGCTGGATGAGCTCCTTAGGCTGATCAAGGACCCCTTACACAAGGGATTACATGACAAGCACACACCAGAAACTCAAAAGTCGAGGTTACTACAAGTTGGCGAACTGATAAAAATCTCTTGGAAAGTTCTTTGATGGGTTAGATGTAGAAAATATTTTCCACTTGCTGGGGGAGATCAGAACTAGGAGCCATAAATCGGGAATTCAGGTGAAAATTTGTTACCCTGACAGTGGTATGAATGTGGAACTCGCTACCACAGGGAGTTGTTGAGGTGAATTGTATCGATACCTATAAGGGGAAACTGGGTAAGTATATTTCCTCCAATTAAATCGTCAGATGACCAAAGTCATTAACATTCAGTCCTCACTATAAACGCCATTCCCTAATTATTGACTCCATTCCTCTTCCAGCCTGCCTGAGACTCAACCAGACTGTTGGCAACATTAGTATCCTGTTTGACCTCGAGTATCATGCCATTACTATGTCCACCTCTTTAACATTGCCCAACTTCGCCCCTGTATCAGCTCGTCTGCTACTGAAGCCGTCATCAGTATCTTTCTCACCTCTAGAGTTGTCGAATGCACTCCTGACTGACCTCCCACATTTTACCTTCTATAAACTCGAGGTCATTCGAAACTCTGATACCCAGACTGTTACTCGCACCAAATCCCATTCACCCATCATCAATGTTCCCTCTAACCTCAGTTTGCCATGCTTTGCCAGTTTGTTGCACTGTGGTCAATTTGAGATTGATATACGGTTACACATGTACGCATCATTATGCTTGTGGGAAACCTCTTTGCTTCCTTTGCAGCAGGATCTTGACTACTGGCTGGTCAGACATCTCCACAGCTTAGAGGGGACATTGCCCGATACTCCACCTCAGTGTTCACTGACCTGCATTGATTCTGAAAAAAGGTCATCGACCTGAAACATTAACTCTGTTTCACTCCCCACATATGCTGCCTGACTTGCTGAATATTTCCAGCATTTTCTGTTTTTATTTCAGATATACAGCATCTGCAGTTTCTTTTTTTTTGTTTTTGTACTTTGATTTCTGGTCCAGCAACGCCTCAATTTTCAAATTCTAAGGTTTGTTTTGAAATCCCTCCATGGCAATGCAACCCCCGCCCCCATCTCCTTAACCTCTTCCAGTTCCACAAACGTCTGAGACATCTTCACTCATCTAATTCCGGCTTCTTGTGCTTCTCCGATTTTAATCGCTCTACCATTGTTGGCTGTGCCTTCAGCTGTCTGAGACCCTAAGCCCTGAAATTCCCTCCCGAGGCCTCTCTGCCTCTCTAACACTCTCTCCTTTAAGATGCTCCTTAAAACCTCCCTCTTTGACCCAATTTTTGCCAGACATTTTAATTTCTCTTTATGAAGCTCAGTGTCAAATTTTGTTTGATAATGCCTCTGTGAAGCACCTTGGAATGTTTTATTGTAAACACAAGTTTTTGTTGTTGTTGTTGTTGTGGGAGAAAGAAATAGAAAGATATGTTGATCAGATGAGATGAAATAAGGTGTGAGGAAACTCATGTGGAACATTAGCACCAGCATAGGGAGTTGGGCCTATTTCTGTAGACTCAGTGTAGCCTCTGATCCCATCAGCATGAGAGAACATAAGAAATAGGAACAGGAGTAGACCATTCGGCCCCTCGAGCCTGCTCCACCATTCAATAAGATCATGGCTGATCTGTTAGTGTTTCGATTTCCACATTCCCATCTAACCCCAATAACCTTTGATTCCCTTGCCTATAAGAATATAAAAGAGGGGGCCATTAACTTCTGTGCCTGAATTCTGGACGAGTCCTGCAGGGAAAATAATCGCCGTAAAATTCACCCCATAACTTGCATTGGGATCAGGTTAGAATTTTGCTTTACAGGGAGCTGACTCTCTTTCCAGATGTCACCCTGAACCAACCACCATTTCCAGTATCTGGGTTGTTATAAGCAGCAGCCCTTGGGGTTTCACCAGTTCAGTCTCACCGTCACATTGCTGCTGTGTGACGTGAGGCCAGTGGACAGTGTTGTAATGCCTTAAACATGCTTCATTGCGACTTTGCCATGCGGTTGCTGTACTGCAGCCATGGGGCCTGAACCTGTCCCCAGTATCGAGTGAGTAAATTGAGGATGGACACTGGGAGTGTGGTGTGCGCAATTCAGGGTTGAACTGGTGGCAAGACAGTGAGGAATAACCACACAACACAAATTTGACTGCAGATTTCACTCCAGCCTGTATAGTGTTAAATCACAGCCCACAATTAAAATGCTCCATGAGCAGGAATGCTAATGAACACATTGCAAGTTCAGTTCAAAGCAGTTAGATTGCTGGTGAAATGTATTTTCTTTTACACTTCCCGGGGCTAAAGACGGTGGGGTTAATTCAGCCTGACACCTGTTTATTTTACCAGAGCAGACAATCCCAATCACTGCGTCCTCTTTCTCTGTTACCCTCTGATCCCCTCCTGCTACTTAACACCTAATAATTACCCCTCATTAACAGCACATCAAAGTCAATTAGCAGAATTTTCATTCCTGTAAAAACCCAGGGATGTGTGTGTCAGTCCTCCCACACAAAGCACTCAGTCAGTCAGAGAAGCCCATCTCACCTGTTTATATATAAAAATAAATAGTGATTATTTCAATGACAGTGACTAATTAATCCAATTAATATAAAATAATCAGACTTAAATATAATTAAAATTAATTGTTTAAATAGATTTGTGTTGAAAATCCTAATTTTGAAGGTTTTCCATGATCTCGGAATAGTTGGGGAGTTGCACCTGGGGTGTTTGCAGTTGGTATAACGCCAGACAACATTGGCTGCTTGCTGCATTTCTCAGTTGAACCTTTGGTGAGCATGTTCCTGGATCTCACAGATATCATGGCTGAGAGCCCAGGCGCTGAGTTTAACTTTCATTAAGAAACACAGACAAAGCACACCCTGGTGCACATTGGCAGGGCCCCACCAGGCTGGAGAGATGAAATAATTCACAACTAGGACTGATTGACACCCAGCTTGAGTTCCCAAAGCCTGCGTGTTCGAGAAGGTGAGGAGCTGACCTGCTTTGAGCTACTGGGGACAGAATGATTTACCTGGACAAGGGCAATTTCACTTAGGAGGAGGAGAAAGTTTGGGATGAGGGGGGTGGGGGAGGAGGAGAGAGGGAGGAAGAGAGGAGGGAGGGGAGGGAATAAGTGGGAAGGGTAGAAGGAAGTGGGGAGCAGAGGGGTAAGGGAAGAAATGAGGACTGTGAAGGGAGGGAGGCAGAAGAGTTTAGGAGAAGATGAAGGCTGAAAAGGTTAGACAGAAGCTGCCTTATTGTGACAGGGTGTTGCATTGTATCAAGCCATGTTATACCCAAACTGAGAGTGCTTAATTGGTTCAATTCCACATCTAATCTGGCTCTGTAATTCACCAACGCTATACCTGATCCAGGTTTATATCTATCCTTACCTGTCATTAGTACATTTGTGGGATCTTGCTGAGTGCAAATTAGCTGCCACGCTTCCTACATTGTAACAGTGACCATACGCCAAAAATACCTTCAAAATTCCAACTCTCTAGCCCATGGCCCTCTGTTCACCACGACATTTCTGCAGCTGCTGATTTATTCAACTTCACACTCAGCTCCATCGATATCCTAGTCCCAGTAAAACTATTACTCTCTCTCACCCGGGCCATTCCCCTCACCTCCTCGCCCTTAACTCCAAGGGAAGGATATGGGAAACAACTGGTTTAGCCATCCACTGCCAGTTCTGGCTGGGTCCTGCTCTCACTGCTAAAACAGCTCACTATTCCAGGACCACCCTGGGATCCAAACATAAACTCTGGCTTAAAAACAGAAAATGCTGGAAAAACTCAACAGGCCTGGCAGCATCTGTGGCGAGAGAAACCAAGTTAACGTTTCAAGTCTGTATGACTCTCCAGAGCTAAAGAGAAGTAGAAATGTGATGGAATTTATACTGTTTAGGAGGGGATGGAGCGGGTGGAGCAAAATAGAAGGTCAGTGATAGGTGACAGCTGAGATAGAGGTTGACAAAGATGTCATGGACACAAGACAAAGGAACCGTTAAAAGCAAAATACTGCAGATTCTGGAAATCTGAAACAAAAACAGAAAATGCTGGAAAAACTCAGCAGGTCTAACAGCATCTGTGGAGAGAACGAAACGAGTTAACATTTCGAGTCTGCATGACTTCTTCAGAGCTAAAGAGAAGTAAAATGTGATTAAATTTGTACTGTTTAAGGGGGCTGGAGCAGGCAACATAGAAACATAGAAACTAGGAGCAGGAGTAGGCCATTCGGCCCTTCGAGCCTGCTCCGCCATTCATTATGATCATGGCTGATCATCCAACTCAATAGCCTGCTCCTGCTTTCTCCCCATACCCTTTGATCCCTTTCGCCCCAAGAGCTATATCTAACTCCTTCTTGAAAACATACAATGTTTTGGTCTCAACTACTTTCTGTGGTAATGAATTCCACAGGCTCACCACTCTCTGGGGAAGAAATTTCTCCTCATCTCAGTCCTAAATGGTCTACCCCGTATCCTCAGATGGTGACCCCTGGTTCTGGACTCCCCCACCATCAGGAACATCCTTCCTGCATCTACCCTGTGTAGTCCTGTTAGAATTTTATATGTTTCTATGAGATCCCCCCCTCATTCTTCTGAACTCCAGCGAATATAATCCTAACCGACTCAATCTCTCCTCATATGTCAGTCCCACTATCCCAGGAATCAGTCTGGTAAACCTTCGCTGCACTCCCTCTATAGCAAGTACATCCTTCCTCAGATAAAGAGACCAAAACTGCACACAATATTCCAAATGTGGTCTCACCAAGGCCCTGTATAATTGCCACAAGACAACGCTGTTCCTGTACTCGAATCCTCTGGCTACGAAGGCCAACATACCATTTGCCTTCTTTACCGCCTGCTGCATTTGCATGCTTACCTTCAGTGGCTGGTGTACAAGGACACCCAGGACTCATTGCACATTCCCCTCTCTCAATTTATAGCCATTCAGATAATAATCTTCCTTCCTGTTTTTGCTACCAAAGTGGATAACCTCACATTTATCCACATTATGCTGCATCTGCCATGCATTTGCCCACTCACTCAGCTTGTCCAAATCACACTGAAGCATCTCTGCATCCTCCTCACAGCTCACCCTCCCACCCAGCTTTGTGTCATCTGCAAATTTGGAGATATTACATTTAATTCCCTCATCTAAATCATTAATATATATTGTGAATAACTGGGGTCCCAGCACCGATCCCTGCGGTACCCCACTAGTCACTGCCTGCCATTCGGAAAAAGACCGGAAAAAGGAAGCTGGATAGAAGGCCAGTGATAGGTGGAGGCAAAGGAGAAATTGACAGAGACGTCATGGACAGAAGGACAAAGCGGCGTTAATGATAGTGGTACTGGCTAAAGGAGATGCTGATGGTGACATTAAGGTCAGGAAGCAGGGTCTGAGGCGGTGTGGGCGGGGTCTGAGGCAGTGTGGGCAGGGTCTGAGGCTGTGTGGGCGGGGTCTGAGGTGGTGTGGATGGGATCTGAGGCAGTGTGGGCAGGGTCTGAGGCGGTGTGGGCGGGGTCTGAGGCAGTGTGGGCAGGGTCTGAGGCAGTGTGGGCGGGGTCTGAGGCAGTGTGGGCAGGGTCTGAGGCGGTGTGGGCGGGGTATGAGGCGGTGTGGGCGGGGTCTGAGGTGGTGTGGGTGGGGTCTGAGGCAGTGTGGGAAGGGTCTGAGGCAGTGTGGGAAGGGCCTGAGACAGTGTGGGCGGGGTCTGAGGCAGTGTGGGCGGGGTCTGAGGCAGTGTTGGTGGGGTCTGAGGCAGTGTGGGCGGGATCTGAGGCAGTGTGGGCGGGGTCTGAGGCAGTGTGGGAAGGGTCTGAGGCAGTGTGGGCGGGGTCTGAGGCAGTGTGGGTGGGGTCTGAGGCAGTGTGGGCGGGATCTGAGGCAGTGTGGGAGGAGCGTACAACTGGAGACTGGGACCCTTTCAAGGAGCAATCACATAATTATTAGAATTTCAACATGGGGGTGAAGGCTCAGCAGAGAACTCATGAAGACTATATTGAAAAGTTAGAGTTGGAACCAGTAACTCATGGTGTGCTTTTGCACAAGACCACACCAGGTATTGAGGTCACATTCAGATGGTCTCATTGAGCATTTAACCATCAGAGGAACGTGAGAAGGGAAGAGAGAGGCAGCCATTAAGGGAGCACAGCTGCTGGATGTTTGCAAGAAGCTCCATCAAACCCTGCAAACTGCATTGTCCAATTGACGTGGGTCACAGGGCACAAGGCTTCCAATCATTCCAAAAGGTGCAAAGCAGGGGTAATCTAAAGTCCAAATTCAACAGCATATGAGTGGCTTTAGGGAGGCTCAAAATTACTTGGCTGTGCTCAACACTCTTCCATCCTCCATGGGATTGAGATGTCAAGTTGCTCGGGTGGCTTCGTAGACACTTATGACCTGTGGGGGGGGGAGGGGCACCTTAGCTGCAAAACTGGAACAGGGAAAGGCAGGTAGAGCAAGCACAGCCCAAGGGCATGGCAGTGACTTTCTGTAATTGTTGGATGAGATACATTCATCTCTTGGATTTATCCTGTGCTCAGACTGAGAAGGGGAAGAAGGGCCTGGTACCGTCCAGCATAGCTTCAAGAGGAGCCCCGGCCTGAGGTGCATGGTCCGGGGAGCCCCAGAAAGACCCAGAGGCTGAGGGAGGTCAGACCCACCCCTTGGTATTGACCAAGGCTATACCAAAAATGCCTCTCCTATTTGGAGGTGAGTGAGACAATGCCGCACATGTCTATGTTTGTCAAGAGATGTGGTGGCTCATATCTGCCACATTCTGCAGGAGGAGATAATGCCACATAGACCAGGAGGACATCCCATCCCAGTGCCCCTGAAGATCACCCCCATACTTAATTTCTTTGCAAACGGCTTGTTCTAGGGATCCACAGGGAACCGATGTAGCATCTCTCAGGCCTCAACACATGAATGTATAAAGGAGATGACAGATGCCCTTTACATTGAGGCTCATCATTATATAAAGTTCACTCTGGATTAGGCTAGCCAGGCTGCTAGATTCCTGGGTTTCATTACAATATCCAGCTTCCCTAGAATACAGGGTGTAATCGATTACACATATGTTGCTTTAAGAGCTCCCTGGCAGTGGCCCCTGATCTTCATTAACAGGAAACAGTTCCACTCCTTCAACATTCAGCTGGTGTGTGATCATCAGAAGCAGATCATCCATGTTTGTGCCAGGTACCCTGGGAGTTCTGATGACTCCTACATCCTGAGACGTTCCCAGGTGCTACAGATATTTTATAGGGTGGGCTGCTGGGTGACAAGGTGTACCCACTGAAGAGATGGCTCATGACACCCGTGCATCGTCCTCAAAGTGCCTCGGAGGAGAGATACAAGATGGACACTCTGTGATGAGGTCCCTCAGTGAGCAGACCATTGGCATCCTGAAGATATGCTTCTGATGTTTGGACTGTTCAGGTGGGGCTCTGCAGTACTCTCCACAGAGGGTGTCCCACATCATCGTGGTCTGTTGTGCCCTGCACAACCTGGTGCTTCAAAGGGATTTCCCTTGCTACAGGGAGACGTGGAGGAGGCTGAGAACTCTTCCAACAATGGGGACTTGGAAGGGCAGAAACCTGAGGAGGGCGATGATGGTCAGCTTCCATGTGAGGATGCCATTGCAGCGACATAACATGGAAGACACACTCGTGACGCACTGATAGCCACGAGGTTCCAGCAGGTGTAAGACCCAGGCAAGGGGACCAAGCACATTTCTCCTGTCCCTTAGCACCATACCAGTGATCGGAAAAGCCTTTACAAGCTGTGACATCGCAAGCAAGGTCAACATTCAGCCTTGGACCTGTAACTCTCAAGGATCACAACAGGTCAGCACCCAAAGCTGCATTTAGCCAATGCGTGAGGTGGAAGGCAGCACACGCGCACACGCCCTGTCTCAACTGCACATTGTGCAGTCGTTACCACCTGAGGGAGACACTTTGAGCAGCCACAGAGGTTTGCATATGGTTGTAGAGACCATAATGGCCCCAGGTCATGTGCTTTCACACTCACAATGAAAACAGCTCAGTGCAAATGAAACAACATTACATTTAACCCTCCAAGACACATGAGCTCACATTATTCTATGGTGTTTTGCAAGGCTTAAAGGATAAAATCTCAATGTGCAGTCACTTCCAGGATATGGCTTGACAAATCTCCCTTACATGACACAAGGGGCGAGAGACTATCATGAGTCTGCTGAACATATGAACCTGAGGTGCACAAAGGGAGGCAATCACAGAGTAGGAGCTTGGATCACCCTCTCAATAAGAGGATACATAGATGCACGAGGCACTGACATGATGAGACCATTATCATGAACTCAAAATGTATTTACAAAGGTCCGTAATATATACAGTGAGTGAAGACCCATACCACCATTGTGCTGTCAGGTTGGACAGATTAGCCTTGTATCTGCTGGAGTTTAGAAGAATAAGAAGCAACTTGATTGAAACATATAAGATCCTGAGGGGCCTTGACAGGTTGGACATGGAGAGGATGTTTCCTCTTGTAGAAAAATCTAGAACTAGGGGTTACTGTTTGAAAATAAAGGGCTGCTCATTTAAGACAGAGATGAGGAGAATTTTTTTCTCTGAGGGTTGAGAGCCTTTGGAACTCTCTTCCTGAAAAGGCAATGGAAGCAGAGTTTTTGAATATTTTTAAGGCAGAGCTAGATAGATGCTTGAGTAACAAGGGGGTGAAAGGTCATCAGGGGTAGGCAGGAATGTGGGATTGAGGTTACATTCAGATCAGCCGTGATTGTATTGAGTGGTAGTGCAGGCTCAAGGGGGTCGAATGGCCTATTCCTGCTCCTAATTCATATGTTCATATGTTTGTATGTTCAGCATTTCTTAATTTTTCTTACCGTACCACATCCCTGACCTCTGCAGAAGAGGTGGAGGCAACTGCTGACTGCTGATACCCTGTTGTCAGTGATGACCTTGGCCGGTGTTCTCTGGAGGGCCCCGGCCTGTTTTGGGTCTCCTGCTGTGGGGAAGGTGGACCCTTGTTGGCCTGTGGAGTTGATGGGGTCACAGGCAGAGGGGATTGGGAGCGGCTGGACACTCTTGGAGTCTCCTGGGTAGATGGTGCGGGGGTGCCCAGCCGAGGGTCCTCACCTCTTTGGGTGCCCAAGGGCCCCTGCCTGACTGCATGAGGAGAAGGGGTATCTGGAGGAGGGTCAAGGTGCCCGATCCCCCTTTCGCCTATCCATTGATGGATCCCACCTGTGCCTATAGCGATGGAGTGCAGGTCCAAGTGCGAATCCGGCAGAACCTGTTGGACTAAGGTCTCCAAGGTGGCCACCACCCTTCCCATGGTGACCTCCAGGCGCTTGCCTATTGGAGCCATGACAGACAGAATGTAACAGGCTCCTCCATCCTTCACTCTAATCTGTTTACTGCCTCTCACAGCTCTGCCTGATGTTCCGCTGCCTGCCTTTGCCTCTCCAGCATGTTTGCCACGGCTGCTTCCAGGGGCTCATCGTCTGACTCGGACTCAGCAGGTGCTTGCAGTGCCTGGTGGTGATGAAAGGTGCTATATAAATGCAAGTCTTTCTTTGTCTTTTCAGGCAGTGAGATGTGGTTTGCAAAGTGGAAGAATGTTTATCTCTCTCGCACTTTCTACATAATTTTAAACATTAACTTTAATGGAGGCTCAAATAATCAAGTTAAAACGGTAATAAAACATTGTGTCAGGAAATAAAATATGCCTTGGTTTCAATGTGACATTATCCCACTGCCTGAGGCGATCTCTTTGTGAATTCCCCCTCCCTGTTTATCTTCTAAGCCATGTTTGACAGGCATTGTGTTTACTGCAAGTTGAACTATACATTACTGCATATTAGAGCTGCTGAATTTGAAAAAAAAAGCATTGTGGTGGCATCCTGTTACATCCTGTAATATTTCATAATCCTGGATCACTTCACAATTGATGATAGAGAACGATAATTCAGGTAATTCACACCTGCCTAACCTAATACACCCATCAATCAGCTCTTTCACTGTTAACACTGTACCTGCATTAATGCATCTTCTTCACATCAACCTATTCTCTCAATGTTTGTATAATTGTTGTGGACATGAGCAGCGACTTTAACTTGTCCAGGCACGCACTTTGTTCCAAAAATAAAGCATGATAAACTATTGATGATAATGGCTTAATCATGATTGCTTTAAATGTCTTTTGAAAGCCCATCAGTGTTGAAAACTTTATTTTCTGGAGGCCGCTGTGAGCCTCCACTTTTGGGTTTATTCAATAATAATTAGCAATTATGTGGCTACCTGCATCAGAATACAGGATAGATAATGAAGAGCTGAGGGACACCCCATTTACACGTGCACTGTGTGAGCTGCAGGGGGTCAGGGAGAAATTTTCCAATTTTTTTTCCCGCTAATTGGCCTGGGTTTTTATTGGTTTATTCACCTCGCCCTGCAGATTACACGGCTTCTAGGCGGGGTGAAGAGTGTCTGTAACATGATGCATGTAACAGGATAAATGAAAAGATTAGAGCAAATAGGCAAAGACATAAATAGCTTGACAGATCTGCAGATAGGAAGGATACAACTGGAAAGATGGCTAAACAGATTAATAGAGCGTTGAAAAGAGATAAATAGACAAAAGGATGATCGATAGAATGTTGAAAAATGGATAGACAGATAAGAAAAGACAAATCACCTCATAGATAAATCAATAAATTAAAAGATAGAGATATTGATCAATGTGGAGAGTTTGATAGAAATAGATAAATGGATAGTAATATAAATGGATTGATATGGCTATCTAAATAGAGATAACAGATTAGATAAATGGGCCAATGAATCACTAATGATGGACAGTTCAATAATGGGGATATGTTAGTAGATGGATTAATAGATAGGAGGATACATAGATACCAGATTGATATAAACCTCTCTGCATGGAGAGATGGAATGCTAATCACTGGATACATGGTAATTGGGACATAAGTGAAGTTGAACAGATATGCCCAGTAAATATGTAAAGAGGCAGAGAATTGATGTCACTCAATAAATAACCATTTTTTCCATAGGCCAGGAATCACTACATGGAGGGTAAGTTCCCGATAAACATATGCAAAGTATCAAGCTTCTGTACCAGATGTCCAATATTCAGTCCTGATCTGATGTCCTCTAGGAACACACCCTCCTGGATTAACACCTTCACCCATATCATCTGGTGGAATATTTAATGAATTCAGTCAGTTGTGACCTTCAGTCCCATCTGGGGATTGATTTTAATGGGTTAATTGTCTCAGCTCCAAATTTATCTCTGAAAGTCGCTACTCACTGGGGATTCCCTCTCACCTCTAGTTTGGCCCAAGGCATGCTAAATCTACCCCTTTGTTCATCCCTGCCCACTTTACAGGAGCTCCCCACTGTCGTCCCTCCATCTCACTTTGGGATTAGACACAGTCATCTCAACAGTAAACCAGTCAAAGGCCTTGAATAATGTGGCATAAGTGGATCCATAATTTAATTATCAAACTAAACTAATCTGCGCTATAATAATTGTTAGCGAAAAGTAAAATAAAAATAGAAAATGTTGGAAATACTCACCAGGTCTGGCAGCATCTGTGAAGAGAGAGAGAGGCAGAGTTAAGGTTTCAGGTGGATAACCTTTCACCAGAGAGTGGAGAAAGTTTGATTCTGGTATTTCCTTATTCTATCTACTCTTTAGTTCAATTGAAATGAATTCCCTGCTTTGCCATCTGAATTTTCTCACTGATTCATTCCAGTATTTGAAACTGCTTTTCATTCAGAAGATTGGTTCATGCTTAATGTTTATTCTACATCAAATAATCCATTCTAACCTCATTTGTCTTGTTCAAAGCATGCAATTTCCAAAGAATTAACGTAAAACTAACACGGGCGCTTGTTTGTTTACAGTCTGCTCCGAGATTTATTTACATCAGAGTTTGCCAACCAATAGGCAATTTCAAAGCAATTCTTGGCAGTAATTGGAAGTCTGAAACCAAAACACAAACAAAACTATGTGCTGTGAGGCAGGTGTTAGTCTGGTTGACGGGATTCAACAATATTGGGCGTCATCAGCTTAATCTTTGTGATTTGAGGCAGAACTGTTGGTAAAGAAGATTGCAATCTAAAACAGTTTTACAATAACCTTCATTAGATAAACACCAGAGGGTGAATTAATGTTGAGATTCTGATAAAAGCAAAGTTTGCATTTACATATCACCTTGCACATGCTCAGGATATCCCAAAACACTTCACGGCCACTAAAATACTTGGAAGTGTTATTACTGTTGTAAGGTAAAGAATGTAAAGCATGTTCAGCACCATTCGCGACTCCTCAGATCCTGAAGCAGCCTGTGTCCATATGCAGCAAGTCCTGGACAACATTCATGCCATACAAGAGCAGGTCAGAGGCTCGGAATGCTGCAAGGAGTAACTCACCTCCTGACCCCCCAAAGCCTGTTCACTATCTCCAAGACACCAGTGAGGAGTGTGGTGGAATACTCCCCACTTGTCTGAATGAGTACTGCTCCCACAACACTCAAGAAGCTCAACACCACCCAGGACAAAGTAGCCTGTTTGATTGGCAGCTCATCCAACAACATTTTATTTCTTTATTCTTTCATGGGGTGTGGATGTCACTGGCAAGGCCAGCATTTGTTGCCCATCTCTAATTGCCCGTGAACTGACCTTGTTAGGTCATTTCAGAGGGCGGTTAAGAGTCAACCACATTGCTGCGGGTCTGAAGTCACACTAATGCCAGACCAGGTCAAGATGGCAGATTTCCTTCCCTAAAGGACATTAGTGAAGCCGATGGATTTTTACAACAGTCGAGGATAGTTTCATAATCACCATTATTGAGATTAGCTTTATTTTCCAGATTTATTAACTGAATTTAATTTCCACCAGCTGCCGTGGTGGTATTGGAACCCATGTCCCCAGAGCATTAGTCTGGGCCTCTGGATTACTGGTCCAATGACATTACCACAATGCCAATGTCTCCCCATAACTTAAAATTTCACTCCTTCCACCACTGATGCTCAGTGGCAACATTGCGCACCACCTACAAGATGCACTGCATCAACTCACCAAGGCCTTCGACAGCACCTTCCAAACCCACGACTACTACCATCTAAAAGGACAAGGGCAGCAGACACATGGGAATACCACCACCTGCAATTTCCTTTCCAAGCCACTCACCATCCTGACTTAGAAATATATTGTTGTTCCTTCACTGTCACTGGGTCAAAATCCTGGAACTCCCTCTCTAACAGCACTGTGGGTGTATCTACAACTCATGGACTGCAGCAGTTTAAGAAGGCAGCCCACCACCACCTTATCAAGGGGCAGTTAGGGATGGGCAATAAATGCTGACCCAGCTAGTGATGCTCACACTCCCTGAATGAATAAGTTAAAAAATTGATAAAGTCCAAAACAATCACCTCAAGAAAATGTTGCAAGACATCAATGGGAAAGAACTTTAATTCATCAGGAATATTTACTAGAATTAGGTAGCGACAGTTAGATATGAGAACAAACTTGGCAATTGGAAAGTGGGGTTAGACAAGGCAGCATTTTCTCACTGGACTGTTTCTCCTTATACAGTGATCACATTCCCAGATGAATTGAAGGACTGGATGGTATAAAGGTGGAGGGAGGGTCATCAACAATACCCGGAATGCTGACAACATTGTACTGATAGCAACAGATGATGAATACTTACAAAAATTAATTAATATAGTCATAAAGGAAATTGATAGATACAGACTTACACTCACTCAACTGCAAGAAAATGTACACTGTGATAATGACAAAGAGAAAGGACATTCCAGTGTGCAACATCACGGTTAATGGAAGCAAGTTAGAACAAGTCAATCAATTCAACTGTCTAGGAAACACAGTAATATCCAATGTCAAAAGCAGTACTGAAACCTGAAAAAGGATTGGACAAACCATAAGTGTTTTTACAAAATTAAGCAACATTATAAGAAACGTCAGCTTGAGACTTAAAACGAGACTCTGTGGACTAAACTCTGGTCAATAATTATTTATGGATGTGAAGCTTGGAGCACTGGGTGAGAGGAAGTAAAGAAAACCAACAGTTTCGAAATATGGGGCTTAAGTAGGGTGAACTGGGCGGAGAAAATAACTAACGGAGAAGTAGTGAATGAGGCCAGAAGAACAAGAGAACGCCTAAATAATATCAAAATAAGACAAATGGAGTCCTTCAGATGTTATCATGCAGAAGGGCTTGAATTTCTAATCAACACAGGAAGGATTAATGGAAGAAGTGCAAACGGCCGACAGTGGAGGAAGCAGCTAGACAACATTAAAGACTGGCTTAGCCAGAACTCCAACAATGAGGTCATTCAGTGTTGATACGAATAGAGAGCTTGGAAGATCTTGGTCACCTAAAACACTTGACATGGCACTCAGACAACAAATGTAAAGAAATGCAGCAAGCTCACATAAGCATCAATGAAATAAAGATCTGATCATGTCCTAGAAGTTGGATAAACCAGTGCCAGAGACTCCTGCAGCCCCAAAATAGTGTGCTGCATGTGTGTCACCTGCCATATTGGGTAAAGACTAGAGAGAGGCACCCTTCAGCCACTCGTGAAACAGATACAAGATTTAACTGCTTCACGTCTCTCCTGCAACACCAGTTTGCCCTGAAGCAGTTAGAAAGGCTCAAATTAAGGCATCACCTGCAACAAAGAGGGTAAATAACTTAGCTGTAAACCACCCTTCTAATCTGACCAACCCCCCCACCAACCCTCAGCCCCTGAACTCTTGGCCCCCAAGAGCCTCCAATCTTCCTTTTTCCCTTCCCCAGGCCCAACCACCATGCTACCCCTGTCCTTTCTGCTTCATTGCTGACCATATCGCCTTTCTCCTTCCCTTTAACTCCCACTCATTTCCCCTTCTCCCACCCCTTCCCCCCTGATTCCAATACATTCGCTCTTGCTGTATCCTCTCACTGACGCCCCTATTTGGTTACTCCTGTCACTGGGAGTGAGTCAGGAAACTACACACAGCTAGTGCCAATTCTTTTCTTACAAGAACCCTGAACAGTGACCAGGCCACTTTCAATAGCAGTGGGACTGCAGGAGAGTGAGACGAGGGGATGATCAATGCTGGATTTTCATCAGCAACTGTTAACTGGAATTTCTAAATTCTGCCACTCGACATGTTTACTGCTGTCCCTCACCTGCGATGTTACCAGTGTCCGCCCTTGGAATGGTTGTACCTGTAACCCAGAGCTACTGTCAGAGTGGATGGAGCTGGATGCTGTGACGTGTCAGCCTAAGGCTGCATGGTTACCTGGACTACATCCTCTTTGTCAAGCACCCACATGGAGCAACAGTAGAAGGGATTTTAAACACTGATGTTAAAGGGCAAACTGAAATGAGTTGCTTCATGGGTAAGACTTGTATGGTTAACTTTCCTGAAAAATCTTGTAACACTTTATGCGAAGACTGCCAGATTAATCTTAAATCATAACTGTCAGCCATCTCTGCCAGCTGCACTCTTGACTTAATTGGCTGCCTCCTGCTGATAGCTCAGACTATCACTTAAACCGCGTCTTCCTCAGAAATGTAAAAATTGCACTCTGGTGTCTGGTTAACTGGATATCTCACTGGGCTGTCATCATATCAGGTGAATGATGGGAGTTATTACCTGCTGGACATCATATTCCCGTTAGTAAATTCATCTTTTTTCTACACCCAGACCTATTGAAGGAGCTGAGTGTGTCTGTATAAGCAGCGCAAAGCCACTTCTGATATCAAACAGCCTCACTGTACTTTTATACATACAATAAAACTGAAGAGTTTTCAAAGCGCTTCCTGTTAAAATTGTTCTCTTTCTTTCCAATTTCTCCCGAACATTATAATTCACCTTGGGCTAAAGTTCGACAACTGCTGACATCCTACTTGCCTCTTACCCAAATGCTCATTTCTTATGTATGAAGCATAACTGTGAGCACCAGTAGGTGATGTAACCATGGGGAGTATCACAGCCAAGCACATCCTCACTCCGTGGCCAGAAATAGACCCAGACCGGTCCCTTGCATCCTGTAAGATGCTCCTTAAAATCTATGTCTTTGACCAAACTTTCAGTCACATGTCCCAATGTCACCTTCTTGAGATCAGTGTCAACTTTTGTCTGATGACACACCTTTAAAAGGTCTTGTGACATTTTACTGCATTATAAGTGCGGTATGAATGCAAGTTTGTTGTTATTGTTGGCCTATATGCTCTAGTTAGCTCAATGTGTGAAGTCATCATCAGCTGTCTTGTGATTCGAGGACGTCGTCTACTCTGGGTCATAAGCTTCGGCCATAGGTCTTCACTCAGAAGGTGGTAAATCTTTGGAATTCTCTACCCCAGAGGGCTGTGGAAGCTCAATCATTGAGCATGTTCAAGACAGAAGTTGATAGGTTCCTGGATACTAATGACATCAAGGCATATGGAGATAGCATCGGAAAGTGGCGTTGAGGTAGATGGTCAGCCATGATCTAATTGAATGGCGGAGCAGGTTCGACGGGCTGAATGGCCTACTCCTGTTCCTGTGTTCCTATGTGAGTGAACTGGCAGATTCTTAACCCACAGCTATTTGCACACGTGGGGCAGGATGTCCTATGAGGTAGTGGGATCCGGAGTGCAGGGTTTGCTTCCTTTTCTTCCTCTCTGTTCCTCTGCCTCATCATTACAGCTTTGAGACTCAAAGCGTGATGCAGCTTGATGGATAACCACACGAACATACGAATTTGGAGCAGGAGTAGGCCATCTAGCTCTTCGAGCCTGCTCCACCATTCAATAAGATCATGGCTGATCTGACTGTGGCCTCAACTCCACATTCCACCTACCCCTTACCTTTCATTCCCTTGTTAGTCAAGAATATATCTACATCGTCCTTAAAAATATTCATTAACCCTGCCTCCACCGCTCTCTGGGGAAGAGAGTTTCAAAGATTCACGGCACTTTGGGGGAAAAAAAATTCTTCTCATCTCCGTCTTAAGTGGGAGACCCTTTATTTTTAAAATGTACCCCCTAGTTCTAGTCTCTCCCACAAGGGGATCCACCCTGTCATGTCCCCTCAGGATCTTATATGTTTCAATAAGATCGCCTCTCAATCTTCTAAATTCCAATAGATACAGGCCCAACATGTTCAGCCTTTTCTCGTAAGATCACACCCGCCCCACCCCAACCCCAGCCCAGCTATCAGTCAAGTGAGCCTTTTATGAACACAATTATATCCCTCCTTAAATAAGGAGACCAAAATTGTAGACTGTACTCTAGATGCCGCCTAACTAAGACCCTGTATAGCTGTAGCAAAACATCCCTACTTTTATATTCCATTCTCCTTGCAATAGGGATGGGCAATAAATGCTGGCCCACATCCCATGAATGAATGAAAAAATAATTCACAGGTCGCAGTTCAATTTAGCCAGCTCCGTATTCATGCCCTCATAATGGCCTTTATTTCAGTTTAAAACATTCGTCTTAGATCCACTCCTCTCTCCCTCAAATTGAATGTGAAATTCAATCATATTATGATCACTCCTTCCTAGGGGCACCTTCATTATGAGGTCATTAATTAATCCTGTCTCATTGCACATTACCAGATCTAGCATAACCTGCTCTCTGGTTGGTGCTAAAATCTGCTTCTCTAAAAAACTGTCCTGAAAATACACTATGAACTCATCATCCAGACTACTTTTGCCAATCTGATTTGTCTAATCTATATGTAGATTAAAATCAACCATGATTATCACCTCACCTTTCTCACAAATCCCCATTATATCTTCCTGTATACCCCCTTCTGTAGTGTGGTCACTATTGTAAACCACTCCTACAAGTGACTCCTTCCCTTTGCTATTTCTCATCTCCACCCAAACTGATTCTACCTCTTGATTTCCAGAACTAAGTCCATCTCTCTCTATTGTAGCAATGTCATTCTTAATTAGCAGAGCTACCCCTCCACCTTCTCCGAGCTTCCTGTCCTTCCTAAATGTCATGTATCCTTAAATATTCAGGTACTTTTGTCATCCTGCAGCCAAGTCTCTGTAATGGATATTAGATCTTACATATTTATTTCCATTTATGCTGTCAATTCGTCTATATTGTTATGAATACTAACCATGTGTCTGCTGTGAGTGGTTGCCCTTTGGCTTGTTAAGAATGTCAAACCTGGTGAACATGTGACAGGCCTTCATCGATGGAACACCATATATGGTACAGCTGTGCCTCCTTCACTATCACCTGCATTCCCAAATTCTACATTCCTATGTGTTACTCTTGAGATGCAGCAACTGTGATGTGAAGCCACTGAGTTCTGAGTCGCCCTTTGACAGTGCTAATGAAACCATTGGATCTCATCACAAGGAGGTCTTCCTCCTTTCTTTCTAATAGACACTCCTGCTCACTCCTGCAGCAACAAGAGGTTAGAGGGTGACCCCAGAAATACCCCCCTCGTGTTTGCCCTTCCCCCTCACAGCCATTCCACAGCTTTCTCTCCCCATTGCACCCCACCCCCCCACCCTCATGTTTGTGCTTCCCCCTCACTGCCAGTCCATGGCCTTCCCTCCCCATTGCCCCTTTCGTGTTCATCAACCCCACCCTGGCCTCACAGCCCAACACCAGTTGAAATGCTAGTTTCTGAAAGTGGAGGCCTGCAAGAGTACCACAGCCCAGTGGTGCCTTTCAGGGCAATGTAGGCAAAGAACAGGGGCAGATCAGCCCTACAGCCCCAGCAGAGTGCCGCTCAACACAACAAGACTGGCGCAGCGCTAGGACAGGTAGGCTGTGTATGTTCCACTCAGCTCGATGTTGCCAGCGAATCATGGTCCGACTTGTGCAAGGCCCCCCCCTTTACAAATGAGTTTGAGGCCGATGTAATTTCCCGCTGGAGTGACGCAAGATTGGAAGGCCTGACAAGATTCTGGCGAGCAGCTGTTTTAAGGAACTTTCATGAGATGTTAATCAATGCAAATGGCGTTCACGCCACTAGTCGGCAGGATAACAGACGCCCCATAAACCCACCATTGGGAGAATTGCAAATTGTTTTTATGCCGGCGGATTCCTGACTTTTTTCCCTGCCCCTGGATTCTCCGCTCCCGCACGCCAGGAAACCCACTGCGGGCGGGATGAGAAAATTCCGCCCGTTAACTCTGTTTCTCTCTCAACAGATAATGCTGGACCGGCTGAGTATTTCCAGCACGTTCTGTTTTTATTTCAGATTTCCAGCATCTGCAGTGTTTTGCTTTTACTAAAACGGTCCTGGTGTTGTTCTCACCAGATTTCTTGGACTTTAGTCCAATGTGCTGCATGTAACCTTTAACGTAGATAAACTTAGTGAAAAGTCTGGGCTGGACTGAGCAGGATGAAGAAGATCAGGTGAGGTTACCATGGGCTTGATAAGGGGTTTCAGAGAGGCTTTTAATTATGGAGAGAAACAGGCCAAAGTGGGAAGGTTCGTGAGGATCTTGGGGTATAAAAGCAGAGCTCATAACAGTGGAGCAGGGCAACAGGAAGACTAGAAAGTACGAGCTGGAACAGGGGGTTCCAGCAGGTTCACGTGAGACAAAGTCACTGATACAAGGATGAGAATTTGAAAATGAGTGCACTGGAGATCCCGTGGGAAGAAAGAAAAATACATTTGCCTTTTTATATAACAATGGAATCACATCCTCTGGGTGTCAGAAAGACCTGCATATCCAATAAAGTACTTTTTGAAGTTTAGTTACTGTTGTTATGTAGGAAAACAAATGCATATCAGGGCAGATGACAGGCGAACAGGATTAAGTGAAAGCTAAGGTCTGAAACAAATTGAAGTTTGTTTTCTGAGGAGCTTTAGAGGAGAATAAGCAAATTATTTGGGAAATCAAGTGGAGGTAACAAAGACATGGGGGAGGTTTTCAGTGATAGAGTTGTCGATATGAACAGGGCATCTGATTTAGACTGTGCTGGCTGAGGGGTAGAAGATAAGGTTCTTAATGTTCAAGTCTTGAGTAGAATTTAGAAGCGATTTTTCTAACAGAATAGCTGATCAACACAACAGATTCTTCAAAAAAAGTTGATTGATTCCTTCCAAGATAGTTGAATGAATATGTAACTGGATATGTAACAGGGTATCAGGCCAGGCTGAGGTAATCATAAAATCAAAAATCATAGAATAATGCAGCAAGAAGGAGACCATTCAGCCCTTTGAGTCTGCACCAGCTCTTTCAAAGGGCATTCCAGTTAGTCCCACTCCTTCACTCCTTTCCTATAACCCTGCAACTTTTTCTCCTTCACCTATTTAACTGATTCTCATTGGACAGCTACTATTGAATTTATATCCACCATCCTATCAGGCAGCACATTTCAAATCCTGAGGTCAAAGGTTCTTCCCCATGGTGCCTCTGGTTTTTTTTTACCAATTATTTTCAATTTGTCATCTCTAGGTTATCAAATCTTCAGCCATTGGAAACAGTTTCTCCTTGAGTAATCTAAACTCTTCTCAATTTTAAGCACTTTTTTCAAATTTCCCCTTAGTTTGCTCTGCTCTCAGGGGAACAACCACACCTTCAGCAGTCTCTCAATGTTGGTTTCTTGAATCCCTGTTCCCATTTGCCTAGCTCCCCTTCAGTTGTAACCAGGACAAAGAAAGTGTCAGCTGGTTTGTTTTGACCCCCCCCCCGCTGACTGGTAAGCTCCGAAACTAGATTCAAGACAAATTGCCACCTCCAGGTCCCGTGCAACTGAATCATTAAAACGGTGATGGGCAATGGCCCAGACCGACAGGCAAATTAATCGGCACAAATTTGTGGAGTGTTTTTGTTGCAGCTTTATGTGTATAATCACAGTAAACTGACGGATGTTCAGCCAATGTAGAATGGCATTAGAAAGTGACGTCTATGAGAATTGTGAGGGGTCTACCTGTAGCTGACAGTGTCCTGTCTTCCGAGCGATGCCCATTATTTTTCTGGATGGGATCTGGATTGTGAGGCGCTCAATCAGAGAGGCCAAAAACAAACAGCTTTGATTGCCTGCAGAAAAGGAGCTTGGAATTTCCTAATTCTTGTTGTCAGCACATTATTCTGATACCAAAGGTTTTCTGGAAAAAAATAAGAAAACAAAACAACAGATTTGACTGATGGCTGGAGGGTAATGGGCTCTGCCCTGAACTTTACACTGAGGAAGTCTGAGGTTTAACTCTAGAATTATAGAATGGTTACAGCACAAAAGGAGGTCATTCGGCCCGTCGTATCTAGATCGGTTCTCTGCCCGAGTAACTCAGCCAGTCTCACATGCCCCTCTTTATCCACCTTTTTTCCATTCAGTTCATTATCCAATATCCTTTTTGAAAACCGCAACTGAATCTGCCTCCACACACTGTCAGGCAATGCATTCCAGTTCTTAGCCGCTTGCTGCATGGAACATTTTTCCTCATGTCACCATTGGTTCTTTTGTCAATCACCTTCAATTGGTGCCCTCTGGTCCTTGACTCTTCCGCTGAGAGGAACAGTTTCTTCCTACCTACTTTGTCCAAACCCCTATTGATTTTGAATACCGATAAATCCCCAAGACCTGATAATCCACATCCCAGAGTACTTAAGGAAGTGGCCCTAGAAGTAGTGGTTGCATTGGTGGTCATCTTCCGAGATTCTATAGACTCTGGAACGGCTCCTACAGATTCGAGGGTAGCTAATGTAACCCCACTATTTGGAAAAGGGAGGTAGAGAGAAAACAGGGAATTATAGACCAGTCAGCCTGACGTTGGTAGGTGGGGAAAATTCTAGAGACCATTATAAAAGATTTAATAGCTGAGCATGTGGAAAACAGTGGCAGAATTGGAGAGAGTCAGCATGGAGTTATGGAAGATAAATCATGCTTGACAAATCTACTGGAATTTTTTGAGGATGTAGCCAGTGGATATGGTTTATTTGGACTTTCAGAAGGCTTTCAACAAAGCCACACATAAGAGATTGGCGTGTAAAATTAAAGCACATGGGATTGGGGGTAGTGTATTGGGATGGATAGAAAACTGGTTGGCAGACAAGATACAAAGAGTAGGAATGAACGGGTCTTTTTCCGAATGGCAGGCAGTGACTAGTGGGGTACCGCAGGGATCGGTGCTGGGACCCCAGTTATTTACAATATATATTAATGATTTAGATGAGGGAATTAAATGTAATATCTCCAAATTTGCAGATGACACAAAGCTGGGTGGGAGGGTGAGCTGTGAGGAGGATGCAGAGATGCTTCAGTGTGATTTGGACAAGCTGAGTGAGTGGGCAAATGCATGGCAGATGCAGTATAATGTGGATAAAAATCAAGTTATCCACTTTAGTAGCAAAAACAGGAAGGCAGATTATTATCTGAATGGCTATAAATTGAGAGAGAGGAATGTGCAACGAGACCTGGGTGTCCTTGTACACCAGTCGCTGAAGGTAAGCATTCAGGTGCAGCAGACGGTAAAGAAGGCAAATGGTATGTTGGCCTTCATAGCCAGAGGATTCGAGTACAGGGGCAGGGATGTCTTGCTGCAGTTATACAGGGCCTTGGTGAGACCACAGCTGGAATATTGTGTGAAGTTTTGGTCTCCTTATCTGAGGAAGGATGTACTTGCTATAGAGGGAGGGCAGCGAAGGTTTACCAGACTGATTCCTGGGATGGTGGGACTGACATATGAGGAGAGATTGAGTCGGTTAGGATTATATTCGCTGGAGTTCTGAAGAGTGAGGGGTGATCTCATTGAAACCTATAAAATTCTAACAGGACTAGACAGGGTAGATGCAGGAAGGATGATCCCGATGGTGGGTGGGTCCAGAACCAGGGGTCACAGCCTGAGGATACGGGGTAGACCATTTAGGACTGAGATGAGGGGAAATTTCTTCACCCAGAGAGTGGTGAGCCTGTGGAATTCATTACCACAGAAAGTAGTTGAGGCCAAAACATTGTATGTTTTCATGAAGGAGTTAGATATAGCTCTTGGGGTGAAAGGGATCAAAGGGTATGGGGAGAAAGCGGGAGCAGGCTATTGAGTTGGATGATCAGCCATGATCATAATGAATGGCGAAGCAGGCTCGAAGGGCCAAATGGCCTACTTCTGCTCCTAGTTTCTATGTTTATCAAATCTACTCTCCACTTTCTCTTCTTGAAGGAGAACAGCCCTAGCTTCTCCAATCTATCCACATAGCTGAAGCCCTTCATCCCTGGAAACATTCTTGTACTTTTCTGCACCCTCCTTAAAGCTTTCACAACCTTCCTAAAGTATAGTGTCCAGAATTGAACACAATACTATAGTTGAGGCTGAACCAGTGTTTTATAAATGCCCATATAATAAATTGCAGGAGGTGTTGAATATAATGAGGTCAAGGTGGCTGGAAATGGGGTACATTCTTCTAGAATGACGGGAGTTCATTCCAAGAGTCGGTGAGAACAGCGGGGCCCGAAAGTGCGGAGAGAGAGTGGGAGAGAGCGGAAGTTCACTGCGAGAGTCGGTGAGAACAGCGGAGGCTGAAAGTGCGGAGAGAGAGCGGGAGAGAGCGGAAGTTCACTGCGAGAGTTGGTGAGAACAGCGGGGCCCGAAAGTGCAGAGAGAGAGCGGGAGAGAGCGGAAGTTCACTGCGAGAGTCGGTGAGAACAGCGGGGGCTGAAAGTGCGGAGAGAAAGCGGGAGAGAGCGGAAGTTCACTGCGAGAGTTGGTGAGAACAGCGGGGGCTGACCTCTAACCTGTTTCCGCATTCTAAAACAAAAATTAAGGTGTGACATCACAGAGGAGCAGGTAGGTGATTGGCTGATGAGTATCCATTGGCTTTGCTTGATTTGTCTTTCAAATTGATCATTCATTTGTAATTGTAAGGTTTTATTAGCATCGGTATAGTTTACAAATAATAGCTAGCTGATCCTGAGTAGTAAGATTTGTTAATTATAAGTATTTTAACACATAATAAATGAGTGTGAGAGGAGTCCAGAGTTCAAAAGGAGCTAGCTGTGCTGCTGGTGGTCAGCCTCAATGGACCGACCAGGTTTGGAGAGAATCAAGTGTGAAGCCACAGGGAAGTAGAGAGGAGCCCAGGAGATATAAGAGCGTGAGAGGGAGAGAACAGCAGAACTTCATAAAGAGGAGTGAAAGGGAGAGGAGGAGATGATTGGTGAGTGGCAGGTGAGTAAACACTTCATATAAAGTTTAAGGTATGTCAGTGCAGCTCGGCCATGTGGAATGTGCATCTTGCAGGACGTGGGAGGTCTTGTAGGCACAAAGTGCCCTAGATGACTACATCTGCACGAAGTGTCACCAGCTGCAGAAGCGTGAGCTCCAGGTTGTGGAACTTGAGCAGCGGCTGGAGTCACTCTGGTTCTATCTCGCTCCCTAAGCATTTTTCCATTCTGAATACTGGTGAACGAGATGGTTCCTCAGAGGAGTGTAGCAAGAATTGAGTTTGTGGCACCACAGGCGGCTCAGCTGCACAGGAGGGGAGGAGGAACGGTGGAAGTGCTATAGTAGTAGGGGATTCCGTAGCTAGAGGAGCAGATAGGTGTTTCTGCAGCTGTAGACATGACTCCAGGATGGTTTGTTACCTCCGTGGTGCCAGGGTCAAGGATGGCACAGAGCAGCTGCAGGACATTCTTTTGAGGGAGGGTGAACAGCCAGAGGTCATGGTCCACATTGGGGCCAATGACATAGGCAGGAAAAGGGAGAGGTTCTGAGCGCCTATTGTAAGGAATTAGGAAGGGAATCAAGAAACACAACCTCAAGGGCAGTAATCTCAGGATTACTCCCAGTGCCACATGCTCTTGAGCATAAGAATAGGAAAAGTGAGCAGTTCAACACGTGGCTGGAGTAATGGAGTAGGAGGGAGGGCTTTAAATTTCTGAGGCATTGGGACCGGTTCTGGGGTAGCTGGGACATGTAGAAGAAGGACGGGTTACACCTTAACAGGACTGGGACTGGTGTCCTCGCGGGGAGGTTTGCTAGTGCTGTTGGGGAGGGTTTAAACTAGATTGTCAGGGGGATGGGAACCTGAGGGGAAATTCAGAGTGCAGAGGAGAAAAACTGGCAGTGGGAAGTAGTAAAGCATCAATTAATAACGAGGATATATCAGAGAGTAATATCAAGGTAGATAGAATACCTGGAGAGTTTGATAGAATTATAATAAGTAACAGTCATTAGATGGGGTCAGAATGAGGGGGAAAGTAAAAAGGCCTAAATCAGGGCTAATGTGCATGTATGTGAATGCCTGGCGTGTGGTTAATAAGATTGGTGAACTGCAGGCACAGGTTGACAAATGGAATTATGATATTATTGCTATAACAGAGACCTGGCTCAAAGAAGGGCAGGACTGGGCATTAAATATTTCTGGGTACAAGGTGTTTAGGAGAGACAGGAAAGGAAGAAAAGGGTGAGGGGGGAGTGGCGGTATTGGTTAAAGATGGCATTACAGTACTGGAGAGGAAGGATGTTCCAGAGGGGTCAAGGATGGAATCTCTCTGGCTAGAGGTAAGGAATGAAAAAGATGCAGTAAGATTTGATTGGTGTAGTATATAGAACACCAACAAGTGGAAGGGATGTGGAGAAACAATTTTGCACACAAGTTATGGAGAAGTGCAAGAATTATAGAGTATTCATAATGGGGGACCTCAATTATCCAAATATAGACCGGGATAGGAATAGCGCAAAGGGACAAGAGACGTGAGAGGTCCTTGAATGTATTCAAGATCATTTTCTGCAGCAGTATGTTTCCAGTCCAACGAGAGGACATGAGCTTTTGGGCCTGGTTCTGGGGAATGAGTTGGACCAAGTGGATCAAATGTCAGTGGGAGAGCCTCTAGGGGACAGTGACCATTGTATCATAAGGTTTAAGTTAATTATGGAAAAGGACTGAGGACAATCCAGAGCAGGGATGGCTCACTGGGGGAAATCCAACTTCGCTGGGATGAGAATGCATGAGTTGAGTGAGTTGGAATCAAAGATAAAAGCAAAATACTACAGATGCTGGAAATCTGAAACAAAAACAGAAACTTCCTGGAAAACTCAGCAGGTCTAACAGCATCTGTGGAGAGAAAAACAGAGTTAAGGTTTCGAGTCCGTATAACTCGAAGAAGTCTCTCAAAGTCTCTGAAGAAGTCATTTGGACTGGAAACGTTGACTTTTTTTTTCTCTCCACCAGATGCTGTTAGACCTGCTGAGTTTTTCCAGCATTTTCTGCTCTGGAATCAAATGTTGGTAGAAAATATAGTGGCTGAACAATGGGCCACCTTCAAAGAAAAAGTATTGCAGGCAATGTCAAGGTAAATTCCCTTGAAGGGAAAAGGTTAGACAAACTGGGCTTGTTTCCACTGGAGTTTAGAAGAGTGAGGGGTGATTTGATTGAAGTATGTGAGGTCCCGAACATCCTTTTCAAGGTGGACATGAAAAGGATGTTTCCCCTTGTGGGTGAGTCCAGAAATAGGGGGCACTGTTTTAAAATTAGGGGTTGCCCTTTTAGGACAGAGATTAGGAGAAATTTTCTCTCTGAGGGTTGTGCGACTATGGAATTCTCTGTCTCAGAAGGTGGTGGAGGCAGGGTCACTGAATATTTTTAAGGAGAGGTAGATAGATTCTTGTTAGGCAAGGGAATCAAAGGTTATCGGAGGTAGATGGGAATGTGGAATTCGAAACACAAGGACATCAGCCATGATCTTATTGAATGACGGAAAAGGCTCGGGGGCCAAATGGACTACTCCTGTTCCTATTTATTATGTTCTAAATAAACCCAGAGCACCCTGGATGACAAGAGAGTTAGAGGTAAAGATGAAAAGGAAGAGGTGCGCGTACGACAGATGTCAGGTAGAAAATACAATGGAGACTCAGGCTGGATACAAAAGGAGCAAAGGGAAAGCGAGGTAACTAATAAGAAAAGCAAGGCGAGAGCATGAAAAGAGACTGGCAGCAAATATAAAAGGGAATCCCAAAGTCTTCTATAAGAATGTAAATAATAAAAGGGTGGTAAAAGAGTAGGGCTGATTAGGGACAAAAAACAGGACTTGCATGTGGAGGCTGGAGAAATAGCAGAGGTGTTGAATGAATAGTTTGCATTTGTCTTTACAAAGGAGGAAGATGCTACCCAGGCTGAGATGAGAGAGGAGGTGACTGGTACACTAGATAAACTTACAATTGAGAAGAAGGGATATCGTTACTTAAAATAGATAAAGTACCAGGACCGGATAAGATGCATCTGAGAGTACTGAGGCAAGTGAGAGTGGAAATTGCAAAGATACTAGTGATAATCTTTCAGTCTTCCTTAGACACAGGGGAGGTGCCAGAGGACTGGAGAACTCTGAATCTTACACCCTTGGTCAAAAAGGGGCGCAAGGATAAAGTTGGCAACTACAGTCCAGTCAGTTTGACCTCAGTGATAGGGAAACTTCTGGAAACTATACTACGGGATAAAATCAATAATCACTTAGACAAGTGCAGGATAATTAAGGAAAGCAACATGGATTCATTAAGGGAAAATCATGTTTAACTAACTTGCTGGAGTTTTTTTGAGGAGGTAACAGAGAAGGTTGTTAAAGGAAACACTGTTGATGTAGTGTATATGGATTTTCAAAAGGCATTTGATACAGTGCCACACAACAGACTTGTGAGCAAAATTCTAGCTCATGGAATAAAAGGGAGAGTAGGCACTTGGATAAGAAATTAGCTGAGTGACAGGAAACAGAGAGTAGTGATAAATGGTTGTTTTTTCAGATTGGAGGAAGGTTTGTAGTAGAGTTCCCCAGGAGTCAGTTGGGACCCTTGCTCTTCCTAATATACATTAATAACCTAGACTGTTGTGTTCAGGGCATGAGTTCAAAATTTGTAGATGATACAAAGATTGGAAATGTTGTCAACTGTGATGGGGATAGTCTTGAACTTCAAAAGGACATAGACATGTTGGTGGATTGGGCGGACAAGTGGCAGATGAAGTTCAATGCAGAGAATTGTGAGGCAGGAAAGATATGGCAATTCAATATAAAATAAGGGGAGAGCCTCTAAAGGAGGTGCAGGAAAAGAGGGACTTCGGTGATGTACATAAGCCATTGAAGATAGCAGGGCATGTTGAGAGAGCAGTTAATAAAACATATAGTATCTTAGGCTTTATTAATAGGAGCATTGAGTACAAGAGTAAGGAGGTCATGCTGAACTTGTATAAGACTCTAGTAAGATATCATTTGGAGTACTGCGTCCAGTTCTGGGCACCATACCTGAGGAAGGATGTGAAGGCATTGGAGAAAGAACAGAGGAGATTCACATGAATGATTCCTGGGATAAAGAACTGTAGCTATGAGGATAGATTGGAGAGGTTGGGGCTGTTTTCCTTGGAGAAAAGAAGGCTGAGAGGAGACTTGATTGAGGTTTTCAAGATCCTGAGGGGTATGGACAGGATAAATAGTGAGAAACTGTTCCCACTCAAGAAAACATCAAGAGCTAGAGGGCACAGATTCAAAATAATTGAGAAAGGGGGTAAATGTGATGTGAGAAAAAAAATTTTCACCTGGAGAATGGTTGGAGTATGGAACGAACATCCTGGGCTGAATTTTTTGCCTGTCGGGTGGGCGGGCCCGACCCAATCTCCGGCGGGCGGGGAGCCAATCCCCGCCGGAGAAGCGGGCCCCGCCGCCATTTTAAGTGGACGGGCCAATTAAGGCCAGCCAAACGTGATGTCCAGCGGGAAGCGCCATGCGGTCCCTGTGCTGGCGGGGGGGGATTCCCCAAATGTGAGAGTGCGCTCTTTCCCGTACATCTCCCTGAGGCTAAGTGCTGCCTCAGGGAGATCGCTGAAAGGTTTTCAAACTCTAAAAATAGAAAAATAAAAAAACATTAACATGTCCCCCTCATGTGACAATGTCACACGAGGTGGGACATGTTAATAAATTTCACAAAAACTTTAATAAAAATGTTTGAAAACCGACATGAAACCTCATCCCGCTGGTGGATGAGGTTTCATGTTTCTTCAGAAGCCCGCCGGGGCTCCTGGCCTGCCCGCCAACCTTAAAGTTGGATGGGCAGGCCCTTTAATTGTTTTAATTATCCTGTCAATGGCCTCAGTTGGCCATTGACGGGTCGGCGGGCGGACAGCTGATCGCGCTGTGCCCCCGCCTTCCTGAATATTTAAATGGGGCGGGATGACGTCGGGGGTTCCTCCCGTGTCGGCGAGCGGGCCCCGCCCCCTTCTCGCCGACGGAAAAATTCAGTCCACTGAGAGGGTGGAGGTGAGTTTGATCGAGGTATTCAAAAGGGAATTGGATTGCTACCTGAAATGAGAGAACGTGCAAGGTTACGGGAATAAGGCAAGGGAGTGGGACTAGGTGGAATGCTCTCTCAGAGAGCCAGTGCAGACTCGATGGGCCTAATGGCCTCCTTCTGCACTGTATAAATTCTGTGATACTGTGAATTCATTGTTACAGTCTCTCACTGTCTGTTTATACCTTGGCTGGTCTGGTGAGGTTGTTCAGTCTGGTCAGTACTGATTACTGGGTCTGAGTTAGCGCCTGCCAAGGCCTCATTCAGCCTCAGTGAGTGGGGAATTTCCTTATTTAGCCTCCTTCGGCATTCCACAACTGTTCCCTTCTTCCCGCTGTTTGGAGCAATGAAAGCTCTGTGCAGCTGGCATGTTTCTCCTTGTCTCAGAATTCGTTTTTTTATATTCGTCCATGGGATGTGGGCATCGCCGGCATTTATTGCTCATCCCTAATTGCCCTTGAGAAGGTGGTGGTGAGCTGCCTTCTTGAACCGTTGCAGTCCGTTGTAGGTACACCCACAGTGCTGTTAGGGAGGGAGTTCCAGGATTTTGACCCTACTGAGTTGTTCTCAGTTTAGAATCTAGGGCGGAATTTTCCGGAATTGAGGCTGAGCGCGGTGGCAGGTGGCTTGGGCAGCACCCACCCCGCTATCCCAAATGGTGGGAGCTCATGTTCAATTCTCATTAATTATGTAAAGATGTATATTGGACCGAATCACCTGGCGGGTTGAGAGTTGATTCCTGTGGCCACCGTCAGCTGGCGGGTTCGAAGGTCATATGGGCACCATATTTAAAGGCTAATTCAACACACACAATCTCACTCTCTCCAGCCTACCAGAGATGTCTGGCAGCCAGAAGAGGAAGGCCGCAAGCCTGAGGAACAAGGCAGCATCCCTGCTTCACGCACAAGGCCCTTCAGGCCATGATCAGAGGGGTGCAGGCGCACGGCCACGTGCCCTATCCCAGAGATGGCTGTAGGAAGCACAGCAGCCTCACTTCTCTGGCCGAGGAGGCAATCGTGGAGCAGGTCAGCACGGCTGGCAACCATGCCCGGCAGGCCACCCAGTGCAGGAAGAAGATGAATGATCTCATCCACTCTGTCAGGGTCAGTCAACCTTCAACTCCCTCCAATATCAAACTCTCAGTTAACTACACTTCAAAAAGTTCCTCATTGGCTGGAAAGTGGTTTGGGACATGAGGTTCTGAAAGACGCTATAGGAATGAAAGTCTTTCGTTGAGAAAAAAAGATAATCTGTTGAGAATACTGCTTAAAAATCACAAGGGAGCAAAGAAGCACTCAGAAGGCTGCTGGAGACCAGCCACCCACTCAGTCCCAGTTAGATGATGAGTGTGATGACTGTCACTTTAAGATCAGTTCAGCTGAGCAGAGGTCACATGATTTGTTCAGCCACTGTGGGGCTAGAGCGAGGGGAATAAATTCTAGGGAGGGATTCCCTAGGAATAGATGGCTGTCTGAGGGGCTGGCTGGATACAAGCAGCCACGGAAGCTCTCGTATAAATAAAGTTTGTTTTCTTTGACTAAGAAGCAGCATGCTTCTACAATGAGCCCATGGAGATACCGGAGATGCAACGACAGGCGGCGACAGAACATCAGGCAGAGATTTGATAGTCACTCAGCAGACTACAGCAAACAATGGAGAAGTCCGTCCGCGTTCTGCCTGACATCGTGGCTCCGATATGCGAGCGCCTTGATGTCACCATGGGAAGGCTGGCAGCCATCATGGAGACTTTGGTCCAGCAGGTTTTTCCTGGATTTGCGCTTGGCCCTGTACTCCATGGCCACACCACCCTGGTGGGCACCATCAGGATGTAGGCGACATGGGGACGAGGTGCCTTGACCTCCCTCCAGGTCCACCATCCTCTGCAGTTGTCAGGGCGGGGCCCTCAGGTACCCACAGGGAGGATGAGCATCAGCCAAACACCCACAGGCCTCTCTGCCTGTGACCCCATCCACTCCAGCTTCCCAGGCCACCGAGGGCATTTCTACCCCTTATCAGGTGACCCTTATCAGGCTGGGGCCTTCCAGACCTCAGGCCATCAGGGGATATCCACCAAGGTCATCGCAGGCTGCCTCCACCTCTGCTGCAGATGTCGGGGCTGCACTCAGGCGTAGCGCTAGTGTTAAGAAAAATTGATGTCACTTTTGGGCCACGGGTGTGTCAGACATGTGAATAAATTGCACTTCCGTTAATACATTTGATGGTTATGTGAATGTTCCTGTTTGTATTTTGGAATCCTCTTATTTCGAGGTTTAACCTTGCTCCCACTCCGTGATCGTGTCCCTGCAGTAATTATAGTTTTGGGAAACGTTGGACTGTAGCTTTAAGAATAAACCAGTGATGTAAGATCACATGATCTGTGTAAACCAATGTGATAGCAGCATGGAGAGCATCTACAGAGGGGAGCTCTTCTTTAGTTATGGAGTTTGATGCACATGTGTAGCTGCTGCTGCTGTCTTATAAATAAAGTTAAATGTTTCTGCGAAGAAAAGTTGTCTGAAGATCAGCTCCATAACAGTCCCACTGTGAGATTCACATTCCTGTGATGTCAACCTCAGCTGAACTAGTCTCCACACCTTTGTGTGATGTCAGGAAGATGTGCTTACATCTTTATTGGAAACGTCTGATCTAAGTGTTTCCTCAAGGAACACCATTGAGTGAGGGAAGCTCATCAGCATTGATAATCTAGCAGCATTTGTGTCTCCTCAATGCTAGTGGCAGAAGAAAAGACATACATGGGAGGAGGAGACCCCTGAGCATGTCCACATCTCAGTTGCAGCAGTGTTTACATCATTAGAAGGCGGCAAAGGCTTCAAGTCTTTTCTTGCATCGCTCTTGTTCCTAAGTGGAGTCTCTGTTCCCAGAGTTAGCCCACTTACAGGCCCTCACGGACCAAAGCAAAGATCATGGCCTGGCGATTCATGAGGTCAGAATGTGCAAGTGTGAATGTGGGACTTGCTTTCGCTGCAGGTGGGTGGACATCCCCTGAGTTGAAAGAAAATGACATTGAGGGTGAGGAGAGATGTGGCCATATTCCCTCACTTGACTTTACTCTTCCTGGAACCTGTCAGCGATTAACGTATCACAGGCGTGTCTCCCATGTCTTCCTCCCTCCATGGCACAATTGCGCTCGTACGGACCCTCAGCCTCGTGAGGTTCCTGGGCCTCCAGATCTTAATCCTCCGATGAGCTGTCATCCTCCTCTAGTTCATCCTCTGGCAGGGGGTGACTTCTTTGCATTGCCAGATTGTGAAGGGCACAACACACTGTGATGATGCGGGAAACCCTGTTGGGAGTATATTGGAGTGAGCCACCTGAGCGGTCCAAGCATCTGAAATGCATCTTCAGAAACCCAATGATCTGCTCTATAAGGGAGCATGTAGAGCTGTGAACTGTGTTGGATCTCTGCTGCGGACTCTGAGGGCAACCCACCAGTGTCATCAGGCAGCGTTTCAGTGGGTACCCCTTATCCCCAGGCAGCCATCCCTGCAGACGTAATGGCCCCTCGAAAATCTCAGACACCTGGGAATGACTCTGGATGTAGGAGTCAAGGCAACTCCCAGGGTACCATGCACAAACGTGCAGTATGTGCTTCTGGTGATCACACACCAGTTGTACATTGATGGAATGATAGTTTTTGTGGGTTATAAACATTAGAGGCTGCTGCCATGGAGCCCGTGTAGCCACATGGGTGCAGCCTATTGCACTCTGCACTCTTGGGAAGCCTGAGATTGTGGTGAAGCCAGTGAATCTCACAGCCTGGCTATCTTCATCCAGAGCAAACCTGACATAATGATGGGCCTTCCTGTAAAGGGCATCTGTGACCTCCTTTACGCATCAATGTGTTGTAGACTGAGAGATACCACACAGGTCCCCTGTTGATCTGTGGAAAGAACCAGAGGCCAAGAAATTTAGCGCTGCGATCACCTTCAAAGCCACTGGCAGGTGATACCCTCCAACTCCAAGTTGCATCAGGTCTTCACGAAGAATGTGACATCTGTGATGTACCAGATCTCGAGACAAGCACAGCGTTGCCTCTCATTCATCTGTAGATAGGGGACTCTTCTACGATAAACCCTAGGTCTGGTGAGTCACCCCCATTGCCTGGGCCTCTGCTCCTGACCCTCCTGTTCATGCTCTGCCTCCACCTAACCATGTCCCTCCTGCTGGAACTGTGCGCAGAGTCGCCTCGCCCTCCTTTGCCTCCTCCATTGCATTAGAACCTTGACAAAGGCAGCATTGAGCCCTGGATCATATCTGCTTTTGCCTTCTCTCTGAAAGGAAATGTTGAAGACATTAACGATTCAAGGGGCAAGAAAGTGAAGCTCAGAAGATGATGCGTTTGGAGGCTGTAAGGGTCCATAGTTTTTCCTGCCCTACTTGCATGGTGCTTTGTCCCTGAGACACTGGCACACACATTGAGGTGACCAAGGTGGCATTGCAGATATGTAACATCTTGAGAGCTGCGTGGGATGCTGAAGTTTAAGTGAGATGAGTGACCCAACCTAGCTCTGTGGCTCCAATCTCTGATGTGGCATATTAATGACCAATCAATTGCTCATGGTCAATGAGTGGATGCCCTTTGATCTGTTAGGAGTATCACATCTGGTGAACACGTGACAGGCCTTCATTGATGGAATGCCATATATGAAACAGCTGTACCTCCTTCACTATTACCTGCATTCCCAAATTCTACATTCCTATGTGTTACACTTGAGATGCAGCGACGGTGACGTGAAGCCACTGAGCTCTGAGTTGTGCTGTGCTAATGAAGCCAGTGGCTTTCATCGCAATGAGGTCTTCCTCTTTTCTTTCTAAGCAGACTCCTGCTCACTTTGGCAGCAACAAGAAGTTAGAGGGTGACCGCAGAAATGCCCCCCTCGTGTTTGCCCTTCCCCCTCACTGCCAATCTACAGCCCTCCCTCCCCATTGCCCCCCCTCATATTCATCAACCCCACCCTCGCCTTACCGCCTACCCCCAGTTGAAATGCTAGTTCCTGAAAGTGGAGGCCTGCGTGAGTACCACAGCCCAGTGGTGTCCTTCAGGACAATGTAGACAAAGAGCAGGAGCAGACCAACCCTACAGCCCCAGCGGAGTGATGCTCATCGCAACAGGACCGGCGCAGCACTATGGCAGGTAGGCTATGTATGTTCCACTCACCTCGATGTTACCAGCTAACTGAGGTCTGACTTGTGCATTCCAGCCCTTTACAAATGGGTTTGAGGCTGACATAAATTGCTACTGCCGTCATGCAAGATTGGAAGGCATGGCAAGATTCCGGTGAGCAGCTGTTTTAATGAGCTTTCATGAGATGTTAATGAATGCAAATGGCGTTCACACCACTATTCGGTGGGATAACCAACCCATTGGATAACCAAAGCACTGGGAGAATTGCAAACTGTTTTTATGACGGTGGATTTGCGGCTTTTGCCTGCCCCTGGATTCTCCGCTCCCACCCTCCATGAAACCCACAATGGGCGGGATGGGGGAATTCCACCCTAGGGATTTGAGACAGAGAAATAGACAGGGAAAGAGAGAAAAATAGATAGGGACAGAGGGATGGGTAGATAGAGAGAGATAACGACAGTGGAAAACAAAGGAGATATCATTAGAGTGAAATTCCATAGATGGTGAGATCATATTTGTTATTTGAGGTCAACCGTATTAGATCTTTTATTTTTGTTAAAAACAGTTCTCAGTTACCTGATGTAAGGATGGAGAATAAAACCCTTTAACCGCTTCAACAAACACAAATCCTATGTTGTCAGGGTGTGTAGTATTACTGTACAGAAGCTTCATGCAGTAAATTATAGGGTAACACCTCCATTAAATGGTGAACAAAGGAATCTCTGACAAAAAGGTCCACCTTTCATACCCTAACCTCACACAGCACCACCTCATCCCAAAGTTTCCTGTCAAGTGTAGCAGTGTGTTAGAGTATATCACACAGCTCAGTAAATGTGAAATAATTCACTCAAATCCTATGATACAAACCAAAGGTTCTGAGTGTAAAAACGATGTTTGAGACACATCCGACCTGTTCCAGCCAGCCCGCCCCATAGCCATCACGTGCTGTGGGTGGGCTAAATAGGAGCAGCGTGGGACGGCCACCCCGCACTGGGGAGGAAACCCCGCCCTCGGCAGCTGCCGGCCAATTGGATAGGCTGGGAGCTCCACCAGCCCAGGCAAGGTCAAAGGTGCATTGGTGGGTGCTGGTGGGACTGCAGCCAGGAAGAAGAAGGCCCAATGGATCCCAGAGCCAGGTAAGTCCAGGGCCTTGGGCAGGGAGGATTGGGGCAGGTTAGGGAGGGGTTGGGGGCCAGCAGGTGGATAGGAAGAAAGAGGGGTTCTATCTTAGGGGGGGGATTCCCCCCCAACCTGCAAACGGCAGCCCCCGAAGATAGAAACTCCCCACCCCCACCTCCCTTCACGCCCTTTAAAAGCCTTTTAAAATATCGGGCTGCCCACTCCCACGCCAAACGTTTTACGGTGTGGGCTATATTAATGGGGTCAACTGGCTTATTAACAAGCTCAGTCGGCCCTTGATTATTTATTTAAATTTGGTGGATAGGCTGCTGATTTTGGTGCCTGCCTACCCCAACCCCGTATTATGGGATGAGCTTGGGGGCGGGCGGGGAAATGGTGGGGTGGGCACCGCCCCCCCGCTCCGAAAACCCAGCAGGAGCAGTAAAATGCAGCCCAGTGTCTTTTCTTAATTAACACTGTGAGTTCAAAGAAAGTGCTTCATTGCCTGTGAAGCACTTGGCACATCCCGAGGGTGTGTGTGTTTCAGTGGGTGTCTCTCAGGATGTTTGTGTGCATGCGTGTGATGGATGAGTTTGCCTGTGAGTCTGTGTATGTGTGAGTGCGTGTGTGTTCCTATGTCTGTGGTTGTGGGTAAGTGTGTGCATGTGTGTGTGTGGGTGTGATTTTGAGTTTGTGTATGTGTGGGCATGTGAGTGTGAGCATCTGCTTGTTTGAGTATCTGTGTGTGTGGGTGTGTGTTTGTTGGTATCTGTGTATGTGGGTATCTTTGTGTGCGTATGTCTGAGTATCTGTGTGTTGGTGAATGTGAGTATGAGTGTGTTGGTGTGCACATGTAACTAAAGTGGGTGTGATACCCGCTCCAGTGGAGTGTCTGGGCTTTGCTGAATCTCCCAATGACAATGAACCTCATTCCATCACACCAACTACAAAGGCTAAATGTCATTGTCCTGTTAATTGATAAGGATCAACATGCATTCTGCTTCATTTAATCTTCTTCCTAGATGGTCCCTCGGGATCGAGGATGACCTGCTTCCACTCCAGTTTGATGGGTTCTGAGATGGCTGATAAGTCCAATTTGTGATCTACAGACTCTGCCACATGTGGGGCAGGTGGTGCTTGAAGGGTTGGGTAGGTGGGTTAACAAGGACATAAGAAATAGGAACAGGAGTAGATCATTTGGCCCCTTGAGCCTGCTCCGCCATTCAATAAGATCATGGCTGATCTTCCTGTGTTTTGATTTCCACATTCCCATCTAACCCCGATAACTTTTGATTTCCTTGCCTACCAAGAATCTATCTACCTCTGCCTTAAAAATATTCAATCACCCCACCTCCACTACCTTCTGAGGCAGAGAATTCCATAGTCTCACAACCCTCTGAGAGAAAAAAAATTCCCTTCATCTCTGTCCTAAAAGGGCGACCCCTAATTTTAAAACAGTGCCCCCTAGTTCTGAACTCACCCACAAGAGGAATCATCCTTTCCATTTCCACTTTATGAAGATCATTCAGGATCTTATAAACCTCAATCAAATCACCCATCACTCTTCTAAACTCCAGTGGAAACAAGCCCAGCCTGCTCTACCTTTCCTCATAAGACAACCCACTCATTCCATGTTGCTTGGAGGTTTGTGTGTTCTATCCTATGCCTTGACTTTAACTCCGCACATTCCCAACAAAGTCTCTCTATGTGCTTGGTGCCTTCCTGAATAAATCTTCCCCTTTTGATCAGTCACAACTCACGGACTCCCATGAGTCAGCAGGGATGTTTGATTTCTTCAGAGATGCTTTGAGGACATCCCTAAAATATTTCCATGGTCCCCCTGAGAATCTCTTGTCAACACCGAGTTCTAAGTAGAGCAGTTGCTCTGGAGTCTCTTCTCAGGTCTACGAATGACATGTCCTGCCCAGTGAGCTGGTTTTGAGTGATTAGCACCTCGATGCTGGGTATGTTGGCTTGGGAGAGGAAGCTGCTGTTGGGCCACCTTTCCTGCCACCAGATTTGGAGCAGCTCGCAAAGACACCTATGGTGGTACTTCTCCACCGCTCTGAGGCTGCTGTAGGTTGTCCAAATCTCCGAAGCGGATAGGAGCGCAGGGATCACTGCTGCCCGGTAAACCATAACCTTAGTCTCGGGTTTGAGATCATGGTGCTCAAACCCTCTTTTCCTCAAACGACTGAAGGCTGGGCAGGCACATTGGGGATGATGGTGAACTTTGTCTTCTATGTCTGCCTTCGTCTAGAGGAGGCTCCCAAGAAAAGGATCAACAAGCTGGCTTCCCTTTCTCTTGGAAAAAAGGCTGAAGAGTGACCTAATAGAGGTCTTTAAAATGATGAAAGGTCTTGATCGAGTGGATACAGCGAGAATATCCCCTCTTGTGGGGAAAAGCAGAACTAGAGGTCATCAATATAAGATAGTCACCAAGAAATCCAATAGAGAGTTCAGAATAAACTTCTTCACCTAAAGAATGGTAAGAATGTGGCACTCATTACCATAGGGAGTGGTTGAGGTGAATAGTGTAGATGTATTTACGGAGATACCAGAGAAATATTTGAGGGAGAATGGAATGGATTTTTAAAATTCCATCACAGGATGTGCATGCCAGCATTTATTGGCCATCCCTAAGCCCACAGTGCTGTTAGAAAAGGCCTTCAAGGATTTTGACCCAGCGACAGTGAAGGAACGGTAATGCAGTTCCAAGTCAGGATGGTGAGCGACTTGGGGGGGGGGACCTTCCAGGTAGTGGTGTGCCCATGTATCTGCTGCCCTTGTCCTTTTAGATGGTACAGGTTGCAGGCTTGAAAGGTGCAGTGGAAGGAGCCTTGGTGAGTTCCTGCAGTGCATGTTGTAGATGGTACACACTGCTGCCATTGTGCGTCAGTGGTGGAGGGAGCCAATGTTTGTGGATGTGGTGCCAATCAAGTGGGCTGCTTTGTCCTGGATGGTGTCCAGCTTCTCAAGTGTTGTTGGAGCTACACTCATCCAGGCAAGTGGGGAGTATCCCATCACACTGCTGACCTGTGCCTTTAGGAATCAGGAGGTGATTTGGATGTGGGGATTAAATGTAATATTTCCAAGTTTGCAGATTATACAAAACTAGGTGGGAATGTGAGTTGTGAGGAGGATGCAAAGAGACTTCAGAGGGATTTGGGTAGTTGGAACACAATGTGGAGGAATGTGAGGTTATCAACTTTGGTTGGAAAAACAGAAATGCAGAGCAGAAAGGCCCCAAGAAGACCATCTAGTTAATGAAAAGGACAGGAACCTGAAAAAGGCCAGTGAGAGAGAGTGAGTGGAAGGAAGCTTGAGTGCACGTGGCAGAAGGAGAGTTTGAGACCTTGGAGATAGACCGTTGTGGACGGCATCTGAGAGAAAGCGATGTTTGGGAGAAGATCCAGAGTGAGTTCTTGGAGAGTGGAGATTGGAAACCATCGCGTGAAAGACCGGTTGGCTCACGATGTGACAAACATCTGAGGGGAGTTGATGAGAGATCCTAGCATCTGTTTGGGGTGACATTGGCACTTGGTTTCAGAGTGTGGTGTGCCTGACCACAGGTCGCCTATTGGTTTACATGGAATGTGTATTTACTGTGGACATTAGAGTATAAGATAGCTTTTGTAACTTGTGGTATCCTTATGAATCTGTATATATCTGTAAAGGTATAGTTGTGAGTGAAGGAGTATTGCAATATCGTTCATCTTTTCTTGTTTAATAAATGGTTTATTCTTTCATTAAAAGTTCATCAGCTGACTCCTGTGACTCTGTTCAGTAACCACTCTCCATGTATCTAAACAAAAAATAAAAGTTAGAAATAGACAGAGATCGTGGTACATACTGGTACCAACGACATAGGTAGAAAGAGGGATGAGGCCCTGCAAGCAGAATTTAAGGAGCTAGGAAACAGATTAAAAAACAGGACCTCAAAGGTAGTAATCTCTGGATTACTTCTGGTGCCACGCACTAGTGAGTATAGAAATAGGAGGTTAGTCCAGGTGAATGCGTGGCTGGAGAGATGGTGCAGGAGGGAGGGCTTTAGACTTCTGAGACATTGGGACCATTTCTGGGGGCGGTGGGACCTGTACAAGGCGGGCAGGTTGCACCTTAACCGAAATGGGACCAACATCCTAGTGCTGTTGGGAGGGTTTAAACTAACTTGGCAGGGGGATGGTATCCTGAGAGGGGTTTCAGCAGGGGGAGATGCACAGCCAAAATTAGAAGAGAGAGAAAGTGAGCCTGGAAGGCATAGAAATTATAGGCCAGTTAGGGCACAAGGGAGTTTGGCAAGGTTGGGTGGTATTTATTTTAATGCAGGGAGTCTGACAAACAAGGCAGATGAGTTGAGGGCACAAATTAACACATGGAAGTATAATGTCATTGCTGTCACAGAGACATGGTTGAGAGAGGGGCAGGATTGGCAGCTCAGTATTCCAGGCTATAGGGTCTTCAGGCGAGACAGGGAAGGAGGTAAAAGAGGAAGGGGGTATCTCAATATTGATCAAGGAATCAATTACAGCAGTAAGGAAGGATGATATCTTAGAAGGCTCCTCAAATGAAGCCAAATGGGTAGAACTGAAAAACAAAAAAGGAGCAATCACATTGCTGGGAGTGTACTATATGCCGCCAAACAGTCAGAGAGAAATAGGAGAACAGATGTGTAGGCAAATTTCAGAGAAGTGTAAAAATAATAGGATAGTAATAGTGGGGGATTTCAACTTCCCCAACATTAACTGGGTTAGTCATAGTGTGATAGGTTTAGAGGGAGCTGAATTTTTAAAATGCATCCAGTAGGGCTATTTAAGGTGGTATGTAGAAGGTCCTACAAGAGAGGGGGCGGTCCTGGACTTAATTTTAGGGAATGAAGCCGGGCAGCCAGGCAAGTGGTAGAGGTATCAGTGGGGGAGCATTTTGCAGAAAGTGATCATAACTCCATTAGATTCAAGTATCGGCCAGTATCTGCACAGTCCTCATGGACATGAAGTCTCCTTATCTTTTGCATTGATGTGCTGGGCTCCTCCATCATTGAGGATGGGCATATTTGTGGACCATCCTCCTCCAATGAGTTGTTTAATTTTCCACCACTATTCACGATTGGATGTGGCAGGACTGCAGAGCTTGGATCTGTTCCATTGGTTGTGGGATCGCTTAGCTCTGTCTATCACTTACTGCTTACGCTGTTTGGCATGCACGTAGTCTTGTGTTATAGCTTCGCCAGGCTGACACATAATTTATAGGTATGCCTGGTGCTGCTCCTGGCATGCCCTCTTGCATTGAACCAGGGTTGATCCCCTGGCTTGATGGTAATGGTAGAGTGGGGTATATGCCAGGTCATGAGGTTACAGATTGTGCTCAAGTACAATTCTGCTGCTGACGATGGCCCACAGCGCCTCATGGATGTCCAGTCTTGAGTTGCTAGACCTGTTTGAAATCTATCCCATTTAGCACGGTGGTAGTGCCACACAACATGAAGTGGGGTATCCTCAATGCGAAGGCGGGATTTCGTCTCCATGAGGACTGTGCAGATACTGACCGATACTGTCATGGTCAGATGCATCTGCAGCAGGCAGGTTGGTGGGATTGAGGTTGTGTATGTTTTTGCCTCTTGTTGGTTCCCTCACTACCTGCTGCAGACCCAACATGCTGGGAGGTCAGTATTTCCTTCCCGCCAGCCTTTCTTCACATATGGCTCATGGGGGTAACCGTGGGAAGACTATTTCACCATGCGAGCTAGCACAACTGCCCCAATCCATGCAATCACCTCCCAGCAGGAATCATGAGATTGTAGTGTAAGGATTTGGCACATAAAGGGTTAACGTGGGACTGAGTGCATTACCATCCGCACAGTGATGTAAGAGAACACATGACCTGCGCCAAGGAGTCAAAGCCATGTGTAGAAGCAAGCATGGAGACAGCTCCTAGCTTGGACCTTTGCTGTGCGTATGTATATAGTTTCTAGTAGTTAATAAATACTTACTGTTGATCTACCTGAGATTATGAATACCTTAATAAGATGTACTGAACTACAACATCCTACAATGGAGATGACATAGAATTACAGCAGATTTATGGCACATAAACAGTCCTTGTTTGACTTTAATGGCCTCTGTTTGCAAGGTGTCTCAATTCTAAGTTAATCATTCAGCTGAAGGGAGCACCTTCACCACACGGTCTGCAGTGGTTCAAGAAGAAGGCCCATTACCACCTTCTCAAGGGGTATTAGGGATGGACAATAAACGCTGGTCTTGCCAGTGATGTTGACACCCCCAGGATGATGATAAAAACAGCTTTCTGCAAAGCAGCAAAGGAATTCTCACCACCTTAGCTTCCCCGTGTCCTGGAGGCAATATTTAATCCCTCAGCCAACATCATTATCACAGATTATTGAGTCATTATCTTACTGTTAAAGAACAAAGAAAAGTACAGCATAGGAACAGGCCCTTCGGCCCTCCAAGCCTGCGCCGATCATATTGCCCGTAACTAAAACATTTTGCACTTCCGGGGTCCGTATCCCTCTATTCCCATCCTATTCATGTATTTGTCAAGCTGCCTCTTAAACACCACTATCACACCTGCTTCCAACACCTCCTCTGGCAGCGAATTCCAGTTGTTTGTGGGAGTTTGCTGTGTGCAAATTTATTGCCACATTTTTCTACATTACAACAATGATCACACTTCAAAGGCACTCCCTTGGTTGTGATGCACTTTGGGACATCCGGAGGATGTGAAAGGTGCTATAGAAATCTTCCTTTCTTAGATTCCCCGTGGATGGCCAACCCCTGGTGCAGGAGCTGTTTCACTCCATTCCTACCACCTCCTCGAAACCTTGCAGTCAGGATGGAAAATCTGAGCCCCTGTAGCTGGGTAAGTGGTTGGTTCTCATTCACTGGCTGGGACTTTTCCTGTCCCTCAAATAGTGGGACTTGCTACACCTGTGGAAGCTGAGTGAATAATGCTGCACCTCCTTAAATCACTCACCCTACTTGTACCGTGTCTCTCAGCTGTCTCTTGTCTCTCTGTTTGAAGCTTTTCAAGTGCTGTTTAGAGGCAGCCTAGGGCAGGAGTCGTGTGCTGAACTCCCTGTAGTGATGATGCTAGTGGAGTGGAACTTTGTGAGATTACACTGGGGCAGTCAGATCCCCAGGCTCCCTCTAGCCAGCAGCTTTAACACATAAAACACTGCAACACGGGTGATTGAGTGACACTAATGCGTATTGCTAGTAGCTTCAACACTCTCTGCCATTCAGTAAAGTACAACTCCCCTTTTAGAGAACCTTTTAATAGGAACATGGGAAATGGGAGCTGAGCAGGCCATTCAGCCCCTCAAGCCTGCTGTGCCATTCAGCCAGATCTTGGCTGACCTTCCACCTCTATGCCTCTTCCCGTATAATCCCCATATCCCTTGATGTCTGGAATACCTGGAAATGTATTGATCTCTGCCTTGAACATACTCAATGACTGAGTGTCCACATCCCTCTGGGGTAGAGAATTCCAAAGATTCACCATCCTCTGAGTGAAGAATTCCTCCTCATCTCGGTCCTAAATGCCCTGACCCTTATCCTGAAACTGTGTTCCCTAGCCGGGGGAAACATCCTTCCTGCATTTACCCTGTCGAGCCTTGTAAGAATGTTTGAAACCGTCTCTGATTCTTAGAAACTAGAGAATTCAGGCCCAGTCTCCTCAATTTCTCCTTACAGGACAATCGCACCACCCCAGGGGTCAGGCTGGTGAAATAAAAACAGAAAATGCTGGAAAAACTCAGCAGGTCTAAAAGCAACTGTGGAGAGAGAAATATTTAACGTTTCAAGTCCGTTTGACTCTTCTTCAGGGTTCAGAAGCAGAGAAGACGGCAGCCCAAACTTTGGCGACATCTCTCTGGGATGCTTGCTGGACACAGTGGAAGGCTGCCGTGATGTTCACTATCCCCGTTCTGGCTGCAGGAGGTCCACCAGAGTCATCAATCTGGCCCGGGAGGTGTTGGCAGCAGTGGTCAGCACCACCGGAGCACAGAGGAGGGAGGTCAGACATCCAGTGCAGGAAGAGGATGAATGTTGTCATCTGCTCCACCAGGGTAAGTCAACCACCTCATCACTCTCAACTCACACACTCACAAACCCATCACACATCCACAGGGATCTCACACCACAAGGGACAACACCACTAACTCTCACACACACCCTCACATCTCCATCAGACTCACATCGTCTCGAACTCACGATCTCACCCCGTCTATCTCCGCTCTACACACAAACATTCCACACAGTGCCACGCTTCCTTCGCACACTGTCTCCATCTGTTTTCCTGCAGGAGAATCTGGCTCACAACAGCAGGGAGAGGTTCCAGACCATGGCTGGAGTGGCCCACATTAGGTCACTAATTATCTCTACTTTGGTTCACGGGGAGCTCTGCTAAGCGACCAACACCCTCAGCCAGCCAATCCCTCAGCTCCATCCCGATCCTCACCTCCAGCCAAGAGGACACCTCTTCCACTGAAGAGCTGGAAATAAGCAGCCTGGAAGACCCGTCACAGCGCTTACCTACACCCTGCACCAGCGCAAAGACACACACCTTGGTGGGACCAAGATCTAGAGGAGTCTCGAGTTCACAATCTGGTGGTCACCACACAGACACGTGTCTGCAGCAGGAGGAGGCAGGTTCAGCCGAGATCCCTGGCACTCGGAGGACTGCCGGGGAAGAGGCACCTGTGAGGTCCGAGTCAGATGACAAGCCTCTGGATTCGGCCTTCCAACTCATCGTGGAGAGTCAGCAGAAGGTGGGGAAACATCACGCAGAGCTGTTGGAAGCCCTTAACAGAGTGGCACACGAGTTGGAGGAGTGCGTCCACCTGCTCTATGATGAAGTGGTGCCCAGATGTGTGCGTACGGAGGTCTCCATGGGAAGATGGCGGACAACACGGAGACCCTGGTACAGATATGCAGGGATGCACACAGACATGCACTCCATCACAGTAGCCATGGGTGATTTCCTGCAGTGGCAATGCGAGAGAGAAATGAAGCACATTGATGTTCCCCCAGGTGCTCCTTCCCCTCAAGGAGTCAGGCCGGGACCGTCGGGCACCCGAAGGGAGGAGGAGAGGCAGCTGGACACCATAGTGTCATCCACTCAGGAACCTCAGGGGCTGTCCTTTCCCTCCGAGTCCCCTTTGCCTGTCACCACCTCAACCTCATCCTCTGTCAGTGCAGAGGGAGCAGCTGGCCCGCAGGATGACAGCCAAAGCAAGCTGGAGCCCTCAAGGCCTCGGCTCTCCAGAGGACCCATGCCGGAGTCATCAGAGGCAACAGGGCCAACCATTGCACAGGCTGTCTCCACCCCTGCTGCAGATGTCAGGGCAGCACCTAGAAGTGGTAGGCCTGGAAAAGCTAAGAAATTCTGATCATTGCAGACGGGAACACACTTGGTCACTTTACAATTTAAAAATATATTCATTTTCACTGAATAATCTAAAAATAGATTCACTTTCACTGAATAATGTGTAATGGTGTCTTTCAGCTTCATTGACAGGCTTCATGAGTCCTCCCCCTGCACTCCCCGACCACTGCCCCCACCCCCACTATCAGTTCAGCTGCACAGCCGGACCATAAGTGATTCTGGAGGGAGGAGTGTGTGTGTGTGACAGGGCCTTTCAGAGCCTGGTGCAAACACTCTCCCACAAGTGTGGCTCCTTCCTCCATCAACACTCATCCCAATGTCCCGAGCATTTTCAATGCTGTCCGCTGTGGTTCTCTTGCAGTTGTCCGTCTGAGCTGAAACAAAAACAGAAAATGCTGGAAAAACTCAGCAAGTCTGGCAGCATCTGTGGGGAGAGAAAAACAAAGTTAACATTTCGACTCCGTATGACCCTTCTTCAGAGCTGAAGAGAAGTGGAAATGTGATGAAATTTATTCTGTTTAAGGGGGATGGAGCAGGTGAAGCTGGATAGAAGGCCAGCGATAGGTGGGGACAAAGGATAGATTGACAAATATGTCATGAACTAAAGGACAAAGGGATTGTTAATGGTAGTGGTTAGTGCTAAAAAGCGGTGCTGATAGTGGCGTTAAGGTAAGAAAACAGAATGTGATTATAGCAGGACAAGGATAGCATTGTGTGAAAGAACAACATGGAACAAGTAACAGGCGGCCCTGTAGGGGATGGGGTGGAGGGAAGGGGTGGTAGTGGTAAAAAAAATGATAGAAAATTGGATTAAAAAAGGGGATAAAATTACGAATAAATGAATAAAAATTTGAAAATAAAATGTGGATAAAAATTAAAAATTAATACAGAAGAAAGGGGATAAAACATAAAGTGGGTGAGGATGGAGGAGAGATTTCATGGTCTGAAGTTGTTGAACTCAATGTTAAGTTCTGAAGGCTGTAAAGTGCCTAATCGGAAGATGAGGTGCTGTTCCTCCAGTTTGCATTGGGTTTCATTGGAACATTGCAGCAGGCCAAGGACGGACATGTGGACATGAGAGCAGGGTGGTGTGTTGAAATGGCAAGCAACAGGAAGGTCTGGGTCATGCTTGTGGTCACCCAGTCTGCATTTGGTCTCTCCAATTTAGAGGAGACCACATTGGGAGCAGCGAATGCAGTAGACCAAATTGAAGGAGGTGCAAGTGAAGTGCTGCTTCACCTGAAAGGAGTGTTTGGGTCCTTGGACGGTGAAGAGGGAGGAGGTAAAGGGGCAGGTGTTGCACCTTCTGCACTTGCATAGGAAGGTACCGTGGGAAGGGGATGAGATGTTGGGAGTGATGGAGGAATGAACCAGGGTGTCCCGGAGGGAATGGTCCCTATGGAATGCTGACGGGGAGTTGAGGGGAAAGTGCATTTCGTGGTGGCATCATGCTGGAGTTGGCGGAAATGGCGGAGGATGATCCTTTGAATGCGGAGGCTGGTGGGGTGAAAAGTGAGGATAAGGGGGACTCTATCATGGTTCTGGGAGGGAGGGAAAGGTGTGAGGGCAGAGTCATGGGAGATGTGTCGGACAAAGCTGAGGGCCCTGTCAGCCACAGGTGGGGGGAAACCTCGGTTGAGGAAGAAGGAAGACATGCCAGGAGCGCCATTTTGGAAAGTGGCATCTTCGGAACAGATGCGACGGAGGCGAAGGAACTGAGAGAATGGGATGGAGTCCTTACAGGAAGCAGGGTGTGAGGAGCTGTAGTCAAGGTAGCTGTGGGAGTCAGTGGGCTTGTGTTGAATATTGGTGAACAGTCTATCACCAGGAATGGAGACAGAGAGGTCAAGGAAGGGAAGTGGACCATGTGAAGGTGAGAGAGGGGTGGAAATTGGAAGCAAAATTAATAAAAAATTTTCCAGGTCCAGATGAGAGCATTGCCATTGCCAGTTTAACACACCACCTTGCTCTCGTGCCCACATGTCTGTCCTTGGCCTGCTGCGATGTTCCAGTGAAACCCTACACAAACTGAAGGAACAGCACCTCATCTTCCGACTTGGCACTTTATAGCCTTCCGGACTGAACATTGAGTTCAACAACTTCAGACCATTAGTGAACCAGATGGGCTTTTACGACAATTGATAATAGATTCATGGTCACCACGACTGAGACTAGCTTTATTTTCCAGATTTTATTAACTGAATTCAAATTCCACTAGCTGCCGTGGTGGGATTTGAACCCATGTCCCCAGAGCATTCGCCTGGGTCTCTGGATTACTAGTTCAGTTAGTTCCCCCACCTTCTGCTGAATCCAGAGGTTCGTCATAGACTCGGGCCTCACAGATGCTTCTCCCCCAGCAGTCCTCTGAGTGCCAGGGGGCTCGGCTGAACCTGCCTCCTCCTGCTGCAGACACGTGTCTGTGCAATGGGCATCAGATTGTGAACCCGAGCCTGCTCTAGATCTAGGTCCCAATGAGGTGTGTGTCTCTGCGCTGGTGCAGGGTGTGGGTAAGCGCTGTGACGGGTCTTCCAGGCTGCTTATTTCCAGCTCTTCAATGGAAATCGTGTCCTCTTGGCTGAGGGTGAGGACGTGGATGGAGCTGAGGGACTGGCTGGCTGAGGGTGTCGGTCACTTGACAGAGCTCCCTGTGAACCAAGGTAAAGATAATGAGCACATGGCAGCAGAGTCAAAAGCAAGAGAGAGAGCACTCACAGTTGCATTAAGAGAGGGATGATGTGGTGCAGGATCCTCACGTGGGTACTCACCGCTGACCTCACCATCGCTGCAGACACGGTCCGACACGTCACCGCTCAGTGCAATGACATGCCCCTCAAAGTGAGTGAGGGGCCTAATGTGGGCCCCCTCCCTGCTGTTGTGAGCCAGCTTCTCCTGCATGAAAACAGATGGAGAGAGTGTGAACAGGACATATGGCACTGGGTGGAATGTTTGTGTGGTGAGTGGAGCCATGGACGGGACGAGGACACGAGCTGCAGAGGATATGAGCCTAATGGAGATGTGAGAGTGTGTGTGAGAGTTAGTGGTGTTGTCCCTTGAGGTGTGAGATCCCTGTGGATGTGTGATGGGTTTATGTTGAGGGTGATGAGAAGAGTGATTTACCCCGACGGAACGGATGAGAGCATTCATCCTCTTCCTGCGCTGGGTGGCTGTCCTTTTTTGCAGGTCGTTGGCGCTGACCACCTCTGCCATCGCCTGCCAGGCTGGATTGGTGACCTGGCTTGCCGGACTTCGCCCCGAGCAGGGGTAGAGGACCTCACGATGGGACCCCGCTATATCCAGTAGGCATCTGAGACAGATGTTGCTAAATCTGGGGGCAGCATGTTTCCTCCCTTTGGCAGCCATGAGTTCCCAGCAGCTTCCTGAACCTTGAAGGGTGCTAGCTCTGCGCTGAGGCAACCTTTAAATATGGTGCCCAATTTACTGAAGGCCTGAGGTGATGGCAGGGTGGGCGAATCAGAACTGCCCTACCATTGACCTGGCGTGTTTCCCGGGAATGCGTTATTAATGAGGCAGGATGTGCCAGGAATTGGACGATGTAGCCTGAAAAGCCGCCATTGCGGCCAGCGGGTAAAACGTGCCCCTTACCACACTTAGTGCAAATCTGGAATGATTCTGCCCTCACTCTTTATACCCCACTCTCCTTGCTGAATACTCACTCTTTATACTTCCAAAATGCTTTCCTGTATCATGTCATCTCTTTTTAGTTGGTCAGAAGCTCAAGGGCCTTATTCGTATGACAAAAACTGAAGTACCTTCAAACAATATAATAAAGTTAACAAAATGTCAACTATATAGACATTTTGCATCATTAAGAATTCAGAAATTGCCCTTTCACAAAGAAACTCGCACAGCAAGACAAGATTAAGCTGAAAATCCATTCACTCCTCTTGAACAGTTTCGATGTTGCTCAGTGAACAGCTGCTGTATTTATACCATTGCCCCTCACAGCAACATTAACACGTTTCAGCTCCATGATTCGCTACATCCAGTCGAACAAATGCACAAAAAATGAGTGGGTGAGGGGGGGAATGTTTTAAAATCGTGATTGAAATTCACGCGGCGGTGTTGCTTGTGTTTCCAACGATTCTGGGTTCGAGCCATTAATTGGATGAATGTCCTTTGACATGGGGGGGGGCGCGGGGAGCACAACAAGCACTGTCAGCACCATCCAGCCCACTCAGCCATTTAAAGCTGTACACTGACTGGAGTTTCCAGTTCTCACTTTCCCTCAAAACGCATGTATCTGAGCCACTGTGCATGTGCAGACGCAAAAAGAGTCCACCGTATGTGCTGAAGAATTAACTGGAGCCTGTGCAACTGGAGTGCAGCCAAGACAGAACCAGGACTTTGGGCAGTGCTTCAGGTAGGCAATCTTACAAATGGTCACATTTTTACTAACATTTTGGATTTCAGTTTGGATGGACAGTGGAAAATGTTGTGGAACAGTCTTAGAATCCCAAGTAATAGTAACAAAAATTAAAACAGTAAGAAAATAAAAAAAATGGAATGAAAAGTAGTAATAAAAAGTCTCCTTCAGCTTCATTTTATTTCTGTAACACTTAGGCTGGAATTGTCTGCCCTTGTTGGTGGGGGGTGCGGGCGGTAGGAACAATATGGCAGAAAGGTCAAAAATCGATTTCACGTCATCGTGAAACCAGTTAGCCACCATCTGCTCTGCCACCAATGCCTTTCCTGCTGTCCAACATTGGGAAACTAGGTTTAGTGCATTTGCATCTCATCATCTTACCTGTTTCCCCCCCACCACGTCGAATTTACCTCCCACGTCGGCGTCACTTCAGGATGACGTGGTTCACAACAGCATTTAAAAGGCGTTCACCTGGCGAGCTGAGCTTGGAGGAGAGCTCGATGGTGAGTGCACAGTAACGTTGCGCAGCGCTCGTGAGTGTCGCCCGCTCGACTTCACAGAAGAGGTGCCGCGCATTCAGGCGAAGGCACCGGCAAGTCGCTTTTCCCGGCTGGCTGACAGTGCAGTGCCTGGGCAATGGCTGCCCTGTGATTGGGGTGAGGTGGGCCTGATGGTCGTACACAAGCACATGTTGGTGGCGGGAAGGGGAGCAGCCACTCAATCGGGAAACCTTGTATAAAGCGAGCATTCTTCTGCAGCTGAGACAGTTCAGGCACTGAGACACCTGCCTTTACCTTGTGCAGGGACCAATGTTTCACTTCAGACTGACACTGCTCATCAGAACAAGGAGCCATAGACAAGGAGGCATTCTTGGGAGTTTACTTACAACAGTGAACATGATGTACAAGTGATTAACACCCGTGCCCAGGCTGTGCAACTACAGCTTCTTAACCTTCCTAACCCTGCCGCTATGTCTTGGTTCTCTCCTGATATCCACAGCAGAGGAGGAGGCAGCCTGCTGACTGCTACACCCTGTCTGTGATGGCTTTGGCAGGTGTCCTCTGGAGGGCCAAGACCTGGAGGGCTGGGTCAGCCTGTGGAGCTGGAGCTGCTGGGGTCACAGGAAGAGGGGATTCAGATGGGCCGGACACTCCCGGAGTCACCTGGGTGGATGGCCCTGGGGTGTGCACCTGCTGATCCTCCTCCCTATGGGTGCCCGAGGGCCCCTGGCTGACTCCTTGAGGAGAAGGGAAGTTGCAGTGAGATCGAGCTGCCCTGCACCCCTCTCGCATTGGCACTGCTGGAGGCCAACTGTGGCATCAGCGAAGGAGTTTAGCCCACGCAGCAGTGCAGGAGCAATGTCCTGGACCAAGATCTCCATGGCAGCCGCCATCCTACCAGTGTTGAGCTCAATGTGTTGGCATGCTGGCGCTATCGTCTCAGACTGAAGATGGACGAACTCCTCCATTGTGCCTTGCAATCTGAGTAGTGCAGCGGACACACCTTGCTGATGTACCCGAGTTTGCCTTTGCAGCTCAAGCAACTGTGACATGACAGAGTCCAGAGGCTCCTCATCAGACTCGGACTCAGCAGATTTCTGGCCTCCAGCAGTGCTCCGAGTGCTGAAAACCTGGGAAGCTCCTGTGGATCAGACAGTGCAATGTGCTCACCAGATTGTGATCGCGAGGCTACTCCAGAACTAGGTCCCACCGAGGTGTGTGTCTCTGCGCTGGTGGAAGGTGTGGGTGAGCACTGTGATGGGTCTTCAATTAGGTTGTCATCAGATTCTTCTTCTGAGGTGTCTTCGGGGCTGGAGTCGAGGACATGGATTGTGGACCCCCTCGGCTGCTTCCCAGATGTGCCTGCGAAAGCAAGGAGAGATAATTAGTGCATGGCAGGGGACTGTGGAACAGGGGAACTAACTCACAGCATGGTTATCTAATGGATGTTGCACTGCTGGATCCTCACTTGATTGAGCAGCGCCGACCTCACCATCATCACAGGACTGGTCCAGATCTTTGCTGGCCGGCTGGACGGCTCTGGATGTTGATGTCGGGCATTCCTCCACCAGTCTGTGACCTCTCCTTCTTGTGTGCCAGCTTGTCCTGCATGAATACAGATGGGGAGAGTGTAAGCAGGACGCCTGCCAGGCTAGATGATAAGGATGCCTGGCATGTGTAGGTGGTGAGTGGTCCAATGGATGGGATGAGGACAATGAAGGTGAGTGTGAGAGAGTGAATGGTGATGTCCCTTGAACTGGCAGTGAGTGAGGTCCCTGTGGATGTGTGATGGGTTTGTGAGTGTGTGAGTTGAGAGTGAGGAGAAGAGTGACTCACCCTGGCGGAATGGAGGAGATCATTCATCATCTTGCGGCACTGGTTGGCTGTCCTCTTTTGCAGGGCATTGGTGCTGACCACCTCTGCCACCTCCTCCCATGCTAGATTGGTGACCTTGCTCGCTGGTCTTCGCCCAGAGCAGGGGGTAGAGGATTCATGTCGAGCCTCCACAGCAACCAGTAGGCACCTGAGGGAGGTGCCACTAAATTTGGAAGCAGCACATTTCCTCCCTTTGGCAGCCATTATTTTGCAGCAGCTTCAGATCCCTTAGAGAGAGCTCGCCCTTTAAATATGGAGCCTGGGTTACTGATGGCCTGAGGTGATGGCAGGGGTGGGCGAATCAGAGACCAGCCTGCCCCGGCGTGTTTCCTGGGAACGCATTATTAAAGAGGTGGGATGGGCTGGGAATTCGATGATACGCCATGAAAGCCTGCCATTGCGGCTGGCGGGTAAAACGTCTTTTTTCCTGCCCGCTGCTGCACTTTGTGCCAATCTGGGACAATTTCACCCTGAGAATTTTGTGGCCCCTCCCATCGGCGGGATCTACCGGTCCTGCTGAAGTCAGAGGACGTTCAAATGTCTCGCTGCGTTTTCCACCGTGGCAAAGCCGGAAGATTCCGCCCGAAGTGTTTGAGTTTTATAGATTGCTGGAGTATTGTAGAGCTCTGCAAGGGTGTGCTGGCACAGTACGTGAGTTACCTTTCATGCCCCTGAATTGGGTTTCAAGGCATCTCAGTTTAAAAGCAATCACTCCCATTGTAGGTGTCTTTTCATCATATGGGCTGCAGCTATTCAAGACGAAGGCTCACCACACATTCCAATGGGGCAAATAGAGATAGACAATAAATGCGGGCATTGCCGGTGATGCCCACATCACAAGCTATGAGGCCAATCCTGCCCTGTATCCTTCCACAAAATAAAACAAAGAATAGACGTTGTAGGACAAGATCATGGGATGCAGCGTGTGGTGAGGTGCTGAGGCCCACAGACCAAGGGGGACCTGGGTTAATCACTGTTCTTTGCTGGGCCTTCTCTCAGCCAATGCAGTAACAGGATCGTGGTTTCTGAGTCTGAGAGAGGAAACTTTATCCTCAGCCCTGGGAACAGACAGAAAGAATCTATACAAATATGGCTGAATAGCCTGTTCCACTGCATTATGACCTGTTCCTCTGGATTATAACCTGTTCCTCTGGATAATGGCCTGTCCCTCTGCATTATGACCTGTTCCTCTGGATTATGACCTGTTCCTCTGGATAATGGCCTGTCCCTATGCATTATGACCTGTTCCTCTGGATTATGACCTGACCCTCTGGATTATGACCTGTTCCTCTGGATTATAGTCTGTTCTTCTGGATTTGGCCTGTTCCTCTGGATTACATCTTGTCCCTCTGGGCTATAGTCTGTTTCTCTAGATTACAGTTTGTCCCTCTGGACTACAGTCTGTTCCTCTGAATTATGGCCTCTTCCTCTGGATTATGACCTGTCCCTCTGTCCCTTAATATTAATGGTTTATACTGCTTCATATCAGTGTGTTAATTGAGTATATATGAGTCATTTATTTACAAAAACTGAACTTTTAAATCTGAAACTTCTAATACAAACTGGGCCAGGTACAGATTGGCTCACGAAGGCATTTTAAGTATGTGTTTGGTTGTCATGTTATTGCATAGTTTGCATTTTCTTTTTCCTTCATTTCCCACTGTTCTCCTCTTGGTATTGACTCAAACATGGCTAAAGCTCCATGGACATCACCATCTTCACTGAGTGTTGCAAATTATTTTACCCGAATCTGGATCTGTTAACCATGGCTCCGTGGGGCAACACGTCCAGCTTGGAGTCAGAGGTCTATGGCTTCAAGTCTCTTTGTAGGGACATGGGCACAAAATCTAGGCTAACACTCCCCAGTACTGAGGGGGTGCAGCACTGTCGGAGGTGTCATCTTTCAAATAAAACATTAAATTGAGGCCCCGTCTACGCTCGTAAGTGCATCCCCTGTCACTATATTGAAAAAGTCCAGGGGAAAACTCCCCAGTGTCCTGATCAATAATCATCCCTCAACCAACATCACTAAGAAATATATAATCTGGTCATTATCACATTGCTGTTTGTGGGAGCATGCTGTGCTCAAATTGGCTGTCATGTTTCAAACAGCGACTACACTTCAAAAGTACTTACCTGACTATAAAGCATTTTGGAACTTCCTGAGGAGAAGGGAGTCCTGCAGAAATGCAAGTCTGTCTTTCTTCCTTAAATTGGAACACAGCTAAACCCAATATCTGACACCAAACACATGAGTTTTAAAGCAAGAATCACTAGGTGATGTTTAAGACGCACCACTCTGGTTTACAACCCTCTCAAGCACAGGAGAGTTCAGGCCAATTGTACTACCATTACTGCCAATCACTTTTATATCGGCTAACCTGGCTCATCCCAGAGGAATTTACCTGGTCTCTCTGGCTCAGATTTAAAAACAACACAGCAATTTATCAGCTGGAGTGAACCTTTGGTCGAACTGTGCTGGATTCTTTGAAATGCAGAAGAGATTAACTGTGGCCAATGCTTGTCAATGAAGTAAACAGTTTCACAAGCCTTTATCATCTTTCCTCAATCATTGTCCTCCCTTGGTTTGCTGCACGGAACCTGAAGGAAGCTGGATGAAGTGGGGTTTATAGTACAAAAGCTTATTAATCCTTGTATCTAGGTATCAGAAACAGAATCTCTGTGCTGGAATCATCAAAGACTGCTCTTAAATTAGCCAGCGCAAAAGAAAAGAGCCCAGTATTTTACACCACAGTGAAAAAAACAAGAGATCTAGCAATCCCTAGGAGTCTGAGATTAGACGAACATTCTCATTATACACTCACAGCAGGGTTTAAACTTAAACTCCTACTCTTGAGACACCTGAGAATCCTTAGTAAATCATTAGCTGATACACATAGAGAGTGCCACAGTGAAGCTGTTTTGCTTCATTTCATCGCTTGTAGTACATTAATATTCCAGCTTCATCTTTGCCAGCCAAGCTGCGATATAACTGAGGCAGCGAGGCTATTTTCAAGAACACAGGGCCACCTCTGGAGACATTCCTTCACTTTGTTACCAGACTACCCCAATGACAGGCACAGGAAAATGGCTGCCTCTGGTGAGTCACGGGTTCCCTGATGATATGTTCAGGAAAATCACACATAACAAAAGAGGCCTCGACACAGGTGAAAATCCAGTGCAAGAATTTAAGATTAGGTGGCAGCTTCCAAAGATTGCACTTGGGCAACTGGCAGTTGCCTTACCGCTGGAGGACACTCTCTATGACCCATCTCCTGAGTTAACTAAGGGAACAGTCTCAGCTCCTGGTGGATCTGTTTCGCCCCAAGCGATTTAGAACATCAGTGCGGCATATTTTTCATGCCATTTAATTATATAAGACTTACAGCACAGAAACAGACCATTCAACCCAACTGGTCAATACCGGTGCTTATGCTCCATACATCCTACTTCACCTAATAGTATCAGCATATCCTTCTTTGACTTTTTTCCCTTGTGTAATTATCCAGCTCCCCCTTAAAGGTATCTATGTTATTCACTCAACCACTCCATGTGGTAGTATTACAATCTCGGTGGGGATCCGTAATTTTTTTAAAACTGGGTGAAATTTGAAATCCTGTTTATTTACTAAGAAAAGATTCTACGGTTTAAAATGGAAGAACTTTTCACCATACAAGAGTCAACCAAGTAAACACTAAATGCTATCTATCTGTAATGATTGTAAGTTATGGGGATCATGTGACAGTATAGACCAACCAGCCCTAAACGCAGGGAATCTTAGGGGTGGAGCTTCTTAATCTTGGTCTTGGAACAAGCTTGTAGCCCCATCAGGAGTCTGTTAATAAAGTTTACTGTTTCTAACAAGAAACCCATCCTGCACTCTCCGAGTTTATTCCAACTGGCAATGAGGATAAAAAGTACCGACACATCACCTCACCTCGCAACTGTGAGAATTTCAATATTTTAAGGGAAGAAAAGGAAAGATGTATACTCACCAGCATTGCCTCTCTTTGGCAGAATTGACCCGTACGACTCACCCGTCCAGGACTGGAGTCAATACATTGAACGTTTAGGTTTCTCCTTTGTAGCTAACAAGATAAGGACGTCAGAGAAACAGGAGGTAATTCTCCTAAGTGCCTGTGGAAGCAAAGCCTATAACCTAACCTGTAGCTTAACGTCTCCGAACGCGCCAACTTCCAGATCCTTCATCGAGTCGACCTCGTGAAAGAACATTTTCAGTCTAAACCCTCAGTGATTATGCAAAGATTCAAGTTTAACTCTTGAGTAAGGGACCCCAGTGAGTCAATCACAACGTACACTGTGAAGTTAAAACAGTTAACGGAGCACCGTGACTGCGGTGATACTTTAAACAACATGTTGTGAAATCGTTTGGTTTGTAGCATAAACAATGACTCCATTCAACGCTGTTTGCTTGCAGAGGTTAAGATTGACCTGAATGCGCCACGGAGATAGCGCTAGCAATGGAGAGTGCTGAGAGGGACTCGCAGGCTCTGCAGAGTGTGCTACATGGCACCATTTTGTAGCTAGGGCGGGAACCTGCCGCCGGGCATGGCATGAAGATCAGGGAGGCTACCGCAAAGCGTGACACGGTCCCTACCGCGGCTCACCAGTAACCTAGAAGTTAAAGTGTTACCGTCGTGGGGGAAATCATATATCCAAAATCTGTAGATTTAAAGAGACAGAATGCCAATACTGCCACAAAAAAGGGCATGTTGTTAAACAGTGCAGGACTAGATCAAAGCAGCCATTCAGACATCAGGTCAAGTTAAATGAAACGCACAATATGGATGAGCCAGAAGTTACTGAGGCTGACGTTTATTCCCTACACAATGTGAAGGCCAGGAAATCTGAACCAATCACTGTTACACTTCAAGTAAATGGAAAACCTTTGCTCATGGAGGTGGACACAGGAGCATCGATTACAGTGGTGGGAGAACAAATCTTTAAATACCTCAGAGAAGGTACCCAGCCATTGAGTCTGGAGAAAACCGCTGCTCAGTTAAAAACATATACAGGAGAAGCAATACAGGTGAAAAGCATCACCTCAGTACCTGTATCCTACAGGCAATAGACAGCTCAGCTGCCAATAATGGTTGTAACTGGAGAAGGACCTAGGCTTCTGGGCCGTGATTGGTTGAAGGATATCAAACTAAATTGGTCAGACATTTTCCAGGTCAGGACAAGGAGAAATCCTGAGTGGACAAGGAAATATGATGATGTCTTTTGGAATGAGATAGAAGAATCAAACGACCTTCACAGGAAGCAAGGATCCCTCAGGTCAGAGTTGGCTCCCCAGGAAAATCATGATAAGAGGCTAAACGAATGCAGTGCCACTCTGAACTAACTGAAGAAACAGTTGGAAAAAAAAACAACAATGTTCAATGTTCCAAGAGGAAGCCAAGATTGCCATTCAGCAATTGCTCATGTGACCACTGGTTTAACACCTTCAGAATTGTTAATGAAGTGCTGACTTTGTATGAGATTGAGTCTAGTATTCCCCAATTTAGGGGAGAATGTTGAGAGAAACCAGAATAGCCAGAAAGTGAATCATAATATTCACAGTAAAAGTTGAGAATTTACTGTGGGAGAGACAGTTTTTGTCCGAAATTTTGCAACTGGACCGAGATGGGTCCCTGATCCAATCGTCTCTGAAACAGGACCTTTACCTTATCAGGTCGAAGTGGAAACAGGATTGTTGGGAAACACTTGGATCATCTCAGAAGTCGAGAATCCTCCAAAAACCAGTTAATCCACCTGAAATCAAAGTCGAAACCTCGACCCCTGAGGTGCCAGATCAACAAAGAATAGACATACCGGATGTCTCTGTTGAAGTAAATGATCCTGAACTGCCAGTGTCTAGGGATGTCCCTGAAGCTGCAGTTCCTGTGCAGGTCGATCCAATGGAAGAACCTCCAGTCGTAGAGTTGTGTCGCTCTACCCAAATCCGAAAACCTCCTCAAAGACTAAATTTATAGCTGCATGAACTGTATATAATTGTATATAATATGGGTTAAGATGTTTTTGTAAATAAGAGGGTAAAACAAAATTCAAGGGGGAGGAATGTAGTAATTGTAAGTTAAACTATTTCTTACTGTTATAGGGATCACGTGACTGTATGGACCAATCAGCCCTAAGCGCAGGGAATTTTAGGGGCGGAGCTTTTTAACCTTGGGCCTGAATTTTCCCCTCGGCGATTTGGGAGCGGGGCCCGCTCGCCAAGGGGAAAATGATGCGGGATGACATCAGGAGGAACCCCCGACGTCATCCCGGTCCCTTTAAACCTTTAGGAAGGCAGGCGGACAGCGAAATCAGCTGTCCACCCGCCAACCTGTCAATAGCCAATTGAGGCTATTGACAGGGTAGTTAAGATAATTAAAGACTCTGCCTGTCCAACCTTAAGGCTGGCGGGCAGGCCAGGAGCCCCAGCGGGCTTCTGATAAAACATGAAACCTCATCCACTGGCGGGATGATGTTTCATGCCCGTTTTTAAAACTTTAATAAATTTTATGTGATATTTATTAACATGTCCCATCTCATGTGACATTGTCACATCAGGGAGACATGTTAATAATTTTTTAATTTTTCTATTTTTAAAGTTTTTTAGACTGTCAGTAATCTCCCTGAGACAGCACTTAGCCTCAGGGAGCTGGACGCTCTTTCGCGCACATGCGCGCACGTTGACAGTTAGGGATTCCCTCCCCCCCGGAACAGAGGCGCACAGCGCTTCCTGTCAGGCAGGCAGCTGGGCGGGCCTTAATTGGCTCACCCACTCAAAATGGCAGCGGGGCCTGTTTCGGTGGTGGGAGTCGGCTGTCCGCCCACTGCCAAGCCGGTGAGGCCCGCCCGCCAACCAAGGGCAAAGTTCTGCCCTTGGTCTTGGAACAAGCATGTAGCCTCATCTGGAGTCTGAAAATAAAGTTCATTGTTTCTTCCAAGCAACCCATACAAGCACTTTATTACACTATCCTATATTCTAACATAGAGAATTAACATTTATTAATCATGGATTAACAGGCAAATTGCGGTTGAATAGAAACTATAAATTGCCCATTAAATGGCAGATACAACTAAGACAGATCTTACGAAATGGTTTGGTAGTCCACTCAGATTTGAAGTGATCGCAATGAGTGACAAAGTTCTTCAAACTCTATCTTCCTCAAGAGGAATTTCAGCTCCTCCTTCTCAGAGCTAGTCTGATCCCCAGCTGACAGCAGAGCGCCACCAACCTGAGTTCCATGGGCACAGTCTTCACCACAAATGGAACATGTCTGCAGACCCTGCTCAACTCTGCCTGGATGGTGTAGATCCACCACTGTTACCTTCAAATAACAGAATCAGCTGCAGCAACTTATTCTATTTACATATTCTCAATTTATGAATCTCACCTTTTCTACTTGAGTCTTTTTCAGTTCATTTGTTCTTCTCCAGTGGACTCAGCAACTGCTACCGCCCAGCTTGGACTGATCTGTGTCCTTTTATATCTTTCAGAAAGGTTTAGTTTCAATTTCCCACCCTCAACTTGTTCCTGATTTCTTGGGAAATTGAGTAGATCAGTTTCATTTCTGTGTTTGCCTTTTCAGCTTCCCTTTCAGTTTCATTTTCAGTTCAGTTTCTGTTTTGAAGTAGGGCCTGTCTCAAAAATGTACAAATTTAACTTTAAAATATAGATTCCCTCACAGGAGCAAGTTCAACATCCTCACGACTCTCTTAGGTAAAGAAGCTTCTCCTGAATTCCCTATTATGTTTATAATCCCTAAATATTTGTCAACGCTTCTTCAATTTTGACTTTGGCCCAGTTTTTTAACCCCTCCTGAAGAAGTCCCACAGGCCCCAAAGGCCAGTATGGGACTGGGGAGAAAATTTTTAGCTCATCAGGTGGCCACGTGCCCAACCCAACCGAGCATAAAATGACGCGCGGTGATGTCAGGCAAGCGTCCCGACTCCATCGCACACTCACGCGATATTTCGGTCAGTCAGCGTGCACCGGAGTTGGCAATTCAATTAAAAGTCCTATTAAGGCCACTAAAAAGGTAATTGAAAGAAATTTTTCACTGCCCGTCCAATCTTACGGTTGGTGGGCAGGCGAAAAGGCCAAGCGGCCTTTGCATTTTTTAGGGAACTTCATCCACGGGCGGGATGAGGTTTCCAACAGCAAATAAAAATAAAATAAAAATGTTAACTTTTCATTAATAACATGTCCCTGCTCATGCGACAGGATCACATGAGGGAACATGTTGTTAACATTTTTTAAAGCCTTTGTTTTTTATTTTTCAAAACCTTCATCTCCCTGAAGCAGCTCTGTGCCTCGGGGCTTCCCGACCACCCCCACTGAGCCCACCTGACGAGGGAAAAATCCTCCCCTTGGAAACTTTTACAAATTTTGATAACATTCCTCTGAAAGGCCTTGGGACATTTTAAAGTAAATGCAAGCTGTTGATGTAAGAGACAAACTATTAGGAAGCTGAAGTACAAACGTGAAATTCACAGAAGGAAGCACTTATCAGAAATATTTCAAGGTGCTCTACTATGAAATATTATATCAACAAGTGACAGCAAACTCACAAACAACTAGAACATACAAAGTAGTAATAACATGATGACTAGTTCATCAGGAATGTTGACTCGAGCACTGGGAGAACTCCCTGCTCCTCTTCAAAGAGATATCATGGAATCTTGAACACTGAACCCCTAAATTACTGGGACAGACATTTTATCCAAAGGATGTCCCCTTTGCTGATGCAGCAGTCCCTCAGCGCTGCGCTGAAATGTCAGCCTAGATTAATGGAGCAGTGCTCAAACCTGGCACTGACTCAAAGGGAGAGTGCTACAAGCAGGAACATAGCAACAGGAGGAAACCATTTAACTCCCCCAGCCTGTTCCAGCGTTCAGTTAGATCTCGGCTGACCTGTGAGCTAACCCACATGCGTGCCTTACTAATCTTAGATTTTAAATTAACAATTGATCCAGCATCAGTTGCCATTTGTGGAAGAGAGTTCCAAACTTCTCCCACCCTCTGTGTGTATAAGTGTTTCCTAATTTCACTCCTGAAATGTCAGACTCTGACCTTTAGACTCTGCCCCCAGTCCTAGACCCCCCAACAAACGAAAATAGTTTATCTCTATCTATCATATCTGATCCCCTTAATATCTTAAAAGCTTTGATTAAATCATCTCTTCATCTACTAATTCCAATGAATACAACACTAGTTTATGTTAATGAACTTTGGCCCTTTCAGCTGGACTGGAACGGAGAAGTTCGTTTGGAAAAGTTCCTTTAGTAGAACTAAAAAAGGCAAATGAACTCCAGGAAATACTTTCATACGCACAGAATGTCCAAATATACTTCACAGCCAATAAACTCCCCATTGTTTATTAGGCAATCCATGCCCTTCTTGATTGAATAATTTGTAGATTTAGTATACACAGTGGTATTTTGTTGTGAAACTCTGTTGCCCAGTCCATCATTGATCCAATTCATCACTGCGCCATGCACCATCATAGCACAAATATGCAACTGATTGATGCACTATCATGCCGAAACCCCAGTGTGCCAGCACAGCATGCCAGGCACTACCATGACACCATCACATCATTCTGTAACACACAAGAGAATTGTGCGCCATCATGCAACCCTACCAACGCTTTACCAATACTGAAGTCCCAGCCCATCGAAGCACCATCCCATAATACTTCTCTTTGCATTATTTAATTTTAGCTTTTTTTAATAAGTTTCTGCTTTTTTTTTACAAAGTATTTAGAATAATGAAGTTGGTAACAAATTAATTCCTGTAAATTAACTAAGTTGAACTAAAATACTTACCTGTATCTGGATAGGTACTGCTAACCCTTCAGGTTGACCCTGGCTCACATTGCGAATAACCTGGCTGATACTGTAAATGTTACTAGTTAATGAGGATGTTATAAGTGTTGCTGGTTAACATGATGTTGTAAAGGCTACAAGCTCATAAGCATGTTGCAGATGTTGCTAGTTAATGTCTACACTGTAAATGTTGTTAGTTAATTAGATATTGTAAATGTTGCTCATTAATATATATTGCAATTGCTGTTATAGTGAACGCTACTAGTTAATGCTGATGTTATAAATATGATTAGTGAATAAAGATGTTATAAATGCTATTAGTTCATGCAGATAGGAACATGGGGACATGAGTAGGCCATTCAGCCCATCACACCTGTGAAGTGATAGAGCAAATAAGCTATTTAGTTGCATTCATAAGACCATTGACTATAAGACAAAGTGTGCTATTTTGTTCTTGTACAAGATCTTGGTCAGGCCTCACTTGGGATATCGTGCCCAGTTTTGATCTCTTCACATGGTGGTAAAATTGAGGCTTTGGAAAGGGTGCAGTGGAGGGGCATTAGACTATTTCCCAATAGGAAGAACCTTACCAAGATAGGGTAAAAGTGTCAGACCCTACACTTCGATCAGATAGAGGTTTCTAAGATGATGGAGGGACTAGATTGTGTCCCAGTCGCCAGTTTGTTCCAAATAAACAGATTAAGGAGGAACAGGGGTCACTATTTTAAGTTGTTTAAGGTCAGATGGAGTTTGGATGTCAGGAGGTGGTTCTTTTCCCAGAGAACAGTGACTCTCTGGAACAGGCTGCTGTCCAAGTGGTGGACACTGATTCCCTGAAATCCTTCAAGCGAGAGCTGGGACTGAAACCACTTCTTATAAGAAGGTAGGTACTATAGGAAATTCAGGGCCAGGGTGATCTCCTGGACTGGTTTCAGTTGTTTATGGGCTTCGGAGGAATTTCACAAACTTTTTTCCTCCAACTTGCCTGGAATTTGAGCTGTTTTTTCACCTCTCCCATTAGATTGCCTGATTTTTGTGCGGGATGAAGAGTGGATATATTGTAATGTGCAAGGTATCAGAATTGTATGGGACAGGTTGGATGGGCAAGAGGGTCTTCACTTGTCTGGCATTGATCATATGTATGTGCATTACTTACTCCACCACCAATCTCTGTGTTATCTGAAACTTGGATATAAGGTTCTCCATTGTGCTGTCTAGGGCATTAATAATTATAGTGAATAGTTGAGAGACTAGCACTGATCATCCCAGGACACCCACTAGTCACTTCCTTCAATTATGAGTAAATACCCATTATCCCTGTTCTGCCTTCTACCACCTTACCAATCTCCTAATCAGGTCAATATTTTGCCTTAAATTCCATGAGTTTTAATGTTAGCTGTCAGTCTCTTATGTAGAACCGTATTGAACATCTTCTGGAAGTCCATATAAACTACATCTATTGACATTCTCCTGAATGCTACTTTATTTCCTTCCCCAAAAATTCAATTAGGTTTTTTAGAGATGGCCTACCCTTTACAAAACTATATTGACTCTCTCTCTTCAGCTTAGATTTCCCTAAGTGCTCAGTCACTCTGTCCTTTATTATAGATTCCAGTTCCCCACAACAGGTGTTAGACTAACAGGTCTGCCACTTCCTGGTATTTCCCTCTTTCACATACTGTTCTTAAATAAGAGTTACATTTGCAATTTTCCGATCCTGAATTGAGAGAACTTTTGAAGGTTAAGGCTAAAAAAATCTGCAATTCCTCACCACTAAAACCCTGGGGTAGAAACCATGAGGTTCTGGAGAATTCCCAGGTTTTAATGCCATTGCTTTTACTAACACTATGTTCTTGCTTCCATTAACATTAGTTTATGTCCTTGATTCATTACTAATTTCCCTGGAATATCAGCTATATTATCCTTTTCCTGTCCCTGTAGTAGTGAGTTCCACATTCTCATCACTCTCTGGGTAAAGGAGTTTCTCCTGAATTCCCGATTAGATTTATTAGTGACTATCTTCTATTTTATGGCCCCGAGCTTTGGTCTGCCCCACCTGTGAGATGTCTTCTTTACATCTACCCGATTGAACCTTTCCTAATTTGAAGACACAGGTCACCTCACAACCAGAGAAGGAAGTGTCAGTTAATTCAGTGTTTCAGATATATTCATTGCTACAATTTTCCAATATGCGGCTGATGTTGCTTTCAATGTAAAAAGATTGTGGTTGATGGCCTGCTGTTTGCATGCAATATACCTTCATCTGGGTCTGAATTTAAGAAAGGATGTTAATGCTGACATTGCAACTGTTGTGGTGCTTAACTCTGTCTGCAGCTTAAAGTTTTACTCTCTGGTGTATCTGGTCTGTCCTGTCTGACTGCTTGAGACCCATGCATTGCTTCCCTTGGCCCCCCCTCCCGTCCATTGCAACTCAGTCTCTCTGAAAATCTGGTCAGTGAGTGGGGGTTAGCTGAGTTCCTGCCAGCTGCTTCCCCTCGCCTCCGATGTATGAAATTTGCAGAGGTGAAAGATCAGTTGGGAAGAAAAGAAAGTCTAGTTCGAATTTCAGAGAATTCCAGTGTCTGAAACCTTATGCACCAAATTAAAAACATCACACTCTGGGCTGACGGGGACATCTGCCTCGTAGCAGGCTGTTCCTGAAGTCAAATAAAAATCTGTACAGCTCACGTGTTTGCAGTCTGTGTGCAGCGCAGTGACTGTACCGAGACTGAGTGTGTTCACTTAGTGTTTGTACACCTGTACATCAGTGCAGAATCACCGAGTGAGTGCACAAGTAGCTTGTTAACGTTGATTCCCCAGCTTCTGTATTAATTATGTCAGAGATACTAATCATGAAAAAGCACAACGGGAGGAACAGTGAAAGCTACTCCCCATTTCTGAATGATTTCATTGGTCTCGGTAGACCTCTAGGTAAAATACAGGAGAATAACAAGCTGAAGGAGTAGGGAAACCCCAGCCAAATGGAGAATGCTCACGCATCTCACACTGAAACCATACAAAACCCACTGCTGGAGGACTGCTGCCGATTTGGTAAACATTCCATTTGGATTACAAGGGACTAGTGGTAAATCTAATCACTGATTGCAGTGATTTGGGGAGTGATCGTTATACTCTGGGTAGCCTTCCCTACAGACCTATTGATCTATATTATTCAGCCTTAATAGTCACAGACTTTGAGATATGATGGATCAAATAGCTCCCTTCTGCACTGGAAGATCCCATGATCTGGCCTTAGACCACTAGTTTCAGCAGCTGGTCTGGGTTTGATACAGTTCCTCTTTGTACAAACCAGTCCATGTGGCATATTGCTGAACAATGCAGAGTGATTATAGACTGTGCTGGCCTGAGTTAGCTGATCACAGCCAGGTATAATTAATTTGTTTTAATGGACCTCAGTGACCCTGAGTTACAGAGAGGGAAAGTCATGTTTATTACTAACACATGCAAATCACTCATGAATCCCAAGATATGCAGTTTTTAGCCTTGTGATTCATGTGGGAAATTTATATCAGAAATATTATTTAAAAAAACTACCATTAATCACGAAACTTGGAAATGGATTGAAAATCAGCTGGGACTCCCCATCCTGCTCGTCACTGAATAACAACTGCTGGGAAATGGGGATGTGTGGATATTGGGAAAGAGCAGGATCTGGATCTGATGTGATCCCTCCGTTCTAATAATTCCCTTCCAATTCCTTCATTTCAGTCAAATGACTCGTTGGCACTCAGTCTCTGAGTGAACATATGACAATTTCGCTGCACCCAGGGATGGATCAGTAGGTGAGAGGGGATAGGATTAGGGGCAATTAAAGAAGTTGTTCTTATTGTTATGACACCGAATTTACTGATGTGTCTGCCAGCAGCAGCCCAGCCTTACATTCCATGAACTCTCATGGCTGTGAGCTCGGTAGGGACTACTGGAGAAAGCTGACTGAAAGAACTGGCACAGCAGTGGTATTACACCTGATCCAGAAAGAGTTAATCCAAGAGTTCTCAGATGGAACAATAAGGAAAAGGGTGGGGGGGCGGGGTGGGGAGGGAGAAAAGTTTGTTGTGCTTCAGTTCAGACAAGGTCTGTCACTAAAGGTCAGCATCTGGCTGGCCAGAGTCAGTAGGTCATGAGGAGGTTACAGAAATTGTTTTGAAAGATTTTCTAAAGGGGCCCATTGCTGCTGCACAGTCACGCCTGAGTAGACACTTGATCAAACGAGGCTGTGTCTGTCTGTACAGACAGCAGTCATTATCGCAATCAACAGCTTGCCCCAATTATGGTTTCCTCTTCATTATGTCCTCAGCCCACAGCATAACTACAAGAAAATTAGTGTAGACCTTCACATTGCATAACTTAATTTAAAATGACAGGGTGTGACATAGGGCCTTCAGTCTTTCAGCTTCAACCCTTTCCTGCAGTAGCCCTGGGCCAGTAAGTGGAACGGCTGCCAAAACAATCTCAACACACAGCTGGTGGGACTTCGGTTACAACCATCCTATCCCATATGGTGAACATTCCTGCTTTTTAATTCCCTTCAACCTCTATGTGTGCGTATGTATAATATATATATATATATGATATGGGTGAATGTGTAGTTAAAACTTGGCCTTCTTTATAAATTGACACCAATTGTCTGAAAGTTTTTGCTTGTTCCCCTGGCAATGGATACTGTGGCTTTAAAAGGAGTTAAAAGGAGTCTGATCTGGACTCTATTCTGAAGTGATCTCCACAGGGTGGGAAATCCCTACAGACTAAAGTCCTATTTTAAAGCTGATCCCATATGGGTAACATTCCCTTTCAATCCTTTTGACCTCAAACAAGGATCTTTTTTAGAGCGAACAGCACAAAATAAATGGGTTGACTGGTCACTTGGGTGAGGCTGCCATAGAACCATCCTTTCTATATGAGTCAGTGTCTGCAGGAAGGGAAAGGAGACAATTGGGAATTGAGCGATTGGGGCATAGCAAACATCAAACAGACAAGTAGGAGTGTTGAAATACAGGAAATTAAATGTGGAGTGCAGACCGTGCACAGTACATCACATCAACCTGTCATAAAGGCTTCCATTTCCATTTATTATTCTAAAGTTGCACATAGTTCTTCAATATGCTCCTTCCATATTCTTCTTCTTTCACTCAGAGTTTGTTAATAAGACACCTTCCTTATTCCCTGTTGCTGTTGTTTTCAGTCCATTATACTGAGTACCACTAATCTCCTTTGCTTTTGCATACAGGAGGTCTACCCTTCTTCATCCATCCAATTCTTCAAGTGTATCACACTGCTCTTTTAACCATTGATCTCGTGCCTTTCCTGTTTCACACCTTAACTCATTATTCCAGTGTCTGTATTTCAGCTTGCCTTCTTAAATTTTTTTTCCATTTTCTCCTTTCTTCCATCTTTTGCAACATTGCAGTGGTAACCCATATTTTCTTGATCTTTTTTCCTCTTATAAACCCTCTGCTGTGGACTCTTCCTTCCTTGACAGGTTCTTTAATCTGTTTCCCTTGCTCAGTCGTGTTGATGGTAACCTCATCTTTTCTAGCAGGTGCTTTATTTACTTCATTTACAAATTCTTCATTTACTTCTTCCAGCCTCTCTAGGCTCCTCTGCTTTCTACATATTCCATCTTGGATCTTCTTCAGTTGGACTACAGCTTCCATTTTCACAAGATTGTGATGTGAGGCTGCGGGGGGCACTCAGCTTTCAAATTCTTTACATTATTCCTGTATCCTGGACTTGTCATTGTATAGTCCAGTTGAAATCTTCCGGTATCGCCAAACATTTTCCATGTATATCGATTTGTTTTATGATGCCTAAGCCCTGTGTTTGTTATCTTGAGTCCTGTTTTTCTGCAAAAGCCTACCATTTTTTGGCCTCACTCATTTATTTTTTCAAGTCCATATGATGCTATTTCTTTATTGTCTCTTCCTTCTCTAATAATTCCGTCCAATCTCCCTTAACAATCACATGGGGAGGTGCCAGAGGACTGGAGAACTCCGAATGTTACACCCTTGTTCAAAAATGGGTGCAAGGATAAAGTTGGCAACTACAGTCCAGTCAGTTTGACCTCAGTGATAGGGAAACTTCTGGAAGCTATTGTACAGGATAAAATCAACACTCACTTAGACAAGTGCAGGATAATCAAGGAAAGCAGCATGGATTCATTAAGGGAAAATCATGTTTAACTAACTTGCTGGAGCTTTTTGAGGAAGTAACAGAGAAGGTTGTTAAAGGAAACACTGTTGATGTGTTGTATATGGATTTTCAAAAGGTATTTGACACAGTGCCACACAACAGACTTGTGAGCAAAATTCTAGCTCATGGAATAAAAGGGAAAGTAGGCACTTGGATAAGAAATAGGCTGAGTGACAAGAAACAGAGAGTAGTGATAAATGGCTGTTCTCTTGAGTGGGAACAGATTGGAGGGAAGTTTGTAGTGGAGTTCCCCAGGGGTCAGTTGGGACCCTTGCTCTTCCTAATATACATTAATAACCTAGACTGTGGTGTTCAGGGCATGATTTCAAAATTTGCAGATGATACAAAGATTGGAAATGTTGTCAACTGTGATGAGGATAGTCTTGAACTTCAAAAGGACATAGACATGTTGGTGGATTGGGCAGAGAAGTGGGAGATGAAGTTCAATGCAGAGAACTGTGAGGTGATTCATTTTGATGGGAAAGATATGGCAAGACATAATAAAATAAAGGAATAGCCTCTAAAGGAGGTGCAGGAAAAGAGGGACCTCGGTGTAAATGAACATAGGTCATCGAAGATGGCAGGACGTGTCGAGATCAGTTAATAAAGCATATAGTATCTTAGGCTTTATTAATAGGGGCATTGAGTACAAGAGTAAGGAGGTCATGTTGAACTTGTATAAGACACTAGTTAGGCTTCATCTGGAGTAATGCGTCCAGTTCTGGGCACCATACTTGAGGAAGGATGTGAAGACATTGGAGAGAGTACAGAGGATATTCACAAGAATGATTCCTGGGATGAAAAACTGTAGCTATGAGGATAGATTGGAGAGGTTGGGACTGTTTTGCTTGGAGAAAAGAAGGCTGAGAGGAGACTTGATTGAGGTATTCAAGATCCTGAGGGGTATGGACAGGGTAAATAGTGAGAAACTGTTCCCACTCAAGAGAACATCAAGGGCTATAGGGCACAGATTCAAAATAATTGAGAAAGGGAGTAAATGTGATGTGAGTTGGAGTCTGGAACAAACTTCCTGAAAAGGTGGTGGAGGCAGGTTCGATCGAGTTATTCAAAAGGGAATTTGATTGTTACCTGAAAAGAGAGAATGTGCAAGGTTACGGGGATAAGGCAGGGGGTGGGACTAGGTGGGATGCTCTTTCCGAGAGCCAGTGCAGATTCGATAGGCCGAATGGCCTCCTTCTGCACTGTAAAGATTCTGTGATATTGTGTTACATAGCTCTTTACACTCTCCTGTCCAATTAGTTCTTCAATTCTATCATACGTTTTATCAACTTCCTCATCTGGATGTTAGACAGACATAAGACATAGGAGCAGGAATTAGGCCATTCGGCCCATCGAGTCTGCTCCACCATTCAATCATGGCTGATAAGTTTCTCAACCCCATTCTCCCGCCTTCTCCCCGTAACCTTTGATCCCCTTACCAATCAAGTTCACCCTGCGGGTATATATAACTGAATGATGGTGATGTCCACTGGTTACCCCTTTAGTTTCACTAGCATCAGCCTACCTAACTCGCATTCACTCACACAGTTAGCAGCTTCCTTGTCTCGCATTACTTCTACATCACGTTCCTTTTCTTCTCCTCCTGAGCATATCATTCTCACTTCTTTACTCATAAAATCTCCTTCTCCTGTCCACCATATTTCACATAGCCCCAGGATGTTTCATTTCTCCTTTTCCATTTCTCACTTTAGATTCACTAACTCCCTTTCCTGTTCATTCTTTGTATATTCCACATTCCTATTCTTCGGCTGCTGATTAGCTGCTTTCATGAGGATTTCACTGGATGGTAATCTGGGAGGGCTCACTGTCCCCCTTGCTGAGTGCAACATCATCTGCCCTTTCACAGGAGCTCCCATCTCCGCTGTTGGTGTTTATTGGCTGATGCCATCCTAAGACACTTTGGCTATTTTCAATGGTGGTTTGCCATTGCCTTCCAATATGGTGCCAGTTTAGTCGCCAACAACTCAAACTCAACCATGTGACATGGTACAATGATGCTAGTAGCTGACTTCAAACAATTGGTCTGACTGGCAAAACACTTTTTTAAAAAAAACCTGAAATGATTTAGCTAGAAGGAGAGAGTAATGGCTGACATCAATTTGATTGGACCAGAAATACTAGAGAGTGAGATAAGAACAGCAATTCATGAGATTAAAAACTGGAAAAGTGGCTAGAATTGATGAAAAACCTACAGAATTGATCACAGAGTCACAGGATTGTTACAGGTTTGGCCCATTGTGTCTGCATCGGCTCTCTAAGCATTTTAATTTAGTACCAACCTCCTGCTTTTCTCCCCGCAACCCTGCATATTGTAAAATATGGGAAAGAGATTAACTCCAATGTTTACTAAGCTGGGCGAAGGTATTTACTAATCAGGAGAGAAAACTTCATGCAGACAATAATGATCAGCCTATGAAAGGAGCCAAAGGCATTCCAATCTTCTGACCTTCATACAATTAGCCTGATTGCCCATTGCAGCGAAGGCTGTGTTGAGAATTATGACAAACGGGTGTGCGGGAAGGTGCAGAACTACATCGGAGATGACCAGTTTGGATTCCAGGGAGGAAGAGGAACAAAAGAAGCAATCAGCATTATTAGATTAATGAGTGAACGCAGTTTAGAGTTTGGAAAGGAATTATATATTTGTTTTGTAGATTTTGAAAAAGCATTCGATCAGGTTTACTAGATGAGTATCTTGACAATGCTGAAGGTAGACTGCAGAGATAGATTTTTTAAAACTCGTTCACAGGATGTAGGTGCCTCCAGTTATTTATTGCCCATCCCTAATTGCCCTTGTTCAGAGGGCATTTAAGAGTCAACCACATTGCTGTGAGTCTGGAGTCACATGTAGGCAGATTTCCTTCCCTAAAGGTCATCAGTGAATCAGATGGGTTTTTACGACAATTGGCAATGCTTTCATGGTCATTACCAGATTTTTAATTCCAGATTTTTATTGAATTCAAACTCCACCATCTGCTGTGGCGGGATTTGAACCCAGGTCCCCAGAGCATTACCCTGGGTTTCTGGATTGCTAATTCAGTGACAATATCACTATGCCAATGCCACCCCCTAACTCATAAGGAATCTGTATCTGGGACAAACCGCTGCAGTGAGAGTAGCCAATGGGGAGTCAGAACCATGTGTAATTGGAAGAGGAGTTTGATAAGGGTGTTGTTTATCACTATTCCTCTCCAACGTCAATGCAGAACAATGATTGGAAGACACAGAATCTGGTGCTAAGATTGGGGGGGAGCTGTGGGTTGGGGGGGGTGGGGGGCGGCGCAGTGGCGATGAATGATAAGATCAGTTAGATTTGCAGATGACAAAGCACTAATAGCAATCACAGAAGAAGAATTACAAGAATGAGTTGAAAAGCCAGTAACCACAGGCAGGAGCTTTGGAATGAAAGTGAACATTGGCAAAACCAAAGTGATGCAGATCTCAAAATCACCAAGAAATATTCCTAGAGTTATAGAAGGAAGAGAACTAGAATTTGTGTGTTTAGGAAGCATAATACCTTCAGATGGAAGGTGCAACAAAGAAATAAGAACAAGAATAGCAATGGGAAAGGCTGGATTTAGTAAGAAGAAATGGTTGCTCACCAGAAAACTGAATAAGTAACAGAAGAAGCAACTTGTAAAGAATTTAATTTGAAGTGTTGCTTTGTATGGGTGTGAGACTTGAACCTTACAGAAGGAGGAGACCAACTTGCTAAATAGCTTTGAAATATGGGTTTGCTGGAGAATGGAAAGGTTCAGCTGGGCAAAAAATGTAATAAATGATGAAGTGCTGAGAAGAGTGAATGAATAAAGAAATTTGCTGAATGTAATGAGGAACAGACAGAAAGACTGGGTAGGACACACCTTAAGAGGAAATGTAGGAATGTACTTGTGAGAGACATTATGCAGCAAGGATTTCAAGAAAAAAGAGGAAGGAAGAGAATATCAGTGCTGTTTGGCATGAAAATTGAACAACGTTAATGGCAAATGAAAAGCCTGGCACAGGATGAGAGACATGGGAGAAGACAAGGACCTGCCTTTGGACACAGCACACATATGCCGATGATTCTAAGCTTGCTGACAAGTGGACCAAAAGTTTCAACATAAACTCTTCAGTGAACTTTGGAGATTGTACATGCCCAGTTTATATAAGACCACTGTGCAGTCATATTGGAGCAAAGATGAGTAAAAATAAAGCTTCACTATAGAGAGAACCTGAAGCTTCCAAACGCAAGGATTCAAAATCTGCATCAGAGAAATTCAAATCTTAGTGAAAACTATTTCGAACTTAACCAAGTTATTCCAACTATCCAACTAAACCCAAGATCTGATGACAAGAATGACAAGCATTTCCTGAATCAAATCACAAACCGTTTTCATACTAAGAAATCTTGATGAAAAGCAGCATTCAAATTGTTCCTTTCAATCTGTCATTGGTGATTTATAGTTTCAAGTTAAGAGGCAGCCTTAGGTGATTCAGATCTCAATTTGTTGCTTTTGGCCTTCGTTTAATATGTCTTCCTTGTATCCATAGAGCAGGCTGAGCGACGATCACTGCAGGAGTCACAGGAGTGAGCCTCTATCCTTTCCCACTCTTGGCATAGCTAATTGGTACACAGCACACTGCCTCAATCTATTGTCTCACACAAGGTTTTAAAAGTCATTTTGATCACAGTAGATTAATTATATTCAGTTCTGCCAATTGTTGAGATGGAAGAAAAGGCTTAAGAAGCTTAAGTGATTTAGCCTTTATCAGAAAACTCGATGGTTTACCCTGGTCTTTCTCTTTAAGAATGATATCCATTGCTTCAGATTCTCTTGCTCTTTCTTTCTCCTCCTCTCCTGAAGATGGTGACTCTTGGGAGTTATGCATCTCCATGTTAGGCTGTCCTCCAGCACCTCATATAAAATATCTTTCATGTGTGAGAGTTGACACTCAGTTCTGAAAAGTTCTACAAACATTAAGGCACCCAGACTGGGCCTAGTGCTATCCTCATTCCGCATCTTATCTGGTTTTAACTGAATCCATCTGTCAAGAATAGGGCGGGTTCAAGTCAGGCATCCAATTTGCAATCCACTGCATCTTAAAATCCACTAACTTCACAGAAGAGTTCAACCCAAATGCACCACTGGGCAAGCTTGGCTAAAATGCAGAATGGAACTAAAATAGGTGCTCAGCAGTCTCCAGGAAGAATGACAATATAGAGACAAAGAATGGAATCTTTAGATGAGTTCTACTCTCTCCTGGCAAATGATCATTGGAGCTCTGCCAACAGTGTCAGCTTGGCTCAGCTGGAAGCACCTTACCTCTGAGTCAAAAAGCTTTGGATTTGACATGGACTGGACTCAAACACGTATCCCAAGCTGATGCTCCGATGCAGCACTGGTGCAGTGCTACATTGTTAAAAGTACAGTTCTTCAGGTGAGACATTAAAGCCTGGTCTACCTGTTTGTATGGTATGGGTAGATATAAAAGAAATCCATACAATAGGTTGAAGAAGAACAGAGATCCAGGGAAACATCCCTCTCTCTCTGATTACCAAAAACAGATTAACTCATTATTACCTCTTACCTGAGAACAGTTATTTCAGCAAAGACCAGTGATCCAATTTGAAACTGTTTTTGAGCTGAAGTACAACATCAGTTAACTGGTTTGCATGAAATGATCTTTTCAACTATTTTGACAAGGTCACTAACACTTTTTCGTAGGAGCACTGACAGTTAGTGCACAGTTAGTGTGATCCCAGCTCTCTGCTATTCAGCACAGCATCAAACCGAGCAGCAACATGTCTGGCTGAGGTTTGCAGGAAACTTTCACCTTGATTGAAACATAAAAGTTCCAGGAATAACAGAGTAAGTGGATTGAACAGTTAAATGCATCATAATTTGTCGGGATATTTGGTCAGCTTATACCCCCATTTAAGTCAAGAAAAGTTTGTTCTCATCCCTCCAACAGCACTGCATTCGATAGTGAGAGGCAATTTCCTGAATTTACATACATTTTCACACTGCAGCTACTCAGGCTAAAAAGTAACCAAGTAGGTTACTTGGTATAGAAGTTATTTCTGTCCAACATTGGCTGTCACCCTGGGAGACCAAGAACTGAAGCAGCAATTGTGTGGAGCCTCACCCTTCAGGGAGAAACTCTTCACAACTTTCTCAATCCTTTCTCTCCAGTTTTGCCAACCAAGTCCCTGTGAGTTTGGAAGTTATTGAATTTGATAGCCTCCCATTCTCTCTCTGCAGATGGAGGTGGTGAAAGGATTGAAATGCCTATAAACTGATACTCTTGGATGATCTGAAAGAGGAGTTGAAAGAATAGGTGTATTGTGCGAAGCAACAAAATTGCAGACTTCGCCATTTTTTAAAAATTCATTTACAGGATGTGGGCATTGCTGGCTGGGCCAGCATTTAATGGCCACCCCTAATCGCCCCTTGAGAAGGTGGTGGTGAGCTGCCTTCTTGAACCGCTGCAGTCCCTGTGGTGTACGTACACCCACAGTGCTGTCAGGGAGGGAGTTCCAGGATTTTGACCCAGCAACAGTGAAGGAACGGCCGATATATTTCCAAGTCAGGATGATGAGTGGCTTGGAGGGGAACTTCTAGATGGTAGTGGTCATGAGTTTGGAAGGTGCTGCTTTAGGAGTCTTGGTGAGTTTATGCAGTGCATCTTTTAGATGGTACACACGGTTGCCACTGTGCATCAGTGGTGGAGGGTGTGAATGTTTGTGGAAGGGGTGCCAATCAAGCAGGCTGTTTTGTCCTGGATGCCTCCCGCCCTTCCAGAGAGTGCAGGTGTCACTTGAGGCACTGATGGAGGAGCTGTGTGAGTGCAGACTGTGTGTTATATATTGTGGGATTATCTGTAAATATTTGTAAAAAGCTAGGAACTAATTATCTAGGAACTAATTGTTATATGTAAACGTTCAAGGGGGCCTCTGTTCACAGCTGTACCAAAGAGCCATGCGATGTGTACAGCTTAAACCTGTCCTCCTTCGGTAGAAGGCAGCATGGAAAATATTAAACATAAAGGGCTCTCATCTTTCCAAGCTTAAAGTATAATTAATAACAACATCAGGGAACCAAACAGCAACAAGAACATACAACATGATGGCAGCGAATGTCTGTGAATAAACCTAAAGCATTTTAGGTTAATTTTGTGCCCATTTGGAAACCCACATTAATGCCAGATGAAAACCTGAGTGAATCCTGTGAAAACGAAAAACTAAAGGTCGACTGGCACAGCAATGACTGCACAGCTACAGCCCACAATGAATTGGAAAGCTGGTGATGCTATGGAGGCATCTGCAAAGTTTAAACTAAGTGCAGTCATTCCAAAGGCACTTGCAGTAAAGAGAGGGTCAGCTTTATCCTGCCGTGGGCAGGAGATACGGGATTAAATTCATTTAATAGCTGGGAGATTACTGGAGAGAACAGCAAAAGTCCAGACAAAATTTTAAAATTCAGTGCCCACCTCCAGCCAAAATCAAATAATCGGATCTACCGATATGAACTTCAAGGCCTCAGACAGGTGAGCTGATTGATAACTTTGTAACAAGGTTTAAAAATGCAACTAGAAAATGTAAGTTTGAAGACGCAGATGAAAGGTTAATAGGGTCTGCACACCCTGAAGTGCAGAAAGCGCTAATCGGGAAGGGTGAGCTCATAATATCACCGGCTGTCGATGCTGCTGGTGCACATGAAGTCACGAGCAGACAGATGAAGACACCCACTATGCAAACGGCGAGCCTTCAGTTAAACCAAGAGGAAGGGTTAATACAACGCAGCAGCAACAAAAGAAGGTAAACCAAACCGAGAAAAGGGCGTGCAGGAGCTGTGGATGAAACAGAAGGAAATGTTCCTCATAGAGATCAATCTAGAGTTTGTGGAAAGGCCAATCATTGGGAAAAGGTGTGCAGAACAAAGAGAGAAGGTGGTTGTGGTAAAGTGGAGTGCTCTGTACCTTTAAGAGAATGTAGGTTACTGACCACATGACTGTATTGACCCATCACTAGACAGCACAGGCTACTTGGATAACAGGGAAGTCCAGAGCCGGAGGTGAATGAAGAAGCACACAATGTGTTTGTGCTCTGTTCTTAGTTCCAATAAACCACCAGTGTTTGTTCAGTTAATCGGTCTTTCTGCCTATATTGTTTCAAGCACCAACTAATGTGTTAATATCAAGGGCGCAGCTAGCCTTCACTGGACAGAGTGAACCTGATAACTAAAAACATAAAAGTGCTAAACGAGGCACCAGAGCCAGAGCAACAGGGCAAACGGACAGGAACAGAAACCAAAACATCCCTGGAAGATGAAGGTGAGTCTGAGAACACGATAGGCATTGGAACCATAAAACGGCATGAAATGACTGGATGTGACAGTTCCCAGACAAAAGAAATTCATGCAATTATTCAGATCAGGAAAGGGGTGAGAGAAAATCCCACAATGATAAATATGAAAGTGAAGATTGATACCGGAGCGCAGACGAACATCATCCCATTCAGACTATACCAGAGAACCTTTCCTGAAAACTTGGAAGAAAATGGTTCTGAAAAGAAAGGTGTTCTGAAACAAAACAATGTCATGCTAACAGCAAACGGGACAGCTGTAATTCGATAGCTTGGAATGACCCAGATCAGGGACACACACAAAGGCAAAGATGTTAACTGTATGTTCTACGCCACTGAAACAGATGGTCCTGTTAACCTGGGGTTGAGCAATTGTGAAGAGCTGCAGATTATCCCGGTAAACCATGAGGTAAAGGAGGTGACACTGAGGGTTGAAGCGGCTAGGAACATCGGAACATAGGAACAGGAGAAGGCCATTCAGCCTGCTCCACCATTCAATCCAATCATGGCTGATCGAACACTTCAATGCCTTTTATCCGCACTATCGCCATAACCCTTTACGTTATTGTTAATCAGAAATCCATCAATCTTTACTTTAAACATACTCAATGACTGAGCTTCCACGGCCCTCTGAGGTACAGAATTCCAAAGATTCACAACCCTCTGAGTAAAGAAATTTCTCCTCATCTCGGTCCTATGTGAATTCTCTCTTATTTTGAAATTGTGTCACCTGGTTCTAGACTCCCGAACCAGGGGAAACATCTGCATCAACCCTGTCTATTCCTTTAAGTATTTTGTAGGTTTCAACGAGATCACCTCTCATTCTTTGAAACTCTAGAGAAAACAGGCCCAGTTTGTCCAATCTCTCTTCATAAGACAGTCCCATCATCCCCGGAACAAGTCTGGTGAACTGTCATTATACTCCCTCTATGGCAATAATATCCTTTCTGAGGTAAGGGGACCGAAGCTGTACATAGTACTCCAGATGCGGTCTAACCAAGCTTCTACGCAATTGAAGCAAGACTTCACTAGTCTTGTACTCAAATCCTCTTGCGATAAAGGCTAATGTTCCATTAGCCTTCCTAATTACCTGCTGCACATGCATGTTAGCTTTCAGTGACTTATGGACAAGGACACCCAGGTCCCTTTGTACATCTACACTCTCTAATCTCTTACCATTTAGGAAATACTCTGCACATCTGTTCCTTCTATCAAAGCGGATAACCTCACATTTTTCCACATTATATTCCATCTGCCATGTTCTTGCCCACTCACTAAGTTTGTCCAAATCTTCCTCTAGCCGGTTTATACCTTCCTCACAACACACATTCCCACCCAGCTTTGTATCATCTGCGAACTTGGAAATATTACATTTGGTCCCCACATCCAAATCTTTGATATATATTGTGAACAGCTGGGGCCTAAGCACTGATCCTTGCGGTACCCCACTAGTCACAGCCTGTCAACGTGACAATGACCCATTTATTCCTACTCTCTGTTTTCTGCCTGCTAACCAATCCATTAATCCATGCCAATATATTACCTCCTGTCCCATGTGCTTTTATTTTGCTAATCAACCTCCTGTGGGGGACTTCATCAAAAGTCTTCTGAAAATCCAAGTATACTATGTCCACTGACTCCTCTTTATCAATTTATCAGTACACCTATTGAAAAGTGCCGTCCAATCGGATGCGAAGAAGATCTGGTGCAAATGCACCCAGAGTGTTTCGTTGAGATGGTCGGATGCTTTGAAGATTTTGCGTATCACGTCACTATTGATCCAGCGATGAAACCAGCGATTCACCACCCCCCCCCCCTCCCACGTAAAGTACCAATAGAAATAAAAGGGAAGCTTGGAAGAGAGCTCCAAGAGATGGAAGAAAAGAAGGTGATCACCAGAGTCACAGAGCCTACAGATTGAATAAGTTCCATCGTGGTGAGAGAGAAGACAAACGGACGGCTAAGAATTTGCCTGGATCCCAAAGATCTTAATCAAGCCATGAAGAGGGATCACTGCCCCATCCCAACACTGGAAGAGATCACACCGGCACTGCCAGTGGCAAAAGTTTTCAGCAAGCTTGATGCCAGGAATGGCTGCTGGAATGTGAAACTAAAGGTGGAATCTTCATTGTTGACAATATTCAACACCCCCTTTGGCCAGTACAAATTCCTGTATCCACCTTATGGCCTTAAAGTGAGTCAGGATGTGTTCTAGCAGAACATAGGCGAGACATACAGGAGAAAGGAGCCGTCAGCAGATAATATCCAGACATAAGGTGTCGATGAAAAAGATGATGACTACCATCTACATGAAACCTTGGAGAGAACCAGGAAAGCTGGGGTCAAGTTAAATGCAGACAAATGCTTTGTGAGAGAAACAGAATGCCAGTTCTTCAGAATAATGTACACGCCTGATACAATGAAGCCGAACCCTGAAAGAACCCTGGCTATCTCCAGGATGGAAGCCCCAAGAGATAAGAGAGAGTTGAGAAGTTTCCTTGGCTTGATCCATTACATGAGCTCCATCATACCGCATACGTCAGGGCACACGGCAAACCTGTGGGAGCTGATGAAAGTAGATGTAGAGAACCAGTGCTCAGGGTCACACGGAAACAGGAGTTTCAACAAACTGAAAAAGCTAACATGTCAGGAGACAAGTCTGTCACATTACGACAGAGAGAAACCTGTCAGTTTGCAAGTGGATGCTTCTATGAAAAGACTGGCAGCAGCCCTGGTACAAGAGGGAAAGCCAATAGCATTCGCGTCCAAAACTCTAACCTCAGCTGAGACCAGGTATGCCAACCTAGAATGAGGGCTTTTGGCAGTCGTGTATGGATGTGAGAAGCTCCATACGTATCACTATGGGAGAAAGTTCATAGTGGAGAGTGATCACCATCCACTGAAGCAGATCCACAAAAAGAAATAAAGCACCAGCCAGGCTGCAGAGGTTACCCCTGAAGATTCACAATTTCACTCTGAAATACAAGCCAGGGAGGGAAATGGTGCTGACAGATACCCTATCTCGGTTGTCACCAGAGGAGAAACACGAGATAGAAGATCTAGTATAAAGATCCATCACCGAGTGAATGTAACACCTCCCAAAGTGAGTCAAATTTGAGATAAGGATTTACAGATTCTTTCTCAGCATGTGATCCAGGGATGGCCTGATAAGATGCAGCAAACACAACCACAAAACTGGTCTGCCAGGGATGACATCTCACTGGAAGTAGGTGATCTACCAGCTGAATCCAGAATAATCATAACCAAACCAATGCTGAAAGAACGTCTCCAGAAGATTCATGAAGGCCACATGGAATGGAGAAGTGTAAGCTCAGAGCCAGATCAGCTGTGTACTGGATAGGCATATACAAAGACATTAAAAATATGGTGTCTACATGCAATGTGTGCCAGAAGTACAGAAAGACACAGCAGAAAGAGCAGATGATAGCTACTGAAGTACCACCCAGACCATGGCATACTGTGGGAGCTGATTTTATCACATACAATCAAGAATGATATCTCATAGTTGCAGGCTATTGCTCAAAGTTTCCTTTTATCCGGAAGATGAAAGACTAGAGAGCCACAACAATCCTCTCAGCCGTACGAGATCTGTCCGCTGGGCAAGGGATTCCTGAAAGATTAATAAGTGACAATGGCCCTGTTTGAAATCCAGGGAAGTGAAGGAATTCGCAGAACCGTATGGGTTCAACATCATCACCTCATCACCACATTATCCCCGAGGACAAGGGGTCATAGAAAGACACATCCAATCGGTGAAAAGAAGCCTTGGGAAATGCCAAGAGACAAAGAAAGACCCAAACCTTGCTTTATTGTCACTCTGATCCACACCCCTCGAGGTGGACATGAAATCACCTGCAGCCTTGTTGGAATGAAAAGAGATAAGAGTACTCTGCCAAGCAAAATACATCCTCCAAGTGACCAGGAGGAAGTGAGACAACAATTCACTGAAGCACCGGAAAGAGGAGGTCAGCACTTCAACAAACATCCTCAACCCCTACCTGAGCTGCTGAAAGGACAGAGTGTACATGTGCAGGACCCAATCATGAAAACCTGGAGCCCAGCAAAAATTTGTTGCTGAAGCCGGGACACCGAGGTCATATGTAATTGAGACCCAAACCAGGAAACAAAGGAGGAGAAACAGAGTCCAAATCTGACCTACACCAGAGCTGGAAAAACTGAAAAGACCATCGACAGCAGTGGAAACATCAATATCCAGCGAGACAACATTGCCAACATCAGCAGCAAATGACACAACATTAGCAGCAGCAAGCATGACTCCTGCAGGAACAATATGCACAGCTTTGTCTGTGCAGCATGCCAACTCACCACTCAGAGCAACGAATGCCAAATCTACAAGATGGAGGCACAGCACCTTACCAACTAAACAATACTGTGAATAATATTGTTAGAAAAGAATACACACGACAAAAGACTCTAAGAAGGTGTTTAATTTATTTCCAAAAGTCAATTGATAATCTTCTTTCGATTATAAAAGTTAATGGCTGGAACAGCTACATTGATAGATACATTGCATTTTAAAGAAAGAGAATTTTATATATTGTTGTATTATCTGTAAATACCTGTAAAGAGGTAGGAACTAATTAGGTAGGAACTAATTATTATGTGTAAGTTTTCCAGGGGGACCACTTTTCATGGCAGCACTAGAGAGTCAGGTGATGTATAACAGTACCAGTCCAGACCGGTCCTTTTTTTAGTACAAGGCAGCATGGCAAATATTAAACATAAAGAGCTCTGATCTTTCCAAGTTTAAAGTATGATTATTACCAACACCTGGGAACATGTAGTACTGTGCTTCACCAGAAAGATCAATGGCCTCTTCTGCAAGATGCTCAATGACGAGGTGGAACTGCATCTTGGCAGAACCTGGTTAGTGGCCGTGTGATGATGACCCTCCATATCCACACCTCTGCTTCTTTCTAATCAACCTTTAGAGGGTCTGTAACTTCAACCCAGGAACTGCATTCAACAGATGGCAAGTGCCTTTTTCCATAAGGCATCTGACCTCATTAAATAGGACATCTCCAGCTGTGCAGCCAGAATACAGGGACCATCAACTTAACACAGACTTGCTGCTACTCAGCGCCAGGGTTTCCTCCACCTCACATCCCTTCATTCCCCTCCCCACTATCCTTCCAGCCTCACTGACACTGGATCTCACCCAAAATCTGCCCCTCAATCCTTTTCTTTGTACCTCCTGGTGAAACCTCTGTGGAGAAGGGAATGCACGCACACTGGAAGTTACTCTTTCCAAAGCTTTTTTAATTGAAATGAATGTTTTAAATTTGATTCAAGGCGATTTGAGCAGTTGTGGTTCTCTGAATTATGGAGCCTGTTCCTTGTGTTTAGTACCGTGTGATCGTTCTGCCGATGTTGGCTAGTGGTTACATCACAAACAAGCTCCTTGGTTGGTCACTGAACCCACTGAGCGTAGCTGCATTAATTCAACAAATCTTAGCATAGGTTTATTGAACAGAGAACACAAATGTTCAAGTAACAGTATATATAGCATATTGAACATTCCAATACATTCAATGCATCCGTTGAGCCATTGGAGATTTGCTTTCCTGACCTAAAGTCCACAATCAGAAACCTGACTGAACAGCATAGATCTATAAGCGATGATTCAATGAAAATTGTTTGCAGATCCTGGGATTAGTACTTAATTTGAAGTCTGTATATCAAGAACAGTAAAAATCCTTTGGGATTCACTGAGAGCAGATCCAAACCTTGGACCATGCTGTATAAACAAAACAAATTGCACTGTTTATCCCATTTTAAAAATTACTTCCTCTAACTTTCTTGCAGATTGCAGCAGGCTGTAGCTGTCACTGACACTCTACAATAACACACTTAAAAGCTATAGTGCTCCCCTATGATCAACATAAGTCAAACTATCACTTTCCTAAAGTGTTAACACACGTTCCCCTGCACATGCTCTCACTGACAGAGGGAATGAGAGTGATGCAGATGATTAAAGTTTCCCCCAATGACAACAATGCTTAGAGTATCAGCTTTGCTCACTCTCTGTTGGATTAGATGGCCTCTGCTGGAACACCACCGAAACAACACAATTGGTATCAGTGGCACTGGGGTAGGGAGAGGAAAACCCAGTGGTTGTTACTGCTCTTGCGAACCAGTGAACCACACTGTATGATTGGACATCTGGTGACAGCAGAGCTGGCCTTTGCTGTGATTAACCTCCCCACTGGTGCCAACTATTATTCAGTACGTCGCATTCTCTCTCCTGCGTTATAATTTTGTGACTTCAAGTTCCCACTCCAGGGACCCGAGTGCAGAGATTCTGGGCTGATACTCCCGGTGCAGTTTCTATTCTATTTTAGTTTCCTCACAGATATCATCAGCCACGTGTAAAGTGTGTATCCACGTCTCCAAGCTGCCAGCTGGTAAGTTTGTTTCCAGGTGTTAAAGAGATCAAGGAGGTTGGGCGGCTGCAGGCTGAAAGCATCAAGCCAGTTGCCTGGGAGGTTTGCACACACCTGCAGAAACATCTTTCGTGGTTGTACACCAGCTACACTTCATTGGAAGCGCCTGAAAGCCAATGAACACTCCGGAGTGATCTGGGGGTATCTTAATTACGACATCAGTAGTCCGTTGTCGCCGTAGCCTTAGCGGGGCCATTGACATCATTTTGTTTCTTCTCTGGTTTTCTTCAACCCTCCCTCAGCCCATGTCTCAATGTTATACACCCATCCCATTTTTCTTCTTCCTCTTCTGTTTTTATCCTCAATTTCTTCTTCAGTTGTTCTCAGGACAAGACTGTCGGGTTTTCATTTCCAATGTCTGTACTTGACCTTACCTCGCAAACTGTGCTGAACAACCCTACTGATTGCTGCACTTCTACTCTTCACCTATCCCATTTGTTTGTCTTTTTGATTGCTACTGTGCCAAAATGAGTTTTATGCGGAGTTTGTATCACTGGGATGACTATTCTAGTAAAGGATAGAACAGCACAGAAAAACATTTTCACTCAATCTCTGAAGCAATTGTATAAATATTTTTTAAACATACCAACTGCAGCTCTTAGATAAAGAGAACCAAGTTTCTTACATTGCAGACCTCTCCTGTGAGAGTGCACAAGCTACTATCTATAGTATTTAGACTCTTGCTTATTGCAATCTTCATCATTTCAATACATTAAAGCCTTTGTTAAAATTTTCCTTTCCATGTGGTTAGGAGCATATGGATTTTATGTTTTAGTTGCTGTGTTCTTTAAGCTCTGGAATGTGAGTCCTGGGCAAACAAACATCTTTCTCTGTGTAACTTCAGTGGAGAGGAAACTGTGAAAGGTGTAAAATCAGTGGCCAATTCTCGATCAATTGTTTCTCATCTAATAATAAAGGTTCAGATAAGACACCCCCTCCCACCATCTCCCACTCCCAACATCACCCCCTCCCAACATCACCCTCTCCCACCATCACTCTCTCCCACCACCACCCCTCCCACTATCACCCCCTCGGAAACTCCTCCCACCATCACCCCATCCCACTGTCACCCCCTCCAAACCCTCTCCCATGATCACCCCCTCTAAAACCCCTCCCGTCATCACCCCATCCCACCGTCACCCCCTCCAAACCCCCTCCCACAATCACCCCCTCCCACTGTCACCCCCTCTGAACCCCCTCCCACCATCACCTCCTCCAACCATCACCCCCTCCCACCACCACCCCTCCCATCACCCCCTCCCACCATCAACCCCTCCCACCATCAATCCCTCCCTCTGTTACCCCCTCCGAACCCCCTCCCACATCACCCTCTCTGAACCCCCTCCAAACCCCCTCCCATCACCAACCCCTCCCACCATCACCCCCTCCCACCATCAACCCCTCCCACCATCACCCCCACCCACCATCACTCCCTCCCACCATTGCCAGCTGCCCACCACCATCCCCGACTCCATGTGTTTAAGTCAGTCAACAAGGAATATCCGAAATTCTGACCCAAAGTGACACTAAATGGAGCACCAGTCAGCATGGTTAAATACCTGCCCCATCTAAATCCCCAAGTTCAACAATCCAAGGCCACTTTAACACTGATTCAGAGAGTGTTTGTAAATTTACTCCTCAGCTCCTTCCTGTTTACCTTCATCAAATATCTGAATTTTGAATGTGCTAAGTTACTAACAAATTATTTCTCTTGGGGTATATGTTCTCAGAATGAAAGCAGAATTTGGGATTTCTGTGAATTTGCAGGTAATACATGGGAATGTTTTAATATTTGCAACGGTTCCCTGGGACCATGTTGATATTTACAGGCGGACCACGGGAGTTTTACTTTATTCTTTCATGGGACATGGGTGTCACTGGCTAAGCCATAATTTATTACCCATCCCTAGTTGCCCTTGCGAAGGTGGTGGTGAGCTGCCTTCTTGAACCGCTGCAGTCCATGTGGTATAGGTACACCCACAGTGCTGTTAGGGAGGGAGTTCCAGGATTTTGACCGAGCGACAGTGAAGGAACAGCGATATATTTCCAAGTCAGGATGGTGAGTGGCTTGGAGGGGAACTTCCAGGTGGCGGTGTTGTCATCTATCTGCTGCCCTTGTCCTTCTAGATGGTAGAGGTTGCGGGTTTGGGAGGTTCTGTGGAAGAAACCTTGGAGAGTTACTGAGTGTGTTGAAGTTTACAGTGGTTCCCAGGAATGTATCAATATTTACATGGGGTCCCTGGGAGTGTGTCGATATTTACAAGGAGCGCCCGTGAGTGTGTCGATACTTACAGGGGGTCCCCAAGATTTCAACAACAAATGGACAACCTGATTTAGACCAGGTTGGATCCTGAGGGCTGGCTGTAAATATCGATACCCACTTGGGAACCCCTGTAAATATTGACACACTCCCGGCAACCCCCTGTAAATATTACACACACCCGGGGACCTCCTGTAAATATCGACACACACTCAGGGACCCCCTGTAAAGTTTGATACCCACCCAGGACCCCCTGTAAATATCGACGCACTCCCGGGCACTCCCTGTAAATATCGACACACTCCCGGGGACCCCCTGTAAATATCGACACACTCCCGGGCACTCCCTGTAAATATCGACACACTCCCGTAGATTGTGGGTAGAGCTCTATGCTTGAAGACCAATCACACATAAACCATAACTCAAAGATAGACCCTGTTTTCATTCAAACTTAAGAGTACAAAATGATAAATAAATCTGCCCAGGAATGAATCTCTAGACTGGGCTGTAACTGGACAATAACAACTGTGGTTAAACCGCACAAGTTAAAATAAACCAGGCAATAAAACACCCACCTCTGTTATTACACTGCCTCCTTGATAAGACCTTGGGATGCAATAGACTTCAGGCTCCCAGAAGGGACCCTGTCTCCATGGAAATGTAGGTCAAGTAATAAGCAGTCAAGTATTGTAGCCCCATCTCCCAACAACTCTTTCTACCATTGGATCAGGGAATTTACTCAAAGTGTTAAAGGAAAGATGGAAGGTCATAAAGAGAATGTTTGCTGTTTTTCCATTTAGAAAACCTAAGTAAAGGGCAAAGGGCATAACAGAAGATGGTATCAATTAGAGAACAGAAATTAAGTCAAGAGGTGGTGATTACAGATTGAAGGAATTGAGTATTTTAGCAGTAAGATGAGGGGAGGTAAATAGGTTCACAGTTTCTGGGGGGGATGGTGACATACTGGTAATGTCACTGGATGAGGAATTCAGAGGCCCAGGCTAATGCTCTCGAAACAGAGGTACAAATCCCTCCATAGTGGCTAATGGAATTTAAATCCAATTGATAAATTTGGAATTGAAAACTAGCCCCAGTAATGTTGACCACAGGCAGAATTTTCTGCCTGTCGGGCGGGCCAGCCGGGAGCGGGCATAGGCTGGCACAGAGCTGATCGCCGCCCGCTGATCAGCTGCGCGCCACCATTTTACGTGGGGGGCAATTAAGGCCCGCCCAGCATGACGCATGGCTGGTAGCGCTCAGCACTACCTGTGCAGGTGGGGAGGGAGGAGAAAGAGTCGGGGCCTGCGCTCTTTCGCGCGCATGAGATTTCCCTGAGGCAGCTCCATGCCTCAGAGAGATTAAGTTCATATTGAAGGTTTCAAACAAAGAAAGATTAAAATTATTTAGACATGTCCCCTCATATGATATGTTGATGAATTTTGAAAAAAAAAATTTATTTATTTAACAAAACCTTCAGGAAACCTCATCCCGCCTGTGGCCCATGAAACTATTATCAATTGTTGTAAAACTCCATCTGGTTTACTAATGCCCTCTGAGAAAGGTATCTGTTACTTTGACCTACAACTGGCTCCGGACACACAACAATGTGATTGACCCTTAGTCACTCTGTTCAAGGGCAGTTAGGGGTGGGCTGGTGACTTAAAGTCTATTTAATTTATTATTCCTTGGGGCGTTGGCATTGCTGGAAAGACCAGCATTTGTTGCCCTTCCCTCATTGCCCTTGAGCTTGTTAGGACATTTCAGAGGGCAGTTAAGAGTCAACCAGTCTGGAGTTTAATGTAGGCCAGACCAGGTAAGGACAGCAGATTTCCTTCCCTACAGGACACTAGTGAACCAGATGGGTTTTTACAACAATCGATGATAGTTTCACAGTCACCATTACTGAGACTAGCTTTGAAATCCAAACTTTATTAACTGACTTTAAATTCCACCAGCTGTTGTGCTGGGAATTGAACCCATCCCCAGGGCATTAGCATTGGCATCTGGATTTCTAGCCCACTGACTTAACCACCACACCGTCATTCTCCAAACTTTAAATGTTACCAATTTAAAAGTTCCCATGGCACTATTCAAAGTGCAGGGATGTCTACCCAGTGTCTTGGTTAATATTTATCCTTCAACCCACATCACTGAAAAAGATTATTCGATCGCTTACCTTCATGTTTTTACGGGATCTTGCTGTGCATAAATTTGGCTGTTGTGCTTCCTACAGCAGTGACTACACTTCACAAAATACTTCATTGACCGTTAGCACCTTGGGATGTCCCGAGCTCATGAAAAGCACTTTAGAAGTCCAAACCTTTCTTTCATTTCTGGAAATCATGTGCAGTGCTATCAAATTTCTAGGTCTTAATGCGCTTGTATGACATTCTCCTGAACAGTGCTACTTCTTCTGCACAGTGCCACCCCTGTAAAATAAACAGGGTCAAACAATAGACAGACAGATATTGAACAAACACAGCAGGCCAACAGCGAGGTCTCATTCCAAATGCTGTAATTCAGCACCCTACCATTTAACACCACGGCTGTTTCGAAATTTTGTACTTTTAGACAAGGAATACTATTCATAGATCTATTTCTTTATTTAATAAAAACTTCCATGATCGTTTTCAGTGCTAGATTTTTATTAGCTATGATTTGTAAACAACAGAATCAAACTGATGCAAAGTTCCAAGGAGATCAGTACGCCAGGAATTATAAATCCACAGTGATTTAAAATATCTTCCTGCATTACTTCACACCAAGGCCACCCGCGTGTAATGGTATGAATGGAAAATAGTGCTGGTGAAGGAGCTGCCATCAAATCAGGGCCAATTGGATGCAAAATGGGAACAGTGAAATTCCTCATTCCCTGCTCCATTCTAATGGCAAAGAGAGAGCTGGCTCCCCTCAGATCCTGCTTCAGAAGCCGAAAAAGGAAATCAAACCTGAGGTTTCCCAAAACTGGATCTGAGCAAAGCTTCGTATTGGCTCACTTTAAGAGCGAGCCTCACTAGCCGGGTGCAGTTCTTCCCCACTTCCTTCAAGTTCAACATAAAGACCGACGATTTGATTGTGTAGCGCTCATCTTTGGAGGAAGCGTAGGTGGGGGTTGCCAACCCTCCAGGATGGTCAGGGAGCCCCCTGGAATTAAAGATTAATCTCCCACACACTGCTGCAAGGAACCTGGGAGAGCAAATTATCAGAATATTATAAAAGATTTTCTTTGAACACTTTTGTTATAAAGGCATTGGAGAGGGAGAAAAGGCTATTTAATTGGCTGTGAAGAACAATCCAATCAAAGGATTCTGTTTGCTTTCCAGTGGCCAAGGGCATGGCGATGAATGTGTCAGACAACCAATAAAAGAGAATGGGGGAGGTTGGCAACTGGAGGAGGTTGGCAACTGGAGGAGGGTGGCAACTGGAGGAGGGTGGCAACTGGAGGAGGGTGGCTACTGGAGGAGGGTGGCAACTGGAGGAGGGTGGTCATGTGATGAAACCACCCAGAATGTGTCCAAGTAGGGAACTTTAGCTGAAGGGTCCAATATGGCATGCAACAAGCACACATTCCATGCCAGGAGATCACCACACACCGAGTTGGTTAGGACACGGAGCCAGCCAGTGCATATGACCTGGTCTCAGCACTCAGCCAGTTTCCTCCATAAACCCAGAGCCTAACACAGGTTTCAGGCCACTTTCCATATTCAATTGTGACAGATCCCAGCTCGTGCCAGGCAACTTGATTTCCCCAGCCTGAAACCAGGGGCCACTAAACGGCCAACGAGAGGCTGAATGTGGAGGCGCCTCGAGGGAAGGTGGTGGCATAGTGGTCGTGTCACTGGGCTAGTAATCCAGAGGCTAATGCTGTGGGGACATGGATTCAAATCCCCACAGCAGCAGTTGGAATTTAAATTCAATTAATAAATCAGGAATATTAAGCTAGCCTCATTAATGGTGACTATGACAACTATCATCAATTAATGTAAAGATCCATCTGGTTCACTAATGCCCTTTAGGGAAGGAAATCTGCCATCCTTACCTGGTCTGGCCTACATGTGACTCCAGACCCACAGCAATGTGGTTGATTCTTAAATGTCATCTGAAATATTCATTTCCAGGGCAATTAGAGATGAGTAACACATGCTGGTTTTGCCAGTGTCACCCACGTTCCATGAAAGAATAAAGAAATAAAATTTGTTTGTGTAGACTGACACAGTCACAAAGATCTCTGTAAACATCGATACACTCAAAGTTCTTTGTATATTTTAGCACTTACCATATTTACAAAAATCTCTGGAAATTTGACATTTCAGCCAAAATGTTTCATAGGCTACAGCTGGAGGATTGTGTCCAATCCTGGGTGTCACACTTGAGGAAGGATGTCACAGCCTTGGAGAGGGGGCAGAAGAGATTTACCAGAATGGGACTAGGGATGGGGGAGTTCAGTTACATGGGGAAACTAGAAAAGCTGGGATTGTTCTCCTCAGAGCAGAGAAGGTTAAAAAGAGATTGAATAGAGGTGTTCAAAATCCAATGGCAGAAGGATCAGTAACTGGAAGACACAGATTTAAGATAATTGACAGAAGAATCAGAAGGGGAATGAAGAAAGCTTTTTTTATACAGCAAGTTGTTGTGATCTGGGATCCGCTGCCTGGAAGGGCGGCAGAAGCAAATGTTCACCCTCCTTGGACCACAACCATGATGTGGTGGAGAAGCGTGTGCACTTTTGAGTGATGCTGTCTGTTGTCTGGCTATATTTTGTCTCATGAAGAGGTCTAGAGGTTTGTATGGTTGAATGATAACTGTTTATTAATAATACATAATGATACACATATATAAAGGATACAGTCCTCACTAGGCGCCATCTTCATGCCAACTTCTACCGGACTCGCTCCTACACTCTACTACTCCGACGTGATTCTTTACATCATAGCATGGGCGGTACTGTTTCCCCAGTCGCATATTAACCCTTATAGTCCCGAACACACTAATACTACACCATCAGGAGTTCCTTTTGTCCTGGCAGGGCCACCCATGGCTGCAAGTTCAGAGGGAAGTGCCAGGCAAAGGGTGGTCCAGAAAGCCCTCAATGGCAGAACAGGCGTAGGAAGACTGTGCATCTCACCGGCTGCGAAGGCGGAAGAAGGTTTGTGGCAAAATAGTCCCGTTCATCACGGTTTGACACATCACTGAAATCTGACCACCAACTTGTCAAAATCGCGTGGATGATGACAGCGGCCCAAAGCCCCCAAGTTAAACAAAGTCACGCATAAGCTTCTGCCAGAGTCCATTTACCATTTGATGGAGAATTGGTGACGGGGCCAGGCCTGTGATCCTGGGGGTCCCTAGTCAAGAACCTGTACACAGGTAACAGATACATGAAGGTCGTTGGACACATGATTTGGGACTGATGCGTCTTTGGGCAGCAGCATCTGTGACTGAGCAGTCCTCTTCAGGATACCCTCTGTGCACCCTAAAAACAGGCTGCCCCACTTTCTCCTGTCTGGGGAACCACACCCTCTACGGGATCACCATCTTTGTGGTCAAAGAAAAAAACTTTAAATTTTGCAACTTGGAATGTTCGAACACTCATAGATAATCTCAAGAGTGACCGGCCAGAAAGAAGAACTGCAAACGTATCACATAAATTATCAGGACTCCAAATTGACATCGCTGCCCTCAGTGAGACCTGCCTTCGTGGGCAGAGGCAGCTGGAGGAACAAGCAGGAGATACACCTTCTACTGGAAAGGAAAGGCTGACAGTGATCCTCATGTCCACAGGGTTGGTTCTGCTCTCTGGAATAGTATCTTCGATTCACTGCCAGAACTACCCAATTGAATAAATGAAACACTCATGACACTTCACCTGCCAGCTCAGCCATAATCAATGTGCCACCATCATCAGCGCTTATGCCCCAACATTGAGGAAGGGCAGGCTAAAATGAAAAGGAGGTGGTGTTGCACTGATAATAAGGGATGGGATCAGTACATTAGCAAGAGAGGATCTCAGATCGGAAGGACAAAATGTGGAATCTGTTTGGGTGGAGCTAAGAAACAGCAAGAGGCAGCAAACCTCAGAAGGAGTTGTTTATAGGCCACCAAACAGTAGTTGTAGTGTGAGGCATGGTGTTAATCAGGATATTAGACAAGCATGTAGCATGGATAATACAGTGATCATGGGTGACTTCAATCTGCATATAGACTGGGTAAGCCTAATGAGCACTAACGTTGTGGAGGACAAGTTTCTGGAGTGTGTTAGGGATGCTTTTCCAGAGCAGTATGTTGAGGAACTGACTAGAGAACAGGCTATTTTAGATCGAGTATTATGTAACGAGAAAGGACTAATTAATAATCTTGTTATAAAAGGACCTTTAGGGATGAGTGACCATAATATGCTTTTACATTCTGTTTGAAAGTGAGGTAGTTCAATCTAAAGTCAGGGTGTTAGATTTGAACAAAGGAAATTATGAAGGTATGAGGGGCAAATTAGCTGAGGTGGATTGGGAAAATGCATTAAAAGGTGTGATGGTACATAGGCAATGGATAGTCTTTAAAGAATTATTACATAGTCTGCATTCCTTCAAGGCACAAAAACCCAAAAAGGAGTCAGTGAACCGTGGCTAACAAAGGAAGCTAAGGATTGTATAGGATTAAAAGAAAAGGCTTATAAAGTTGCCAGAAGTAGTAATAAACCTGAGGATTGGGAGGTTTTTAGAATACAGCAAATGAGGACCAAGAAACTGAATAAAAAATGAGAGAATAGAATATGAATGTAAAATAGCAAAAAACATAAAAACAGACTGTAAAAGCTTCTATAGGTACATAAAAAGGAAGCATTCGGCTAAGACAAATGTGGGTCCATTACAGGCAGAGTCAGGAGAATTTATAATGGGGAATAGAGAAATGGCAGAGAAGCTAAATGATTACTTTGTGTCTGTCTTGTGTTAGGAAGAAAATTGTATTAGAGAAAATAATGAGACTGGTGGTTTATAAGTCCCCAGGACCTGATATTTTACATCCCAGAGTGTTGAAAGAGGTAGGAATGGAGATAGTGGATGCATTGGTGATCATCTTCCAAAATTCTATAGATTCTGGAATGATCCCTGCAGATTGGAAGGTAGCAAATGTCACCCGACTATTTAAGAAGGGAGGGAGAAAACTGCGAACTACAGATGTAGTAATTATGGTTTTATTTAGTGTGCAATGCACCTTTAAGAATAATGCTTGTTAAGGAAGATCACATGATCTTTTGTAACCAATAGGAGTGTAATGCGGGCTACCTCTGTAGTCAGTAATATAGAGATGGAGTTGAAGATACACATGTAGTAGCTGCTGAGTACCTTGTAAATAAACTTAAAGTTTCTACCCAAGAAGTGCCTGTGGATCAACTCTATCAATAGTACCAACTCAGCTACTTCTCACAACCATAGACCTGTTAGCCTTACATCAGAAGGAGGGAAAATGCTAAAATCTGTTATAAAGGATGTGATAAATGGAATATTATTTGGGTAATAATGATCTGATTTTGCAGAATCACCATGGATTTATAAATGGGAAATCATGTTTGATGAACCTGTTGGGAGTTTTTTGAGGATGTCACTAACAGAATTGATAAAGGGGAGTCGGTGGGCATAGTATACTTGGGTTTTCAGAAGGCTTTTGATAAATTCCCCCCCAGGAGGTTGGTTTACAAAATTAAAGCACAGGGGATAGGAGGTAATATACTGGCATAGATTAAGGATTGGCTAACAGACAGAAAACAGCGAGTAGGAATAAACAGGTCAGTGTCGCGTTGGCAGGCTGTGACTAGTGAGGTACCGCAAGGATCAGTACTTGGGCCCCAGCTGTTCACAATATAAATCAAAGATTTGGATGTGGGGACCAAATGTAATGTTTCCAAGTTTGAGGATGGCACAAAGCTGGGTGGGAATGTGTGTTGTGAGGAAGACATAAAGCGGCTTCAAGGGGATTTGGACAGGCTTAGTGAGTGGACAAGAACATGGCAGATGGAATATAATATGGAAAAATGTGAGACTATCCACTTTGGTAGGAGGAAAAGCTGTGCAGAGTATTTCCTAAATGGTAAGAGATTAGAAAGTGTAGATGTACAAAGGGAACATTAGCCTTTATCGCAAGAGGATTTAAGTACAGGAGTAGTGAAGTCTTGCTCCAATTGTATAGAATCTTGGTTAGGCCGCACCTGGAGTACTGTGTGCAGTTTTGGCCCCCTTATCTCAGAAAGGGTATTATTACCATAGAGGGAGTGCAATGAAGGTTCACTAGACTTGCTCCGGGGATGCGGGACTGTCCTATGAAGAGAGATTGAGGAAACTGGGCCTGTATTCTTTAGAGTTTCGAAGAATGAGAGATGATTTCATTAAAACCTACAAAATACTTAAAGGAATAAACATGGCAGATGCAGGTAAGATGTTTCCCTGGTTGGGGAGTCTAGAACAAGGTGACACAGTTTCAAAATAAGGGGGAAGCCATTTGGGAGCGAGGTGAGGAGAATTTTTTTTTACTCAGAAACTTGTGAATCTTTGGAATTCTCTGCCCCAGGGGACTGTGGAAGCTCAATCATTGAGTATGTTTAAAGGAGAGATTGACAGATTTCTAAATCCCAATGATGTAAAGGGATATATGGATAGTGTGGGGAAAAGGCATTGAAGGGGATGATCAGCCATGATCGTATTGAATGGCTGAGCAGGCTCGATGGGCTGAATGGCCTACTCCTGCTCCTATGTTCCTATGATCCCTGGCTCCGTTAAAACTGTTAAGAAAATTATCTATTCTGACCTTGAAGAAGTCCTCAATGCTATCGCAAAAGAAAACAAGATCATCCTTTTGGGAGACTTTAAGCCAGGGTTGACCATGACTCCGATGTCTGGAGAGAAACCATTGGCAAAAGCACAGGTGGGAAAAGCCAATGTAAATGGTGTCCTCCTGCTGACAGTGTGCTGAGCGTGGCCACATTATAACAAACACCCTCTTCCACCTGAAGGACAAATACAAAACCATATGGAGGCATCCTGGATCAAAGCACTGCCACCTCTTGGATTATGTCTTTGTTCAGATCAAAGATATTTGTGATGTCTTCATTCAATCCATGAAGGGGACCTATACCTGCTGGGCAGATCATAGCCTTGTTCGATGAAGAGCATCAACCTAGCACCAAGTCCAAAAATTCAAGAGGAAGATCATCAATGTCTGAGTCCTAAAGCAGCCTGACTGAAGAGAGGAATTCCAAGTGCAGATCAAGACCAATCTGGAAAATCTTCAATCATCCTGCTCGATTCTAGAACAGTGGGATCAAACAAAGTCAGCTGTACTAGACTAGGTTCATGTTTCATCATCAACAGGACTAGTTTGATGCTGAAGTTTGTGACCTCCTAGAACAATAACGAGCAGCCTTCATTGTCTGGCAGAACAACCCAAGGTCACAAGACAAGACAGCAGCATTCCAACAGCTCAAGACTGACGCCCACAGACAAACCTGCAAGATAAAGGACATGTAATGGGAAGAAAAAACCCGAGAGATCCAACAATATGCTGATCATCATGACATGCAAAGCTTTTCTGAGGCCACCAGGGCCATCTCGAGACCAAGGTCAAATGGACAAAATCCTTTTCACTCTCAGGATGATGTCTCTCTTCTTAAAGGATGACAATGCGATCCATCAACACTGGAAAGAACATTTTCAACAACTCCTCAACCATGAATCTACAATGTAGCTGATACTCTCCAGGCTATCCCCCAGCACCCTGTGGGAGAATCCATGAGTGAACCACCATCAATGGGAGAACAGCAACAAACAATCAAAAGGATGTAAAACAACAAAGCCTGTGGCCCGAATGGCACTGCAGCTGAGATCTTCAAAGCTGGTGGGCTTTTGCTCACATCAAGACTACATGCACTCATCCCACGGACCTGGGAGGAAAAATACTTCCCCCCCTTCTTCCCAACTTCAGGAACTTATTTATTCATTCGTAGGATGTGGGTGTCGCTGGCTGGGCCAGTATTTATTGCCCATTCCTAATTGCCTCTGAGAAGGTGGTGGGTGAGCTGCCTCCTTGAACTGCTGCAGTCCATGTGGTGTAGGTACACCCACAGTGCTGTTAGGAAGGAGTTCCAGGATTTTGACCCAGCAACAGTGGAGGAATGGCGAAATATTTCCAAGTCAGGATGGTGAGTGACTTGGAGGGGGACTTCCAGATGTTGTGTTCCCATGTGTCTGATGCACTTGTCCTTCTAGATGGTCGTGGGTTTGGAAGGTGTTGCCTAAGGAGCCTTGGTGAATTCCTGCAGTGCATCTCGTAGATGGTACACACTGCAGCTACTGTGCTTTGGTGGTGGAGGGAGTGAATGTTTGTGGATGTGGTGCCAATCAAGTGAGCTGCTTTGTCCTGGATGGTGTCAATGTTGTTTGAGCTGCACTCATCCAGGCAATTGGGGAGTATTCCATCACACTCCTGACTTGTGGCTTTTAGATAGTGGACAGACTTTGGGGAGTCAGGAGGTGAGTTACTCGCCATAGGATTCCTAGCCCCTGACCTGCTCTTATTGTGACAGTATTTATATGGCTAGTTCAGTTCAGTTTCTGGTCAATGATAGTGGGGGATTTATTAATAGTAATGCTGTTGAATGTCAAGGTTGGATTCTCTCTTGTTTGATTTGGTCATTGCCTGGCACTTGTGTGGCGTGAATGTTACTTTCTACTTGTCAGCCCAAGCCTGGATATTGTCCAGGTCTTGCTGCATTTGGACATAGACTGCTTCCGTATCTGAGGAGTCGCGAATGGTGCTGAAAATTGTGCAATCATCAGCGAACATCCCCACTTCTGACCTTATGATGGAAGGAAGGTCATTGAGGAAGCAGCTGAAGATGGTTGGGCCGAGGACACCACCCTGAGGAACTCCTGCAGTGATGCCCTGGAACTGAGATGATTTACCTCCAACAACCACAACAATGAGACAATTGTAACCATCTTGAAGGCTGGAGATAAATCATACTGTGGAAACTATTGCAGTATCTCCCTCTTGTCCATAACGAAAAATTCTGACTCACATTCACTTGAACTGCCTGCTTCCTGTAGCTGAGGAAATCCTCCCAGAGGCACAATGAGACTATAGACCTTCCAAAGGAACCTTGGAGATGGTCTTTGTTGCCAGGTAAATCCAAGAAAAATGCCAAGAACACCACCAGGAACTCTTCATTGCATTCATCAACCTGGCCAAAGCATTTGACTCTGTAAATCACAAGGCTCTTTGGATTGCTCACCAAAGATTTGGATGTTGAAGAAACTTCTTCACAATCCTGCAACTGCTTCATGATGATATGACTGCAACTGTCTTGAGTGGGAGATCTGAAACAGACACCTCAAAATCCAGACCAAGGTTAAGTAAAGATGTGTGATAGCGCCCATACTATTTACAATTGTCCTGACAGTAGCTATACACCTCAAAGATCAACTGCCCTCAGGCGTCAAAATTAAGCAACGCCTAGATGGAAAACTCTTTAACCTTCATTGCTTCTATGCCAAAACCAAACTGATCATCAAAGACATGCATGACCTACAGTTCATGGAAGACTGCAGTGCCATTGTCCACTCTGCACCTATCTCTTTAGACTTAGCCCTTTAGCATGTACTTAAATACTGCCAAAACAAAAATCATATATCAACCCACGCCCGGTCAGCCAAATATTCAACCTCTCATATATGTTGAAGGAGAGACTTTGGAATATATTAAGTATTTCCTATACTTTGGCAGCCACCTCTCTCAAAGGCCAGCATTGACAAAGGGATCTAACACTGGGTCAGCTGCACCAGCTCAGCCTTCAACAAACTATGGTAGCGAGTGTTTGACAACAAAAACCTTCGCAAGTCAACAAAAGTCCCAGTCATCGTCACCACAGTCCTGCGCTGCAGAGAGACCTGGACTGTGTATCAGCGACACATAAGAGCACTAAAGAAATTCCATCAGCAATGCCTCTGCCGAATCTTCCGGATTCAATGAGAGGACTATTAGAGACACCCCTAATGAGTCAACAGGGTTCAGTCCTTTCAAGTTAATTTTGGTCATGATGTGAGGGGACCACTCAAACTGATTCAGGAAAAATCACCTGGATTATGTGACAGAATTCAGAGAGAGATTAAGTAAGATGTGTGAATTAGCTGGAAAACATTTAATAATATCTCAACAAGTGATAAAGGCAAAGGCAGATAAAAGGGCAAAGGCTCATAGTTTTCTGGCTGGGGAAAAAGTGTTAATATTGTTGCCAGTGTCAGGTGAACCATTGAAGGCAAGATTTAGTGGACCTTACCAGATTGAAAAGAGACTGAGTGAAGTAAACTATGTAGTAAGTACCCCAGATAGAAGGAAGAGGCAGTGAACATGCCATGTAAATATGCTCAAAAATACTTTGACAGAGAGAATAAACAGGAGGGGGAACTGGTAGTTGTAAGTGAAGAAAAAGAGGCAGGAATTAAGGATTCTGAAATTGATCTTCCTCTGATTAAATTGGACAATGAGGGAATGCTTAAGAATCTAGGTGTAATATTGGATTATCTTCCAGATAAGTGTCAGAGTGATTTTAAAAAGCTATTGCAGTCAGGCAAAGCAATTTGTGGAAATAGACTGGGGAAAACAGATTTAACTGTACATGATGATGATGTGGGGAATTCAGAGTCAATAAGGCAACACCCATATAGATCAAATCCAGTACAACTTGCTCAAGTGTGGAAAGAAATTGAATTCATGCTTCAAAATGATGTCATAGAGCCTCAGTCACAGTAATTGGAGTTCACCCATGGTAATGGTGCCGAAACTGGGTGACTCACAAAGACTGTGTATTGATTACTGGAAAGTGAATGCAGCAGCAAAAGCAGATTCATATCTTATTCCGCGATTGGAGGATTGTATCGAGAAATTGGGACAGTCAACGTTTATCACAAAAATTGACTTGCTGCAAGGATATTAGCAAGTACCCTTCTTGGAAAGGGCAAAAGAGATATCAGCTTTTGTGATGCAGGATGATCCATATCAATGCAAATAATGCCTTTTGGTATGAAGAATGCGCCAGCAACTTTCCAAGCACTAACAAAGTGACTGAGGGACTGAGCAATTGTGCTGTTTATATTGATGACTTAATAGTATTCAGTCAATCGTGGGAGGAACATTTATAAAACTTAAAGGAATTATTTGATTGACTGCAGGAAGCCAATTGGGTTGTGAATTTGGCTAAAAGTGAATTTGCAAAAGTGCAAGTTACATGTTTAGGCCACTGTTGGACATGATCAGATGGATCAACGAGGTGCAAAAGGAAAAGCTATTATGGATTTCCGAGTGCTGAACTGAAAAGAGGAAGTTTTGAAATTTCTAGGCATGAGTGGATTTTATCGGAAATTCAAGCCAAACTTCAGTGGTGTAACTACTCCGCTGACTGGATTATTAAAAAAGAACTGGAAATTCCAATGGACACAGGCGTGTCAGAATGCATCCGACAGCTTGAAAGCTGTTCTAACAAATACACCTGTCCTATCAGCACTTGATTATACAAAGCAGTTTAAGTTGGCTATTGGTGCCAGTGATATTGGTATTGATGCCGTATTGCTACAGGGAGATGGACTAGGTGTTGAGAAGCCGGTAGGATATTTCTCACTCAAGTCGAATCTGCATCAGAAGAAATATTCAACTAGAAAGAAAGGGACTTTAAGTTTGGTGTTAGCTTTGCAGCATTTTGAAGTGTATGTTGCAGACAATTCTTCAGAGGTAGTTATATATACTATTATATGACTACAATCCTTTGAAGTTCCTGGAAAAGTTTCAGAATAGAAATATTAGACTGTTTCAGTGGAGTTTATTATTGCAACTGTTCAATTTACAAACTATACATGTGGCTGGATGAGAAAATTTGATTTCAAATGTGTTTTCAAACGTTTAGCATTCAAAAGAACTTGGATATTGGCAAATGGTGAATGGACTGGAATGAACTCTATTTTTATAAAAGGCTTGTGTATATATTTTCATGGCCAATGCAAGTACACTATAGAATAATAGTTTTGTTTGTATAATTAAATGTAGTAAGGAATAAGAAATGAGTTGAAAAATGAAACCGCCTTTTTGGACTAATGATGGTTCATTTTTTTGTTAAGGAGGGAGATGTGAGAATGGATGTTTTTTTTTTAATATTTTGGGGAATATTTTGTTATTCGTAAAGAAGGCTAAGTGTCTGTGTGTGTGTGTGATTTGATTAAGCTGGGCAAGAGTTTGATAGGAGTCAGGTTGTCTGGGTGTTTGAAAACATGAAAAGTATAGACGTGTTAATTTGAGGTGAAAATAAATAGGATAAATCTAACATTTGCATTTTTAGATAAATTGAGGAGTTGTTTGAATATCAAAGGAGAGTCAGAGGCACCAAGAAAAATGTTTGCATTCTGCAGGAGTTCATAGGTAAACAGTGGGGATTTTACTGACCCAAAGGCAAGATGGAAACATGAAAAATTTTATATTTGGAAGAGTTTGAATTTCAAAGAGGGTGAGAGAACAATGGGATGAAGATGAAAGGGGAAAAAAGGCATATTAGAGTTACTGTGGACAGCTGATTTTTAGCTATTGAGCTAAATAGCTCTTGAGCTAGAGATGGCTGGAGATAGTTGGAGCTGTTTGAGCTGCTGAGATAGCTAGAGCTCTGGGTTGGAGGAGGGTGCAGTTTGAATCACCCATCCAGTCCAGCCAGAAAAGTCTTGGGCTGCAGCAAGCAGTTTTATTCTGAAGTGGATTCCACTGCAAAGTGGAAGAGGGCAAAGGTCATATGGTACACCTTTATTGAAACTACAGCAGTTTGCCTTGTGTAATATCACTAGATTTCTTTTATAGTTAACACCTATAAGAGAGCATTGCCTAGAAGGTGTTTACTTGTGGGTTTGACCAGATAGAGAGTTCTGGGGAAATGTTTTGTAGGACTAACCTTAATTGTATAACTGTAATCTTGTGTGCTTAAGTTTTCTTATTTTGTGAATAAAACTTTTACTTTTAATTTTTTTAATCCCAAAAGTGTTACTGGGCCTCTTACTGCTGAGATCAGTACATCTCCTTCTTGGTTCCAGAATGCAAGAAAAAGGGTTATGGCCCCTAAGCCAAGTTTCCCTCTGGGATTTGGTTTGTGCAGCGATTAACACCGGCTGTGGTCAGAACAGGAACTTTCGAACAAGCGCTAGTTCCTTATTGAAGCAAACCCCAAAAGCATTCAGGCAAAACTCCGACAAAATCAACTTCAATGGACTGAACACAGTGCCCCGAATGCAAAAACTGATTCCCCCACCAGGACCTGTTTTCTCAACTCTCAAATGACCAATGTTCCAGGGGAGTACAAAGAAAATGCTTCAAACATGCTCTAAAGGTCTCCTTGAATTGCGGCAGCATTGACATTAATGACTGGGAGGAGGTCGCTACCAATTGTTCAGAATGGTGACAACTTGTCTATCAAGCTGCGTCATACCTTGAGTTGCAACATCTTAATAATGAGGCAGAGCGGCAACAGAGAAGGAAAGAAAAGGAAGCAAATCCTGCACTCCGGATCCCACTATCCCATGGGACGTCATGCCCCATGTGCCCAAAGATCTGTGGGTTGAGAATCGGCCTGTTCAGTCACAATAAAGAACCATGGCAGGAGGTCACAGCCCTGACTAGACATCATCCTCGAATCGAGTTACCGACAACAACCAAATGTTCAAAGAGCCAGCACAGGCAAGATGAGCTGAACTGCCTCCTTTTATATCATTTTATGATTGTATGTGCCCAATGCCACCTGTTGGCAAAGATGCAGTTCACACCTTCTTCAGGAGGGAGAGTTTAACAATATTTATTTAAAAAACCCAGGAGCGAAAGTAGTCCTCACACTGAACTCCCCACAGAGGGGATTCCTGTCCCCCTCCCATCCTCCCATTGCATCCCACCCACACCCTGTTCCTTCACCACCCCTTTGTACCCCACCCTCCACTGCTCATCAGCCGACCCACCTCATCGCCCTCTACCCTAACCCCTCACACCTCAATATAAAATTGGGGTTAATGAAACGATAAGTCAAGAACACCGGGTATGTGCTGAATGAAGACTCTGATCCTGTAATCCTATAGGAATCTCTGGTTAAACACTTCAGCTTCAGCCCAACACTCAGCATCTCAGTTAGTCAGCCAGGCCCTCGCTTTCACAGGATGGAGGCAGAAACACACATGATGACATTGGTGAAAGAAATGTGAAAAACAGCAGCAGTAAATTAGATATGGAGAGAAAATGAAGTGAAAAGAGGAGAAAGAGCAGTGAAAAAGAAGGAACTACACTCCGAAGATTCTCTTTCATCCTTGGAAAGTAAAGCCAGCAAAGCTGTGGCAATATTTGGATAATGTAGATGATTTCTTTTTTATATGCAGATATATATTTTTAAGAGTAGTTCCTTGCTGGATAGGGAATCAGGTTATATACGTTAGTGAAACACTGCACCTGTGATACTGAGACCGACACAGACTCTCGGGATCACAGAGAGTCAATATAAACACTGCAAAAATCATTTCTTCACATACTGAAGCACTCATGTAATACAATCTGCAGTGGCTCCAGTCCCACTCTCTGATACCAGAGGCTTTCATTTCTTTCTTGGTGTTTAGACAGAAATTGACTACCTGCTCTCCCGAGACTCTTAAAAGTGAAATGGAATTTCAGCCGGTTTGTTTTGGGTACATTGGAGATATGGGAGTATGTCTGGAGCCTGAGACAGAGGAATGAAAGAACTGACCCAGCAGAAGACAGAGAGAGGTGTGGAAGGATTTGCTTCAAAGTTGTGAGACACAGAGAAAAAGAAATAATGCAAATATATTTTTAAAATAAAGCAAGACTTGCTTTGACATTCATGATCTCACAATGTCCCCTAAGCACTTAGACAATAATGCACCTTTGAAGTGTGCTCACTGTTTAAATGTAGGAAATACAGCAACCAATTTGCATACAACAAGCTCCCATAAACAGCAATGTCATAAGGACAAGACAGTGATGTTTAACAAGGCATACGCATTGACCAGGTCACTAGGGACAACTCCCCTGAACTCAAAGTTACCTCAAGAGATGATTAACAACCGGCAAAGAGAGAAGTCAGGATCTCAATTTAATACCTCATCTGAAAACTGCACGTCCTACACTGCAGCACTCCCTCAGTACTGCCCCTCTGACAGTGCAGCTCTCCCTCAGGGCTGACCATCTTAGAGTGCAGCACTCCCTCAGGACTGACCCTCCGACAGTGCAGCGCTCCCTCAGTACTGACCCTCCGAATGTGCAACACTCCCTCAGGATTGACCCTCCAAAAGTGCAGCGCTCCTTCAGTACTACCCCTCTGACACTGCAGCGCTCCCTCAGTACTGACCCTCTGGCAGTGCATAACTCCCTCAGTGCTGCCTCACGGACAGTGCAAAGCTCCCTCACCACTGACCCTCTGACAGTGCAGCAGTCCCTTAGTACTGACCCTCTGACAGCACAGCACTCCCTCAGTACTGCTCGTCCGACAGTGCAGCTCTCCCTCTGTACTGACCCTCCAAAAGTGCAGCTCTCCCTCAGTACTGAACCTCTGACAGTGCACCGCTCACTCAGGACTAACCCTCCAACAGTGCAGCTCTCCCTCATTACTGACCCTGCAACAGTGCAGTAAGCCCTCAGTACTGACCCTCTGACAGTGCAGCACTCCCTCAGTACTGACCCTCCAACTGTGCAGTGATTCCTCAGTATTGATCCTCCGACAGTGCAGCATTCCCTCAGAATTAAACTTCCAACAATGCAGCGCTCCATCAGTCCTGACCCTCTGATACTATAGCACTCCCTCAGTACTAACCCTCCGACAGTGTGGGGCTCCCTCAGTACTGACCCTCCGACAGTGTGGGGCTCCCTCAGTACTGACCTTCCGACAGTGCGGGTCTCCCTCAGTACTCTGCAAAGTCCTCCTTACTAACATATTGAGGCTTGTGCCAAAAGTCAGGGGATCATCCCTGGTTCAATGAAGAGTGCAGGAGGGCATGCCAGGAGCAGCACCAGGCATGCCTAACAATGAGATGTCAACCTGGTGAAGCTATGACAGGACAATCTGCATGCCAAACAACATAAGCAGCAAGTGATAGACAGGGCTAAGCGATCCCACAACCAACGGATCAGATCTAAGCTCTGCAGTCCTGCCACATCCAATCGCGAATGGTGGTGGACAGTTAAACAACTCAGTGGAGGAGGAGGCTCCACAAATATCCCCATCCTCAATGATGGGGGAGCCCAGCACATCAGTGCAAAAGATCAGGCTGAAGAATTCACAACAATCTTCAGCCAGAAGTGCCGAGTGGATGATCCATCTCGGCTTCCTCCGGAGGTCCCCAGCATCACAGATGTCAGTCTTCAGCCAATTCAATTCACTCCGCGTGATATTAAGAAACGGCTGAAGGCACTGGATACTGCAAAGGCAATGGGCCCTGACAACATTCCGTCAATAGCACTGAAGACGTGCTCCAGGACTTGCCATGTCCCTAGCCAAGCTGTTCCAGTACAGCTACAACACTGGCATCTACCCGGCAAAGTGGAAAATTGCCCAAGCATGTCCTGTACGCAAAAAGCAGGACAAATCCAACCCGGTCAATTACCACCCCATCAGTCTACTCTCGATCATCAGTAACGTAAAAAAGGGGATCATCAACAGTGCTATCAAACAGAACTTGCTTATCATTAACCTGCTCACTGATGTCCAATTTGGGTTCCACCAGGGCCACTCAGCTCCTGACCTCATTACAGCCTTGTTTTAAACATGGACAAAAGAGCTGGACTCCCGAGGTGAGGTGAGAGTGACTGCCCTTGACATCAAGGCCACATTTGACCGAGTGTGGCATCGAGGAGCCCTAGCAAAACTAGAGCCAATGGGAATCACTGGAAAATCTGCGCTGGTTGGAGTCATACCTGGCACAAAGGAAGATGGTTGTGGTTGTTGGAGGTCAGTCATCCCAACCATCTTCAGCTGCTTCATCAGTGACCTTCCTTCCTTCATAAGGTCAGAAGTGGGGATGGTCACTGATGATTGCACAATGTTCAATATCATTTGCTACTCCTCAGATACTGAAGCAGTCCATGTCCAAATGCAGCAAGGTCTGTACAATATCCAGGCTTGGGCTGACAAGTGGCAAGTAACATTCGCTCCACACAAGTGCCAGGCAATGACCATCTCCTTCAAGACTGAATCCAACCATTGCTCCTTGATGTTCAATGGCATTACCATCACTGAATCCCCCAATCTCAACATCCTGGGCGTTAGCATTGACCAGAAACTGAACTGGACTAGCCATGTAAATACTGTGTCTACAAGAACAGGTCAGAGGCTAGGAATCACGCAATGAGTAACTCACCTCCTGACTCCCCAAAGCCTGTCCTCCATCTACAAGGCACAAGTCAGGAGTGTGATGGAGTACTCTCCACTTGTCTGGATGAGTGCAGCACACACAACACTGAAGAAGCTTGACACCATCCAGGACAAAGCAGTCCACTTGATTGGCACCCCATCCACAAACATTCACTCCCTCCACCACTGACACACAATAGCAGAATCAACAAATGCACTACAAATGCACTACAGTAATTCACCGAGGCTCCTTCCACAGCACCTTCCAAACTCATGACCACTACCATCTAGAAAGACAAGGGCAGCAGATAGATGGGAACACCACCACCTGGAAGTTCCCCTCCAAGCCACTCACCATCCTGACTTGGAAATATATCGCCTTTCCTTCACTGTCGCTGGGTCAAAATCCTGGAACTCCCTTCCTAACAGCACTGTGGTGCACCTACATCACATGGACTGCAGCAGTTCAAGAAGGCAGCTCACTTCCACCTTCTCAAGGGTAACTAGGGATGGGCAATAAATGATGGCCCAGCCAGTGAAGCCCACATCCCATGAATGAATAAGAAAAAACAAATGGATCGCATTCCAGCGAAAACCCATCAAGGTCTGGAGCTGCCATACATTCTGTGCCGATTGGCATCTGCTGCTGTCAGAGGTAATGATGAAGAGAGGGAGAGAGGGAGAGAGGGAGGGAGGTGAATGCCTATAAGGGGCATGGCTGGTGGACGGCAGCAAAGTCCCGACTCCAAACCTCCATCCTCCTGAGTAAATGTTCATGACTGTCAAGGTCTCATGTGGTCTTTCTATGATGCCAATGCAATGGCCTTTATAGAGTCCCAAGGGTAATGAGGGAAGTTGAATGGTGTCTGAGGGAGGGTTCTCGCACATTGCTGTCATTGCCCCAGTCAATGCACAATGTCTCCATGTATAGTCATGTATGAACAGAAGAAACTCTCCCTGTTGTCCTCCAGGATGTGCTTCACCATGAGGTCCAGGTGGATGAAAGACCCACGGCTTAGCATTGGCTTAAAGGCTGAGAGATGGAGGCAAGCCTACAAAGAGTATGCGGACTAGATGGATAATTGCAATTTGTTCACAGATCCATTCAGGCATAGATAATGCAGGCTCAAGACAACCCTGCCTTTCTACTGGCTCTGGTCACCGCCACCCTAAACTTCTATGCTAGTGGCTCATTCTAGGGCTCTACTGGGAACCTGTGTGGCATCTCCCAGTCAGTGATGCACGAGTGTGTCTGGGAAGTGACAGATGTCCTCTTCAGGAGAGCACCCCAACTTGTCAAATTCCTCTTGGATCCTGTGAGCCAGACAGCCAGAGTGATAGGTTTTTCAGCAATCTCAGGTTTCCCGCAAGTGCAAGGGGTTATCAACTGCACATGTGTGGCCTTGAGAGCTCCCTGGCAAAAGCTAGTCACAGTCATCAACAGGAAAGGCTTCTACTCTTTGAACATGCAGCTGATATGTGATCACAAAAGACAAATCCTGCATGTTTGTTCTCGGTTCCCAGGGAGCTCTTACACACCTACATTCTGAACCAGGCTCAGGTGCCACAAGGACATCGGCAATTGCAGAGCTGACTCCTTCGGAATAAGGGATATCCCCAGAAGACCAGGCAGATGACGTCAGTTCGCCATCCGCAGACTGCAGAAAGGAGAAGTACAGTGCTGCACATGCCTTCACAAGGGGCCACCATTGAGCAGATGATAAGCCTTCCGAAGACAAGGTTCAGGTGTTTGAACCATTCAGGCGGGGGTCTCCAATACTCCCCACAGAGAATGTCCCGGATCATTGTTATATGCTGCGCCCTGCACAACCTCACACTACAAAGGAGGATGTCTTGACAGGGGGAGACATGAAGGACCAAGATGTCTCCTCCACAATGAGGGTGGTAACAAGGGCCAGGATGTTGCGGAGACACATGCAGTGGCCATTGCAAGGGTAGGGCACGGCAAACAGAGCTGTGACAACCTAACAGCTAACAGATTCCAGGCACCGTAAGTGTCTGATACTCATCTTTTAATATTTGGTTTTCAATCCTCTGCTGACTCTCAGGCCGTGGTTCCTTATTTGTAACACACATTATAGTTTACTCCCATGTACCTTGATTTATGACAGCTGAATAAAATTGCATTATTTAACGTCTGCCCTTCTGGTGGTTTGATCCTTTGCATGCCCCAAACTGTGTTGATATACAGACCCCTTGCACCAAGTGTTCACATCAGAACTTGCACAGCACTCTGTTCTCCCACGACCTCGGGCACCTGTAAGTAGAAATGAGAGTTTTCCCATTCCCTCACGAGGTCCACATGCATGGCACACTGAAAGCAACATGAGTTCTTACCTCAGTAGAGATGCTCCCATGTGACTGTCACACCTCTCAGTGGGAAGTAAACCTTGCTGAGAACTCTCTCAGGCAGATGCAGAAACGTGGGGTGCACCAGGAAGAACAGCATGGGTGGACCATTTGGCCCTTCAAGTTTGCTGCTCCATGCACCTTGATCAGGGAAGTTCTTCTAACTGGTCCCCGATTGCAACTCGCCCACACTAATCCCATATCCCTTGTTATCTTTATTATCCCAAAAAGTGTGGAAGTAACTTTGGAGTTCACTCAGTAAGAATGCCTCACCTGCACTGTGGGGTGTGGAGGACCAACTCATGATCCTCCAATTGCAGACACTCCTACAAATCTCAGTCCTAGATGCCCTTACTATTACTGCAGGACTGTGCCCCATCATTCTGGACACCCCAGCCAAGTTAAACATCATCCCTTCATGGACCCTGCAAAGTCCTTTAAGAGCTGTTGATGCTTTACATGGATAGCCTCTCAGTCCTCCACACGGTCCAGTACACAAGCCCATTCTACTCACTCTCACCACATGGGATAATACTCTGGTCCTTTAATGATACTGGTGCACTTTGGTTACAATCCCTTTGTGTGAGATCTATTCCTAACTTTGATAAGGAGACGAGCAGGCCAAACAATCCTCCGTGTGAGGTCTCACAAAGTCATCTGCACACACATCTCTTTAATCCAACACTCAATCTGTTTTGCATTCAGGCCAACTTGCCCATTGCATCCTTACTTGCAGCCTTCACCTGCATTTTAGCTCAATATTACAATTGAACAAGGGCAGCCAAGAATGATTGGACATGAACATCTCATCATTCTCCAAGTATCTAGGTTTGGTTTTGGTTTTCAATTCTTCAGACCATAGTTGAAAGCTCACTCTTTTAACCCTCACACTGAATCTACAGTGTACCTTTGCTGCTCACATAATCTGGTTAACTCCCCTTGAGGACTCTGCATCCACCTCACATCTCACATCAGGAGATGCAATGACCTCCCTGCACAATTTGAGGAGACATCATTCTTAAAGCTCTGAACCTGGTGAGCTGAAGGTAATGGACTGCATGATGCATGCCCACTCACAAATGATGGCTAGTGATTAAGCATCCTCATTTCAGAATATTCAGTGATCACAATGTTGACAATATGAGAGATGTGGCTCCATAGGAGGACATTATCAGACTCTGATGGGGGACCAGTTTCCAGACCCTTAAATGCCTGCGACCATTGAAGCAACTAGCAGCAAGATGAGAAGCCAGGAAACAGTGCAAGTTTACATTTATTTGCAAGTGCCAAACATCTATGTGATGGTTGGACAACTATGCCACCTATGTGCCTTCTAAACTTCTTTATCTTTTCTCATTACTATGTCTAGGTGCAGCCCAACAATCAGAACTGAGATGGAGGCAACCTGCTGACTGCTGTGCACTGTTGACTGTGATGGCTTGGGCAGGCATCATCTGGTGGCTCGAGGCCTATAGGGCTGTAGCTCGCTAAGCGTCTCCAACACAGGTGCAAGTGCACCCTCTTCAGCCCGATCCGTTGGAAGCAATGCAGGCATTGCTTTGCCTGCATTTTTAGTTTAATTAAATAAGTCACACACACGCACACAAACATACACAGAAAACACAGTCTCCACAAACCTGCTTTAAAGTATTCCACAGTAATATTAGGAAAACAATAATATTTCCTGTACAATGCAGACACCTGCCCAAGGACAGTGTTAATGTCGGCACCTGCCCAGGGACAGTGTGAGCCTTTCTAACATTTGTGTAGCAGGTCCTGATGACATCATTTAGACTTACTCTAATTTTTATGCAGGACCCTGAAGGAAGTGTCATTGAGTTTCCTACCAGCCCAGCCCAGTCCAGCAATGAATGGGATTGAAGCCAGAAAGGATCCTATAACGTCAATTTTACATTTACATAGCTTCCTATGAGGGCTGGGAAAACACATAGCATGCAGACAGAAATTGAGATCTTGATCGTTACAGGTACACTCACACCCCCGATGATGGAACCCCCCACGGTGATCCAGCCACCAGTCCCACTCTTTAGCTGTTGACAATGGGAGACCTCAGACTCTTGTGAATTCCTCTGATTCACAGAAGGAATTTAAATTTCAACTTTAGATTTGTGTTTGGAGGAGGGACTGAGTGTATAACCTGCACCCTTTGCCCACCCACCCCAAATTGGGCAGGGATTCAAATCACGGAGTAGGCTATAAGGAAAGGAACGGGGATAGCTCTTTCAGAGAGGGAGCATGATGGATCAAATCCCTCATTATGTGCTGTAAAATTCTGTGACTTCAACACCAAAGGACCTTTTGCTTTAACAGTGAGATTTTATTATAGTAATGAATGTGTGGATGTTATCATTGTTATTGTTATTGTTACAAGCTCAAAGAGTACATAGCTTTTTGTACTCTGACTTTATTAGAACTGACTGTGACATGGCTGCTTCCAGTCAGTGCCACATGGCATAGTCACATGACTACGGCAAACCAGTTAGGACCTTTAGTACATGACTGAATTTCAATCTAAACATCCCCCTTTTCATAATGAATAAAAAACAAATTTTCATGCACTATCATGTGTAACTGAGCTGCCCAATTTACCCACTGTACACCCACTGCTCTCATGCATTAGCAAGTTGTTCGTTATTCTATTCAGTCAGCCTCTGCACATGCATTGCGTATATAGTCGTTAAACTGTGCAGGTCTCTTAATGGTACGCGTGCGTGTTGTCATTGGCTGTTCATCTGGGTGATGTTCCCTCTCCGGGGAGTGTCATTCCTCTGGCAACTGTTGTTGTTCTTCCAGTTCTGTTGTTGGGGACCGTGGGACCTCTGGGAGTGATGGCCATTCTGTACTCTGTGCAGCTGATGAGATCCCACCTTCCTGATTGGCTACCCGCAGTGAAGGAACAGCTTCTCTAGTTGTATGGATGTGCCTGTGGTTGCGCTAGTATATTTGCTCGTTCACATCCACTACGTACGATCAAATTGACAACTGCTCTACGCATGCCTCAAATTGTCACATGGGCTGGCTCCTGTTAAGAGCATTGAAGGTTCGTACCCCGATTGGTTCTGCAGTGTTCAACTCTGGCAATGGTTTGGCAGTTTTGTCAAAATGGAATTTGACTTTCTGCTGTTTCACGTTGATTTTTTCACTCACACTTGTTACTACTTCTGGCTTCATAGCTTTTTTTGTGATTGGAAGAGTAGTTTGGGAGCGGCATTACAGTAGTCTCTGGACTGCACTACTTTCCATGCCTTCAGTCAGTGTATTTCTCCACTCGAGGATTGTCTTGTATACTTCTGTGCCAAAATTGCTCAATTTCTTGATGATTCCTTTGGCACTTTTCACTGCTGCCTCAGCCTTTACATTTGACTGGGGCTAGTGCAGAGATGATATGTATTGTTGAATTTCCCAATCCTTTATGAAGCAGCTGAATTCTTCACTCGTGAGCTGAGGGCCATTGTTACTCACCACAATGTCTGGAATGCTGTTACAACTGAAGTGTGCTTTCAGGCATTCTATAATCTCATTAGCAGTCATTGCAGTCAGCTGGTCTAACTCCCAATAGTCAGAATAGAAGTCTACAGTGATAAGAAAATCAGTTTCTGCTAGAGTGAAAAGGTCTACTCTCAGCTCATCCATGGTCTGTCTGGAATGTCATGCATCATCAGCAGCTCTCTAGCTTGTTTGGCTTTGTACTTGTTATAAGTACCGCACTGGCCGATGTGTCCTTAATTTCATTGTTCATGTTTGGTCAGTATAGGACTTCTCTTACATTTCTCAGACTCGACCCAATTCCTTGACAGCTTGCATGGATACGCTTCAGCATCTCTCCTTTCATCTCCTTAGAGATAATGACTTTATTTTCTTTGTACAAGATGCCATCTTGGGCTGTCAGTACATCTCAGTGTGCCCAACATGCTCTCGTGACCACAGGTGTGTCCTTGCTGTTCTCAGGCCATCCTTACATCATTACTTCTTACAGCACTTGGAGAGTTGCATCTTGTTGGGAAGTTCGCTTGATTTGAGCATGGTGCTTGTCTGTCCGATTCAATGTCTCTGCTGGGTTGATGACTTCCAGAGCACGTCAAGCTGCTGCTTCCTGTTGAATCTGGAAGATTTCACATTCTGTTTTAGTATCCTCAACTTTCTACATAGAGACAGCTGCTCTCAACAGCATGTCGGCAATTTACATCTGTTCCCTTGCTTGTATGAATTGTCCAGGTGATATCTCTGTAAACAAAGTAACACCTTTGCAGATGCATTGGAGCAGATAGTGATTTGAGGGAAATGCTTTGAAGTGGCTTGTGTTTTTTTATTACTCATTCATAGGATGTGGGCTTTGCTAGCTAGACCAGCATCTATTGTCCATCCATAATTGCCCTTGAGAAGGTGGCAGTGAGCTGCCTTCTTGAATCGCTGCAGTCCAAGTGGTGTAGGTACACCCACAGTGCTGTTAGGGAGGGAGTTCCAGGATTTTGACCCAGTGCCAGTGAAGGAAGAGCGAATTACTTCCAAGTGAGCATGGAGACGGACTTGGAGGGAAACATGCAGGTAGTTGGACTCCACTGTCGCTTTGTCTCTCCTGAGCAGGTATTGATGAAAATGCTCACAAGCAAAAACAACAGCGAGGCACTCTTTCTCAATCTGAGCATAGTGTCGTTCAGTTTGTGTTAACGCCCTGGATGTAAACGCAACTGATTGTCTTTGCTGCATTAGGATTGCTCCGAGACCTGTCTTGCTGGCATCACACTGCAAGGTGACTTCATCATTGATGTCAAAGTACTTCAGCACTGGCATTGCCCTCACTAGTTGTTTGATTTTAGTGAACGCTACTTCTTGTTCTGTGCCTCAATACTGCTGCACACCCTTGGCAGTCAGCCGGCATAATTGTTCACACTCCAGCAACAAATTAGGCAAAAAATTGCGCTAAATAATTCACGAATCCAACAAATCGTTGCACTACTTCAACATCTGTTGGTTGCTGCATCACCGCTACAACTCTCACCTTGTCAGGCTCAGGGTGAAGAGTTTTTGCTGTCAGTACATGATCTATGCACTTGACTTCAGGAACCTTCAGTTGCAATTTTTTCTCATTCAGTTTCAGGTTCATCTAGCGAGCTCTCTCCAGCAGCCACACTAGATTCTGATCATGGTCAGCTATGGCTTTTTCCATTGTGTCTCCATATCCATAGACCAGATCATCCACCATGGCTTCCAATCTGGGAAGATCACTGACCATCTCACGCTGTCTGCGTTGATAATCTTCTGGAGCCGTGGAAATGCCAAACAACGTGCACAACCATATGTATCTCCCAAACGGCATTCAGAATGTCATTAGAAAGCCACTGCTTTCATCCAGCTTCACTCGCCAATAACCATCCTGGCAACCCTTCCCTTGGCAAGTTGTGGGAAAATTCCTTCCATGGTTGGCATGGGGTAGTGAGGTCACTTCAGTGCTTTATTTAGATTTTTTAAATTCATTCATGGAATGTGGGCATCACTGGCTAGGCCAACATTTATTGCTCCTCATTAATTGCCCTTGTTCAGAGGGCATTTTAACAGTCAACCACATTGCCGTGAGCCTGAAGTCACATGTAGGCCAGGCCAGCTGAGGATGGCAGATTTCTTTCCCTAAAGGACATTAATGAACCAGATGGGTTTTTACAACAATCAGCAATGGTTTCATGGTCGTCAACAGGCTTTTAATTCCATTTTAATCATTGCTGTCTCTTATTTTCTTATCTTAGGGAAAGTGAGGAGAAGCCAGGAGTTGCTGCACACTGTAGGGGATGGTAATCTGGAAGACACTAGTTAACTTGAGTGTTTCTTTCCCATTTGGGGTGTCACTGGTGTGAAGCATCAATGGTTCAGTTGATCTGCCCTCACCTTTAGGCAGGGGGCTATAGGCTGTGGTCAAACCTCATTGTCTGCGCACTCACCCATTCTCATTCTGTTAGCCTGTCCGTATAGAATCCAGGCAGAGAAAGTATTGTGGTGAAGACAGACAGAAACATCTGTCTGTTTAGGTGAATATTAGAGAAGTGTGGTTGGATCAGTATTCAAGCAGACAAAGGGGCTCCTACATTGAAGCCTGGAGCGATACAGCACAGAAGGAGGTCATTTGGCCCATCGTGTTCCAGCTTTTTGAAGAAGCTATCAAATGAGCCCTGCTCCCCTACTCTTTCCCAGTAGCACTATAAATGTTTCCATTTATCCAGTTCCCTTTTGAAAGTTATTATTGAATCTGCTTTCATTGCCCTTTCAGGCACAACTGCTGGAGAAAAACAATTTTCCTCATCTCCTGTTTGACCTTTTGCCAATGATCTTTTATCAGGGTGTCCCTACTTCAGGAAACAAAGAGTTAACAATCATCTGCAGTGAAGAAATTGGAACATTGGAACAGAACAACCAAGTAGATTATGGGATGGCTGTGACTTTATTTATGGCAACTCAATACAAATTTCACAGATATGATGGTGTAGAGTGCGGGACATCTGCCTTTTCTGGTCTCCAACTGCTGCTCATTATTGTACCAAATAAATAAAACCAAATATTTTTAGTGCAAACAAATCTGGAACAGAGACTTTTGGAGTGTCAGCACTGATGAAGGAAATGGAAAGGCAGAGTCACAAATGGAGGGCATAGATTCCTGTAGGGCAGGTGGTGGCATAGTGGTATTGTCACTGGACTGGTAATCCCGAGATCCAGGGGAATGCTCTTGGGACCCGGGTTCAAATTTGAATTCAATAAAAATCTGAAATTAAAAGTCTGATGATGAGCACGAAGCCATTGCCGATTGTTGTAAAAACCCATCTGGTTCGCTAATGCCCTTTAAGGAAGGAAACCTGCCGTCCTTACCTGGTCTGGCCTACATGTGACTCCAGACCCACAGCAATGTAGTTGATTTTTAAATGCCCTCTGAACAAGGGCAATTAGTGAAGGGCAATAAATGCTGGCCTAGGCAGTGACGCCCACATCCTATGAATGAATTTTAAAAAGCCCCACTCCAGAGAGTTGAGCACAAAAAACAAAGCTGACACCCCAATGCAGTACTGAGAGTGTGCTGTTGGAGGTGCTGTCACTCACAGGAGATGTGAAACCAGCCTGTCCTCTCAGGTGGGTGTAAAAGTCCCATGGTCACTATTCTGAAGAAGAGCAGTGGAATTCTCCCTGTGTCCTGGACAATAATCCCTTAGCCAACATCACAATTTCAGATTGTCCGGTCATTATCACATTGCCGGTTATGGGAGCTTGCTCTGCACAAATTGGCTACTATGTTTCCTACATTGAAATAGTGACAACACTTCCAAAGTGCTTCGCTGGCTGTAAAGCATTTTCCTCTGGGTGTTGTGAAAGACGCTATATAAATGCAAGTCTTTTTTTTAGCCAGAACTGACCTTCCAGCCCACGAGCCTCCACAGTGCACAGACCATGCTCCGCCATGTCCTCCACCTCCAGCATGATGCCAGCGCCAAACACGCCTGCCCCTGCCCTCCCTTTTCAACATTCCAAAGGGATTGTTCCCTCCATGACACCCTATCCACTTCTCAATCATTCCCAGCAACCCCTCCCTGTGCCATGGCATCTTCCTCTGCAAGGGCAGGAGGTGCATTACCTGTCCTTTTATCTCCTCCTATCCCAGCATATAGAGTCCCAAACATTCCCTTCAGGTGAAACAGTGATTTACTTGCACTCCTTCCATTTGGTATACTGAATTCACTGCCCAAAATGCTGACTGGTCTACACTGGGGACACCAAGTGCAGATTGGGTAACCACTTTGAGGAACACCTCATTCAGACTGCACTGAACTCCCAACCCCGTCCCACTCTGACTGCTCTGTCCCCGGCCTCCTGCAGTGTTCACATGATGCTCAAGGTAAGCTTAAGGAACAGCACCCCATCTTTCAATTGGACATTTTACAGCCTTCCAGGTTCAACGCTGAGTTCAACAATTTCAAATCATAAACTCTGCTTCCATTTTTTGGACAGCAGCTGTTGGTGATGATTCCACTAGTCACATCTCCTCTAGGCACATCTTTTGTTTCTTTACATGTCCTACTACCACTCCCTTTTGTCTTGCACCATGATCTTTTGCCAGTAAACCTCTCCTGCCTTCCATCCTATCAGAGGTCTTCCCTTTAGTTCTTCCCACCCCTCCCCCCCCTTTTCCTGTACTTAATAAACCTGTTGATGCATCTCCAACTTCTTCAAATTCAGGTGAAAGGTCATTGATCTGAACCATGAACTCGATTTCTCTGTCTGCAGATGCTGCCAGACCTGCTGAGTATTTCCAGCATTTACTGCCTTATTTCAGATTTCCAGCATCTGCAGTATTTTGGTTACAGTGGTTGTACATGAGGAGGATAAACATCCATTGAATATGACAGAAATGTCAACAGTACTCAAGGCAAGAAAGCAAAGAGGGAGGGGAGGAAAAGGGATGAATACATTAGACACACATGTTACATTACAAGGATTTTTCTAGTGCTTTTGACATGCATTATTATGGTAATAGGTTTTTCTCCAAGAAATCCATTGAAATTTAAATTGGTGCAGAGGGGCAAATGGAGCCAAAGTTCAGCCAAAGGCAGGAGAATCCTTCTCCAGATAGTTACAGAGTAATTTGTCATTAAGCTGTGCATCGCTCTGCACTAACACAGGTGGTCCTGGAATTCAGGCTGTGTGTACGATCAGTAAGTATTGCTCATAAACTGTCAAGGCCATTTTTCTGCATATTTTAAAATCCTATTGTTCGTTGCAGTAATCGGATCTTATGTTTGTTTGCCTGGCAATTGCTGGATTCCAATGAGGGCAAGCAACTGGCAAATACCTGGCCAATCAGATCTGCTCCAGATTCAACTCTCTGTGTGTGGTTAATCAGAAACACATTTACCCACTCTCACATTCTCAATACCTGCTTCCACTTTCTTCAGAAATTCTGAAGCTCTGTCTCAATGCCTGGCTGTATTGCAGTCTATACATCTCTCCTTCCCCCGTCTACTTTCCTCTCTACCTTTACCTATCTCTGTGTTGCTCTGTCTTTTTCATTACATTTGACTCTCTGTCACTCACGGGGTCACAGAATGATTACAGCACAAAAGAGGCCATTCAGCTGGTCATGTTCATGTCAGATCTCTGCAGGAGCACTTAGCTAGTCCCACTCCCTGCCCTTTCCCTGTACTCCTGCCTTATTTCTTTCTTCAAATAATTATCCAATTCCCTTTTGAAAGTCAGAATTGACCTTGCCTCCACCACGGTCTCAGGCAGTGCATTCCAGATCCTAACCACTCGCTGCATTAAAAGTTTCTTCCTCATGTCGTCATTGGTTCTTTTTTTTTCATCTACGAGATGTGGGCTTCGCTGGCTGGGCCAGCATTTATTGCCCATCCCTAGTTGCCCTTGAGAAGGTGGTGGTGAGCCATTTACCTTAATCCAAGGCCCTCTGGTTCTCAATCCTTCCACCAATGGTGTTATGACTGGGGTGAGAGGAGTGCATGAATTCTCCAGCCCCACTCTGCAGACTGTACCATGAATTTAAATGTTTACTTTTCTCACCAAAACGGCCAATTGTAATACCCAGAAGGAAGGAGACTCTGACCAGGTTTCTTTCAAAAACTCAGAATGATTAATTTAATATAAAACAAAACCCCTTTTTAACTAATATAAAACAAAACCCCTTTTTAACAAGGTGCAAATATTGGTTAACAAACAGTTGACATTGGGAACTTGCCACGCACCTAGCCAAGCTTTTCCAGTACAGCTACAACACTGGCATCTCCCAGCTATGTGGAAAATTGCCCAGGTATTTCCTGTACACAAAAAGCAGGACAAGTCTAACCCAGCCAATTACTGCCCCATCAGTCTACTCTCGATCATCAGTAAAGTGATGGAACAGATCATCAACAGTGCTATCAAGCAGGACTTGCTTAGCAATAACCTGCTCATTGATGATCAGTTTAGGTTCCGCCAGGGCCACTCAACTCCTGACCTCATTACAGCCTCGGTTCAAGCATAGACAAAAGAGCTGGACTCCCGAGGCGAGGTGAAAGTGACTGCGCTTGACATCAAGGCCGTATTTGACCGAGTGTGGCATCAAGGACCCCCAGCAAAACTGGAGTCAATGGGACTCCACTGGTTGGAGTCATACCTAGCACAAAGGAAGATGGTTGTGGTTGTTGGAGGTCAATCATCTCAGTCCCAGGACATCAATACAGGAGTTCCTCAGGGTAGTGTCCTCGCCCAACCATCTTCAGCTGTGTCATCAATGACCTTCCTTCCATCATAAGGTCAGAAGTGGGGATGTTCACTGATGATTGCACAATGTTCAGCACCATTCGCGACTCCTCAGATACTGAAACAGTCCATGTCCAAATGCAGCAAGACCTGAACAATATCCAGGCTTGGGCTGACAAGTGGCAAGTAACATTCACGCCACACAAGTGTCAGGCAATAACCATCTCCAACAAGACAGAATCTTAACCATCACCCCATGATGTTCAATGGCATTACCATCAGTGAATCCCCCACTATCAACATCTTAGCGGTCACCATGGACCAGAAACTGAACTGGACTAGCCATATAAATACTGTGGCTACAAGAGCAGGTCAGAGGCAAGGAATCCTGTGGCGAGTAACTTACCTCCTGACTCCCCAAAGCCTGTCCACCATGTGCAAGGCACAAGTCAGGAGTGTGGTGGAATACTCCCCACTTGCCTGGATGAGTGCAGCTCCCACAACACTCAAGAAGCTCAAAACCATCCAGGACAAAGCAGCGCACTTGATTGGCACCACATCCACAAACATTCACTCCCTCCACTACCGACGTGCAGTAGCAGCAGTATGTACCATCTACAAGATGCAGGAACTCACGAAGGCTCCTTCGACAGCACCTTCCAAACCCATGACCACTACTATCTAGAAGGACAAGGGCAGCAGACACATGGGAACACCACCACCTCCAAGATCCCCTCCAAGCCACTCACCATCACTGTTCCTTCACTGTCGCTGGGTCAAAATCCTGGAACTTCCTCTCTAACAGCACTGTGGGCGTACCTACACCACATGGACTACAGCAGTTTAAGAAGGCAGCTCACCACCACCTTCTCAAGGACAATTAAGGATGGGCAATAAATGTTGGCCCAGGCAGCGCAGCCCGCATCCCGTGAATGAATCATATAACTACCAATTTCCCCAGCACACACACACAGTACCCCATCCAACTGCCCATCCTCTCAAACACACTGTAGCCCATCGAACTCCACACACAGACATACAGATACACACACACAGACACACAAACACACAGGCGCACACACACACACAGGCACAGGCACAGGCACACAGGCACACACACACACACAAACACAGAGACACACACAGGCACACACGCACAGACACTCACAGAGACACACACACAGGCACACACGCACAGACACTCACAGGCACACACACACAGACAGGCATACACACACAGATAGACACACACACAGACACACACAGACACACAGACAAACAAAGGACAAACAGATAGAGTCTCTCTGCAGGGATGGGCTTTAGAGGATGGGCGTTATAAAATAAAGGATAAAGTCTGCAGCTTCGTGACGCTGTCTGCGTGGAGTTCCCTCATTTTAAGACGGGCCGCTGGTCCCGGTAGACGTCTAGAAGTTCTTACCACTGGTCTCGGCTTTACAGGTCCAAATGCAGACTGGTTCCACTCAGACGAGGGTTCTCTGGCTGCAGGTTGTTGGCCAAACACAATTTTAGGCAAGGTGGAGAGAGGGAGCCAGTTAGGGTAGCCTTCCTTCCCAGCATTTCCCCAACAAGACTGATTTTAAAACCAACTTAAGACTTTTTCTCTCTCCCACGTGATTTCCAGCAAGTCACCAACCTTCCTTTTCAGTTTCTTTCTCCATCAATTAAGGCGATTGCTGTTCAAAAAAATCAACCAGATCTTCTTCAAGCACCATAAAGGTCGGGTGATTTCTGGGAAGAGGCTGCTTGCTGACAGTTCCAAGGTAGACTTATGACCTTCTTTAAAAAAAACTCCAGGTTAGAATCTGAATATCCACATCGTGCCATGTCCTTCCATTGTGTAGAAGAAAAATTCAGCCTAAAGAGATATGATTCTCACATTGGGAACAGTTTCTCCCTATCCACTCTCTCCAGACCCCTCACCAATTTGAACATCTCTATCAAATCTTCTTTTAATCCCCTCTTCTCTGACAAAAACCAGCTTCTCCAATCTTTCCACATAGCTGAAATTCCTCATCCCCGAAACCACTCTCGCAAATCTTTTCTGTACCCTCTTCAAGCCTTCACATCTTCTCTAAAATGCAATGCACAGAATCACAGAATCTTAATGGTCAGAAGGAGGCCATTCAGCCCATCATTCTGCACTGGCTCTCTAAATAAGCATTATGACCTAGTGCCATTCCCCTGCCTTTTCCCTGTACCCCTGCACTTTGTTTCTATTCAAATAATCATCTAATGCCCTCTTGAATGCCTCGACTGAACCTGCCTCCACCACACTTCCAGGCAGTGCATTCCAGACCCGAACCACTCGTTGTGTGGAAAAGCTTTTTCTCACATCACACTTGCTTCTTTTGCAAATCACTTTAAACCTGTCCCTCTCGTTCTTTATCATTTTACGAGACGGAACAGCTTCTCCCTATCTACTCTGTCCAGCCCCCTCATGATTTTGAACATCTGTATCAAATCTCCTCTTAGCCTCCCTCTCTCCAAGAAGAACAGTCCCAGCCTCTCCAATCTATCCTCATAGCTGAAGCATCTCATCACTGGAACCATTCTTGTAAACCTCTTCTGCACTCTCTCCAATGTGTTCACATCCTTCCTACAGTGTGATGTACAAAATAGTCCAGCTGAGGTCGAACGAATGTCTTACATAAATTCAGCATAACCTCCCTGCTCTGGTACTCTATGCCTCTATTAATAAAACCCAGGACACTATATGCTTTGTTAACTGCTCTCTCCACCTGTCTTGCCACCTTCAATGATCTGTGCACATATACACCCAAGTTTTTCTGCTCCTGCACCACCTTCAAAACTTCACCCCTTATTTGATATTGTCTCTCCATGTTCTTCCTACCAAAATGCGTCACCCCACACTCCTCCGCATTGAACTTCATCTGCTGCCTATCTGCCTACTCCACCAACTTGTCTACGTTCTCTGGAAGTTCCACACCTCACAGTTCACAACACTCCCAAGCTTTGTATCATCCACGAGCTTTGAAAATGTCCCCTGAACACCAAGATCTAGCTCATTAATGTATATCAGGAAAATTGGACACAATAGATCAGTTGAGGCCAAACCACTGTTATTAAAGGATCATCATAACTTCCTTGCTTTTATACTCTGTGCCTGTTTAAAACTCAAGATCCCGCATGCTTTATTAATCACTTCCTCAACCTGTTCTGCTACCTCAATGACTTGTGCACATAAAACCCCAGGTGCCTCTGCTCCTGCATCTCCTATAGAGTTGTCATCTTTATTTTATGTTGCCTCCCTGTGCTCTTCCTGCCAAATTAAATTTTACCTGCCACTTGTCCGCCTATTCCACCAGCCTGCCTAAGTCCTCCTGAAGTCTATCACTATCCTCCTCATACTTCACCATACTTCCAAGTTTTGTATCTGCAAACTCTGGAATTGTGCCCTCCACGACCAAGTCTAGGTCAATGACATCGAAAAGCTGTAGTCTGAGTAATGACCACCTGGAGAACACTACGACTTACATTCCTCCAGCCCAAATGACAACCGTTCAGTACTATTCTCTGTTTTCTGCCATTCAGTCAATTTCATATCCATGTTGCTATAGTCTCTTTTATCCCAAGTCTGTTGTGTGGCACTTTTTCAAATGTCTTTTGGAAACTGTACCTTCTAGATGGTGGACGGCTTTGAGGAGTCATGATGTGAGTTACTTCCTGTAGAATTCTTAGCCCCTGACCTGCGCTTGTAGCCATAGTATTTATATGGCTAGTCCAGTTCAGTTTCTGGTCAATGCAAATTCCCAGGATGTTGATAGTGGGGGTTCAGCAATGGTAATGACATTGAAAGTCAAGGGGCGATGGCTATATTCTCTCTTGTTGGAGATGGTCATTGCCAGCACTTGTTTGGCATCAATGTTACTTGCCACTTGTCAGCCCAAGCCCTGATATTGTCCAAGTCTTGCTGTATTTGGACCTGGACTGTTTCAGAATCCTAGGAGCACCTGCAGTGATGCCCTGGGGCTGAAATGATTGGCCTCAAACACCTTCATCCTTTGTGCTAGGTATGACTCCAAAAAGTGGAGTCCATTCACCAACAGACCCATGCCTTCTGTTTCTGACCATCACAGTTGACCATTTGATCACAATGCAGAAACAAAATCCGCATCCCAGACCAAATTTATAAACCAAATCATGCCATATTGCATTCAAATCTAAATTAATCAAACTTCTGCATTCATTAAGTGCCTGTCTTCCATGTGCCTTTGCCTGTCCCGGTGCTGTATTGCAGTGTTGCCCCCAGAGATTGTGACATGGTTAGTGAAAGGTTGCTGACATTCATTGGGGGAGACTGTGCAGCACTCCCTCAGTACTGCCCCTCCGACAGTGCAGCACTCCCTCAGTACTGCCTCTCCAACAGTGCAGCACTCCCTCAGCACTGACCCTCCGACTGTGCAGCACTGTCTCAGTACTGACCCCTCAACAGTGCAGCACTGCCTCAGTACCGCCCCTCCAACAGTGCAGCACTCCCTCAATACTGACCCCCCAGCAGTGCAGCATCCCCTCAGCACTGACTTCCTGGCAGTGCAGCACTCCCTCAGTACTGATCCTCTGATGGTGCAGCACTCCCTCAGTACTGACCCTGTAGCAGTGCAGCACTCCCTCAGTACTGACCCTCTGATAATGCAGCACTCCCTCAGCACTGACCCTCTGACAGTGCAGCACTCCCTCAGTACTGACCCTCTGAAAATGCAGCACTCCCTCAGCACTGACCCTCTGACAGTGCAGCACTCCCTCAGTACTGACCCTCTGACAGTGCAGCACTCCCTCTGTACTGACCCTCTGACAGTGCAGCACTCCCTCTGTACTGACCCTCTGACAGTGTAGCACTCCCTCTGTACTGACCCTCTGACAGTGCAGCACTCCCTCTGTATTGACCCTCTGACAGCGCAGCACTCCCTCTGTACTGACCCTCTGACAGTGCAGCACTCCCTCTGTATTGACCCTCTGACAGTGCAGCACTCCCTCTGTATTGACCCTCTGACAGTGCAGCACTCCCTCAGTACTGACCCTCTGACAGTGCAGCACTCCCTCTGTATTGACCCTCTGACAGTGCTTCGCTCCCTTGAGTACACATCCTTTTATTCCACTTTCCAGTCTTGTGTCTGTTTTGTTGGGTTCGCTCCAACCTTGATTTCAAACTGACTGGAAAAGCGTGGCTGTTGATTCATTCTGGAATTGTAACTTCAGGAATGTCATCAGAATTTTTCTGCAGAGTGCAAGTGACATCATCAGGCTTCCCAGTTCACCAGATTACTGCCTCCTGTTTATTTAATCCAGATGGAAAATGGCAATGAAAGATGTTTTTACCAAAGCTGCAATGGGGTTTATCATGATCCCAAAAAAATGTATTGTTCTTTCATGCTGTTTTGGTTAAAGGGTATTCCAGATTGCCAATTCACAAGTTAACTCTGGAAGTAATGAGTTTGTTTTGAAGCCTTTGAAAAGATGGCCCCGAGTTCTCTTAAACCCTAAAAAAAAAGCCACTTGAATGCTTAGACGATGCATGTGCCAAGGTGCCATTATTTCACATCCTGGAGCGGGATGTCCAGTCATTACCAGGATGATAAAAGCAAAAAACTGCGGATGCTGGAAATCCAAAACAAAAACAGAAACAGAAATACCTGGAAAAACTCAGCAGGTCTGGCAGCATCGGCGGAGGAGAGCACAGAGGACTCGAAACGTCAACTGTGCTCTCCTCCATCATTACCAGGATGCCTCAGTCTGCCAGTTGGAGTTGCCAACCCTCCAGGATTGCCCTGGACACTCCAGGAATTAAAAGCGTCAAACCCACCCACCCCGCACCCCATCTCAATGCTGCTGCGAGCAAAACCCAGGAGAGAATCCATAGGGAGAATTTTAAAAAGGTGTGTGCTCTTGTCGTTTTCTTTGAGCTCTTTTGTTTAATGGTTATGAAAATATTAGAGCTTTAATGACTCTCTCACTGTGAAGACTGTGGTTGTATAGGATAGAACCTTGAGGACTGTGTCCAAGCCATATTGGAAACCCTCCCTACAGATGTGAGCTCACATGTCCCCATTTGTTGGCTTGAACTGATCAGCTTCAATGAAAACTTAGAGAAAGGAACAACGCTGTGCCTGCTTGGAACAGAGTAATGCCCCAGAGCAACAGAAAATGAAGAAATCTCTTACAGGGAGGGAGAGCTGGGAACCAAACTCTGCCCATTACCTCCCAGGGACATAAGGAGCCCAGTCCATGTCAGGAAGGATCCATCATTTACAGAATTAAACATGGTGGGGTGGGGTGGGGTGGAGCGGGGTGGAATGGGTGAGTGGCTATTTCTGGCCTGTGCAAATCTCGTTGAACATTTGCATATTTAGCAATAGTTATTTATACCCTTAATTAAGCTTGAATAAATCCTTATTGCAAGATCAGCGTCTACCCTGTCAATCCTCTTCTGAATCTTGAATGTTTCATTGAGAACACATCAACTCAACTCATCTACTCACCTGCTGAAAATATGGAGCTAATCCTGGAGTCTCTTTGAGTTTGTTGGTGAAACAGCGTCAGTTGTAACCAGCATCACATATCATAGCTTTTAATTGCTGACAAGTTCCACTCTTCACCCTCACTCAGAGCAGCATGCCCCTCCATCCCTTCCCCTTTCTCATGAACACTTCAATTACAGAAAATGATTCACCTTCAAGAACTAAACGTTCTGGAAGACTTTGGGCTGAATTTTCTGCCTGTCGGGCGGGTGGGCCCGACCCAATCTCCGGCGGGCGGGGAGCCGATCCCCGCCGGAGAAGCGGGCCCCGCCGCCATTTTACGTGGGCGGGTCAAGACCCGCCCAGCGTGACGCCCGCCGGGAAGCGCTGTGCACTCCCTGTGCGGGCGGTGGGGGATTCCCCAAAAGCGAGAGTTCGCCATTTCACGCATGCGCATCTCCCTGAGGCTAAAAATAGAAAAAAATTCCTTAACATGTCCCCCTCATGAGATGGGACATATTCATAAATTACACTAAAACTTTATTAAACTGTTTAAAACCCTGCATGAAACCTCATCCCGCCGGTGGATGAGGTTTCATGTTTTCTCTAGTTCTCTAGTTCCCGCCGGAGCTCCTGGTTGGACGGGCAGGTCCTTTAATTGTTTAAATGATCCTGTCAACGGCCTCAATTGGCCATTGACATGTCGGCGGGCACACAGCTGATTTTGCTGCGCCCCAGCCTTCCTTAAAATTTAAATGGGGCACAGTGCTGTTGGGAGATCCCCCCAACGTCATCCCACGTCAATTTACGCGTTGGCGAGCAGGCCCTGCCCCCTGATCGCCAATGGCAAAATTTAGCCCTTTGCGTTTTAAAAGACCCTGGGTGGAATTTTATGCCAGTGGGATTTTACAATTCCGCCAAAGTCAATGGACTTTTGAACAGCTTGCAGCATTTTATGGCCCTGCCCCCACTGTGACACGCCCATAAAACTCCACGCGATGTTTCTTAAAGGGTTAATGCAAGAACTCTGATTGCTTTTCTTCAAAGAGACATCCCACTGGTGAACTGTATGCAAAAGGGAGGGGGTCACATGGTTTTTAATGGCTCTGAAAAAAAACATGCATGGAAAAATTTTGTTTAAAGTGGGTTTTGGTTTTGGTTTTGAGAAGAGAAGGACCAGCTGCTTGAGAAGGAAGACAGCAGCCTTTTTACAGTGCAGAGCCAGTCCACAGCCAGAAGTGAATATAAGCTGCTCCTAAGTTGCTCTACATGCTGGAATAGAGTACCCTCCAGTATTCCATGAGTCCACCTGAAAAGCAGTGCAAAAGTCATCAATTGTTTGGAAGATCAGCGCTGAGAGACCGACCGTAAAACCCGGACACCATTTCAAGGGCTCCACCATCTATCCTTTTCCCTTTCAACCATTGAGCTTTAACCTTTGGCAGAATTCCTCTATTTTTATTTATTTTATTTGTGTGTGTGTGAGTGAGATTGAGGGTATTTTTTGAAAGAGTAATTAGTATGCCTTCATATTTCATACTGTATGTTAATAAGCTGTTCTTTTCGATTTGACAATAATATACTAATGATTTTGTTGTTTACTGAAGAGACCTGGTCTTTGAGTGGCCATTCTGAGATTCATAGGAAAAATACATGTTTGGTCAAATAGCTATCTGGAGAAATCATTTAAATATATGTTGTGACCCGTGGAGTAGTGGGATTAGAGACAGACAGTACACTCCACCCATCCTGGGCGTAACACTTCCCTTTATGCACAGCTCCCTCCCTCCCCTGCCTTCCCATCCACCTACCTTTCCTCACCTTCCCTCAATCCTTCCCCCCCCACCCCACCCCCTTTTGCCCTTCCCTTCCCCCTGCTGCCCTTCCACACCCTCCCCAACCTTCCCCCTCCCACCCCTCCCTCCAGATCTGCCAAGCTGCAGGCGAGGTTGAGTGTGATGCAGTTACATAAACACATTCTTGTACAATGTCAGGATGCTGGTAATGTAAATCCTGCCATAAAAGGCTAAAGCAGATCCCAGCGTCGTCACTGCTCTCTGTGAAGACTGGGCCCAGAGTTCAGTCCAGGAGATTAAACACTAGGCTTTCAATAGTCCCAAATAAATTTCTATTTAGAAACACTGCTGGAGACAAACCAGCTGCTAATATTCTACACTTAATTTCACAGCCTCTTAAATCCCATCCACTCTAATCTGTATATTATACACCACAGGTATGAAATTGGGCTATTAATACTTGTTTTCTGTGTGTATAATATGTATAACAATGCTCAATTTCAAGCACTAAAGTTTGGCATCCTCAGGGCCCCAAACTGCTTTGGGTTATTTTCAGGTTTTCCTGGCAGCCATTTAAACAGGCACCAGGGCCCTTAAGTATGTAAATGAGGGGCCTAACATCTTTTTGGCCCATTCACACAGGTTCGATTATAAAGGCCAAACATCTGAACCACCTCACTGAGACCAATCGCCCGGAGGCTTTGAGAGTTGTTTATACCAAAACTTCCAGCGGAGGAGCAGTGCCACTCCATGTCCCCCTTTCTCGACTCCGCAACCCTTGAAATTGAATCTCTACCCCCGCCCACCGCCCCCCCCCCACCACCCCGCCCCACTCCCAGCTCCACCAACCCTGCTGCCCATTCCAACCCCCCTCCCACCTCCAGTGAGGCAATTGGCTCAACGTCTGGGGTCATCGATGAGCTGCTTGTGGAGGTGTGACCAGCAGCTCGTGTGTGAAATGTACCTGAGGCCAGAGGACCAAATATGGGGCTGGCCTGGGGCCTCAGAAATGGGAGGTGTGGATGTAGGGCGAAGATAGGATCGGGTTCAATTGCAATGTCAGTTTCCTGTTTACCTGCTGAGCCTCAATGATGACTGAAGCATTGAGAAGGCGCTGACAGGTGGTCGATTCCTGGGACTCGGGAGCTAACATCTTCAGGAGAAATAGGGGAATTAGTACAACATACAGAGCTGCGTCATTCCATTGCATTCAGGGATCGAAATGCAGAGAGACTGGGCTCTCCATTAGAGTGAGTAACACAAGCAACAACAACTTACATTTACACAGTATCATTAACATGGTAAAACATCCCAAAGTGTTTCAGAGGAGAGATTATCAAAGAAAATTTGACATCAAGCTATGTAAGGAGACAATAGGAACGATGACCAAACATTGTCTCAAAGCAGAAGAGAGACATGGGGTTGGATTTTACAGGGCATCATATCTTCCCCCAACAAAAAGGTCCGTTGTCAGCCCATCCCCCCGAAACACTGCAGCGATATTACGCTGGGAGCAGACTTAATTCTTTCAGAGTGAGACTTCCATGCCCAGTTGGGAGGATGTCCCACCCTACAGAGCTGCTGGCCAATCAGGTAGTCCCAGCAGCACCAGGACTGAGCAGTAGCCAATGCCGGAACTACTTTCAGTGCCCAAGGAAGAAGATTGATGGAGCTGGACTTAAAGATGAATCTGGGATTTTGGACAGGTGTAATGATTTGATGTACCGGACAGGTTTCTACATGAAGCATATAACTTTATTACAGAGAGCTTTTCAGAAGCTACAAGCTTGAACCAGGTCCTCGACTAGAAAGCCACCCTCACCCCCGGATTACCCATGCTTAGGGCTTATTGGTCGGAGTCTCCAAGAACAACCACGTGACCCCGATAGAAAGTATGAAAGACTATACCTTCAGTTACTATGTTTCCTTCCCCTTTAGTTTTTTTTACACTCCCTATTTACAGAGAACAATTGAATAACCCTCAACATGTGTAGATACACAAGCCAGGTGATTAAAGATGAAGTCTCTGAGGTGATTTCCTTATTCAGTTAGAGCAGCGCATCTCTACCACTTGAGGTTCTTCCACTGGTTCAACATGATCAGGGACTGCAGCATCAGATACATCATTAGAAAGTGGCAGTTCAAGGGTAGGCAACTCCTGAGACATCGGGTATGTCTATTTTAGGTCGACCTTTCACCTCAGGGGTTAATGGTTCAACGTTAATCACAGGCGGAATAGCTGGTTGTTGGAATATCTCTCTATTCCTAAGATGATCCACATGTTTTTGAACAATTCAGATCTCCACTTCCACCTGAAAGTACAAGGGACCAGTTTCTGAGACAATTGTACAAGGAACCCAACAAGGTCCACTTCCAAACTTCTGCACAAAAGTTGTATCGCTTATAGTAAATCTTCAAACTTTGCTATGAATATCATGATTCAATTTTTGATTATTCTGATTTTTCTCTACCTTCCCTCTATGTTTGGAAACACCAGACTTAACCTTGTACACGTAGGCAGCGTTTCATCAGTAATTCAGACGGTGTTGAACCCGTAGTCGAATGAGGTGCCGTACAATAACAGAAGGAAGCGGGAAAGTCAAGTTTCTAAAGTACCTTCGGATAACTTCTTCATTCCTGATTTGAAAGTTTACACTGCTCTTTCAGCTAACCCATTGGATGAGGGATGACACGATGCTGTTTTAACATGCTTAATTCCATTTAAACTCATGAATCTCTGAAACTCTGTACTGGTAAAGACAGTACTGTTATCTGAAACATTGACTCCTGGTACTAAAACATTGTCGCAGCTTTTCAATAGCTGTGCTCGATGTCAGTGATCTGACTTCATACACATCCATCCATTTAGAATGCGCATCGACGATCAATAAAAACATGTTATCTAAGAATGGACCTACATAATCAATATGTAGTATAACCCAGCGTCCATCAGGCCATTCCCATGGATGCATTGGAGCTGAAACAGGCAACTTCTGTTGTTGCTGACACTGGAGACCGTGCTTGACCATGCTTTCAATGTCACTGTCTACCTCTGACCACCAGACATAGCTTCACTCAAGCATTTTCATCTTCGAAATGCCTGGATGTGCACTGTGGAGCTCTGTCAAGAGTGGTTCTCTTCCTTGCAAAGGGACAATGACTCTTGATCCCCACAATAAGATCCCATCTTGACAACTTAACTCTGTTTCTTGGGCATGGGATGGTCTCATCTCTTCAGACACTGGTGAATTTGACCACCCTTGCAATACAAAGTCTCAGACTTTGGCCAAAATTGGATCTCTGTTTGTCCATTTCCTAATTTGCTTCACACACACAGGCAAAGGATCCAAGAAATTCAGCACAAGCACAACTTCTGGTGGCACTGGAGCATGTACAATGCTATCTGGTAACGGGAGATGACTGAGTGAGCCCACATTTGCCATATACAAGCCATAAAGGTACGCTCGCATGCAGATAATATCAGAGCCCAATGTTGAAGTCTTGCTGATGCTATTGGCGGAATGACCTTATCCTCACTGAACAAATCCATTAATGGTTTACAGTCCAACTCAATGGTGAAATGTGGTCCTTGCAGGTACTGGTGGAATTTCTTCACTCTGAATATCCCAAATAAATCTTCCTTTTCTAGTTGGGAATAACCCTTCTTGGCTGCAGAGAGGGCTCTGGATACGTAGTCAATTGGCCTTTCTGATCCATCTTCCATTTAATGTGATAACACGGGTCCCACGTATCAAATGTTAACACATTCTTTTGATGGTTGTAATGTACCAGTGAACATGATAACTGTAACAGCTTCTTAACTTTCACAAAGGATTCTTCTTGTTGCGAATTCCTTGACCAATGACGATTCTTTTGTTATAACAAGCGTAATGATGCTAACACTGTCGACAACTTTGGCAAGAAGTGGCTATAATAATTAATCATGCCGGAAAAAGACTTGGGGCAGGAGTTTCAGGTGGCGAGCCTGGGAGGAGCTGGGAAACGGTCCGGCGCCCGCGATCGGCCCCTGACCGCGATTTCACGCTGGCTGGCCAATTAACGTCTGGCCAGTGTGAAAGGCGCGCTGAGAGCCTCAGCGCTGCCGGGGTGGGGGTGGGAGGAGAGCGAGCGCATGTTCGGTGGGGAGCACTCACTGAAAACCCCCTGAAGGCAGGGAGCTGAACAATTTTAAATCAGAAATAAAGATTTTTTTAAATCTGAAAAAAATGTCCTGACATGGGACTCATTCACAATAACATCGGCAGAATAAAAATTCTGCCCAATAATTTATATTTATTTTTTATTTAATGGTGGAAGCCTCATCCCGCCCGTGGATGAGGTTTGCTAAAAAATCAAAAGGCCGCCTGGCCGATTCATCCACCATAGGGTTGGACAGGCAGCGAAAAATGGGTTTAAATTAATTGCTTAAGGGCCTTAATAGGTCTCTTAATTGTCGGCAGGCGCACTGCTGACTCTTCTCCAGCCGCCGACCAAAATATTGCGCGAGTGTGCGATGACATCAGGATGCTCGCTGACATCATCAGGCACTATTTTACACCCTATCAGGCCGGGCGCGCACCCACCTGTGGGATGTAAAATCCTGCCCTTGAGTTCAGTTACACTGGGCGGAGAGGGCGCCTCTTTGATTGCCCTAACCTTCTCTTCTACTGGATGCAACCCCACGGCATCCACCCAATGACGCAGGTAAATAACTTCTGGCGCTTGTAATGTACATTTCTCTTTCTTTAATTGTATATCGGCTTCTGAGAATCTTCTTAGCACCTCTTCAAGATCGGCCAAATGTTCAGCTTCAGTTGACCCTGTGATCAGAACATCATCTAGGTATACTACCGCTCGGGGAAGTCCATGCAAAAAATACTCCATTGTCCTTTGGAAGATTGCACATGCAGATGATACACCAAAGGGTAGGTGTGTATATTGATACAGGCCCTTGTGCATGTTGATGGTTATATACCCTCTAGATGTGCTGTCCAGCTCCAACTGTTGGCATGCATGGCTCATGTCCAGTTTGATTAAGGATTTGCTCCAGCTAGCTTAGCGTACAGATCTTCTATCCTCGGCATAGAATATTTATTTAGTTTAGCTGCATTGTTCACGGTCAATTTATAGTCCCCACAAATGGGTATAGTTTGGTCAGGTTTCACCACAGGGACTATGGGCTCTGCCCATTCTGATAATTGGACTGACTGGATGATGCCCAGCTTCTCTAAGTGGCACAATTCTGCACCCACCTTCTCCGTAAAGGTGTCAGGCACAGGCCTGGCTTTAAAGAAATGGGATCTTGCCTGAGAATCCACATATATTTTTGCTTGCAAGCCTTTTAACTTTCCTAATTTGTCATGAAATAGGCTGTCATATTTCCTGAGCAGTTTAGGAACTCCTCCTGTTCTAAAATGAAATATTTCAGACCAGCTGAGCTTAATTCATTGTAAGCAGTCTCGGCCCAGAAGACTCAGTCCTTCACCTGTCGCTATGGTCACTGGAAGCTGGGCTATCTGTTGCCGAAAGGGCAAAGGTACCGTGTAGATACCCTTTACCTGTATGGATTCCTCGGTCTATGCCTTCAATTGAGCCATTGTCCGCTCCAGATTCAGTAGCTGGGTACCTTCATTTAGGTATTTAAATGTGTGCTCTCCCACCACTGTGATTGAGGCTCCTGTATCTACCCCCATTGCTCGTGGCTTCTCATTCACTTGGATTGTGACAGTGATAGTTTCGGTTTTTACCACTGCGACATTGTGCAGGGAGTAGCTGTACAGGCAGCTTCAGGTTCTGTTGTATTATTCACTTCAATCATTTTGGTCTGCTGCCTCATGGATTGTTTTGACTTCGTCCTACATTGTTTTATTACGTGACCTTTCTTATGGCAGCAATGGCATTCTGCCTCCCTAAACCTGCAGGTGCCTGACGCGTGGTTGCTGCCACATCTGTAAAAGATTAACTTCGGAGTTACTGCTGAAATGCTCCCACTGGACCTTTTCATTTTTCTAGCAGCAGAGATTGCCTCTCGCGTCGCTACTGAGCCTCTGGCTTTTGTGCCACACCCGGCGGTAGGTTCCTAGAACAGCGTCATGTTGTATGTGTTGTAAACCCCGCGAGTCTCTCGCAGCACTTTCCGTGGCGGGTGCTATTTCCATGGCGCTTTGAATGGACGTCGACCTCCACGAGTAAACGGCGCTGAACGACATCGTCGTGAACTCCACAAACTAATCGATCCCACGGCATATCATTGAATGTGTCTCCGAAGTCGCAGCGCTCAGTCAACTGCTTCAACTTTGCTATATAGGTTGCAATGGACTCTCCCAGGGCCCTAACGGCTGATGAAATTCAATAAAAATCTGGAATTAAAAGTCTAATGATGATGAAACCATTGTTGGTTGCTGGAAAAACCCACCTGGTTCACTTTAGGGAAGGAAATCTGCCGTCCTTACCTGGTCTGGCCGACATGTGACTCCAGACCCACAGCAATGTGGTTGGCTCTTAAAAATGCCCTCTGAACAAGGGCAATTAGGGTTGGGCAATAAATGCTGGCCTAGCCAGCGACGCCCACGTCCCACGAATGAATTTTTAAAAATTCTGGAGTTATACTTAAACCTCTGTATTATTATGGATGGATTCAGCTGAAAGTGCGTCTTCACGAGGTCTACTAATTCGTTAAAGGATGTAGAATTGGGCGCGTTCAGGGCCGTCAGGCTGCGGATCAGATCGTATGTCTTGCTACCACCTACACACAAAAGAATTGCTTTCCGCTTCTCCTCCGCGGTTATTTCATTCGCTACGAAATAAAAACCTAGGTGCTGTTACGTACTGGCCCCAGCCCCCCATGGTCACGCTGTAAGTGTCAGCTCTGCCGAAGAGTGGCATGACTGATGAGCGGTGTTTTCCTTTTTATTCTTAAGATCCGATGTAGCCACAATCACAAGGCGAGGTGCAGCGCCGGAGCTATTTTACCCTCGTCACCAAATGTAGTGGCCGGGATTTCCTGGCTCTGCCCATGGGCGAGGCGTCACTCCAGCCAGGAGCCCATTGACTTGCGGAGGGACCGGAAGACCCCGGCAACAGGCAGGTGTGGAAAATCCCGCCCAATGACTTGATGTACCGGACAGGTTTCTACGTGAAACAGATAACTTTATTACAGGGAGCTTTTCAGAAGCTACATGCTCGAACCAGGTCCTCGACGAGAAAGCCCTGCACTCCCCCCTACCCCCCTCAGATTACCCACGCTGAGGGCCCATAGCTCGGAGTCTCCATGAACAATCACGCGACCCCTGATAGGCAGTAGGAGAGACTATACCTTCAACCACTACAACAAGGCCTGGCTGGCAGACCCCATTGAGTAAGGGAGAGGCGGTGGCGTAGTGGTATCGTCACTGAGCTAGTAATCCCGGGTAAAGGCAAAATACTGCGGATGCTGGAAATTTGAAACAGAAACAAAAAATGCTGGAAAAACTCAGCAGGTCTGACAGCATCTGTGGCGAGAAAGACAGAGTTAACGTTTCGAGTCTGAATGCCTCTTCTTCAGAGCCTCTCTGAAGCCAGGGGCCCAGGATAATGCTCTGTGTTCGAATCCCACCATGGCAGTGAGCTCAATAAAAAGTTTAGAATTAAAAGTCAAATGATGCACATGAAACCATTGCTGATTGTTGTAAAAATCCATCTGGTTCACTAATGTCCTTTAGGGAGGGAAATCTGCTGGCCTGGCCTACATATGACTCCAGACTTACAGCAATGTGGTTGACCTAGCAAGCCTCTTAGCACTCAAGGGCAATAAATGCTGGCCCTGTCTCCTGAACACGTGTACAGGCAGCTTCAGGCTCTGTTATATTGTTCACTTCAGTCATTTTGGCCTGCTGCCTTATGGGCTGTTTCGATTTCTCCCTGCATTGCTTTATTACGGCCATTATTGAGGCCACTAACCGGCCACGAGGGCCTCAAAAGGCTGATGGGCTGCCTGACGCCTTCCTTGCCCACTGTAATATGGGGGACAGCTTAGGGGTGGGCAGGAAGGCAGTGGGAAGACCGCTCACTTCATTGTACAAGCTCCCCCTCTCCACCCCCCCCCACCCACCCCCAACCAGCCACCCCCACCCACCATCCACGCCGAAATACATTGGCCGCAGAGCCATAAAACCCAGCCCATGGAAAGGTTTAGGGAGGGGATTCTAGAGTTTAGGCTGAGGCAGCTGAAGGCAAGGCCACCAATGGTGGAGTGTTGAAAATCTAGGATGCACAAGAGGCCAGGGTGCAGGTATCGTGGAGGGTTGTGGAGTTGGATGAGGTTACAGAGAGAGTGGGGATGGGGGCAAGGCCATGGAGCGGTGTGTACTATCTGCAAAATTCACTGCAGGAATTCACCAAGGCTCCTTCGACAGCACCTTCCAAACCCACAACCACTACCACCTAGAAGGACCAGAGCAGCAGATAGTTGGGAACATCACCACCTGGAAGTTCCCCTCCAAGTCACTCATCATCCTTACTTGGAAATATATCGCTGTTCCTTCATTGTCGCTGGGTCAAAATCCTGGAACTCCCTTCCTAACAGCACTGTAGGTGTACCTACACCACATGGACTGCAGCAGTTGAAGAAGGCAGCTCACCACCACCTTCTCAAGGGCAACTAGGGATGGGCAATAAATGCTGGTCCAGCCAGCGAAGCCCACATCCCGTGAATGAATGAAAAAAAATTTTGAAAACAAGGATGAGAACTTTAAAATCATGTCATTGCTGGTTTGAGGGCCAGTGTAGGTCAGTGAAGACAGGGGTGATGGGCGAACAGATCTTGGTGTGAGTTAGGATATGGGCAGCAGAGTTTTGAAGGAGATGGTGTTTACAGAGAGTGGTAAAAGTGAGACTGGTCAGGAATCAGCAGCAAACAGACAGAGGCAAGTGTGGGGATCAGTGATGTTCTGGAGGTGGAAGTAGATAGTCTTGAATGAGTGGATGTGGGGTTAGAATCTCAACTCAGGATCAAATGGGACAGGAGGTTGTGAACAGTCTGATTTTGCCTCACTATCAGAGGCGAGGATATCAGAAGCTGCTTTTTAGTTAGGAAGAAGTAACAAGGTAAAAATTCCCTGATTCCACACCTAGAATGAGCACTAGAGAATTCAGCATGGAATTCAATGCTCTAGTTCAAAGTGCAGCATTGAAATTAATAACTGGAATATGAACAGATCCATGAATGGGGCTCACTGACTCCCAGGGCCAAGACAGAAAGCTGAGAGAATCCCATCGTGTGTGGACTCTCAAAAATCGGATTTATGATACTTTAGGTGGCTTGTACAGGTTTCCTGTTAGAGAAGGTACAGAAGGTCAAGTATTGAATGTACTGTAATGTCTTAGTTAGAGAGGGAGCTAGCCGTAAGCGAGTTGGATGTTGTGATATCTGCCTGGATTCATTATAAATGAGTTTGGCCTTCTGGGTTAACTCTGCTGTACAATGGATTGGTGCCAAACACTCTGACATAGAGATAAGAGCCACTGAGTCTATAAAACTACTGCAAGCCCTGTTCTACAGCACTGCAATTTATGAAGTATTTATGATACCAAACAAGACACTTAATAGAGATTTAGAATGCTAACATTCACAGGCGCCAAATCTCACAGAGCATCTTATTCACACTGGCCTGCTGAGGGCTAACGCCAGCTGGATCCTTAAGTGAAGAGAAAGGCAGAGGTCAGCTCTGAGCCCCAACCTGAGCTCAGGGACTCGGAGAGGCTGAGTAACAACTTTCCTCTTCCAGGCCCTGACACAAGAAACCTTGGGCTCAATATCCATTTCTCTTGCCCACCTTAGTAACAACTGCAAAGTGATTTAGCTGGGCTGTCCTCCCTGGCACAGAGGCTGGTGACGTTTTGAGAGGAGCCTCCCAGTATCTCACACCCCACAGACTGTCTGCATCATAATTCCGTCAGCCGTGCCGCTCAAATCCCTTTACAGATGTAAAGTCTAAGAAAATACGGGAGCCGTGTGAGGTGGAAATCCCCTTACCTTCCCGACTCTCCCCAACTACATCTGGGATGGGAAGGGAGAGTGGCCTCCTGTCCCTCGGCTAATTGAGGCCCTTAAGTGGCTCTCGCTGCAGTCCGTGTGGTGTAGGTACACCCACAGTGCTGTTAGGGAGGGAGTTCCAGTATTTTGACCCAGCGACAGTGAAGGAACAGCCGATATATTTCCAAGTCAGGATGGTGAGTGACTTGGAGGGGAACTTCCGGGTGGTGGTGTTCCCATGTGTCTGTTGCCTTTGTCCTTCTAGATGGTAATGGTCATAGGTTTGGAAGGTGTTGCTGAATATTGTATAGGTCAATGTTAAATGGTGCTTCACAAATCAGTTAATCTATTTCTGCAGGTGTGGTTTGAGGAAGGATTGGAGAACTCTCTGTTGGTTCAAAAGCACTCTAAGATGGGACCGCCCTGCATCTTGGCCAGTTCCTGGCAGCAGCTTTTTCTGCTGAAGGAGAATCTTTGATGGAAATTCCTTGAGCTGTCCCTATTGCAGCAGATTCCCACAATCCAGACAGGCCATCACGGACATCATTCCATCATCATGCTGGGGGAGCAGTAGCAAAGGATCTTGTTGCAGGAGTACAGCAACAGGAATTTGGGTGATCCATTACTCACAGTCTACACACATCCTGAACGTAAGTAACAAACACCATTGGCAGCATCTCACCACCTTAGAAAATTCTCAGACCTCAGGACCAAATGTAGATCCCAACCCTGATGTGCCCAGGTCTCGCCCCTCTTTGTGATCTTCTTGGAGGCAGCCAATAAGAAGGCTAGCCCTAGGAGCCCCATCCAATTAGGGATGGCAGGTAAGCCCCACAGGTGGGAGGACCAATTGGAAGGTCTCTGGCACTGGGAGAAGCGGGTATTGTCAACATAGGAAGGAGACAGCGAGGGCACCTAAAGGTGCAGCCACCCTCTAAAGGATTTAAATATCAGTAAAGATAAGTGTGGCCACAGCTGCAAGGTCGTCAGTCTAGAGGGGGATCTCCTGACACCCACAGCTCCAGGGGAGGGGGAAATTAAATTAAAGGAGAGTTCGCTGCAGGCCTTTAAGAGCTGCTGGATGTTTTTGTTCCTGAGCCAGGTGTGCTCCAGGCCCAGCTGTCTGACCGAGCTGTTCCTGTGCCAAGAACAAATTTGAGAGAGAGAGACCCTACTCTCCTCACTTGCTAATATTGGCATTCCCCTCCCCGCCCCCACTGACCCACTCAGCAACTCTTCACACTCACTCAAACACAAAATACCACTTGCATGTTCCCAGTCTCTAGGACATGTTGGCAGCATGGGTTCAAAGTCCCTCAGCCACAGCAGAACGAGTAACTTTTTGAATGCAGCTTCTAGCCATCGTCGGCAGTACCTCAGAATCGAGGATGATGTCCGTCAGGCTTGGTGAGACTTCAGATGACTGAGGAGCCTAATTCTGGATCCACATGTCCTTCCGCAGTGGGGAGCACGTCGTTGTGCAGGCGAGCGGAATTCGCAGCCCCGGGTTGGCTTCCTTCTCCTTCCCCTGCCGCCTCTGTTCCATCTCGCTGTCGAGGTTCTGAGCCTCGAAGTGGCTTGTGCTTTGATGGACCAGGTGGTGCTGCCATGCTGAGCGATGGGCAGCATTCTCCTCCCAGTCAGTGGTGCTAGTGCCTCTGTGCTTTGGGGTTACCTTGAACGTATCCATATACCTTTTCCTTTGGCCGCCCTTTGACCGTTGGCCAATGGAGAGCTGTGAGAAGAGAACCTGCTGAGGGAGGCGGCTTTCAGGCATCCGGACGCAATGGCCTGCCCATCAGAGTTGGTTCCGCAGGAGCAGGGCTTCGATGCTGGTAGACACAGCTTCATGGAGGACACTTGTGTTAGTCTGGCGGTCCTCCCATTTGATCCTCAGGATTCAACATAAGCACCACTGATGGAAGCTCTCAAGGATAATAACGTGGCGTTGGTAAACAGCCCATGTTTTGCTGCAGTAGAGGAGGATGTCCTACACAATGGCCTTATAAACCAGAACCTTTGTTGACTTCCAAAAGCTCGTGTTGTCAAAGACACGTTGGTGCAGCCTGAAGAAGAAAGTGCTGGCACGGTTGACCCGGTGTTGGGCTTCCTCATCGATGGTAATCCCTCGAGAGAGGTGGCTGCTAAGATAAGGGAAGTGCTGCACATACTCCAAAGCCGCCCCATCTATGCGGATGGCGCGGGAGATGCTCAACTGGCCAGGGAAAGGTTGATAAAGGAACTTCATCTTGGCGATGTTTAAGGACAGGCCAAGCCTCTTACACGAGGTGTTGAAGAGGTCAAGTGTGTCCTGTACAGAGTGAGCCATCACCCAACAGTCACCCGCAAACTGAAGGTTATGGATGTCCACGGTGGTGATTGTGTTTTTGCCCGGAAGCGACCAAGGTTGAAGAGCTTCCCGTCCACTTGACTCTAAATGCTGACATCTCAGATGAGGTGCAGGGAGTTCCATTCAGGAAGAGGTTACCATCAAACTCCAAACTCAATCTGCTTTAAAAATAAACGGTTAAAAATAAGTCCATTTATTTTTGGAGTCTCGTTGTGAATGTGACACGTATTAACAGGCCGAATTTATTTGTTCTCAATTCTCTCACAATTGCAGGAGGTGATGATTAAATAAAATCTCTTCTGACTGAGCACAGTTACTGACTTTAAGGGTTCTGGAAAATGTGACAGATTTATTATAATAGGAGGTCCCATTGATATTAACAGGAAAATGTTTATGGGAATTCCTGCAAAATAATGGCAAATTCAGCAGTGTGGAAAACCCTGCTATACTTTTAACATGACCAGCTTATTCCAACTGCATTTATCCACATAGAAAATCCCCATTGCCCCTCCCTGCTCCTCCTCTCCGTCCCATCGCCCCTCCCCTACAAATGCACTCACCGAGGGCACATTCCAAACCCAAGACCACTACCATCTAGAAGGACAAGGGCTGCAGATTGATGGGAACACCACCACCTGGAAGTTCCCCTCCGAGTCACTCACCATCCTGACTTGGAAATATATCGGCCGTTCCTTCACTGTCGCTGGGTCAAAATCCTGGATCTCCCTCCCTAACAGCACGGTGGGTGTACCTACACCACATGCACTGCAGCGGTTCAAGAAGGCAGCTCACCACCACCTTCTCGAAGGCAATTAGGGATGGGCAACAAATGCTGGCCTTGCCAGCGATGCCCACATCCCATGAATGAATAATTAAAATAAAACACACACCATCACCACCAGGCACTAAAAACTGGATAAAGCCAAATCCCAGGCCAATCTTGAGCACTAGCAGGAGAGCACTGGAGGAGACAGATGCTGATAGACCTCTGGAAACACTTCCAAATCCAACTGGCCCAATGCTTCGATTGCTCGGAAAGGACCAGAATCAGCTCATGTGGGAATAGCCTCAGTCATAACCCAGGCTAGTCTATATCCGAAATATCCTTTGTATTTGAATGCTGAAAATTATTTTCCTGGAAGAAGCATTTACTGCGCTGGCACAGTATGGAAACAGAAAGAGAAGTTGTATTGTGTTAGAAAATGAAAATGAACTTTCCTCATTATACAGATATTTCTTTAAATAAACACAGTCTGAGGTTCCTCTGTCTGGGCTGCCCAGTATCAAGTTACTAACACAACACTGTACAGGACCAAACCAACAGCAGCCAATGGAGGGAAACACATTCCATTGTGAACCCAAGCAGACAGAAGCCAGTCTTCTGAACTTTAATTCTTCAACATTCCTTACTGTCTGCCTCACTGCGTTAATCATTCAAAATATTGCACTTTAATTTTTATACAAACAAAGTCTTAATCAGCCAAGGCTACAGCCATTTAACTCTGTTGGGCCCAACTAAGAGCCAGTTACTGAGTAACACACATGTAGCCTGAAAAGAGTTCTGTGAAATTCAGGCACATTCTTTCATAGGGAAGCTATGCTGAATGACCAGGGTTCATACAGCAGGACAACACTGAGCGTGGGAGATCTAGCGCAAAGACTCAATAAATCAGAAAGTAATTGAGATGAGGCCAGCCTCTGGTTTGCAGGTCCCATCCTTTCCTTCACAACAAATCGATGCAAGTGACTGACAGATGGTAAAACTCAGAACAAAAGAATGATGGATTTTCACCTGATACTCAGCCTGATAGTAAGTGGTCCTTTGTGAGGAATAATACCTTAGGCCTTTTCTCAATGGGTCTGGAGTGCAGGTAAATGGTTCAGTTGTGGGAGAATCCCCTGTTGGGTGAGAGCTGTATGAACAGGGTATTCCACCTTTCAGGAGCTTAGTCAAAGGTTGATCGAGTCTTTGGCTGTGGTGCCTGTGTAGAATGGGTTTAGATGCTGGTTCTGACTGGGATGATAATCATTATTGTATATAAAGGGCGCTAGCCCTGAGGTAACTCTCACTAACAGCATTCAGTATTAATGCTTACTGTGGGTGACGTTGTTGGTATCAATAATTACTGTGAGCAATGGTTAAGTTCCTCTGGTTGTTGTGGCTAGTACTGGAGTTTAAGTTTGATGAGAAGTTGGAGCCAGGGTGAATGTCACACAGCCCCTCGAGCCTGCTCCATAAATAATGGAGAAGATCTGGACCCGAAAAAACTCATGGTGGGAAAACAAAAGTTGTAGATTATGCAGAAAATGTTTGAAGTTTAGGTTTAATAAACAATGACTCGGAGCTGCCATGATCTTACCAGGCATTTTTCAGGAACCCTCTTAGCTCACAGACTCTTCTCTCCGTCGCACTCCGGTGCAGGTACCGTGGGAATGGGAGCCCTGAGGTCATTCTGGGCCGATTTCAATTTTTTCTGTAAAAATACACAACATTTGAAATTGTCCAGTCTTCAGTTCTTTTCCTGCTGACGATCACGTCCTGAAACCCAGAGATGCAGAGATCAAGTGATCCTGAGATCCAGCAACCCTGAAATCTAGAGATCCAGTGATACAGCACACACCAGCATGGTTTATGTATCCTGAGATCACGCAACAAGTGCACGTCTACAGGTGTATCCACAAAGGAATAAACAAGAGGGTATGTAGGTAGGTAGGAGGAGACTCATGTGGACCATAAGCACCAGCATAGACTTGTTGGGTTGAGTGGCCTGTGTCTGTGCTGTAAATTCTACAGGAAATTTCAAGGAAGGTAATCTCAAATTCAGGAGGAAATTTTTTTAACAGATCCACCATCCAACCAGAATATGGAAATTTACCAGTGTAAATTGACTAAATGGATCCCTATCAAGATGTTGTTGTAACTCTGAGGACTGATTATTATTGTAATTGCAGGGATACCGTAACCATGTAATATTTTAACTCTGGACAAACTGTAACCGTGGCAACACTGTTGTTGTAAGGGTTTGTTCAGTAGGTCTCACGAAAATGATCAGAGACTTGTAAAGTTGAACAGCAGTGGTTTTTGGTAATGCATGACGATATACATATATACAAGGAATAGCCCAGACTATGAGCTAACTCCACGCTTGCTTCTGCACAGATCTCTGCATACTCTTCGACCAACCCAGGTCCCTTGTCGTGTGACCCTTTACATCACACTGGGGGCAGTGCTGTTCTCCAGTCCCACTTTAACCCTTGCTATGCCGAACACCCTTATTCTACACCTCCCCGCAAGTCTATACCCAACGTATTTACAGTATAATCTTTCTTTACCTGCTACCCCTTTCCTCCCCTCAAGTCCCTGATTTTATAAATTCAGACGGTCTGGAGGCTTGACAAATCCTTCCATATCTCGTTCTGGTTACATTTGGAAGAGCAGTGGGCTCAGTTGCTTTGGAGTTTGAAGCCGTAGTATTCTGTGTTTCTGTGGTTGTCTCCATCTGATTCACTCTCTGTGCTCCTTGGAGTTGAACTTTTCTTTATCAACAACCCATCCGCTTTGTTCGGACACCATAGGCTATCCCATTCCTTCCGGAGAGAGTGTTCACTCCATTCATTCATTGCACGAACACAGGTTTTCTTTTTCCGTGGAGTCCACTGTGACCTTGTTGGAAGTTGATGTCTCAAAAATGGAGCCTTCCTTTCCACTTGTTTCACAGTTTCACCCAAGTACCTGTTTACTCCATAATTCTCCAATTCTTTTTCAAAGTTATGAACCTTTACATTCAGCTCAGCCACTACACTGGTGATTCGGTTGTCTTTGTTTCAGAGTTATCTGCGGAATCTTTATGCAAGCTTAACAACTTCACCTGGCACTCAGTTCCTTTCAGAATATTTCTTCCATGGTCACTGACTACTCCTTAGACTCATTCAATTTACTTGTTCGATCCTCAATGTGTTTGTTAGAATTTTCCTTTTCTGCTTTTAAAGTCTGGACTGGCTCTTCACTACTGCGCACCTCCTCACTCATGTTCTTCTGATTGGATCAAAGTTCAAGAATTTCATCCGTTTTGGTTGTTAATTCTACATTCAACCAACTGTTCTGATTCATCAGCAATTCCTTCAAGCTTTCATTCTGTAATTTTGCTTCTGTTTCTGAGACTCTTCACGCTCCTTTGAGAGAACTTCTGCTTTTCTCAAGCAACTGTTCAACTTTTTCTTTAGCATTCTTGGTTCTTTATTTTCATTTCAGCTATTTCATCTTTCAACAATGCTTCTCAGTAATGTGCGGCACATCGTGTTTTTCCTTCTTGTTCCTTGATCTTCAGTTTCAGATTTACATTTTCTGACCTTAGTTCTGTCTTTTCTTTCACCACTAGTAGCAGAGCTTTGTCCTTGTCCTTCATTTTGGTTTCACTATTAGGCAGGTCTGTCTCCAGCAAAGCCTTAACTTGTTTCAGTTATGTAATTGTGCTCCTTGTAGCTTCATTACCTGCTCACGAATTGGTGCACTCTGTGACTTTCCTTACATACAGAACCAGCTGGCTCTGCACTACCACCTGCTGTTGCAGGTTGGGTAATGTGTTGGCCTCATCAAAAAAAATCTATGTTTAAGCCTTCTTGCTGCTTCTCAGCCTCTTCTTTCCTCTGCACTAAAATCATCAGCTCGTGCACTTCATTGCATTGACATGGTCTGCCACGATCATGTGGATTGCCTGGGTATTGTCTTTTGCCCTTTCATTGCTTTATTGGGGGTATTCTACCCCTTTTGTTAAGCACTGTGTGCTCCACCATTTGAAAATTAAAGTACTTGTCAAAGGTGTTTAATATCTCATCAAAGCTGGCTGAGGATTCATCAATACCTTGCATATGGATTACTTCATCAGCAAGTTCACCAAAGAAGTGCAAAAGCATATTAACTTGGACTTCCTTTGATTTCCTACTTAATTCTGATGTACTCCAGTAACTTAAACATTTTCTTCTCTATGACACCCAAGTTTGCATCTTATTGCTTGTATCAACCCAAATCTGGTAGGGTTAATGTGTTATCTATGCCTGTCTTTCAGCACAGAGGAGTACAGCTTTAAACATTGTATCTCTGTGAAAGATGGCGCTGCAGTATTTATCCATTTATCAGTGCTTCTTCCCACGCGCTCATCAGGTTTTGGCGAGCTCCCCCTGGCGAGCGCGAACCCGACCTCAAAGGGATCTATTCCTTGCAGCAAATTTTTAATCCAAGATTTGGGACCTTTAGAATGTTTTTGGAGTATTTTGGGACGATTAAAAGACAATTCCGGTTTTGGCTGAGTTTTTAAAACTTTGTTTTTTTTAAATGGAGCTCGGTCACCACGTGGTATGGCACTGACTGGGCCGGCCACAGTGAATTAAGAAATGGGCTGCTCTGACTGATTAATGGCCTGAAACCACACGATGTTCTGACAGCTAGTTCAGCCTTAGAAATGAATTTTTGCCCACCCTGCTAGGCCCCTTGACTCTGCAATTGATGGGGATTCACAATGGGCCTCCATCTGCTTTGGCGGAGCCCCTTAGCTGCACAGTGGGTTTTTCTTCTGCCCTTCAACCTCCACGTCGGCAATGAAGCTCCTGTTTAGGTGACCTCCTGCTGTGTCTTTGGCTCAGGCGCACTCCAGTCAGGTCAGGATGCTGTTCCGTTAGTTTTTCAGATTCCGGGTCCATTACCAGCTTCTTCAGTTCTGGGTTCGTACATGAGCTGCCACCATGTTGTAAGGCTTTGTCCAGTAGGCCTCATGAAGAGGTTCAGAGGCTTGTAATGTTAAACAGTTGTGTTTAATGGTCGCACATAACTGTATACATATATACAAGGTATAACCCAGACTAGGAGCTAACTCCACGCTTACACAGGTCTCTGAATGATCTTACACTGACCAAAGGCCCTTGTCAAGTGACCCTTTATATCATACTGTGGTTGCTACTGCTCTCGCGTCCGCTATTAACCCTTGCTATGCCAAACACCCTTTACAACTGTAACTAGGATTATTAATGTAAATGTACTGATACTGTATCTGTGGTATTACATAAGAACATACATAACAAATAGGAGCTGGAGGAGACCATTTGGCCCTTTGAACCTGCTCTGCTGTTAATAAGACCGTGGCTGATCTTCCCCCTTCCTACATTATACCATATTCCTTAATTCCCTTAACACCCAAAAACCCATTGACATCTGTCCTCAACTGAGCATGCGCAGCCCTCCGTGGTAGAATTCCATAGATTTGCAACCCTTTGGGTGAAGAAATTACTTCTCATCTGAGTCCTAAAATCCCCACTCCCTATCCTGAGGCAGTGATGCCATTTTCTCAATTTCCCAGAACATTTTCTCAGCATCTGTCCTGTCAAACTCATTCAGAATTATAACCAGGGTGATGCTGTAACCATGGCCATGTGGTAAATATGGTAATATGGTAACCTTGGTGATACACGGAATGTAAGTACAGATCAGGCCATTCAGCCCACTGATCCTTGCTGGTGTTTATACTCCACATGAATTTCCTTCCACTCGAATCACCACCTCCCACCCTGCCTGATATCCCTCTCCTCTCCACTCCCTCGTCCATACATTAAACCTCCCCTTAAACGCATCGGTTCTCTCTCCCTCAGTCATTCCCTGTGGCAGCGAGTTCCACACTCTCAGCTCTATCTGTGCAAGAAAATTCCTCCTAAACCCTTAGTGAAAACATTGCAATGCCTCAGATTCAAGCCCAGGTTAACAACTGGGTAGTCAGTGAAGCTCGGTGTGAGAGCACCATCACACAGCTCTGTACTGTGGTGTGTTTTATTGAACTGACAGCTTGGTGTGACAGGAGCAGTAACACTGTACAAATGCTGCAACTTTCAGCCATACTAATTGCTCTTTGTTCTTCTCCGCACATCTAACATCTTAATTCAAACTGTGTCAAGTTTACATGTTTACAGTGGAACGATTTTGGCAAATCTTTGGGTGATATTATCTGTTTCATTTGGGAATACCCCCTTCCTCATACTCCCTCCCCGTGCTCCCTCCCCTGCTGCTACTCCCTCCCCTCCCTGCCTCCGACCCCTCCTGCCCTTTAAAAGTGGAGCAAAGGAGACAGACGAGGTCAGTAGGGGCAGACGGGGTGAAAGGTGAAGGTTCAATGAAAGGGTATACAGTTTGAGGCCCACATTAGACACTGTCAGGGCTCAGTGTGCATTTATAAATGCTTATTACTCTAAAAAAGCATCATCTTACTGCCAGCAGAATTACAGTTTAATTTTGTGTGTGTGTTTTTTCCACTGAACACTAACATTTAGGAAGTTCAATGGGGGTTGAGAGTGTTGATAGGTAAGGTTTTGAGGCCCCACTCAAGGGAGTATGACTGGCTAGGAATTAAAATAAGCCTTAAGCACTCACTGACTAGATCTCAGCATAGAATTGTACCAACACGTCTTTAACCCATTTCTGTGGGAGGGGTCAAGGAGGCGAACAGGCCAGGGAAGGATTATTAGGGTTGCCAAATCTAGTTTTTTTTTTTATTCATTCACGAGATGTGGGTATCACTGGCTATGCCAGTATTTGTTTCCCACAGTACTGTTAGGAAGGGAGTTCCAGGATTTTGACCCAGCGACAGTGAAGGAACAACGATATATTTCCAAGTCAGGATGGTGAGTGGCTTGGAGGGGAACTTCCAGATGGTGATGTTCCCATCTATCTGCTGCCCTTGCCCTTCTAGATGGGATTGGAAGGTGCTGCCTAAGGGGCCTTAGTGAATTCCTGTAGTGCAGCTTGTAGATGGTACACACTGCTGCCACTGTGCGTCGTAGATGGAGGGAGTGAATGTTGAAGGTGATGGATGGGGTACCAATCAAGCAGGCTGCTTTGTCCTGGATGGTGTCGAGCTTCTTGAGTGTTACGGGAGCTGCACTCATCCAGGCAAGTGGAGAGTATTCTATCACACTCCTGACTTGTGCCTTGTAGATGGTGGACAGGCTTTGGGGAGACAGGAGGTGGGTTACTCACCACAGAATTCCCAGCCTCTGATCTGCTCTTGTAGCCACAGTATTTGTATGGCTAGTCCAGTTCAGTTTCTGGTCAATGGTAACCCCCAGGATGTTGATAGTGGGGGATGCAGTGATAGTAATGTCATTGAATGCCAAGGGGCAATGGATAGATTCTCTCCTATTGGAGATGGTCATTGCCTGACACTTGTATGGTGCAAATGTTACTTGCCATTTGTCAGCCCAAGCCTGGATATTGTCCAGGTTTTGCTGCATTTGGACATCGATTGCTTCAGTACCTGGGGAGTTTCAAATGGTGCTGAACATTGTGCAGTCATCAGCAAACATCCCCATTTCTGACCTTATGATGGAAGGAAGGTCATTGATGAAGCAGCTGAAGATGGTCGGGCCGAGGACACTACCCTGAGGAACTCCTGCAGTAATGTCCTGGGACTGAGATGATTGACCGTCAACAACCACAACCATATTCCTTTGTGCTAGGTATGACTCCAACCAGTGGAGAGTTTTCCCCCTGATTCCCATTGACTCCAGTTTTGCGAGGGCTCCTTGATGCCACACTCGGTCAAATGCTGCTTTGATATCAAGGGCAGTCACTCTCACCTCACCTCTCGAGTTAAGCTGTTTTGTTCATGCTTGGATCAAGGCTGTAATGAGGTCAGGAGCTGAGTGGCCCTGGCGGAACCCAAATTGCATGTCAGTGAACAGCTTATTGCTGAGTAAGTGCTGCTTGATAGCATTGTTGATGACCCCTTCCATTACTTTACTGATGACGGAGAGTAGACTGATGGAGCGGTAAGTGGCCAGGTTGGAGCTGTCCTGCTTTTTGTGTGTAGGACATACCTGGGCAATCTTCCACAAAGCCGGGTAGATGCCAGTGTTGTGGCTGTACTGGAACAGCTTGGCTTAGGGCGCAGCAAGTTTTGGAACATAAGCCTTCAGTACTATTGCTGGAATGTTGTCTGGGCCCTTAGCCTTTGCAGTATCCAGTGCCTTCAGCCATTTCTTTATATCAGGTGGAGTGAATCGAATTGGCTGAAGACTGACACCTGTGATGCTGGGGACCTCCGGGGAAGGCCAAGATGGATCATCCACTCGGCACTTCCGTCTGAAGATTGTAGCAAATGGTTCAGCCTTATCTTTTGCACTGATGTGCTGGGCTCCTCCATCACTGAGGATGGGAATATTTGTGGAGCTTCCTGTCCTGTTATTTGTTTAACTGTCCACCGCCATTCCTGCCTGCATGTGACTGGACTGCGTAGATCTGATCCATTGGTTGTGGGATCACTTAGCTGTGTCTATCACTTGCTGCTTATGCTGTTTGGCATACAAGTGGTCCTGTGTTATTGCTTCACTAGGTTGACACCTCACTATTAGGTATGCCTGGTGCCGCTCCTGGAATGCCCTCCTGCACTTTTCAATGAACCAGGGTTGATCTCCTGGTTTGATGGTAATGGTAGAGTGGGGGATGTGCCAGGTTATGAGCTTACAGATTGTGTTCGAGTACAATTCTGCTGCTGCTGATGGCCCACAGCACCTCATGGATGCCCAGGCTTGAGTTGCCGCAGATGCATCTGTCCATGACAGTATCGGTAGGAGTGACCACTGCACAGTCGTTGTGGAGATGAAGCCCCGCCTTCACATTGAGGATACCCTCCATCGTGTTGTGTGGCACTACCACCGTGCTAAATGGGATAGGTTTTGAACAGATCTAGCAAGTCAAGACTGGGCATCCATGAGGTGCTGTGGGCCATCAGCAGCAGCAGCCAATTTGATTCACTCCACATGATATCAGAAACAGCTGAAGGCACTAGATACTTCAAAGGCTATGGGCCTTGACAATATTCCGGCAATAGTACAGAAGACTTGTGCTCCAGAACTTGCCGCGCCTCTAGCCAAGTTGTTCCAGTACAGCTACAACACTGGCATCTACCCGGCTATGTGGAAAATTGCCCAGGTATGTCCTGTACACAAAAAGCAGGACAAATCCAACCCGGCCAATTACCACCCCATCAGTCTACTCTCGATCATCAGTAAAGTAATGGAAGGGGTCAGCAACAGTGCTATCAAGTGGCACTTGCTTATCATTAACCTGCTCACTGATGCCCAGTTTAGGTTCCGCCAGGGCCATTCAGCTCCTGACCTCATTACAGCCTTGGTTCAAACATGGACAAAGGAGCTGAACTCCTGAGGTGAGGTGAGAGTGACTGCCCTTGACATCAAGGCAGTATTTGACCGAATGTGGCATGAAGGAGACTTAGCAAAACTGGAGTCAATGGGAATCAGGGGGAAGACTCTGCGCTGGTTGGAGTCATACGCAGAACACAACTGCAAGAGTTCCTCAGGGTAGTGTCCTTGTCCCAACTATCTTCAGCTGCTTCATCAATGACCTTCCTTCCATCATAAGGTCAGAAGTGAGGATGTTCGCTGATGGTTGCACAATGTTCTGCACCATTCGCAACTCCTCAGATACTGAAGCAGTCCATGTCCAAATGCAGCAAGACCTGGACAATATCCAGACTTGGGCTGACATGTGGCAAGTAACATTTGTGCCACACAAGTGTCAGGCAATGACCATCTCCAACAAGAGAGAGTCTTAATCATTGCCCCTTGATGTTCAATGGTATTATCATCACTGAATCCCCCACTATCAACTTCCTGGGGGTTACCATTGACCATAAACTGAACTGGACTAGCCATACAAATACAGTGGCTGCAAGAGCAGATCAGAGGCTAGGAATCGTGTGATGAATCACTCACCTTCTGACTCCCAAAGCCTGTCCACCATCTACAAGGCACTAGTCAGGAGTGTGATGGAATACTCCCCACTTGCCTGGATGAGTGCAGCTCCCACAACACTCAAGAAGCTGGACACCATCCAGGACAAAGCAGCCTGCTTGTTTGGCACCACATCCACAAACTCCCTCCACCATCAACGCACAGTAGCAGCAGTGTGTACCATCTTTAAGATGCACTGCAGGAATTCACCAAGGCTCCTTCGACAATATCTTCCAAACCCATGACCACTACCATCTAGAAGGACAAGGGCAGCAAATAGATAGGAACACCACCACCTGGAATTTCCCCTCCTAGTCACTCACCATCCCAACTTGGAAATATATCAGCCGTTCCTTCACTGTCGCTGAGTCAAAATCCTGGTACTCCCTCCCTAACAGCACTGTGGGTGTACCTACACCAAATGGACTGCAGCGGTTCAAGAAGACAGCTCACCACCACCTTCTCAAGGGCAACTAGGAATGGGCAATAAATGTTAGCCCAGCCAGTGAATGAATAAAAGTAAAATGAGGTTACAGATTTTGGTTGAGTACAATTCTGCTGCTGCTGATGGCCCACAGTGCCTCATGGTTTCTCAGTCTTGAGTTGCCAGATCTGTTCGAAATCTATCGCACTTAGCACCGTGGTAGTGCCACACAACGCGATGGAGGGTATCCTCAATGTGAAGGTGGGACTTCGTCTCCACAACGACTGTGTGGTGGTCACTCCTACCGATATTGTCATGGACAGATACATCTTTGAGAGGTAGATTGGTGAGGATGATGTCAAGTAGGATTTTCCCTCCTGTTGGCTCCCTTTCAAACTACAGACTCAGTCTAGCAGCTATGTCCTTTAGGACTCAGCCAGCTCGGTCAGTAGTGGTGCTACCTCAGTGATGGACTTTGAAGTCTCTCACCCAGAGTGCATTCCGTGCCCTTGCCACCCTCAGTGCTTCCTCCAACTGGCGTTCAACATGGAGAAGCACTGATTCATCAGCTGAGGGAGGGTGGTACGTGGTAATCAGCAGGAGTTTTCCTTTCCCATATTTGACCTGGTGCCATGAGACTTCATGGGGTCTGGAGTCGATGATGAGGACTCCCAGGGCAACTCCTTCCCGACTGTGCTGCCACCTCTGCTGGGTCTTTCCTACCAGTGGGATAGGACATATCCAAAGATGATGATGGTGGTGTCTGGGACATGACCTGTAAGGTATAATTGTGAGAAGATGACTATGTCAGGCTATTGCTTGACTAGTCTGTGAGACAGCTCTCCCAATTTTGGCATGAGCCCCCAGATGTTAGCAAGGAGGACTTTGCAGGGTCAACAAAGCTGGGTTTTGTTTTGTGGTTTATCTCAAGACTTTATATATACTGGGAAGGTTTCCCTCTACTCATGAGTGACTTAGATCAGACTCAGGTAGGTTTCCTCAAAGCTATTTTATGTACACTATATGCATGACACGATACAAGGTAAGCACGTCTCTATTGTGTGCAGGCTATTCCCTCTTCTTTAGCACATGACTGCTGATGTCACTGTTTCATCGTGATGCACATTACCATCTCATTACCATAACTATTAACCCACTATGCTACAGGTTTCCCATTGTCATGTCTGGTACCTGTCCATGTTGGGTCATCCCTTTTTATAAGCTTTGTCGCAGTTTGCTGCAACTTGAACGACTTGCTAGGAGGACCATTTCAGAATCAACCTGGTTTGGACCTGTGGCCCCTGGGCCTCTGGATTACCAGCCCACTGACATTAGCACTACACCAGCAACCCCCCTTGGTTATCCACAGGCATGGAAGTTCAACCACATGACCTCTGGTCTCTGGTGCTTTCTATAGTTAATAAACTGAAGAGTTCAAAGTAAATGGAAAACACACAATTTTCTAATACCCTGTGATTTTTCTCCAGCAGTTTAGCCCAGGAAATTAATTTTTAATCCCTACAGACTCCATGACAGTCCTAGGAGGGGTGAATGGTCTCGGGGAAGTGGTGCTGGGCCAGGGGTGGCATGGATGGGTTAGGGGAGAGGATGAGCCGAGGTGGGTGGGTGGGGGAATATGTTGGTGGAGGGGAAAATGGGCCAGGGGAGGAGGGATGGCTGGAGGAGGGAAATGAGTTGGGGGGGGCATGGGCCAGAGGGTGGGGGTGAGCTGGGAAAGGAGGGTATCGATCTCAATCCCAGTGGTTATTTCGAGTCCAACTATTCCTGTGGTATGACACTAGCACTATATAAAAAGCCAGAAGCCATTGAATGGGAGCGAATGGTCCTTGTAACTTGATCCTGTTATGTCGGCTCCCATCTGACCAATTTCTCTCCCCTCCCCCGGAAGGTGAGGTTCTGGTCAAATGCAGTGTCTGTCAACGTGATGCATGAATTGTGTGGAATCGATGAGATGGGCAGGGGGTCTTTTCCTGTCTGTTGTTTGTCAGGTGATTGTATCATGACATACTCATCAGTGGGCTTAGACACTGAGACTGAGCTGCTGCCCCCCCCTGAGCTGTCCTGCCCAGAGCATCATGGGATCTTACAGAACAGGGGGAGGCCATTTGTTCCACTGTGCTTATGCTGGCTCTTTGAAAGAGTGACCCAACTAGTCTCTCTCCCCTGACTTTGCCCCACGACCTGAAATTTTTTCCCCTTCAAGTATTTATCCAAAGTTACTTTTGAAAGTTACTTTTGAATTTGCGCCCACCGCCCTTTCAGGCAGCACATTCAAGATCACAGCAACTCACTGTGTAAAAATCCATGTTTTTCACTTCCTGTCTGGTTGTTTTGCCGATTATTTTAAATCCATTCGCTGTCAAGTTTGTAATTGGCATTTTATGGGCCCTGGAGATTAAACAAAGGCCTATCCTAGAGGCTGCCTGGAACAGGTGTTTAGACTCCTCGAATCTGAAAATTCAACCAAAGTTGCTGCAACAGCAAAACCGCTATAAATCCTCGAAATTTGGAATCGCCATGATTAACTGGAAGCCAAGTATGGCCGGTCTGGCAGAGTTTGTATGAGGGATTTGGTGGAATAGCACAGAGCTCCCAGGAAATTATGACAACTGCATGAATAACAACGTCATTGTCTCCACATTCACAAATTGAGCCAATACTGTAGACATCCCTGTCCAGTGGTGCATGACACCAGGAAATTCTGGGTCAATGTACTGAACAGAGGAACCCTGTGCACTGAATAGTCCATTCCAAAGGAGGATTGGACAGGAAGCTGCACAAACTAAACACACAAATATCAGGTAATATTGTTTCAAAATTGTTCATCTTGATTTGTCCAAAGTTTCCTACAGTTTTCCTGTGCTGATTGTGCTGCAAAGAATGACAACGATAAAATCTTGGGACAGTTAATTGGTTTAAGCTCTGACCTGTTCTTGACTGTGTAATTTGAGGAGGAGGGGGTCAATGGAAAAACTGAAAATCTTTCTAATCTCTTCACTCAAGACAGTCAGATTGAGTGTTGTCTCAATGTGCCAATGATGTGAGCAAGGTTTGGTCCGGGATGGCCCCTGGGCTGCTTCAAGGTAAAGCAGGCGTACGAGTCTCTTGTGGCGAAAATATCAAAGCGAGGAAGGAGGATCAGTGTTTGGATCTTGACTCTTTGTTAGCTAAAGTTCACCATTCAAACTGTTCATTTACCACTTGAAGTAAATAGGAAAAGTTTGAGTTAATGCTCGGCGAGCAGAGCTCCAGTCATTGGGAGAGCTGATTAGACTACGTGATTCATAGCCCTTCCCATTTCCCAATTGTTAACGTGAATTGTGAATAACTCAGAGGGTTACGAATCAGGCAGTCTGTTCCCTGTGAACAATTGTCTGATCAGCTCTTCTGTGGACCCATGACTCTGCCAGGAGCACAAACTGATGACATTAACCCCTGCTCTGCCGCAACCGGTCAGGAAAGTCATCAATTAAAAATGACCCCCAACTTCCACGTGCTACACACGGTGCAGGATTTTCCCTTCATCGGGTGGGCACGGCGGGCCAGCCCGGTAGCAGCTGCAAAATCGGGCCCCGGCTGCCATTTCACATCTGGCTGGCCATTAGTTGTCCAGCCCGTGTGATACGTGCACTGAGGAGCTCAGCGCCTCCGGGCTGGGGGGGGCGGGAGGAGGGTGAGTGCTGAAGTCTGCGCCCGCACGGGGAAGCGCACCCTGAAAGCTCCCCGAGGGCACAGAGCTGCCTCAGGGAGCTGAGAGAATTGTGGGCACAAAAAATAAACATTTTAAAAATGAGAGAAACATGTGACTCAGACACATGAAGAAGGACATGTCTAAAATGATGTTTAAAAATTTTTATTATTTTTGAATTACTTCTGGAAACCTCATCCCGCCGGGTGGATGAGGCTTCATAAGATATCCAAAGGCCACCTGGCCGATTCGCCCGCCCGCCCGCCAACTGGGCAGCAAAAAATACAAATTAATTATCTGGTTAAGGGCCTTACCAGGCCTCCTAATTGTCAGCGGGCGCACTGCTGACTCTCGCACGTGCTCGCCGACCGAAAGATCACGGTGAGTGCGTGATGACGTCAGGACGCTTGCCCGACTTCATTGCGCATGATTTTACGCCCAACCGGGTCAGGCGCACGTGCCCACGGGATGTAAATCCCTGTCCGTGGTCTTACATCACAAGGTGGAATGTTGTGAATGTGGAAGAAATGCCAGATAAATTTTACACTCCTTTCATCGAACTAACATGGAACTGCAGGCGCGAACAGCACAGAGGGACCACATTCAGCCCAAACAAACCTGCACGGGTTGTTTTGAAGAGAAATCCGGTTCGTCCCATTTTCCCCGCTCCTTCCCCAGACCACTGCAATCCTTTCTCTTTCGGGTAGTTATCCCCCCTCCCATTGTGAAAGCTGCTGCCCAATCTGTATCCACCGCCCAGTCAGGCACGGAGCACAAAATCCACAAGATCGTCGCACTTCCGTGGGGAGCTGAAGGTTTAGAGACTGTGCAGAGGAGATTTACTGGAATGGTTCCAGGTATGAGAGATGACAGTTATGTCGAAATCCTAACCACTTGTTGCATAAAACGGTTTCTCTACTTCTTTAGCAAACCACCTTAAATCTGTGCCCTCTGGTCATCGACCCTTCAGCCTTGCAAACAGTCTTTCCTTATTGAATCTAATAAACCCTGCATGATTATGAATAGCTCTATCAAATCTCCCCTTAACTTTCTCTGCTGTAAGGAGAACAATCCCAGTTTCTCCAGTCTCCCCACATCACTGAAATCTCTCACCGCTGGAACCATTCTGGTAAATTTCCTCTGCACACTTTCCAAAGCTTCACATCCTTCCTAAAGTGCAGTGCCCAGAATTGGACACAATATTCCAGCTGGGGCCTAACCAGCCAAGGTTTAGCATAACCTCCGGGCTTTTATACTCAATGGTTCTTATTTGTAAAACCCGAGATCCCTAATGCTTTATGAACTGCTTTTTTTAACTGTCCTTGCAACACCAGTGCTTAATTGCGCACAAATACCCCCAGGTCTCTCTGTTCTGCAATCCCTTAAGTTTGTATCATTTAGTTTATATTGTGCCTCTTCATTCTTCCTACCAAAATGTATCACTTCACTCTTTCCAAAAAAATTTAATCTGTCACCTGTCCACCCATGCCACCAGCCTCTCTCTGTTCTCTTGAATTTTAGCATTACCTTCCTCTATTTACGACAAAGTTTTGTGTTATCTGCAAATTTTGAAATTATGTTCTGTACCTCCAAGTCCAAATGATTAATGTGGCCCCAAAAAGTGACACCAATACTGAACCCTGGGGAACACCAGTCTCACAAGGCAAAAAAGCAGTCAATCATGCTGGGAAGAGCATCCCGCAGTCAGCATCGCGGTGAAGCAGTCTGGGAAGAGCGTCCCGCAGTCAGCATCACGGTGAAGCAGTCCAGGAAGAACGTCCTGCAGTCAGTTCTTGTTGAAAATCACAAGAGTGACATCACAAGACAGCGCAAGAGAGCGGTGCAGAGATCAGAACTAGCGCGAGTGTGGGGAAGCTTCAAAAAGTGACGTCAGCACAAAGGTGAGAGCTGAATGGTGAGTAGTGGGTAAGTGTTTTTCTCCAGTTTTTTTCTCAGTTTTTCTCCAGTTTAAAATAGATTAAGCTAAGGAAAGGTAAGGGTTCTAGTTTTTGTTTAAAGTACATAAATAATTTAACGTGCTTTTACTCTATTTAACTTAAAGTAAGGGGTTTTTTTCAATGACAGACATGGCAGGGCAGCTCAGACCCATGTTATGGACCACCTGCAACATGTGGGAAGTCCTAGATGCTCCTTGCACTCTGACCGACCACGTGTGCAGGAAGTGCCACCAGCTACAGCTACTTGAGCTCCGAGTTTCGGGGCTTGAGCGGCAGCTGGAGGCGCTGAGGTGTATCCGCCAGGCTGAGAGTTTCGTGGACAGCACATTTTCAGACATGGTCACCCCACAGCTTACGGAGGCGCAGACAGAGAGGGAATGGGGGACCATTAGTCAGAAGAAAGGTGTCAGGCAGGTAGTCAGGAAATACCCAGGGTGCACCTCGCTCGAGAACCATTTTTCTGTGTTGGAAAACGGTGAGAGTGACGGTTCCTCTGGGGAGTGCAGCCATGTTCATGGCACTGAGAGTGGCTCAGGGGGGGAGGAAAAAGACGGGAAGAGCAATAGTGGTAGGAGACTCGATAGTAAGGTGAAGAGACAGGCATTTCTTGGCCATAGACGTGACTCCAGGATGGTGTGTTGCCTCCCTGGCGCCAGGGTCAAGGATGTCACTGAACGGCTGCAGGGCATTCTAAAGCGGGAGGGCAAACAGACAGAGATCGTCATACATATTGGTACCAATGACATAGGTAGAAAGAGGGATGAGGTCCTGCAAGCAGAATTTAGGGAGCTAGGGACAGATTAAAAAACAGGACCTCAAAGGGAGTAATCTCTGGATTACTTCCGGTGCCACGTGCTAGTGAGTATAGAAATAGGAGGTTAGTCCAGATGAATGTGTGGCTGGAGAGATGGTGCTGGAGGGAGGGCTTTAGATTTCTGGGCCATTGGGACCGTTTCTGGGGGCGGTGGGACCTGTACAAGGCGAATGGGTTGCACCTGAACCGGAATGGGAACAACATCCTTGCCAGGAGGTTTGCTAATGCTGTTGGGGAGGGTTTAAACTAACTTGGGAGGGGGATGGATCCTGAGAGGAGGTTCAGCAGGGGGAGATGCACAGCCAAAATTAGAAGAGAGAGAAAGTGAGTCTGGAAGGCATAGAAATTTTAGGCCAGTTAAGGCACAAGGGAGTTTGGCTAGGTTGGATGGGATTTATTTTAATGCAAGGAGTCTGACAAATAAGGCAGATGAGTTAAGGGCACAAATTAACAAATGGAAGTATGATGTCATTGCTCTCACAGAGACATGGTTGAGAGAGAGGCAGGATTGGCAGCTCAATATTCCAGGGTATAGGTCTTCAGGCGAGACAGGGAAGGAGGTAAAAGAGGAGGGGGTATCGCAATATTGATCAAGGAATCAATTACAACAGTAAGGAGGGATGACATCTTAGAAGGCTCCTCAAATGAAGCCATATGGGTAGAACTGAAAAACAAAAAAGGAGCAATCACATTGCTGGTAGTGTATTACAGGCCCCCAAACAGTCAGAGAGAAATAGAAGAGCAGATGTGTAGGCAAATTTCAGAGGAGTGTAAAAATAATAGGGTAGTAATAGTGGGGGATTTCAACTTCCCCAACATTAACTGGGTTAGTCATAGTGTGATAGGTTTAGAGGGAGCGGATATCTTAAAATGCATCCAGGAGAGCTTTTTAAGCCAATACGTAGAAGGTCCTACAAGAGAGGGGGCGGTCCTGGACTTAATTTTAGGGAATGAAGCTGGGCAAGTGGTAGAGGTATCAGTAGGGGAGCATTTTGCAGAGAGTGATCATACCTCCATTAGATTTAAGGTTGTTATGGAGAAGGACAAGGATGGGCCAGAAATCAGAGTTCTAAATTGGGGGAAGGCCAATTTTAATAAGATCAGATATGATTTGGTCAGAATGGACTGGGAACAGCTACTTTTAAGTAAATCTGCATCAGAGCAGTGGCACTCATTCAAGAAGAAAATAGGGAGAGTACAGGGCCAACATATTCCAGTAAAGACAAAGGGTGGGACCAACAAATCCTGGGAACCCTGGATGTCATGGGATTTACAGGATTGGATAAAGAGAAAAAGGGAGGCTTATGGCAGATACCGAGGGCTCAAAACAACAGAAGAGGAGCATAGAATGTGTAGGGGGGAACTTAAAAAGGAAATTAGGAGAGCAAAAAGGGGGCATGAGAAAACATTGGCAGGTAAAATAAAGGGAAATCCAAAGTTATTTTACAAGTACATTAAGAGTAAGAGGATAACTAGGGATAGAGTAGCGCCCATTAAGTGGTAATTTGTGTGCGGAGCTGGGGGATGTAGGTAGGGTTCTAAATGAATACTTTGTGTCAGTGTTCATAAGTGAGAGGGACGACATGGGTATGGAAATCAGGCAGAAGGGCTGTGATATAATTAAAGAAATTAGCATAGAAAGGGAGGAGGTTCTAAGTGGTCTGCCAGGCTTAGAAGTAGATAAATCTCCAGGCCTGGATGAAATGTATCCCAGGCTGTTGAGTGAGGCAAGGGAGGAGATAGCAGGGGCGCTGGCAATAATTTTCAATAGCTCTCTCACCACAGAAGAGGTGCCAGAGGACTGGAGGGTAGCCAATGTGGTACCGTTATTCAAGAAGGAAGGAAGGGATAAGCCAGGGAATTACAGGCCAGTCAGTCTAACCTGAGTGGTGGGGAAACTATTGGAAGCAATTCTGAGGGACAGAATTAACCTACACTTGGAGAGGCAGGGATTAATCAAAGACAGTCAGCATGGTTTTTTTAAGGGAAGTTCATGTCTGACCAATTTGATTGAATTTTTCGAAGAGGTGACCAGGTGTGTAGATGAGGGCAATGCATTTAACGTAGTCTACTTGGACTTCAGCAAGGCTTTTGATAAGATCCCGCATGGGAGACTGATAACGAAGGTAAGGGCCCATGGAATCCAAGGCAGTTTGGCAAATTGGATCCAGAATTGGCTGAGTGGCAGGAAGCAGAGGGTGATGGTCGAGGAGTGTTTTTGTGACTGGATGCCTGTGTCCAATGGGGTTCCACAGGGATCAGTGTTGGGTCCCTTGCTGTTTGTGGTATATATAAACGACTTAGACTTGAATGTAGGAGGATTGATCAGTAAGTTTGCGGATGATACGAAAATTGGTGGGGTGGTAAATAATGAGGGGGATAGCCCTAGATTATAGGAGGATATAGACAGGCTGGTCAGATGGGCTGATCAATGGTAAATGGAATTTAATCTGGATAAGTGTGAGGTGATGCACTTGGGCAGGACAAACAAGGCACAGGAATACACGATGAATGGTAGGATTCTGGGAAGTACCGAGGATCAGAGGGACCTTGGTGTGCATGTCCACCGGTCCCTTAAGGTAGCAGGACAGGTAGATAAGGTGGTTAAGAAGGCATATGGGATACTTGCCTTTATTAGCCGAGGCATAGAATATAAGAGCGGGGAGATTATGCTGGAACTGTATAAAATGCTGGTTAGGCCACAGCTAGAGTATTGTGTGCAGTTCTGGAATCCGCATTATAGGAAGGATGTGATTGCACTAGAGAGAGTTCAGAGGAGATTTACCAGGATGTTGCCTGGGCTGGAGAGTTTTAGTTATGAGGAGAGATTGGATAGATTGGGGTTATTTTCCCTGGAGCAGAGGAGATTGAGAGGGGACATGATTGAGGTGTATAAAATTATGAGGGGCATAGATAGGGTGGAGGGATCAATAACCAGGGGGCATAGATTTAAGGTAAGGGACAGGAGGTTTAGAGGGGGTGTGAGGAAGAATTTTTTCACCCAGGGGGTGGTGGAAATCTGGAACTCACTGCCTGAAAGAGTGATAGAGGCAGAAACCCTCATAACATTTAAGAAGTATTTGGATGTGCACTTGCAATGCCATGGCATACAAGGCTATGGGCCTAGTGCTGGATAACGGGATTAGAATAGTTAGGTACTTGTTTGACCGGTGCAGACTCGATGGGCCGAAGGGCCTTTTTCTGTGCTGTAGACCTCTATGACTCTATGACAAAAGCAAAATCCAGGCAAATGCCAGAGACCTGAAATAAAAACAGGAAATCCTGGAAATACTCAGCAGGAACGACAGCATCTGTAAAGAGAGAAACAGAGTTAATGTTTCAGGTCGATGACCTTTCTCAGTTGTTTTTGCATCACTCTCTGTTTTCTGTCCCTTAGCCAATTTTGTATCCATGCTACTGCTTTAACACATGGGCTTCAATTTTGCTAACAAACTGTGGTAATCTGATGTGTAATATGCCTTTAGGAAGAACGTTATGATCAATAGAAGGGTAGTGTGGGCTACCTCAGTAGTCTATAGTTGGAGCCTGTAGTGTAGAGACAGGATTTGAGCTTTTTTTAATTCATTCATGGGATGTGGGCATCATTGGCCAGGCCAGCATTTGTTGCCCATCCGCAATTGCCCTTATTCAGAGGGCATTTAAGAGTCAACCACATTGCTGTGGGTCTGGAGTCACATGTAGGCCAGACCAGGTAAGGGCCAGCTGCAGGACATTAGTGAACCAACAATCAATAATGGTTTCATGTTCGTCATTAGACTTTTAATTCCAGATTTATTTATTTATATTTATTGAATTCAAATTCCACCATTTGCTGTGGTAGGATTCGAACCCAGGTCCCCAGAGCATTACCCTGGGTTTCTAGTCCAGCGACAATACCACTGTGCACCGCCTCTCCAAAAAGCACACAAGTGTAACTGCTGAATACCTTTGTAAATAAACAGAATGTACTCCACCTAAGAAGTGTTTACTGACCTACTGTGTCTATTGTACCAACTCAGCCATCCCAAAACAAACATGCAACCTGGATCCATAAGTCCCAAAAAACTGGTGACCAGGATCCAATACAAACCTGATGTATGGGACTTTATCAACAGCCTTTGACAATCCATGGAATGTGCAGCACAGAAACAGGCCGTATGACTCAACTAGTCTGCTCCAGTAATTATGTTCCAAACAAATCTCATCCCACCCACTTTTCACCTAACCTTAGTAGTACAACCGTCTATTCCTTTCTCCTTCAAGTTACTCTAGCTTCTCCTGGAACTCATTGGGAAAAAAGATGGGAAATTGAAGGCTACAAGTGCCAATTTCCTGCTTCGCACTCCCAGCAGAGCTGGTTTCAAGTGAGGGGTGATAATGCAGCCTGGATCCCATTATCCTAATGAGCTTCCCTTTCTCTACAGCATCAATATCTCTTCTATCATTTCTTCACTCAATGGGTCGTGAATCTTTGAAATTCTCTACTCCAAACTCGAGGGGACTGGAGGGATGTTGAGGAGCTGGTGAGAAAGTGCAGTTCAGGTAGATCAGCCATGATTTTATTGAATGGTGGAGCAGATTTGAGGTGTCTTGCGGCCAACACCTGCTGATATTTCTTAAGTTCTTATGTTCTACAATGTGGCCCATTAATATTTTAAAATTTATTTCCATCCATTGTTTTATCTCCACCTTTTAGCCTATTTTAATCCCTTCCCCCTACCCCACCCCCACTAGGGCCATCTGTCACTTGCTCATCCTGCTTTCTACCCTTAATGTCCCCATTAGCACATCCTTTAGATAATATCACCATCGTCAATATCCCTTTGTCCTTTTGTCTATGACATCTTTGGCAATCTCTTCATTGCCTCCACCTATCACTGGCCCTCTAACCAGCTCCACCTGTCCCACCCTCCCTCAAACAGCTTATATTTCACCTCTTTTCTATATTTCTTTAGTTCTGTTGAAGAGTCATACGGACTCGAAATGTTAACTGTGTTCCTCTCTGCAGATGCTGTCAGGCCTGCTGGGCAGAATTTTGCCCTCGATGGGCGGGCGGGCAGCCAATTGCCGCCGCCGAAACGGGCCTTGACGCCATTTTAAGTGGGCGGGCCAATTAAGGCCCACCCAGCGTGACGCCCGACGGAAAGCGCTATGCGCTCCCTGTGTGGGCGGGGGTGGGGGATTCCCCAACTGTCAGAGTGCGCTCTTTCACGCATGCGCACGAAGGAGCGCACATCTCCCTGAGACTAAGTGCTGCCTCAGGGAGAGTGCTGAAACCCTGTGAAACTCTAAAAATAGAAAAATTTAAAAATCCTTAATGTGTCCCCCTCATGTGAAAATGTCACACGAGATGGGACATGTTAGTGAAGAACACAAACACTTTATTAAAAGTTTTTAAACCCGATATCAAACCTCATCCCGCCACTGGATGAGGTTTGTAAAAAAATCACTTACCCGCCTGCCCGTTGGGCCCGTGCACTGACCCAAAGTTCACACGGGCCCCTCAAAATCGTCGACGATTGGCAAGTTAAGGGCCTTAACGAGGCCTTTAATTGATGGCGGGCGCGCGTCCTGCTGCATAGCGCGCCCGCCGACCGAAATATCGCGATGCCGCGCGCTGACGTCGGGACGCTCACACGACATTTTAAGCACTGGCGTGCGGACTCCGCCACCCGCACACCAGCCAGAAGATTCTGCCCAGCTGAGTTTCTCCAGCTATTTTTGTTTTTTGTTTTTGTTTCAGATTTCCAGCATCCTCAGTATTTTGCTTTTACACCTTACGTTCTTCCTGGAGCCTAAGGGTTAAATTGGCCCACTCTGCTGCCTGGAGAATGTTATTCTATCTCACACAGCTTTACCTGACCTTCATACTACCTCTGTCATTTCTTACAGGCTATTCAACACGTATTTTAAATGGTAAAGAAAGAAAAAATGATTTGAAAGTATGTTAAAGAGAAGCTGTGTGACTGTGCTGGTGTGTCCGTAAGGCGCTTTCATAACCTGTAGCCTCAAAAGATACCTGTCACAGGCTGAAAATTTCTCACTTTGTGTTTTTGTTGCATTGATTTTATGAATTTGGTGAGAGGCAGTGCATTGTGCACTACCAGGCAAAGGGTTTAGATGGACCAGGAGAGTTGACATCAGAGAGATGTTCTTTCTAACCAGAGTTATATAAAATTGCAGAGGGCAGGAGCGCAGTGAGAGGTCAGTGCGGGACTTGCCTCAATCATTTGAATTGTCTGTTCACCCAGAATCCTCTGGGGTGGCTGGGGATCAAACTGGTCTTTTCTTTTACAGCAAATCATCTACTGTACTGGGAGACGTACAGTGACAGAGTCATGAGGACATCAGGTAGTCCAGCTGTCACTTAAGCCTTTTTTAAATTTCCATTGGCACAGGGAAGAAGTGAAATCCTTAAGGAATGTTTATTGCAGGAGCAGAAAATTGGCATTGAGGTAGCACCTGTAATAATTTAGAAAACATCTCAATGTGCTTCACTGAGGCAATAACATCAATGGACATGGAAAGACAGGAGGAGCTATCAGGAATAGTGACCAGATACTTAGTCAAAGGCACGGATTTTAAGATGAGTCTTGAAGGTGGAGAGGGAGGTGGGGAGGTTTAAGGAAGGGATTCCAGGGTGTTTAGCTGAGAAAGCTGAAGATAAAGGGTCCAGAGGTGTGTGAAAAGGGGGAACTACACAGGCCAGAGTCAGAGAAATGGGGAGTTTAAAGGGGCAAAATGTTGTGGGGCTGGAGCAGGAGCTAGAGTTGGTGTGAAACCATGATGGTCAAACACTTCATCGTTAAACATCTATAAGGGACATCTTGCCTAGGCCAAGTGGAGAGTTTTGGGGAAATGTTTTGTCAGACTAATCTTAATTGTGTAACTGTAATCTTGTGTGCTGAAGTTTTCTTTTTTTGTGAATAAAACTTTTACTTTTAATTTTTTAAATCCCAAAAGTGTCACTGGGCCTCTTGCTGCTGAGATCAGGACATCTCCTTCTCGGTTTCAGAATGCAAGAAAAAAGGTTATGGCCCATAAGCCAAGTTTCCCTCTGGGATTTGGTTTGTGCAGTGATTAACACCGGCTGTGCTCAGGACAGTAAGAATATCAATTTTTACTGGAGGTATTGGGAAACTGGGAGCCAGGATGGGCAGTGAAGCAGGGCGATGGGTGAATGGGACTTTGTGTGAGTTACGATGGAGCAACAGCTTTTGGATGAGCTGACGTTAACAGAAGTTGGGAGTTTGAGAGGTCGGCCAGGAGCGCAGTGGAATAGTCAAGTCAAGAGGTAACAATGGCACAGACAGGAGATTCAGGAACAGAGGAGCTGAGGCAGGGGCAGAGACAGGGGATACAACGGAGGTGGAGACAGGCAGTCTCATTGCTTGGGTGCATAAAGTATCAGGAAGTCCCTAGTGCAGGATGGATGGAACAGGATGCTGAGATTGTGGACAGGCTGATGCTGCCTGTGCTGAAGGCCAGGGAGAGGAAAGGGATTCTTCGCAATCACTATCAGCGCATTGGGTAGGTGCCAGCTGGTGATTAATGTATCTAATCCCGTGCTGTACCTGCCCTGGGAGTGTTTGATGGGGACAGTGTAGAGGGAGCTTTACTCTGTATCTAACCTCGTGCTGTACCTGTCCTGGGAGTGTTTGATGGGGACAGTGGAGAGGGAGCTTTACTCTGTATCTAACCCCGTGCTGTACCTGCCCTGGGAGTGTTTGATGGGGACAGTGTTTGATATGTGGAGATTATGAACTATTTGCAACATCAACATTCCTGAATATGATGGTCACCGGATTTCACAAAGAATTATAAAAAAATCGAGTTGCAGCACCAATATCTGCAAATTGCTAATAACTTTGTGGCAATATTAATATAATTTGGTTTCAGGAACAGAGTTATTAACAACCTTGAGGTATTATTACAATTCGGAACTTGAGCCACTAATGATTACCTCAGGGTGTCAGTGACCAGTAACCATGATCTTATTGCTCTAATTAAAATGCCTGCTTCTAAAATCTTCATCTGCCTCCAAACGTTTAAAATTCTGCTGTGATTGGTAACCTCTGATTAATATAACAAAAAACCCCTTCTGTCTGACTGACTATTGCACAGCAAAATTTCTCTCTCATTTTGTGAAGTAATGTTTCTGATTCCTGTCTGACCAGAATCTTCCTGGCAGGCACTGTGCTCCTCGTGTGTCCTATAAATGCATCAGCTTTGCTTCCAATTCCTATCCTTTCCTAATGTTCACAGGTTCCATCTCCAATTAATTCCTTCCTTGACTTCTCTTTCTCCAACTCTGGGGATAGGTTATCAACCACTATCCACGAATAAGCCCACTGACTCCCATAGTTACATCGACTGCACTTCCTCACATCTCACTTGCTGCAAGGACTCTGCTCCATTCTCCCAGTTTCTCCATCTGTGTCACACCCGTTCTAATGTTGCAACCTTCCATGCTAGCGCTTTCAGTATGTCTTCCTTTTTCCTGAACCGAGGATTCTTCCCCATGTTGTTGACAGGGCTCTCTACCTTGTGCATTTCATTCAACACTGTCACCTGTTCCTCCCCCTCCCAGAGAACCATGATAGGGTTCCCCTTGTTAATGTCTTGTTAATTACATTTTTAAGGTTTGTTAATGGCAATTACATCCTTAAGGTTCAGAGGAACAGATGATGGGTGTTAATTGTTTTTGAGCACATATAAATAGGGGACAGCTGCATCACTGGGGTGCGTGGGAGGAGAGCTGTGAGACTGAACAAGTCAATAAACTATCTCAATAAAGAAAAGGTCTGTGTCTTGGTTTCAGTTTCGCCAAATTGCTTGGTTCCTATTACCACCACTTTCCTCATCTTCCACCTCACCAACCTCCATATGCAACTATTCGTGCCAAATCTCGCATGATGCCACTACCATATCAGCCCCTCTCCTCCCTTCCCCATTCCGCTGTTGACACTTCCACCTGCACTAGACCATTCTTTAACCTTTTTACCACTCTCTTTTGCCTTGAGCAATCATCCTTTCTATGTGTTAATCTCTCCTCTTCCCACTCTATCACAGAGATTTCCTCTTGTTCTTTCCCCCCTCCCCACATTCACTGGATTTGTACTTTCGTAAAACCAATTGCATCTCTAACTTGTTCCAGTTCTGATGGAACATCACTGATATAACCTTAAGAAATAGCAGCAGGAGGAGGCTATTCAGCCCCTCAAACCTGCTATGTCATTCGATAAGATCATGGTTGATCTGATGCTGCCCTTAACTTCACTTCCCTGTCCACTCAACATAATCCTCAGCTCCCTTGTCGATCAACAATCTATCCAACTCAGCCTTGAATATATTCAATGGCTCAGCCTCCACTGCTCTCTGGGATAGACAATTCCCAAGATTAATTCCTCTTCGTCTCCATCTTAAATGAGAGACCCTTTATTTTTAAACTGTGCCTCCTAGTTCTGAATTCCCTCATGTGGGGAAACATTCTCTCAGCATCCACCCAGTCAAGCCCTCTCAGAATTTTATATGTTTCCGTAAGATCGCCTGTCATACTTATTAACTCCGATGAGTACAGACCAAATCTGCTTAACCTTTCTTCATAAGACAAACCCCTTCATCCCGGAAATCAGCCTGAGCGAATCTTCTCTGAACTGCTTCCAATGCAAGCGTGTCCTTCCTTAAATAAGGAAACCTAAACTGTACACAGTATTCTAGGTGTGGTCTCACCAATGCCCTGTAAAGCTGTGGCAAGACTTCCCTACTCTTATACTCCATCCCCCTCATATTAGACACCAACACTCCATTTGCCTTCCTAATTACTGGCTGTACCCTCATGCTAATGTCTTTGTGATTCATGTACAAGGATGCCCAGATCTCTCTGTACTGCAGCATTCTGCAGTCTCTCTCCTTTTACATATTATTCTGCTTCTCTATTTTTCCTGCCAAAGTGGACACCTCACATTTTCTACATTACATCCGATCTGCCAATTTTTTTTCCACTTATTTAAGTTATTTCCCTTTGCAGACTCTTTGTATCCTCCTCACAACTTGCTTTTCTACCTTTCATTGTATCATTAGCAAATTTGCTACATTACACTCTGCTCCTTCATTCAAGTCATTAATATAGACGGTAAATAGTTGAGGCCCCAGTGCTAATTCCTGCGGCATTCCAATAGTTACCGCTTGCCAACCCAAAAGTGACCCATTTATCCCGACTCTCTGCTCCCTGTTAGTTAGAGAACCTTTTATCCATGCTAATATGTCACCCCCAACATCATGAGTGCTTATATTGGGTGCTAACCTTTTATGTGGCACCTTATTGAATGCCTTTTAGAAATCCAAATACACTCCATCTACTGCTGCCCCTTTATCCATCCTGCTTGTTATCTTCAAAGAACTCTAATAAATTTGTCAAACATGATTTCCCTTTCACAAAACCATGTTGACTCTGCCTGATTGCATTATGATTTTCTAAATGACCAGCCACTGCATCCTTAGCAATGAATTTCAGCATTTTCCCAATGACAGATTTTAGACTAACTGGCCCGACATTTCCCGCTTTCTGTCTCCCTCCTTCCTTGAATAGGGATGTTACGTTTGCAGTTTTCCAATCAACTGTTACCTTCCCAGAATCGAAGGAATTTTGGAAGATTGCAACTAACTTTAGAGCAAGATTCTCTGTAGCCATTTCCTTTCAGACCTGAGGTTACAGGCCATCGGGCCCGGGGGACTTGCCAGTCTTTAATCTCAATGGTTTTCCTTGCACTTTTTCTCCAGTGATGGTAATTGTTTTAAGTTCCTCCCTCCCCCTTTGCCCCTTGATTTTCTACTATTATTCTTGGGATGCTTTTGTGTTTTCTACCATGAAGATTCTGTCACCGGCATTGTCCTGCAACAGAGGAACACAGAATCATTTACAAAACAGCTTTCATTGAGAGAGTGTGGTGATTTGGGGATATCTGTGCATTTCTGCACATTGACTTCAGCAGAGCTTTAATCTCCCTCACCCAGTGCCCAGCTTGTGAACAATTAGGAGGAACGAAAGAAAGAACTTGAATTTCTATAGCGCCTTTCACATCCTCAGGACATCCCAAAATACTTTCCAGCCAATCAGGTATTTTTGAAGCGTAGCCACTGTTGTAATGTAGGAAACACGGCAGCCAATTTATGCACAGCAAGCTCCCACAAACAGCAATAAGGTACTCTCTGAGATACACTCTCCGTATGTCCATCTTCTGGGATAGAAATGGGTTTCAACTAGACCTTCAGCTCCTGAGCTCAGATGCCCTCTCATTCCTGCTATAAATATCTGAGCTTCTCTTACTCTATCAGTGTTCCTGTTCCCATATATGGACTAGGTGCAGGTCAATGGGACTAGCGGAATAATATTTCGGCACAGACTAGAAGGGCCGAATAGCCTGTTTTCTGTGCTGTAGTGTTCTATGGTTCTATGGTTTTATATTAAAGTGCCACCTAACTTAGTGTCATCAGCAAACTTAGCGAAACAGCTCTCTCTCTCTCTCTCTCTCTATCCTCCATCTAAATCATTGATAAATATGGCGAAAAGCTGAGGGCCCAGTACAGACACTGGGTGGGATCACTGTTCAAACCCTGTTGATTAGGGAACATTAATCTTTGTTGCTGCTCTCTGTCTCCCACCTCATTACCAATTACCCCCAAGCCACTGGACCTTGTGTTGCTGGTGTGCAGGGCAGGCCTGAGGGATTTGTGACTCAGTGTCTGAGTGACCTTCCTACATGTACTGAGTGAAAACAGCCCCAGTATCCAGTACCTCCTCATAACCCTCATTCCTACATTGGCACCATGGTACTGAATCCACTCTCTCTGCTCTCTCTGACATTAATGCTCTCCCTGGAATGGAGTCCAAACCTGAAGCATTTTTAATATAAATATTTGACGTGGATCCACACAGAACAATTCCCTCTCCTCACCTAACCCTCCCTGGTCACCCTACCCCCAATTCCCTCCCCTTCCCCCCTCTAAGTGCCAACCAACCCCACCCCCACTCCACTCCCTGCCACAAACCTGCTCCCCCGCTTGTCCCACACTCCCTCTCCCCTTCCCACCCTCTCTGCCTTTGCCCCTCCCTCCTCCTCCGATCCCGCCACTCTACTCTTTCCCCTCCTCACCTTTTGCCAATTCTCTTCACCCTGTCTCCTCTGGTTAACCCACCTGCCTGTCACCGGGAACAGTGAATGAGAGACCCCTTCATGATTGTGAACACCTCTACTCAATCTCCCCTTATTCTTCTCTGATCTAAGAAAACAAACCAGCTTCTCGGGTCTCTCCCTGTAACTGAAATCCCTTCCCCATGGAAACATCCTGGTAAATCTCCTCCACACACACTCTCCAAGGTCTTTATTCACTTGGAATCAACTTCACCACAAATCAGGCAGACTTTTTGTGCATCAGGCTTTCCCTATGCGATAAACAATTTAACTTAAACACAATATAAAACATTAAACCCTCACATATTCACTTATCCGTTTATTTGATTTTTATAAAATGTTTATTGAATATTCCAATGGTGGATCTGTCAATGATTAATGAGCTCTTACTGCCATCTAGTGGTGGTGAAGCATGAAGCCGGGGGCCAGCAGCTCAATGTTCCCTGCAGGGCCTGAAATGTACAAACTGTCCGAGCAAAGGGAGTTCCCGGTCTCAGTCTCTCGAGAGGGACGAGATACAAGGTATAAATTCCTGTTCGCAATAATTACAGGGAATCTCAAGCTGCTGATGTTAATAGACCTCAGAGACAGTGTGACTCAGAGTGAAGCACTCTCACCTCTCATACAAACATATGAACATACAAATTCGGAGGAGTAGGCCATTCGGCCCCTCGAGCCTGCACCGCCATTCATTAAGATCATGGCTGATCTGATTGTAACCTCCCGCCTACCCCCCGATAAGCTTTCACTCCCTTGCTTACCAAGAATCTATCCACCTCGGCCTTAAAAATATTCCAAGACTCTGCTTCCACTGCCTTTTGAGGAAGAGAGTTCTAAAGACTCACAAATTTCCAAATTTCTCCTCATCTCTGTCTTAAATGAGTGACCCCTTTAGTTTTAAACAGTGACCCCCCTAGTCCTAGATTCTCCCACAAGAGGAAACATCCTCTCCACATCCGCCCTGTCAAAACCCCTCAGGATCTTAAAGCTTTCCATTAATTTGCCTCTTACTCTTCGAAATCCCAGTGGATACAAGCCTACTCTGTCCAGCCTTTCCTCATAAGACAACCTGCCCATTCCAGGTATTTGTCTAGTAAACTTTCTCTAGAAATGCTTCCAACACTTTTACATTCTTCCTTTAGTCAGTCAGAAGATTGTGGATTCACAATTCCACTCCAGAGTCTTAACCCATTCATGCAGGCTGATAATCAAGTGTAGTAGAGACGGAGTGCAGCACTGTCAGAGGGTCAGTACTGAGGGAGTGCAGCACTGTCAGAGGGCCAGTACTGAGGGAGTGCAGCACTGTCAGAGGGCCAGTACTGAGGGAGTGCAGCACTGTCGGAGGGTCAGTGCTGAGGGAGTGCTGCACTGTCGGAGGGTCAGTACTGAGGGAGTGCTGCACTGTCTGAGGGTCAGTATTGAGGGAGCGCTGCACTGTCAGAGGGTCAGTGCTGAGGGAGTGCTGCACTGTCAGAGGGTCAGTACTGAGGGAGTGCTGCACTGTCAGAGGGTCAGTGCTGAGGGAGTGCTGCACTGTCAGAGGGTCAGTACTGAGGGAGTGCTGCACTGTCAGAGGGTCAGTACTGAGGGAGTGCTGCACTGTTAGAGGGTCAGTACTGAGGGAGTGCTGCACTGTCAGAGGGTCAGTACCGAGGGAGTGCTGCACTGTCAGAGGGTCAGTGCTGAGGGAGTGCTGCACTGTCAGAGGGTCAGTACTGAGGGAGTGCAGCACTGTCAGAGGGTCAGTACTGAGGGAGTGCAGCACTGTCAGAGGGTCAGTACTGAGGGAGTGCTGCACTGTTAGAGGGTCAGTACTGAGGGAGTGCTGCACTGTCAGAGGGTCAGTACCGAGGGAGTGCTGCACTGTCAGAGGGTCAGTGCTGAGGGAGTGCTGCACTGTCAGAGGGTCAGTACTGAGGGAGTGCAGCACTGTCAGAGGGTCAGTACTGAGGGAGTGCAGCACTGTCAGAGGGTCAGTACTGAGGGAGTGCTGCACTGTCAGAGGGTCAGTACTGAGGGAGTGCAGCACTGTCAGAGGGTCAGTGCTGAGGGAGTGCTGCACTGTCAGAGGGTCAGTACTGAGGGAGTGCAGCACTGTCAGAGGGTCAGTACTGAGGGAGCGCTGCACTGTCAGAGGGTCAGTACTGAGGGAGTGCTGCACTGTCAGAGGGTCAGTACTGAGGGAGTGCTGCACTGTCAGAGGGTCAGTACTGAGGGAGTGCTGCACTGTCAGAGGGTCAGTACTGAGGCAGTGCTGCACTGTCAGAGGGTCAGTACTGAGGGAGTGCTGCACTGTCAGAGGGTCAGTACTGAGGGAGTGCTGCACTGTCAGAGGGTCAGTACTGAGGGAGTGCTGCACTGTCAGAGGGTCAGTACTGAGGGAGTGCTGCACTGTCGGAGGGTCAGTACTGAGGGAGTGCTGCACTGTCGGAGGGTCAGTACCGAGGGAGTGCTGCACTGTCTGAGGGTCAGTACTGAGGGAGTGCTGCACTGTCAGAGGGTCAGTGCTGAGGGAGTGCTGCACTGTCAGAGGGTCAGTGCTGAGGGAGTGCTGCACTGTCGGAGGGTCAGTACTGAGGGAGTGCTGCACTGTCAGAGGGTCAGTACTGAGGGAGTGCTGCACTGTCAGAGGGTCAGTACTGAGGGAGTGCTGCACTGTCAGAGGGTCAGTACTGAGGGAGTGCTGCACTGTCAGAGGGTCAGTACTGAGGGAGTGCTGCACTGTCGGAGGGTCAGTACTGAGGGAGTGCTGCACTGTCAGAGGGTAGGTACTGAGGGAGTACTGCACTGTCGGAGGGTCAGTACCGAGGGAGTGCTGCACTGTCAGAGGGGCAGTACTGAGGGAGCGCTGCACTGTCGGAGGGTCAGTACCGAGGGAGTGCTGCACTGTCGGAGGGTCAGTACCGAGGGGGTACTGCACTGTCAGAGGGTCAGTACCGAGGGGGTACTGCACTGTCAGAGGGGCAGTACTGAGGGAGCGCTGCACTGTCGGAGGGTCAGTACCGAGGGGGTACTGCACTGTCGGAGGGTCAGTACCGAGGGGGTACTGCACTGTCAGAGGGTCAGTACCGAGGGGGTACTGCACTGTCAGAGGGGCAGTACTGAGGGAGCGCTGCACTGTCGGAGGGTCAGTACCGAGGGGGTACTGCACTGTCGGAGGGTCAGTACTGAGGGAGCGCTGCACTGTCGGAGGGTCAGTACCGAGGGGGTACTGCACTGTCAGAGGGTCAGTACCGAGGGGGTACTGCACTGTCAGAGGGGCAGTACTGAGGGAGTGCTGCACTGTCGGAGGGTCAGTACCGAGGGAGTGCTGCACTGTCAGAGGGTCAGTACTGAGGGAGTGCTGCACTGTCAGAGGATCAGTACTGAGGGAGTGCTGCACTGTCAGAGGGTCAGTACCGAGGGGGTACTGCACTGTCAGAGGGTCAGTACCGAGGGGGTAATGCACTGTCAGAGGGTCAGTACTGAGGGAGTGCTGCACTGTCGGAGGTTCAGTACTGAGGGAGTGCTGCACTGTCAGAGGGTCAGTACTGAGGGAGTGCTGCACTGTCAGAGGGTCAGTACCGAGGGGTACTGCACTGTCAGAGGGTCAGTACTGAGGGAGTGCTGCACTGTCAGAGGGTCAGTATTGAGGGAGTACTGCACTGTCAGAGGGTAAGTACTGAGGGAGTGCTGGCTGTCTGAGGGTCAGTACTGAGGGAGTGCTGCACTGTCAGAGGGTAGGTACTGAGGGAGTACTGCACTGTCAGAGGGTCAGTACTGAGGGAGTGCTGCACTGTCAGAGGGTCAGTACTGAGGGAGTGCTGCACTGTCCGAGGGCCAGTACTGAGGGAGTGCTGCACTGTCCAAGAGTCAGTACTGAGGGAGTGCTGCACTGTCAAAGGTCAGTACTGTTGGAATACTGCATTGTCAGAGGTTCAGTACTGTGGGAATTCTGCACAGTTGGAGGGTCAGTCTTCATTGAGACCAAGGCTTTCTGAGGTGGACGTGAAAGATCCCTATGCCCGGTTTTTTTATAACTGCAAGTCCTTTACTCTTTCATGGTGTTCTGATTTAGCTTTCCTCTACAGCTGAGTTGACAGCACTAAGAACTGCTCTTCCCAAATCGCCAGTCCCACAGGGATTCAGACAGGAGATACCAGATGGACTGCGGTTGTTTAAGGAGACATCACTTGTACCTTCTCAAAGCACATTAGGGATGGGCAATAAATGCTGACCTCGCCAGCGACACCCACATCCCCTGAATGGCTAAAGAAAGAAACAGCAAGTGAGTAATAAAGGAGCAAAGTGACTGAATTTGTTGGGCTGAGAGCTTCTTTTGACTTTTTTAAAATTCATTCATGTAATGCGGTCGTCGTTAGCAACAACAGTTTACCTTACCCCATTAACATAATTAAACATCCCAAGATGCTTCACAACGTCTGACACCAGGGCACTTGAGCTATTACGTTTGGTTAAAAGAGGTGGGTTTTAAGAAGTATCTTAAAGGGGAAAAGTGAGGTAGGGAGCGGAGACATTGTATGTTGATTAATAAATGCTGAAACAGATGTACAGTGTTGTGTCAAGACCAGTTGTGGTGTAACCATGTGTGGAACGGGCAGGATGGGTGGACTTAACATCGAGACGGGAGAAGGCACCGGGCCGAAGAACTTATGAGAGCCACAGGTGCGGTTACAAGTTGGAACTTGCAATGAACTGGACTGAACTATTGAGTGTTGAGACAAAGGTAGAGGGAAGGTGGTCAATATGGGTGTGGCCTGTGATGGACAATGAAATGATTGAAAGCCAAACAGCTGAGTTGAAATTGACTTTTGGCCAAATATGGTCAGAGACAGCTGATGTCACCATAAATGGAAGGCAGCCAAGAATTTAAAAACCAAAGCAGGAGGTGATCTAGATTAGATAGGGTTTGGGATCGAGGTGGGATCTCCAGGGTTTGGTAATGAGTGATGTATACATTACCGCTTCCTGAATGAAATTCACATCCTCTCTTTTGGTTCCTTCAACTGGTATTGTTGATAGTGCATCTGCTGTCATCCAATGCTTACCTTAACCATACTCAGTTACTGAATCAAAGCTCATTCGTCTCAGTCTGAAGTGTTGAATCTTCACAATCTCCTTCATGTTCAGAAGAGTGACTAATGGCTTATGGTTGGTTTCCATTTTAAACCAAAGTCCCATTACATAGTTTGAGAGCTTCTAACAGTCCCACTTTGCTGCCAATGCTTCCTTCTCAATTGTAGCATTTTTTTTTTCTGCGTCTGTGAGAGATCTTGGAGTGTAATAAACTGGCCTACATTTACCATCTCTTTGTGCTTGGAATAAAACTTTCCCCAGACCTGCAGAAGATACATCTGCTGCTACTATGGTCAGCAGTCCTGGATCGCAGTGCGTTAAAATTTCAGGAGAAATTAGAAGATTTTGGATCATCTCGAGAGCATTTCTTAGGACCACATTCCAGCAGCACTATTGACCTGTCTCAACAGCTGCCTCAATGCTTCATTGATTTCCACTCAATTTGGTAGGAACCTGCTTACTTGGCTGAGCATTCCTCAGCATCTCTCTAGCTCGGTAATGTTCCTGGGTTGTGGAACTCCTATTACATCACTGGAAATAGCTCCAATTGCACAAACTGCATAGAGTAAAGTACTGACCTGATCCTTTCATTCCTTTTTGTGCAAACCAGGAATGGTTCTCCAGTTGTCCCAGTGCAGAGCTTGTTGTGATCAATCAGCCCTCCAGAAAGGTCCTTGGGGGGTGGCGAAGTGGGTTCCAAGCTCTGGACTTGTTGCTGCTTTGCTGATGTTGCTTGTTAATTCTGGTCTGTGCTCATTGCTGACAGACTCTGGCTCCACGCCTCAGCTTGCATCTGCCGCACCTGCGATGCTCCGACTTATTTTGTCGATTCATCAGTCTGCCCCTTTCCCCCTTCTTTCAACAATCTGTAGGCCTGTCAGGTCTGTAATTTTCTTGGAGTCTTTCTGGGTCTTTTACTGGTTGTCCACTGCCACCATGTTTTATCATGCGTTCGAGGTCTAGATAGGCTTCTTCAGGGTTTGTCTATTTCCCCTAAGTAAGTGCTCAAGACTGTAGTTTGTTAAAACCGTTATTATTAATTCACAGCTCTTTGTACATCTTAGGGGCTCTGCATAAGGCTGGTACATCTCCCCCCTCCAGAGCCCAGCCCTGTGTCATTACATCATAGTTAGATCAGCATCTGATGCCTCTGGTGTTAACCCTTTACTCTACATTGCCCATATCTAATTGCTGCAGAGACCATCTCTGAGGGCTATTCTGGCAGCTGTTAGTGAAAGGGTTTAGCAGATTATGGGGTATCGTGAGACAGTGATGCCAGATGGGCTCAGAGACTGAATTCAGACTTTTGCTTTGCTGCTGATTCCTATCCTGCAGAAATTAACTAGATTTCTAGTTTAGGAAACAGGCTTTTACTCCCATGAATGTCCTAAATATTATCCTGAGCTAATAGCTGCTCTCTTCTCACCTTGTGTGGGGCAAATTTCACCTCAAGCTGAGTTATTACCCAACAGGTATTCAGCTTGGGAGCTGCAACTCTCCTCTCCAAACACAATTGTCCAGAGAGTTCCCAGCAGGAATATTAATGGGGGTTTTCCTCCTCCTCCTCTTTGCCCCAAATCCCAAACCCATCATTGGAGCAGATGGGAAATCTGTCATTGATGGCTTCCCATTGCCCTCATGTGGTCATTTGGTGTAACTACCTTCAGCCCTTTCCCAGTGAATCATTGCCAATCCTATTGAGCTAAAGACTTGTGTTTGTTTTACCTGTGGTATCTGCACTTTATACCTTCATTTAATCCCCCCCATTGCTTCACTCCTTTCATAAGACACCTCATCTCTTAAGGACAGCTCCCTGCTCACGGCTAAATGCTCAGATTACAATGGGTGACAAGGGGAGGGAATGTTTGCTTCAGCAATCTTAGACTAAGGGACACATTTAGTCATGGTTACTGTTCTGATTATTACCGTCCAGCTTCTTCTGGAAAGGGTGTATGTTACTAGAACAGGATCTCTTTTTCCTTCTCCGCCGATGCTGCCAGACCTGCTGAGTTTTTCCAGGTAATTCTGTTTTTGTTTCTGTTTAGACTGATAGCCGCTAGTCAGTTCACCGCTCACTCAGTCGGTCTGTGAGTTGGGAGTGGGACAGCAGCAATGAGCAGCTGCCAGTGGCAGCCCATTAGTCCTGTATGGGAAACATACGGAACAATGGGGCTGTGATTTATTGATAATCAATAAGTGCTCAACTACTGGTGCCAAGAACCAAGAATTAATAAATAATCTGGTAAATGTTATAGTTGGTGCAGGAGCAGAGAGACCTGAGGGTTTATGTACACAAACCTTGGAAGGTGACAGGACAAGTTCAGAAAGCTGTTAAAAAAAAAATACACAATTAGAGGAATCGAGGAGAAAGGCAGAAATGTGTCAAATATTTATGAATCACAGGTTAGGTCTCTGCTGGAGGATTCCAAGAACGGTTCCAAGGATGAGGGACTTCAGTTCATGTGGAGAGACTAGAAAAGCTGGGATTGTTCTCCTTAGAGCAGGAATGGTTAAGGGGGAGATTGATTAGAGAATTTCAAAATAATTAATGGTTTTCATAGAGGAAATAAGGACAAATTATTTCCACTGACAGAAGAGTTGGTAACCGGAGGGCCATGGAATAGATATCATTGGGAAAAGGGGACAGTGTAGAGGGAGCTTTACTCTGTATCTAACCCCGTGCTGTACCTGTCCTGGGAGTGTTTGATGGGGACAGTGTAGAGGGAGCTTTACTCTGTATCTAACCCCGTGCTGTACCTGTCCTGGGAGTGTTTGATGGGGACAGTGTAGAGGGATCTTTACTCTGTATCTAACCCCGTGCTGTACCTGTCCTGGGGGTGTTTGATGGGACAGGTACCTACTCCCGTGCAAAGAATTTGTTCAGTTGCTCAGCAAAATCGAAATGTTCCACAATCAGGTTCTAAATCACAGCGATTGTTATAACGAAACCTCTTTGGTCGGATTTTTCGATCGGTGGGTGGGCGGGCACGATCGGTGCATCTGAGATCAGCCAGGGAACGGTCCACCGACAGCGATTGGCCCCCAGCCGCAATTTCACGCTGGCTGGCCGACTAACCAGTGTGAAACGTGCACTGGAATGCTCAGAGCTGCCAGGGTGGGGGCGGGCGGAGAGCGGGCGCTGATGTAAGCACGGGCACTGACCAGGGCTGAATGAAAGCTCCCTGAAGGCAGAGAGCTGAAGACTTGAAAACAGTTAAATAAAGTTTGTAAAATCAGGAAAAAAAAATGTCCAAGCACCACGATCAGTCACCTGGACATATACATGACAAAAATGCTGTCAGTAGATTTCTGTTTAAATTTAATTACAGAAACCTCATCCCGCCCTTGGAAAAATGCAAAGTCTGCCTGGCCGAACCACAAAACATCGGAGACAATTACAACTTTAATGACCTTAATAGGCTTCTTCACTGTCGGCGGGCATGCTTCCAACTTTACTGCGTGTCTGCCGGCTGAAATATCGTGTGAGTGCGGGATGACGTCAGGACATTCGCCCAACCTCATCCCGCGCTATTTTGCGTCCGATCGGGTCAGGCGCGTATCCGCACGCCGATGTGAAAATTCTGTCCCTTGTTAACTGCATCAGATTTCTGGCCACTTTGTCAATCTTTTAGAATCTCCTCTGGTTATATTATTCCTGCAAGTGTTGCTTTTTGTGCTTTTGAGTTGTTTGTTATCCTGCTGCTCATTACAGTTAATGAAATTCCATCTGAGGACATTGTTAACAGCTCCGATCTTGAATTGTTGAAGAAATTCCACCCTTTTATCTGCTGTTGTCGCCTTTGTGAAGCTTGATATGGACCTCTGGAGTTCATTTATGATACGCTCTCTCCTCCTACTGGCTGTCACCTGTCATAGCAAGTGGGCATTCAGTCATAAGCTGCCCTGTGAGGCAATCCCTTTAACTCTGTTTCCTGCACTGATCCCCTGAAGGTGCTATTTCTGTCAAGTGCAGTTCCCCAGGAGCCTGCAGCACTGTCCTCATGTACCTCATGCTAGGTGTCTCTCCCCATGTGATAGTAAACAATTTAGAAAGAGAGGCTTGCATTTCTATGGTACCTTTCACAACCTCAGGACATCCCAAAGAGTTTTACAGGCAATGAAGTGTAGTCACTGTTGTAATGTAGGAAGTGCAGCAGACAATTTGTGCACAGCAAGATTAACTAGAGAAAAGCCAACTTCAATTGGGTAAGAACAGATCTGGGTCAAATACATTGGAGTCAAAGGTTGGCAAGAAAAATGGTAGCTGAACAATGAGCTACCTTTAAAGAAAAGAGAGTTCGGGCACAGTCCAGGTACATTCCCACGAAAGGGAAAGCTAGGGAAAACAAACCCAGAACTCCCAAGATGACAAAAGAGATAGCGATTAAGATAAAGAAAAAGATGGAGTATTGCATCCAGCTCTGGGTTCCACACTTTAGGAAGGATGTGAAGGCCTTGGTGAAAGTGCAGGAAAGATTCACAAAATTGGCTCAAGGGGTGAGGGACTTCAGTTATGAAGATAGATTGGAGAAGTCAGGACTGTTTTCCTTGAAGAGAAGGCTGAGAGGAAATTTGATAGAGGTATTCAAAATCATGAAGGGTCAGGAGAAACTGTTCCTATTCATGAAAGGATCAAGAATGAGAGGGCACAGGTTTTGGCAAAAGAAGCAAAAGCAACTTGAAAAGAAACTTTTTCACACAGCGACTGGTGAGGATCTGAAATACACTGACAGAGTGTGTGGTGGAGGCAGGGTCAATGTAAGCATCAAAAGGGGACTGACTATAACACAGTAATTGACCAGGTTGGATTGTCCCGCTTTTTGTGTACAGGAGATACCTGGGCAATTTTCCACAGAGCCGGGTAGATGCCAGTGTTGTAGCTGTACTGGAACAGCTTGGCTAGGGGCGCGGCAAGTTCTGGAGCACAAGTCTTCAAAACTATTGCTGGAATATTGTCAAGGCCCATAGCCTTTGCAGTATCCAGTGCCTTCAGCCGTTTCTTGATATCACATGGAGTGAATCGAATTGGCTGAAGACTGGCATCTGTGATGCTGGGGACCTCCGGAGGAGGCCGAGATGGGTCATCCACTCGGCACTTCTGGCTGAAGATTGTTGCGAATGCTTCAGCCTTATCTTTTACACTGATGTGCTGGGCTCCTCCATCATTGAGGATGGGGATATTTGTGGAGCCTCCTCCTCCAGCTAGCTGTTTAATTATCCATTACCATTCGCAACTGGATGTGGCAGGACAGCAGAGCTTAGATCTGATCCATTGGTTGTGGGATCGCTTAGCTCTGTATGTCACTTGCTGCTTATGCTGTTTGGCACATGAGTAGTCCTGTGTTATAGCTTCACCAAGTTGACACCACATTTTTAGGTATGCCTGGTGCTGCTCCTGGCATGCCCTCCTATGCTCTTCATTGAACCAGGGTTGATCCCCTGGCTTGGTGGTAATGGTAGAGTGGAGAAATGCCAGGCCATGAGGTTACAGATTGTGTTCGAGTACAATTATGCTGCTGCTGATGGCCCACAGCGCCTCATGGATGCCCAGTCTTGAGTTGTCAGATCTGTTCGAAATCTATCCTATTTACCACGGTGGTAGTGCCACACAACACGATGGAGAGTATCGTCAATGTGAAGGCGGAACTTTGCCTCCACAAAGACCATGCGGTGGTCACTCCTACCGATACTGTCATGGACAGATGCATCTGTGATAGGTAGATTGGCGAGGATGAGGGCAAGTATGTTGATCCCTCTTCAGCTCAGTCTGTAATTTTATTTTTATTCGTTCATGGGATGTGGGCTTCGCTGGCTGTGCCAGCGTTTATTACCCATCCCTAGTTGCCCTTGAGAAGGTGGTGGTGAGCTGCCTTCTTGAACCGCTGCAGTCCATGTGGTATAGGTACACCCACAGTGCTGTTAGGGAGGGAGTTCCAGGATTTTGACCCAGCGACAGTGAAGAAACGGCGATATATTTCCAAGTCAGGATGGTGAGCGGCTTGGAGGGGAACTTCCAGGTGGTGGTGTTCCCATGTGTCTGCTGCTCTTGTCCTTCTAGATGGTAGTGGTCGTGGGTTTGGAAGGTGCTGCCTAAGGAGCCTTGGTGAATTCCTACAGTGCATCTTGTAGATGGTGCACACTGCTGCTACTGTGCGTCGGTGGTGGTGGGAGTGAATGTTTGCGGATGGGATGCCAATTAATTGGGATGCTTTGCCCTAGTTGGTGTCGAGCTTCTTCAGTGTTGTTGGACATGTACTCATCTAGGCCAGTGGGGAGTATTCCATCACACTCCTGACTTGTGCCTTGTAGATGGTGGAAGGCTGGCTGAAGACTGGCATTTGTGATGCTGGGGACCTCTGGAGGAGGCCGAGATGGATCACCCACTCGGCACTTCTGTTTGAAGATTGTAGCAAATGCTTCAGCCTTATCTTTTGCACTGATGTGCTGGGCTCCTCCATCATTGAGGATGGGGATATTTGTGGAGCCACCTCCTCGAGTGAGCTGTTTAATTGTCCATTACCATTCACAACTGGATGTGGCAGGACTGCAGAGCTTGGCTGTGGAATCGCTTAGCTCTGTCTATCGCTTGCTGCTTATTCTGTTTGGCATGCAAGTAGCCCTGTGTTATAGCTTTACCAGACTGACACCTCATTTTTCGGTGTGCCTGGTGTTGCTCCTGGCCTGCCCTCCTGCACTCTTCATTGAACCAGGGTTGATCCTCTGGCTTGATGGTAATGATAGAGTGGGGGATACACCAGGCTATGAGGTTACAGATTGTGTTTGAGTACAATTGTGTTGCTGCTGCTGATGGCCCACAGCACCTCATGGTTGCCCAGTCTTGAGTTGCTAGATCTGTTTGAAATCTATCCCATTTAGCATGTTGATTGTGCCACACAACATGATGGAGGGTATCCTCAATGTGAAGACTGGACTTCGTCTCCACGATGACTGTGCGGTGATCACTGCTACCGATACTGTCATGGACAGATGCATCTGCGGCAGGCAGGTTGGTGAGGATGATGTCAAGTATGTTTTTCCCTCTTATTGGTTCCCTCACCACCTGCCGCAGACTCGGCCAGTAGTGGTGCTTCTGAGCCACTCTTGATGATGGACATTGAAGTCCTCCACCCAGAGTACATTCTGCAACTTGTCACCCTCAGTGCTTCCTCCAAGTAGTGTTCAACATGGAGGAGCACTGATTCAGCAGCTGAGGGAGGGCGGTATGTGGTAATCAGCAGGACGTTTGACTTCATGGGGCCCAGAATGGCTCCCTCCAGGGCAACTCCCTCTCACCTGTATACCACTGTGCCACCCCCTCTGCTGAGTCTATCCTACTGGTGAGACAGGACATACCCAGGGATGGTGATGGTGGTGTCTGGGACATTATCTGTAAGGTATGATTCCGTGAGGATGACAATGTCAGGCTGTTGCTGGGCTAGTCTGAGGGACAGCTCTCCCGATTTTGGTACAAACCCCCAGATGTTAGTAAGGAGGACTTTGCAGGTTCATCTGGGCTGAGTTTCCAGATGTATGAATTGGATTGAAATTCTGCCAGCTGCTGTGATGAGATTTGAACCCTGGATTACTAGCCCAGTGATATTACCATTATGCCACCGCCTACCCTAAAGTATGAAATTACTCCTCAAAGTATTAAATGAATACTTTGCTTCTGTCTAAGGAAGAAAATGCTGCCGAAGTTATGCTGAAAGAGGAGGTAGTTAAGATGGGAGGGCTAAAGGTGATAAAGATGAGGTGCTAGAAAGGTTAAAATCAAAGCAATTCACTGCAAATAAAGGAAATCGGAAATCTGTTCCAAAGAAGAGTCAAGGGGACTCGAAACATCAACTCTGTTTCTCTCTCCACAGATGCTGCCAGACCTGCTGAGTTTTCCCAGCATTCTCTGCTTGTATTTTATATTAGAACGCCTGGTTGTACTTATAGTTGATGTCACCAGGACCAAACGAGATGCATCTGAGGATGCTGGGTGAAGGGGAATTGCAGGAGCACTGACCTTAATCTTCCAATCCTTCTTAGAAATAGGGATGGTTCCAGAGGACAGGAGAATTGCAAGTATTACATCCTTGTTCAAAACAGGGGGTAAGGATAAACCCAGCAACCCTATAGTAACAGGCCAGTCAGTTTAACCTCGGGGCTGGGAAAGCTTTTAGAAATGACCATCCAGGACAAATTAACAATCACATGGATAAGTGTGAATTAATTAAGGAAAGCCAGCAAGGAACTGATAAGGGCAAATTGTGTTTGACTAACCTGACTGAGTTTTTGATGAAGAAACAGAGAGGGTTGATAAGGGTAACGCTGTTGATGTGGTGTACGTGGACTTCCGGAAGGCATTTGATAAAGTGCCGCACAACAGACTTGTGAGCAAAGTTTAAGCCCATGGAATAAAAGGGACAGTAGAAACATGGATACAAAGTTGGATGAGTGACAGGAAACTGAGAGTGGTGGTGAATTGTTGTTTTTCAGACTGAAGGAAGGTACCGGTAAATTGTGGGGTTTCCCCTGGGGTCGATATTAGAACCATTGCTTTTCTTGATCTATGCTAATGACCTAGACTTGAGTCTTCAGGGACGCAATTTCAAAATTTGCAGATAACACAAAACTTGGAAGTATTGTGAACTGTGAGGAGAATAGTGATAGAGTTCAAGAGGACACAGACAGGCTGAAGGAATGGGCAGATAGATGTCAGATAAAATTTAATGCTGAGAGGTGTGAAGTGATATATTTTGGGAGGAGGAATGAAGAGAGGCAATATAAAACAAAGGGTACAATTCTAGAGTGGGTGCAGGAGCTGAGAGACCTGGGGGTATATGTACACAAATCACTGAAGGCGGCAGGAGAGGTTGAGAAAATGATTAAAAGGCACACAGGATCCTGGGTTCGATAAATAAAGACAGAGAGTAAAAGAACAAGGAAGTTATGGTGAATATTGATAAAACTCTGGTTTGGCCTCCACTGGAATATGGTGTCCAATTCTGGGCACTGCACTTTAGGAAGGGTGTGAAGGTTTTACAGACGATGCAGAAAAGATTGGCGAGAATGGTTTCAGGAATGAGGAACTTCCTTTATGTAGATAGGTTGGAGAATCTAGGGCTGTGTTCTCCTCAGAGAAAAGGGGGTTGAGAGGAAATTTGACTGAGGTTGATGAGGGGTCTGGGTAGACAGGGAGAAACTGTTCCCACTGGTGGAAGAGTTGAGAACCAGAGAGCACTTATTCAAGGTGATTGGAAAAGAACAAAGAGCGAGTGGTTAGGTTCTGGGATACGCTGCCTGAGAGTGTGGTAGAGGCAGGTTCAATTGGGGCATTCAAAAGCAAATTGGATAAGTATCTGAAGACACAGAATTTGCCGGGTTATGGGAAAAAGGCAGGAAAGTGGGACAAGTCAAGTAGCTCCTACAGAGCTTTGTCGTTCCCAAGTTTTCTGCAATCCCGGTACCTCTTTGTATCCAAAATGGCGTCTGTGCCACATGCCCACTATTCTGGTGCACACTGCACTGGACGCTATTCTGGTCATGGCCGAACAGAAGACATCCTTACCCTACTTCAGGGCTGGCAATAGGCCATCAGGCTTACAAATAAGGGCCTCATGCTTGATTTTGATCTCTCTTGCAGCTTTGGTTTCTACCTGAGGCAGTTCCAGCACTGACCGCCTTCAGGAAAACCAACGCTAATCATGACAGAGAAACAATCAGTACTGACCTGAATCGCTGCTCCTCCCAGCCCTGATATCTCTGCCCTCACTCCCGACACTAAGTCCCAGGCCCCCTCTCTAACCCCCGAAACTCTCTGGCACCCTCCAACAATACTATAAGCCCCAAAACCTCCCTGACTTCAACCACCCCTCAACCCCCACCAAACATTCCATCTATCTCTCTCCAAAGCCCCAATAACTATAATCCTGATCCCCACCATCAAATCTGGAGGTTGGTGCAATCCAATTCTGACCAGCACAACATCTGCATGAGAATGAGATTCGAGATCTAAATCACCAGCTACTGAGACCCTCCAGGTGCAAAGTTAAGTCTGCAGCTCAGGGACAGAAGCTGCTGAATGTTTGGCCATGACCTTTGATGGGGTAAATGTGCCTCTTTCACTCTGTGAGACACTGACCCCCGGAGACTGACCCCAAGAGACTGACCCCAAAAGACTGACCCCAGGACATTGATTCCAGGACATTGAGCCCAGGAGACTGACTCAAAGAGACTGACCCCAGAATATTGACACCAAGAGGCTGACCCCAGGACATTGACCCCAGGAGACTGACCCAAAGAGACTGACCCAAAGAGACTGACCCCAGGAGATTGACCCCAGGAGATTGACCCCAGGGCACTGACACCAGGAAACTGACCCCAAGAGACTGACCACAGGAGACTGACCCAGGACATTGACCCCAAGAGACTGACCACAGGAGACTGACCCCAGGACACTGACCACAGAAAACTGACCCCAAGTGACTGACCCCAGGACACTGACCCCAAAAGACTGACCCCAGGACTCTAACCCCAGGACACTGACACCCAGAAGACTGACCCCAAGAGACTGACCCCAGGACACTGACCCCAAGAGGCTGACACCAGGACATTGACCCCAGGACATTGACCCCAGGAGACTGACCCAAAGAGGCTGACCACAGGAGGCTGACCCCAGGACACTGACCCCAGGACACTGACCCCAGGACACTGACCCCAAGAGACTGACCCCAGGACACTGACTCCAGGACACTGACCCCAGGACACTGACCCCAAGAGACTGACCCCAGGACACTGACTCCAGAAGACTGACCCCACGAAACCTACCCCGGGAGACTGACCCCAAAAGACTGACCCCAGGACATTGACCCCAAGAGACTGACCCCACAAAACTGACCCTAGGGCACTGTCCCATTGCGGACCCCAAATCACTCTGTAACCCTGACCCCTAATGTCGTTTTCACTGGAAAGCGAGGGAAGGAGAGGGAACAGCTTGAACCTCAAATTAATGGGCAGCAGTGGCTGAGAGTCCAAACTGACCGAGTGTGAGGGGAGGACTGTGAAGGATGTGAGTGATTGATTCATTACAAAGGTAACATTTCACTGCTCACGGTGCTTTGATTTTATTGTCACTTTAGAAGCTGAACAATCAGAATATGAGATTTCTTTGTTTGAAATAGTATAATTAACACAGGGACAAGACGTTACTATGTGAAGGATGAAGTCTCAGTACAACTGGGGTAAACAGCCTCTCCCCAGTTATCAGCAAACTCATCCCAACATCATTAAACAGGCAGGCCCACTGAGTGCTGCCCAGCTTAAAGGGACAGGCCCACTGAGCGCTGCCCAGCTTAAAGGGACAGGCCCACTGAGCGCTGCCCAGCTTAAAGGAACAGTCCCACTGAGCGCTGCCCAGCTTAAAGGGACAGGCCCACTGAGTGCTGCCCAGCTTAAAGGGACAGGCCCACTGAGTTCTGCCCACCTTAAAGGGACAGGCCCACTCTGTGCTGCCCACATCAAAGGGTCAGGCCCACTAAGTGCTGCCCACATTACAGAATAGAGAATGCTGCAGTCAGGTGCTGAGATTTGTGACCAGCCACTGGGTGTTGTGCCTCCAATCTCTCAGCTGCTGCTGGTCACACACTGGCTGCACTCTCACTGGAAGTCCATGTTTTTAAAATCAGAGGTACATCGAAAGCTGGTGTCCAGGGACCTGGAGCAGAGCAGGTAGGGCAAACAAGGGCACGTGTGGTGATGTCGATTCCCAAAGAACGGAACCTGCAGTGGGGAAGAGAAGCTGACATCAACAAATTACATCATTAAAGCACCTTCAACGTCCAAAGTAACTTCATAGGAATGATAGCTAGACAATAACTCAGGGTGATCACCCGACAATAACCCAGGGTGATAACCAGACAATAACCCAGGGAGATAACCAGACAATAATCCAGGGTGGTAACCAGGCAATAACCCAGGCTGATAACCAGACAATAAACCAGGGTGGTAACCAGGCAATAACCCAGGGTGATAACCAGGCAATAACCCAGGGTGATAACCAGACAATAACCCAGGGTGGTAACCAGACAATAACCCAGGGTGATAACCAGACAATAACCCAGGGTGATAACCAGACAATAACCCAGGGTGATAACCAGACAATAACCCAGGGTGATAACCAGACAATAACCCAGGGTGATAACCAGACAATAACCCAGGGTGATAACCAGACAATAACCCAGGGTGGTAACCAGGCAATAACCCAGGGTGATAACCAGGCAATAACCCAGGGTGATAACCAGACAATAATCCAGGGTGGTAACCAGACAATAACCCAGGGTGGTAACCAGACAATAACCCAGGGTGGTAACCAGGCAAGGGGAAAGGTCAAAGCTTTAAAGTTGGGAGTCCGAGGGCTCCTTCCATCCTCCTCGGGAATGTTTTTGATGCAGCTAAACCAGCTGGATCTGAAAACATCTAAACTGTCCTGATACTGACCCCATGACACTGACCCAAAGATAGAGAACCCAGGACACTGACCCAGCACACTGACCACAAGAACCGACCTTGGGACACTGACTCCAGGGCATTGGCCCCAGGGCACTGACCTGAGGACAGTGAACCCAGGACACTGACCCCAGGACAGAGAACCTAGAACACGGACCCCAGAACACTGACGCTAGGACATTGACCACAGGATAGAGAACCTAGATCACGGACCCTCAGAACACTGACCCCAGGACACTGACCCCAGGACAGAGAACCTAGAACACGGACCCCAGAACACTGACCCTCGGACATTGACCCCAGGATAGAGAACCTAGAACACGGACCCCCAGAACACTGACCCCAGGACACTGACCCCAGGACAGAGAACCTAGAACACGGACCCCAGAACACTGACCCTTGGACATTGACCCCAGGATAGAGAACCTAGAACACTGACCCCAGAACACTGATGCTAGGACACTGACCCCAGGACACTGACCCTCGGACATTGAACCAAGGATAATGAACCCAGGAAACCGATACCAGGATACTGACCGCAGGAACGGAACCTAGGACAGCGACCCCAGGAAATAGACCCCAGCAAACTGACTGCAGGACAGGGAACCAAGGAGACCAAAATCAGGATGCTGTCCTAAGGACAATAACCCCAGGACAGTTAGATAGCCACTGGAAATATTCGTATAGCAAACAGAGGCCATCACCATAGGTCAGTGTGGAAAACAAATTCATTGAGGCCCAAGCTCCAATCCATGGACTGAGGGAGCGCTGCACTGTCAGAGGGTCAGTACTGAGGGAGTGCTGCACAGTGAGAGGGTCAGTACTGAGGGAGTGCTGCACTGTCAGAGGGTCAGTACTGAGGGAGCGCTGCACTGTCAGAAGGTCAGTGCTGAGGGAGTACTGCACTGTCAGAGGGTCAGTACTGAGGGAGTGCTGCACTGTCAGAGGGTCAGTATTGAGGGAGTGCTGCACTGTTGGAGGATCAGTGATGAGGAAGTGCTGCACTGCCGGACGGTCAGCGCTGAGTGGGTGCTGCACTGTTGGAGGGTCAGTACTGAATGGGTGCTGCACTGTTGGAGGGTCAGTACTGAGGGAGTGCTGCACTGTTGGAGGGTCAGTACTGAGTGGGTGCTGCACTGTTGGAGGGTCAGTACTGAGGGAGTGCTGCACTGTTAGAGGGTCAGTCCTGAGGGAGAGCTGCACTGTTAGGCAGTCAGTACCGAGGGAGTGCTGCACTGTCAGAGGGTCAGTATTGAGGGAGTGCTGCACTGTTAGAGAGTCAGTGCTGAGGGAGTGCTGCACTGTCGGAGGGGTCAGTACTGAGGGAGCACTGCACTGTCGGTGGGTCAGTATGAGGGTGTGCTGTACTGTCAGAAGGTCAATTCCGAGGGAGTGCTGCATTATCAGAGGGTCAGTACTGAGGGACTGCAGCACTGTCAGAGGATCAGTGCTAAGGGAGTGTTGCACTCTTGCAGAGTCAGTGATGAGGGAGTGCTGTACTGTCGGAGGATCAGTACCGAGGGGGTGTCGTACTGTTGGAGGGTCCGTACTGAGGGAGTGCTGCACTGTCAGAGGATCAGAATGAGGGAGTGCTGCACTGTCAGAACGTCAGTACTGAGGGAGTGCTGCACTGTCAGAACGTCAGTACTGAGGGAGTGCTGCACTGTTGAAGGGTCAGTGATGAGGGAGTGCTGCACTGCTGGAGGGTCAGTATGAGGGAGTGCTGCACTGTCAGAGTGTCAGTACTGAGGGAGTGCTGCACTGTCAGAGAGTCAGTACTGAGGGAGTGCTGCACTGTCAGAGGGTCAGTACTGAGGGAGTGCTACTCTGTCAGAGGGTCAGTACTGAGGGGGCGCTAAACTGTTGCAGGGTCAGTAATAAGGGAGACTTGCACTGTCAGAGGATCAGTAATGAGGGGAATGACGGACTGTCAGGCAGTTAGTACTGAGGGTGAGCTGCACTGTTGGAGGGTCAGTACTGAGGGAGACCTGCACTGTCAGAGGGTCAGTACTGAGGATGCAGCACTGTCGGGGTCAGTACCGAGATATAGCTGCACCGTTGGAGGGTCAGCACTGAGGGAATGCTGCACTGTTGGTGGGTTGGTATTGAGGCAGTGCTGCACCTTCGAAGAGTCCATACTGAGGGAGCGCTGCACTGTCCGAGGGTCAGTACTGAGGGATCGTTGCACTGTCGGAGGGTGGGTAATGAGTGAGTCCTGCACATTTGGAGGATCAGTGCTGAAGCTTTGTTGCATTGCCAGAGAGTCAGTACTGATGGAGCGCTGCACTGCTGGAGAGTCAGTACTGAGGGAGTGCTGCACTGTTGGAGGGTCAGTACTGAGTAAGTGTTGCACTGTCGGAGGTTCAGTACTGAGGGCTTGCTGCACTGTCAGAGGCAGAGTATTGAGGGAGTGCTGCACTGTTGGATGGACAGTGCTAATTGAGCATTGCACTGTCGTAAGGCGTAGGGTCATTATTGACGAATTGCTGCACTGTCGGCCAGGACTGAGGGAGTGCTTCACTGTCAGAGGGTCAATATGAGGGAGGGCTATAATGTTGGAGGCTCAGTCCTGAGGGAGTTCTGCACTGTAGGAGGGTCAATACTGAAGGAGTGCCACGCTGTCAGACGGTCAGCACTGAAGGAGTGCTGCAATGTTGGAGGGTCAGTACTGATGGAGCGCTGCACTATCGTAGGGCCAGTACTGAGGGAGACCTGCACTGTCAGAGGGTCAGTACTGAGGAGCGCCACACTATCAGAGGGTCAGTACAGAGGGAGTGCTGCACCATTGGAGGGTCAGTACTGAGGGAATGCTGCACTGTTAGAGGGTTAGTACTTAGGGAGTGTTGCACTGTTGGAGAGTCAGTACTGATGTCGCGCTGCACTGTCACAGGGACAGTACTGAGGGAGTGCTACACTGTTAGAGGGTCAGTACTGAGGGAGTGCTGCAGTGTCGGAGGGTCACTATTGAGGGACAGCTGCACTGTCAGATGCTCAGTGCTGAGGGAGTGTTGTGCTGTCAGAGGGTGGGAATTGAGTGAGTGCTGCACTATCGGAGGGTCAGTACTGAGGGAGTGCTGCACTGTGAGAGGGTCAGTACTGAGGGGGAGCTGCACTGTTGGAGGGTCAGTACTGAGGGAATGCTGCACTGTGAGAGGGTCAGTACTGAGGGAGTGCTGCACTGTGAGAGGGTCAGTACTGAGGGGGAGCTGCACTGCCGAAGGGTCGGTATTGAGGGAGTGCTGCACTGTCGGAGGGTCAGTACTGAGGGAGTGCTGCACTGTTGGAGGGTCAGTACTGAGGGGGAGCTCCACTGTTGGAGGGTCAGTACTGAGGGAGTGCTGCACTGTCAGAGGGTCAGTATTGAGGGGGAACTGCACTGTTGGAGGGTCAGTACTGAGGGGGAGCTCCACTGTTGGAGGGTCAGTACTGAGGGAGTGCTGCACTGTCAGAGGGTCAGTATTGAGGGGGAACTGCACTGTTGGAGGGTCAGTACTGAGGGAGTGCTGCACTGTCAGAGGGTCAGTACTGAGGGGGAGCTGCACTGTTGGAGGGTCAGTACTGAGGGGGAGCTGCACTGTTGGAGGGTCAGTACTGAGGGAGTGCTGCACTGTCGGAGGGTCAGTACTGAGGGGGAGCTGCACTGTTGGAGCGTCAGTACTGAGGGAGTGCTGCACGGTTGGAAGGCCAGTTCTGATGGAACACTTCACTGTCAGAGGATGAGTACTGAGGGAGTGCAGCACTGCCAGAGGTTCACCACTGAGAGATCCCTTCTTTTGGTTGGGAGGTTAACTGAGACCTCTCAGTTAGATATGTAAGATCCCTATGACACTATTTTGACAAAACAATGTCCTCCTCAATGCCAGTATTAATTCCTCAACTGACCTCACTAAAAACTGCAGAATTAGTCATTTAACTCTGATCTGTTGTGGGTCGTTGCTGTGCACAATGTTGCTGTTATAGTTTTTATATTACAACCTTGACTACACTTCAAAACTACTTCATTTACTGTGAAGCCCATTGAGGTATCCTTAGGCTGTGAACGGTGCTGGATAAAAACCAGTCTCTCTATCACAAGGAATATTACATTCGACTGAACTGTGGCTGTGTAATTCCTGCTTTGTTTTAATGTGTCAAATGTGACAATGGGGACAATTAATAAGGGCCTTTTGAGAAACGCTCTTTCTGTTTTCTTGCATGCATTTAGCAGCAGAGAGAGCTCCTGTCTGATGTAAGTGAGATCAGCTGGTCACGTGTAATCCAGTGATACTCTGAGAGTTTCCCACTTTATTGGCAACATTTTTAATGACCTGGATCTTCTCAAAAGGATTAAGATTAGTGAAGAGAGGCTTCTTTAATTCCCCACCTGGACCTCTCACGTAACAAACTAGACAGACCCATCAACAACGAGCCTTAAAGTTTAGAAATCCAAGTGTCCCTCCAGTTTGGAGCTTTCACTGCCTCATGTGGAAAGATGGAAACTTCACTTCTGAGTGGAAACTCCCTTACGAGCTTGTGAAACAAATTGGCACACGTTTCTGTTTAAAGAGGGCACCATGCCACAGGCAAGATGCCAAGGTGGTACATGGGGAATCCAAGTGGGTCACCTGACTGAGCTTTTACTTGGATGAAAAATTGTGGGAGTTGAGCCAGTTATCCTGACCGCACTCCTGCCTACGGCTCTGAGGCAACAACACACCTCAGTCTCCAATAAATGGCCATGTTTGAACCCCTTAATCTTGTAAAGCTGCAATGAAACATTGCCACAGGAATATGGCTAACATCCATTTTTGGAAACATGGGGGCAGGATGGGCTAATTCCGGAATAACCCAAGAGTAATTGCTGGAAATATTGGGAGCACCGTATCAATGGGTAACTGCAAATGGTGGACTTTGTGTAAAGTTGCCTTCACCCTTACACCTGGGGCAGGGTCCGAAAGAGAAGACCCTAAAGTGGAACTATTCGGTTATTTGTAGCACCCCAATGCAGACTGGGGATCAAAGTGGTCCCTCTCCGGTCAGTGAGGCTCAATATTACTCTGGGAAGATCCTATATTCTCCTCCTCTTGTCAGGTTCTGTGGGATGGGACTGAACTTTGTGAATCCGAACACAATGTACAAGAGGCCCAGTGGATTCCAACCTTGTGACTGAAGGGGTGACACTTGTCCCCTTCCTGTCCTTGTGGGGTGCACATTCGGAGCCCCCTCAGCCACAGACTGACAGCACAACAGGAGCCTGGGCCGCACTGCATATCCCGATCACAGGCCTGGAGAGAGAGAGAGAGAGAGAGAGACAGTTACTGAGAGACACTCAAAACTCGGATAAACACTCCACAAAGGTGAGAAAAATTAAACCAATGGAAACTTTTAAAAACTGTATTTCCTTTTCCAACTGATTTAGCTTTCAATTTCCTGTCAATTTGACAAATTGCATAATGTTCAGCACCATTCATGGCTCCTCAGGTACTGAAGCAGTCCATGTCCAAATGCAGTAAGACCTGGACAAAATCCAGGTTTGGACTGACAAATGGCAAGTAACATTCTCTCCACACAAGTGCCAGGCAATGACCATTTCCAACAAAAGATAATCTAATCATCGCCCCTTGACATTCAATGGCATTACCACTGCTGAATCCCTCACTATCAACATCCTGGGGGTTACCATTGACCAGAAAATGAACTGGACTAGCCATATAAATACTGTGGCTAAAAGAGCAGGTCAGAGGCTGGGAATTCTGCAATGTGTAACTCACCTCCTGACTCACCAAAGCCTGTCCATCATCTACAAGGCACAAGTCAGGAATGTGATGGAATACTGCCCACTTGCCTGAATGAGTGTAGATCCAACAACACTCAAGGAGCTTGAGACCGTCCAGAACAAAGCTTGATTGGCACCACATCCACAAACATTCACTCCCTCCAGCACCAAGGCACAGTAGCAGCAGTGTGTACCATCTACAAGGTACACTGCAGGAATTCACCAAGGCTCCTTAGACAGCACCTTCCAAACCCACAACCGCTACCACCAAAGGTGTTGGCTCAATGGTAAGCTATCAATTCCCACAGGTAATCCCCGCAGGTGAGCCATCAATCCCCACAGGTAATCCCCACAGGTAAGCCCCACAGATGAGCCATCAATCCCCACAGGTAATCCCCACAGGTGAGCTATCAATCCCCACAGGTGAGCTATCAATCCCCACAGGTGAGCTATAAATCCATACAGGTGAGCTATCAATCCCCACAGGTGAGCAATCAATCCACACAGGTAATCCCCACAGGTGAGCCATCAATCCCCACAGGTGAGCTATCAATCCACACAGGTGATCCCCACAGCTGAGCTACAAATGCCCACAGGTGACCTCACGGGTCAGCTGTCAATCCCCACTCTGGCTCCAGTGCATCATCCAAGTGACCATTCTCTGTGGGCTGAATTTTACATCAGGTGGGCCGGTGTGTGCCCAACCTGATCGGGCGTAAAATTGCACGAGAAGACATCAAGTAAGCGTCCTGACGCTATCGCGCATTCGCACAATATTTCACTCGTTGGGAACACAAAAATTGGAAGCACGCCCAATGACAATTAAGTGGGCAATTAAGTCCATTAACGGCGCAATTGTCTCCGATTTTTCATGGCCCGTCCAACCTGCGGTTGGCAAACGGGCGAATCGGCCAGGCGGCCTTTGCATTTTTCATCAAACCTCATCCAAGGGCGGGATGAAATTTCTATTATGAAATAAAATTAAAATAAATATCTGCGGACAGCATTGTTATCAGTTATATTTTCAGGTGCTTGATTATGATGCATGAACACTTTTTTTCAGCTTTTAAAACCTTTAGTTTAGCTTTTTTAGGTCTGCAGCTCCCCGATGTAGCTCTCTGCCTTCAGGGAGCTTTCCCTCAGCGCTCACCTGCACCCGTGGAAACGTCATCGCCACCCCCACCCCTCTTCCCGCCCCCACCCCGGCAGCGCTGAGATTTTCAGCGTGCGTTTCACGCTGACTGGCCGTTAATTGGCCGGCCGGTGTGAAATCGTGGTCGGGGGGCCTGTTTCCTGACAGCTCCTAGGCCCGCCAATTGGTCGCGCCTGCCAAAGGTAAAAATCAGGCCTATGTGTCTGCTGTGACAAGCAGCACGGGCAATGAATTTAACTCTGGAGGCAACACAGCTGAACCACATCCTCTTCTCATCCAACTCCTGCTACAGTTACAGGGTGAGGGTGTCAGTAGCACATGGGAAAGGCTGCATGAAAATAGACCAGGTTCCATTCACCTTCTACCATCCTGATTGTCACGCGGGGTTGGGTGTAATATATTAACATGCACAGAGTCCAGTTCTGATCAAAGGTAATGACCTGAAACGTTAACTCTGTTTCTCTCTCCACAGCCTGACCTGCTGAGTATTTCCAGCACTTTCTGTTTTCATTTCAGATTTCCAACGTCTGCAGTATTTTGCCTTTGAATAAAGGATTGGTTAATGATCAGGAAGCAAAGTTTAGGAATAAATGGAGCATTTTCAAGCTGACAGGTTGTGACTAGTGGAGTGTGACAAGGATCAGTGCTGGGGCCTCAGCTATTTACAATCTATAATAATGACTTAGAACAAAAAATCAGAGAGTAATGTACTGAAGTTTGCTGATTATACAAAGCTGTGGGGAGGACAGGGAGGCTGAAAACAGATAAAGACAGGTTGAGTGAGTGGACAAGAAGAGGGAAGATGGAGTATAATTTGGGAAGTATGAAGTTATTCACTTTGGCCATAAGAAAAGAAGAGCAAAATATTTTTTAAAAGGTGAGAAATTATTCAGAGGGACTTGGGTGTGCCCATAGAAGGAGCACAGAAAGTCAGCATGCAGGTGCAGCAAACAATTAGGAAGGCAAATGGCAAGTTGGCCTTTATTGCAAGGGGATTGGAGTACAGGAATAAGGAAGTCTAGCTAGATCTGTCGAAGGTTTTGGTGAGACCACATCTGGAATATTGTGTGCAATTTTAGTCTCCACATTGAAGAAAAGATGTACTTGCATTGGAGGTGGTGCAGCGAAGATTCACTAGATTGGTCCCTGACATGACAGCATTGTCCTATGATGAGAGGCTGAGTAAATTGGACTTATTTCTCTGAAGTTTAAAAGAATGAGAGATGATCAAATTGAAACCTACAAAATTCTGAAGGGGTTCGATAGGGTAGGTGCTGAGAGATTGTTTCTGCTGGTCAGGGAATCCAAAATACGAGGGCACAATCTCAGGGCAAAGGGACAATCATTTAGGACTGAGGTGAGGAGAAATTTCTTCACTCTAAGGGTTGTTAATCTTTGGAATTCTCTACCCCAGAGGATTGTGATACTCCATTGTTGAGTCTATTTAAATCTGAGCGTGACAGGTTTTTGATCTCTCAGAGTTTGAAGCGACATGGGGAGCGGTCAATGAGCAGACATGATCATATTGAATGGTGGAACAGGTTCGGTGGGCCATGTGGTCTATTCCTGCTCCTATTTCCTTTTGCTTATGTCAGGAAAACCCCCAGCGGTGGAGAATTTTGTGAATCACAGGGTCCAAAGTCATCTGTACCTCCCGAGCACATGCACTCACCACAAGTCATGTCTCAAATTGCTCAGAAACTATATCATAAATTCTTGTTTGCTTAAAAAATATATTTAATTGATGGAGAATGGGATTTAAGCTTCATTTTATTCTTGTATAGTTTGTTACATGTGAAAACCATAATAACCATGCACATCATATCACAATATGTGGTATATTGCTATCAAACGGCACCTATTCACCAATAACCTGAACACTGATGCTCAGTTTGGATTCTGCCAGGACCACTAAGCTCCTGGCTTCATTACAGCTTTTGTCTAAACATGGACAAAAGAGTTGAGTCCTGAGGTGAGGTGAGAGTGACTGCCCTTGATCAAAGAGACCGAGCAAATTTGAAGTCAATGGGATTCAGAGGGAAAACTCTCCACTGGTTGGAGTCATACCTAGCAGAAAGGAAGATGGTTGTGGTTCTTGGGGGTCAATCACCTCAGCTCCAGGACATCACTGCAGGAGTTCCTCAGGGTACCGCCCTCGGCCCAACTATCTTCAGCTGCTTCATCAATGATCTTCCTTCCATCATAAGGTCAGAAGTGGGGATGTTTGCTGAATCAGCACTATTCAACTCCTCAGATACTGAAGCAGTCCATGTCCCTATGCAGCAAGACCTGGACAATATTCAGGCTTGGGCTGATAGGTGGCAAGTAATATTCAGGCCACAGAAACACAAGGTAATGACCCATCTCCAACAAGAGAGAATCTAACCATTTCCCTTCATTTTCAAAGGCATTACCATTGCTGAATCCCCCGCTATAAACATCCTGGGGGTTACTGTAGTATAAGGCTCTGACACGTAAAGGGTAAATGTGGGCCTGAGTGCAGCACTGCCCACACAGTGAAGTAAGAGGACACATGATCTGCACCTAAGGGCCAATGTTAGACAGAACTGTGTGTAGAAGCAAGCATGGAGACAACTCCTAGCTTGGAATTTTACTGTATCTATTTATATAGCTTCTAGAAGTTAATAAATACTTACTATTGAACTAGCTGAGACTACTAATACCTCAAGAAGACCTACTGAACTACATCCAACACCTTACAACATGGTGGCAGCAAATGGAAAACTCAAAACCTCAGAGACTGCAGAAGAAAGCATTCTGATTTGAAGAAAAGCTCAAGAAGCAAAGGTGCAGAAGGAAATCACCAGAGAAAAGTACCAAAGAAAGGCTTGGAAGCTGAAGGCAGAAATTAAATTCCTCACTGCAGCAGAAGACTCCACTGAATCCCATGGAAGTCCAGCTTCAATGCCCAGAGAGCGCAGAGTCAGAGGGGTGAGCTAAAAATTTAAAATTCCTGGACAGCATAAGTCCTGAAATATATTAAATACTGTAGTGATCAGAAATTGTTTTTATATCACAGTCCAAGAAACCCGATTTCTTAGTTGGCGCCTGACCACATGGCCAAGCTCACTCCAAACAAAGAAAAAAAAAATTTTAGAATTAGTCGTGATTAAGTAGGCAGCTTTTAAAAAGCCAGAAAAAGCTGGGATTCAATGTTTCCAAGACCTGAGGACATTGTGGTAAAGCAGGAAAGACTCAACCAGTCGATCCAGGCAGCCATTGTTCAAACAATATAAATGCTGAGATAGTGAACGTCATTATTGTGGGCCCCACCAAAACTGGAAAGTGCGGGGAAACCCTTTCTGAAGAAGCTTCCCATGGCGCCATCTTAGATTTTCAGCACCCCTTAAAGCTGAACATTCAATTTAAAAGTTTTAACCCATGGATCAGAAATCCACTTTCAGATCAATTTGGACTTATTCACGGCTCGGCTCAATCACAAAATTGGGGACTTTGGAGAAAGGTTCCTTAGGTACGTGATTGCTTCAGGTCTGGGCAAAAAGACAGAAGCTGAACAGGCTAACACACTGCTTTATTCAGTAAGCCCAATAGCCGATGATATAATAGCTAGGCAAGGAATCAACAAATCGTCTGCAAAATTTGATGAAGTTTTAAAATCATTCAATGCTAATTTTAACCTCAGAAGTAACTAAATCCTTGAAAGGGCTAAATTTAATAAACATGTCCAGCAGCTAGGAGAACCTGTCGATCCTTCAATAATGATCTGTAGTGTATAGCTGAAGGCAGTGATTACGGAGACCTGAAATATGAGCTAATCAGGGATTGAATAGCTGTAGGAGCAGCAGATGACACACTCTCAGACATGCTTCAAGCGAAGGATGTTCGAACTCTTGAGAAAGCCACCCAGATTGTCAGTTTGTACCACAGATCCACATTAAGGGGAGAAAGTAAACCATGCACAAAGTAAGCCCCACTGTTCAGTTAGTGAAACAGCACAGAAACAGGGATGCTCCAGCCAAGGGAAGCAATACATTAACTGACCAGTAGAGCGACCATGCCAGCACTGTGGGGCAAAGCGCCCCCACAGACATGATCAATGTCCGGCAATTTCAGCCCAATGCTTTCAATGTAACAAAATAGGACAGTTTGGGAAGCTGTGCAAAGCCAAAACATCAAAATGCATTGAAGATCCCAAGAGGATTCATAAGCACAAGATAGCAACCAAGAGGACAAACAACCATGGTTCTTGAGTGAGGTCAAAGATCCTGGATTTTCATTCTGGAGTCTGGACATCTTGTTAATGACCATCTCACAAGCTTCAAATTGGGCACAGGACCTAACACTGGCTCCTATCAGACAGAGAACTAATGGTTGATGCCATCCACAACACACCTGTACAGAGCAGGAGGCATCAAACTCCTGGTGAAAGGGACTTTGTAAGTGACACTCAAGCACAAATACAAAAGAATCCAAGAGACCCTATTTGTGGCCCAAAACCAAGGCTGTTCACTGCTCAGCTGAAAAGTCTGCGTCCAACCTTAACCCTTTAACAAAAAAATTGACGAGCTCAATGAAGAAGGGCCAGGCTGCAAGTATACAAAAGAGTTCCTGAAGCTCTTTACAGGATTGGCGTAACTGAAGGATGCATACAAGATCACACTGAGGGAGGATGCTAAACCAATGTGCCTGTTCATACTGCGAAAGAATCCTCACCCACTCATGAAGCAAATGCAGCAGCAGCTGGATCAGTTGACAAACATGGGGTTCATCTCCCCGGTCACACAACCAACTGCATGATATTCCAGGATGGTCCCAGTCCCAAAACTGAATGGGTCCATCCGTATTTGCGTCAACCTGACACAGCTCAATAACGCCGTAGCCAGAGAGGTACACCCAATGTCCTCAGTGGATAAAAGTCTGACTAAACTCTCTAAGGGCACGGTATTTTCAAAACTGGACACCAACAGCGGCTTTAGGCAATTTCCCTTAGACGAAGAGTCCAGGTTGCTGACCCCATTCATTTTTCCCTTTGACAGATTCTGTTTCAATTGCCCGCCCTCTGGAATCATCTTTGCATGGAAATATTTCATCGTACAATATCAGCCATTTTGCAAGGCTTACAGGGTGTTATCTGCCATGTGGATGATGTTTTTGTTCATGGCACAACAGTGGGGGAAAATGACAAAAGACTCACACGGTCCTAGAAGATCTGTGGGAAGCAACCCTGATGCTGAATGAAAAATGTGGTTCTCTAAGATGCCAATTTGGTTCCTGGGACACATTGTCAGCAATAAAGGTATCATCACTGTAGATCAACAGAAAACAAAAGCTATTGGCGAGTTCCCAACCCCATCCTCGATTCCGGAATTCCAGAGATTTCTGGGGATGGCGAAGCAGTTGGCAAAATTCTTACCAAATATGGCACAGGTCACCGAACCTTTGAGATATCTACTTAAGAAAGACTAGGCATGGTGCTGGGACACACATCAAGAGCAAGCATTCACTCACATCGAAGCAATGCTGCTCTCAATCGATATCCCGACCCACTGCGACCCATTCCTACCCATCACCATTGCAATGGATGCTTCATCCACAGGCCTCGGAACAATCCTATTTCAAGAGAAACTGGATGGAAGTCACCGACCGGTGTACTACACTTCCAGAGGACTGTCGAACACGGAGATGAGGTATGTTGTCATGGAAAAGGAAGCCCTCGCAATCACGTGGGCATGCGAGAAATTTCAGACTACATCATTGGCCTAAAGGTCACAATTGAAACAGACCACAAGCCACTGGTATCATTGCTAGATGAGAAGGAGCTGGCAAAGATGCCCCCCAGAATGCGGAGATTCCGCCTACGCCTGACGAGGTTTGCCTACGAGACGGTATACACCCAGGGAAACAAAACAAACACCAGGCACACTTTTCAGGGCCACAGCGGAGCTTCCGTCAAAACAGGATATCGATCTGATTGAGGAGCTTGAAGCGTGCTTTAAATTGACAAGGAGACACGTGCCAGTGACTGCAAATAAACTCCAACAGATTTGCCAAGAATAAATGTAAGATGAGAAGTGTGCCTGCATCCTGGGTTACTGCCAACAAGGGTGGACACAACAGAGACCAAGTGGTCGTGTCAGGAAAGCTTGGCTCAAATAACAAAAACGCTTCACTGACATTGATGATCTTCGGGTTTACAATGAGTGACTGTCATCTCAGTTTCCCTTTGGCCAGAGATCCTCCAAAAAATCCACCTGGGCATCACCAAGCGCAGGGCATGGGCCCAATCCACGGTCTGGAGGCCAGGTATTTCCGGGGCAATTGAGGTCATGATATTGAACTGTCAGGCTTGTGCACCACACCTGCAGGGCCAAAGGGAGCCTCTTATTTCCACACAGTTCACTACCAGGCCATGGGAGAGGCTGGGCATCGATTTATTTCCCTTCAACAGTAAATCGTTCCTGATAGTGGTGGATTATTGTTCCAGATGGATTGAGGTGAAGTAACTCGATAATCGTAGGGGCAGAAGTTAAAGCACTGCAAGATGTTCGCAAGCCACAGAGTCCCAGATAAGATTGTGTCCAATAACAGCTTACAATTTTCAAATGAATACTTCACCCAATTTGCCATCACATTCAGCTTCCACCATCGTACCAGCTCTCCAAGATATCCACAGTCAAACTTGGAGGCAGGAAGAGGGGCCCACGCTATTAAAGCCCTCAAAAAAAAAGAGAAGACTTCCAAATATCACTGTTAACCCACAGATCCACCCTGTTACAATGCGACCTAGCCTCACCTGAACTCCTGATGGGCAGAAAACTCCGCACACAACTTCTAATCCTGCTAAAGGGTTGGTAGCGAAGGGTTATCAGGGTATCTAAGACAGAGAGCACTCCTACAGGCCGAAGCAAACTTCCGCCTACAACAAAAGGCACCAGACCAGACACTTGCCACAACTACAGAAGGATGACAAGGTTTGAATTAAAGACCTTTAGAGAAAGGTTAACTATCATCCAGAAAGGCAATGACCAAGCCTGGTCAGACCTGTTTGGCACCCCAGAGGGGTCGGTCAGGAGAGGCAGGAGGAGCCTCCTCCACATCCCTCGAAGGGTCCTTACCACTGTACAGTGGAGAGGAATTGAGGATAACACCCAGAAGCCAGAACAACCCTCGGTTCAACAAAGTTTATCTGCATCAACAGAGCCTGCCATTCCTCTGACAGAAGTGCAAAGAAGATATGGAAGAGTTATAAGGCCTCCAGACCGCCTGAACCTCTGAACTCAGAGACTTGAGGGGGTGAGGGGGATGAGGTCATAGCAATGATGCGATACATTGGCTGAACTGGGATAGCTTGTAAATATATGGATAAAGACACGGGTGGAGGTGTAGTATGAGGGCCCAGCACATAAAGACTCAACATGGGACTGAGTACAGTACCGCCCACACAGTGATATGAGAGAACACATGACCCACACCTAGGGGACAGCTCCTAGCTTGGACCTTTACTATACTTATGTATATAGTTTCTAGTAGTTAATAAATACTTACTGTTGAACTACCCAAGACTACTAATACCTTAATAAGACCTATAACACTACATTCAGCACCTTACAACATTTACCATTTATTTGAAAATAAATTGGACCAGTCATATAAATATTGTGGCTACAAGAGCAGGCCAGAGTCTAGGAAATCTGAGGCAAGTGACTCATTTCCTGACTACCCAAAACCTGTCCATCATCTACAAATCAGGAGTGTGGTGGAATACTCTCCACTTGCCTGGATCAGTGCAGCTCCAACAACACCCAAGAAGCCTGAAACCATCCAGAACAATGCAGCCCACTGGTTGGCACCCCATCCCTTGGGAACACCACCTCCTGCAAGTTCCCCAATCACACACCATCCTGATTTGGAAATATATCTCCACTCCTTCACTGTTGCTGGTTCAAGATCCTGGAACTCTCCCCCTCCCTGCACAAACAGCACTGTGGGTGTACCTACACCAGGCAGATTGCAGCAGTTCAAAAAGGTGGCTTATCACCACCTTTTCATGGGTAATTAGCACTGGGCAATAAATGCTGGCCTTTCCAGTTTTGCCCACATGCACCAATGAACAAGTTTTAAAAATGAGAAGATGGGCTATATCGCAATGCATGCTATGTTATGCAAGGGCAAGTGGACAGGCAGAAGTCAGGGCCCATGTCGAAGCCTATGGCATTGGCAGAAAAAGTGTTGAGCACCTTCAGGCAAAATTTCAGGAGCCAGGAAAAAGATTTTAAAAAACATAACCTCTAAGATAAGAGTTTGCAGGATTACTCCCAGCATTATCGGCTATTGAATGTAGAAACAGGAAGATAATGTATGTCTAGAGGAGTTGTGCAGGAGTGAGGGTGTCAAATTCTTGGAGCATTGTGTATTTTTGGGGGGAGAGGAGCATATGTACAAGATAGACATCAGATCACAGACCTGAAACATTAGCTCTATTTCTCCACAAATGCTGCCTGACCTGCTATTCCCACCATTTTCTGCTTTTATTTCAGGTTTCCGGCATCTGCAGTATTCTGCTTTTATATCTGTTGGAGACAGCCAATCTTCACACAGCAAGATCCCACAAACAGCAACATGATATGTGTGATTTATTGATGTTGATTTAGGGATATACATTGTCCAAGGCACCGGGGAGAGTTCTCCTGCTCTGCTTTCAAATAATAGCATGGGATCTATTACATCACCTGGGAGAGCAGATAGGGCCTTGATTTAACAGCAGGCCTGAAATGTGACAGTGTAGCATCCCCTCAGTACTGCTTTGGCATGTATTCCTAGATTTTTGGGTTCAAGTATCTGGAGCAGGGCGTGAACCAACAATGTGCTGACTCAGAAACTAATATACTACCCATTGAGCCTCAAGAGATAGGTAAGCAAATTTTTTTGGAAAATTTTAAAAGCGTATCACAAAAATAGAGGAGTCATATGAGGAGATTTTACCCTAATATAGACTGGACAAAACTTAATGCTAAGCTAGGAATAGGGATTTAATGAACAGGAGAACTTTTTTGAGCAATATGTCTCTTGTCCAACAAGCAAAGAAGTGGTTTGCATCTGCTTCTGGGAAATGAAGTAGGGCAAGTGGATTGTGTTACAATCAGAGAGCATCTAGCTAACAGTGATCACAACATAATTCAGTTTAGAGTAATTGTAGGAAGAGACCAAAAAATATCAACAGTAAAAATTCTCAAGCAGAGAAAAGCTAATACAATGATTTCGGAAGACACGTAGCACAGGGAGATTGGAAAAGGTGATTGTAGGGTAAAGCAATAAAGGATTAATAGATGGCATTCAGAGAAGAGACAGTTCAAGTACAAATTAAGCATATTCGTTTGAAAGGAAATGGTAGAACATCCAAAGCAATGCACGCTGGACAACAAAGAAAATGAAAGATAAAAGAAAACAGAAAATGGAGGCTTATGAGAAATGTCAGGAGGCAGATTCAATTAATAACCAGGAATATTATGGGAGTACAGAAGGAAGTTGAAAAATTTAATACAGGAGACAAAGAGAGTAACAGGACAAGACTGACAGGCAACATTCAATTGAAATCTAAAACACTTAATGAACATATAGGGCAGAATTTTACCCTTGATGGGTGGGCTCAGCGGGAGCAGACGGGGGCGGCCGGGAAGCTGACTGGTGATCGGGAGGGGACCGGACCACAATTGCACAATGGCGGGCCATGATACACGAGCGGCAGCGCTGAGCACTGCCTGTGTGGACAGGGGGGGGAGGAGGGGGAGGGGCCGAGCTTGAACTTCACTGCATAATCTCCCTGAGGCACGGAGCTGCCTCAGGGGGGATGAAGCATTTTTAAAAAAGAAAATGAAGAAAATAAAAATGTAATAACACATGTCCCTTCATGTGACTCTGTCACATGAGCAGGGACATGTTATTAATTAAATTTTAAAACTTTTATTTTATTTTTATTTGATTTTGGAAACCTCATCCCGCCTGTGGATGAGGTTTCCAAAAAAAATGCAAAGGCCTTTTCGCCTGCCCGCCAGCCATTAGATTGGACAGGCAGCGAAAAGTTTAATTTAATTGATTATTTAATGGCCTTAACAGGCCTTTTAATTGTCGGCAGGCGCACCCGCCAAGCGAAAATCTCTGCCCGTGAAGTGTAAGCAGCTAGGATAAAAGTTGGATCTCTATTAAAGACCCGAAGGGTAATTTTCATGCAGAGGCCGATTTGACTAAAATATTAATTGTATACTTTGTATCTGTCATCAGAAAGCAAGCGCTGATGTGAAAATTAAACAAAGAGGAGAGGTTATTGGCAGGGTAGTAATAGAGAAGTCCACTGAAAGGATCATCATTTTTGAAAGTTGGTAAGACAGTTGGTCTGGAAGAAATGCATTCGAGGTTTCTGAAAGAACCAGAGGTGGGAATAGCAGAAGCCATTATTCAACATACAAACATACAAATTAGGAGCAGGAGTAGGCCACTCGGCCCCTCGAGCCTGCTCCACCATTCAATAAGATCATGGCCGATCCAATTGTAATCTCTCACCTACCCCGAATAACCTTTCACCCTCTTATTTATCAAGAACCTGGTTTCCTCTGCCTTAAAAATATTCAAAGACTGCTTCCATCACCTTTTGAGGACGAGAGTTCCAAAGACTCACGAACATCCTAGAGAAATAAATTCTCCTTATCTCTGTCTTAAATGAGTGAATAGAATAGACAGAGAGAAACTATTCCCTCTAGTGAGTGGTTCAATAACCAGAGGTCATCGATTCAAAATCATTGGCAAAAGATCTAGAGGGGAGATGAGAAGGAATGTTTTTTTTTCACTCAGAGGTATTGGGATGGACCTGAAAAGCTGGTGGAAGCTGATTCTAAAAATAAATTTAAAAGGGAGTTGGACGGTACTTGAGGATGATGAACTATTGTGTTATGGACAAAAAGTGGGGATGTGGCACCAGCTCCAATGCAGTAAGTTTCCATGTGTCAACTGCATAGTATATGCTGTATATTATTTGTAATGGTCTTGGGTGGGGGCAAGGGGTTTGGGGGCTGCTTCCGTCCCATTCTCACAAACCAGTGTGATTGAATATCGCTCCCTCTAAATGTTTCTGTCTCATCTTCACACACACGCACACAGAGATTCACAGGCATTCACATACAGACACAGATGGACACAAACACACAGATTCACAGACATACACATACAGACACAGATGGACACACACGCACAGATTCACAGACATACTCATACAGACACAGATGGACATACACACACAGATTCACAGACATACTCATACAGACACAGATGGACATACACACAGATTCACAGACATACACATACAGACACAAATGGACACACACACACAGATTCACAGACATACTCATACAGACACAGATGGACACACACACACAGATTCACAGACACACATACAGACACAGATGGACACACACACACAGATTCACAGACGTACTCATACAGACACAGATGGACACACACACACAGATTCACAGACATACACATACAGACACAGATGGACACACACAACACACAAATTCATACAAACTCATTCTGATTGTGTGTTTTCTCTCTCACACACATACATCCTCATGTGCTGTGTCTTTCATTGTCCCTCCTTCTCTCCCTCATCTGGTCTTTTATTGTGCTCTAGGAACTATGAGACTATATTAAACATTCACAAAGTGCCAAAATCCACTGTTTGATTTTACCCCTTTATCCTGAGGTGTTTTCCCTCTCAGGCACTAACCACCAAACTCTGCCTCTGTTTCCTGCTTTCGTTTCAGACTGCCAGCATTCTTGGATTTGTTTTGATATCTTTCCCACTTTCGCAAATCGTTTCCTTCCCTGGTGCAGTTCCTGCCACCTGTTTCTGAATGTTGTTTTAGATCAGCTCAGCTTTCACCATCTCATTGTTGAAGTCCTGGCTCATGGCATTTCATCATCTCAATCAGGAAGGCTATGGCTGAGAAAGAATCGGAGCTAACTCCGGCGTGAATTGCTGTTACATCAATAAAAATACTCCTTCTTTAGAAAAATAACAATCGATAACAGCAGAAATCTGCAAAGGAATTCTTCAAACCAGTACTTATTGCAAATAACTGAATACTGGAAATACTCTGCCAATACTATTGCTTAAAAGCAGGGATGGTTGGATTGACGTTTCTGGTGTCTGTGTCCTGACTTTTTAATCACGTCAATGGATTATTGTCAATCCAGACCCGTTAGTGTTGCTGCATTTTCAATCTGAGAGTATGGGATTGTGAAATCCATGATTTTATATATAAATATATATATGTAAAGTTCAGACACATTAGGCAACACCAGACAACTTTTCAAGGTTGCGTTTGAACAAATTAAGCACAATCCCCACAAAGGGATTGGTATCTGGTATTTATCCTGTTCAAGATATTCATTAATTAAACAGATTGAAATTATGTAACTGCAACGCTGAACAAAGACTCCAAGGAACAGTAACAATACTTTTTATCACTAGATTCAGTAAATAAGTTGAAAAGAGTCCCTAAATCCTGGATACGTAAATAAATTCACTGACTATAATTTATCTACCGATAAAAAATGTTGACAAAATATGCAGACTTACCCCTGTAATGACAACACTTTGGCTGGGAATTGATAAAAGTAGGAAAGTTAGAAGGAGTAGAGATTTCATATTGAATCCCAGAGATGGGAGCTTTGTCTGAACTGTGTCGGATGTCTGTCTCAGTCTGTCTATCTGTAGAGCTGAATTGTACTATACTCTCTGAATCAGGCAGCAATCTCCAAGAACTGTACCCTCCCACTCCAGCTCCTGCTCTTAAAATCTGTTGAAGCTCTGGTAATCTGATAGTGAGGAATCTCCCTCTTTCTCTCTCTGTCTCTCACTCTCACTCTCTCTGTCTCCCTTTCTATTTGTCTTTTTCTCTTTCACTCAGGCTCTCTATCAGTCTCTCTTTCTCTCTGCCTCTTTCTCTCAATGTCTCTGCCACTTCCTGCCTCTTCCCCCCTCTCTAAGGCTCTGTCTCTCTCTGGCTCTCTGTCAGTCTATCTTCCTCTCTCTCTGTCTCTCTCTGTCTCTCTCTCTCCCTCTTTCTGTCTCTCTTTCCCTCCACTTTCCCTTTCTGTGTCTGCCTCTGTGTCTGCCTGTCTCTTCCTCCCTCAATTTCTCTCTCTCTTTTTAATCTTTCTGTTTCAGTCTCTCTCTTTCTCTGCCTCTCTTTCTGTCCTTCTCTGTATCTATCTCCTGTTCTTTCTCTCTCTTTCCCTCTGTCCTGCCCTCTATCTCTTTCTTTCACTTTGCTTCTCTTTTTCTCTGTTTCTGTCTCCCTCTCTCTATCTCTTTCTATCTCTCTCTTTCTCTCTGTTTCTTTCTCTCTCCCTGTTGTTCTCTGTCTCTGCCTCCCTCTTTTTACTTTTTCCCTCTCTCTCTCTTTCTGTTTTTCTCTCTCTTTCTCTCGGTCTCAAACCTGTAGGCTATCTTCACAAACGAGTCCTGTGATAGTGTGCTGTCTTAGCACAAGATGGAAAGTCTATTGAAGCTTCCAGTGATCTTTGCTCTAAGCCATCACCTGGAAAAGGAATTCTGAAGCATTTAAACGATCGACTTTTCAAAGAATTAAATCATATTCAAAGGTCAGACACTCTGATTTGTTTAACTCATTAATTCAGGAACAGCCATTGGCTCTGAAACTAAATCAATAATGAACATTTCATTTAATTTAGTTTTAAATGTTGACACTGCAGTTCTATAGATCAGCTCAAGTGTCTGAAGTGGATATAAATTCGATCAGGACTTGCATTTTTCACCCACTATTTTACATATTGTTGTTTACAATTTTTGATATCATTGAGTTAATGATTTTTACACACTTAGAACACATCTTCACACACACTGGGTGTGTAACAGGATTTTATATTTGCACTGGATAGAGATCAGGAACAGGACCCCTGGCTCAGAGATGTAGGGGCCAATTTTCTTCTTCAATTCTCATTCTTAGCCTGAAAGCAGGCCCTTGGCGATTATTCACTGAATCACAGCAAAGTGCTGTGGGGAGGGCAAGGAGACAGGCCCCAAGTCTACATCAACGGGAACAGGAATTAAACCCTATGCTGTTGGTGTTAATCTAATCCACACACTAGCCATCTAGCCAACTGAGCTAACCAGAAGAGCTAGTTATTACAACACAAAACACCATGACAGCTGAGAAACTGAAGGAGTAAAAAAGGTTTTGAAAGTTCTATGTTATCAGTCAAAGTTTACTGCACACCAGACTGCAGTTATACTGCTGGAGCCATAGCAGGAATCATTGCACCTCTTCCAAAGGGTTTCAGAATGCTTGGGTTTGGGTAACTTGGCAGCTGTGCACTCAGCTGCTCCTACTTTTGTTGGTGTGAGCAATACCAGTGATTGCCTTAGAAACCACATCAAGATGATCCTGTGCATCAGTATGGAACTTCAGTCCGGCAGCAATCAAAAGACAACACAGCTTGGAATAGTCTGAAAGTTGCATTGAGAGCACAGCCTGAGTATCAGAGGCTTGACTCTCAAAATTGCCATTAGATTCATGGCCTTTTCCCACCTGTCATTCCTTGCTTTGACACTTCACAGAGGCTAATCAGGCCATTCGGCCCATTGTGCCTGTACTGACTCTTTGGAAGTGATATTGATTAGCCGCTGCCCTGCTTCTTCTCATAGCTCTACAAATGTTTCCTTTTTAAGCAAGAATTGAATTCCCTTTCAAAAGTTACTTTGGGTGGAACTGTCCCAGATTTGCACAAGTTACGGTAGCAGATGAGAAAGAAGTCATTTTACCCGCTGGCCACAATGGCGGGTTTTCACACTGCATCATCCCATTTCCGCCTCATTAATTATGCAGCCACAGGAAACCCGCTGTCTCGCTGGTGGGTGGCCTCTGATTTGCCCGCCACGCCATTACCTCGCCACTTCCTCACGCCGGGCGCCATATTTAAACTGCAGCCACGCGCACACTTCTCAATGCTTGCAGGCCAGGACTGCTCTGGTGAAGATATAGCCCCAAAAGCCAAGAATAGTGTAGCCCCCCGATTCACTGACACATCCTGGGATGCCTTCTGGACACTGTGGAGGGCCACTACAATGTCCTCTACTCCTGCTCTAGCTGCAGGAGGCCCATCAGTCTCACCACTCCAGCTTGGGAGGCAGTGGCAGTGGGGGTCAGTGTCAATACTGCACACAAGAGGTCGGACATCCAATGCAGAAAATGGGTGAATGATCTCATCCGTGCTGCCAGGGTAAGGCAACCATCTCATCACTCTAAACTCACACACTCACAAGCCCATCACACATTCACTGGCATCTCACTCACTGCCAGCTCAAGGGACATCACCACTCACTCTCTCACACACACCCTCACATCTCCATCTGGCCCCATCTCCTCTGGAGACTGTCTCCTCAGCCCTCACCCTCTTCTTCCCACTCCTGCAGATCAACATGTGCCCCCACACTCCCCCTGGGATAACCCCCTTCCCCAGTGCAGCCCTCGCTCCGCCGCCTCTTCTCTTGCCTGAGGCCATTTATCCCCCTTCCCCAAGCAAGCCCTAGTCCTGCAGCCATTGAAAAGCCACCCCCACCTGGTCTGGTGGGTAGAGACCTGCCGATGAGCCCCACCTAAAAGTGTTGTGGTGCTGCCTGTGAAGCCTGGCACTGATGACCACGAGAGCTGCCCGAAGCAAGGTTGGTAAACAAACCTCGAAGCCCTGAGTGAAGTGCGGCTTGGCAGGTACACGTCGCTAATGTCCAGTTGTGAAACTCGTCGGTGTGTAATCACACTGCCGTGCCCGGATGGTCCAGTGTGGAGGGATGATTCCAGCGACCTGGGCTTATAATGAGATACAGATGTATTAAAATGACGTTCTTGACATCCTTTCCCGGCCCACCATTGATGGGTGGAGCAGGTGATCGCAAACTGGTTTCACAACGGTGTGAAACTGACTTTTGGCCTTCCCACCATATTGACCATTCATGCCCGCCATGATACCCGATACCAACGGGGAAGGAGAATTCTGCCCTACCTGTGTTTGTAAGAATAGTTTTCTATCAGGTTTCATGTCTATGAGAAAAAATTCTTGATTCCTGATTTCTATTGAATGTCTCAGAATAGAGAATCACAGAATACATCCCATCATGGAAGCGGCAAATCCTGAGCTCATCCCTACACAGAAGCTGCTCCTTCCAGTGGGGTCTAGCATTCTGGTTGATTTTTGCCAGTATTGGCAACACCCTATGGTGTGTCTTCCTTAGCCAACCAGGATCAGCTGAATGAGTATGGCCCCAGAATGGGGGCCTGAAACCTTCTAGTTTTCTGGCTCAGGGGCTACACCAGGCCATGGAGCTAGGGACAGGGAAGTGAAATATTGGATGAAACACCCTGTTAACTGTGGGTAGACTCCAGAATGGCTGTCTACTCTCTGGAGATGGAAGAATGAGAGGTGATTTCATTGAAATATGAAATATAAAATTGATAAAAGGTTTGCTGGGTAGATGCTAAGAGGTTACTTCCCCAGACTGGAGCATCTGGGACACAGGACCACAGTCTCAGGATAAGGGGCTTATCATTTAGGAAAAAGAAGAAAGAAGACTTGCATTTATATAGCACCTTTTACAACCACAAGATGTCCCAAAATTCTTTACAACCATTGAATTGCTTTGAAGTGTCATCACTATTGTAACGAAGGAAATGTCACAGCCAATTTGCGCAAACATCAGTGAGATAATGACCAGATAATATCGTTTTTGTGATGTTGGTTGAGGGATACATATTGGCCAGGACACCAAAGATAACTCCCCTGCTCTTCTTCAAAATAGCACCATGGGATCTTTTATAGCTACCTGAGAAGACAGACAGACGGAGCCTCAGTGAAACATCTCATCTGAAAGACAGCACTTGTGACAGTGCTGTACTCCCTCCACACTGGGATGTTCAGCTTTGACTTTTGTGCTCAAGTGCTGGAGTGGGACTGGCAATCTTGCCATTCAAAGGTGAAAAGTTCTATCAAATGAACCACAGTCGGCACCAAATGCGAGGAGGAGAAATTTCTGAATTCAAAATGCTGTGAATTTTCAGAATGAATTCTCGAACCCACCTGCATTCCCCTGACCCCTCCAACACCCCAAGAGGTCTGTGGGTCCTCATCACTGAGTATATTCAAGACAGAGATCGATAGATTTTTAGACACCAAGGGAGTCTAAGGATATGGGGGATAGTGCATGAAAGTGGATTTGTGATGGAAGATCAGCCATGTCCTGATTGAATAGTGGAGCAGGCTCGAGGGGCCAAATGGTCTGTTCCTGCTCCTACTTCCTCTGACTCCAACTTTCCAACATGAGATAAACCCAAATGAAACATGTAATTAGCTTTCAGCTAACCTCCTCGATATTAATGCAAAAGCTAATTTCTTAACACATTGTCAATTAGATGTCATTAAATATCAAGCTCCAAGAACTGCCTGTTCATTATGTAATATAAACATAAAATTATATTTTATTAATACAACAGATCATTGTCCTTTAAAGTCCTGGAACATTTGTAAATTTACATGTCAAATATAACTTGGATTTGTATTCTTGGGACCAATTTAATTAAAAAATTTTACCTGCGCTGTTCATTATTGCACTTTGTTTTTAACAACGGTTTCCTTTGGCTTATCAGTTGGATTGGAATTACCTTTCCTTCTGTCTTGCTTCTTAAACTTTGATTTTAACTTCATCTGAGGAGTGACTGAGGCAGTCTGGCTCCCCAGTTCTTGGCCATTTTAACTCCCGGCCTCACCTATACACAGCAGGTCCAGCTTCCAACCAAAGCATGCCAATGACATGAGGCAGGGGGGCAGGTGGTGGAGTGGGGCAAGTAGGAAAGTGAGGCAAGAGACTGCAACTGTGAACCCGTGGGACTAATTCCTGTCAAGGGTAGCTCAAGGGGAGGCAGGGAAGGTCCCAGGAGATTTTTTTTTTATTCATTCACGGGATGTGGGCGTCGCTGGCTAGGTCAGCTTTTATTTCCCATCGCTAATTGTCCTTGAGAAGGTGGTGGTGAGCTGCCTTCTTGAACCGCTGCAGTCTATGTGGTGCAGGTACAACCCAAGTGCTGTTAGGAAGGGAGTTCCAGGATTTTGACCCAGTGACAGTGAAGGAACAGTGATATATTTCCAAGTCAGGATGGTGAGTGACTTGGAGGGGAACTTTCAGGTGGTGGTGTTCCCATCTATCTGCTGCCCTTGTCCTTCTAGATGGCAGTGGTTGTGGGCTTAGAAGGTGCTGTCTATAGATGTTTGGTGAATTTCTGCAGTGCGCCTTGTAGATGGCACACACTGCTGTTACTGTGCATCAGTGGTGGAGGGAGTGAATGTTTGTAGATGTGATGCCAATCAAGTGGGTTGCTTTGTCCTGGATGGTGTCAAGCTTCTTGAGTGCTGTGGGAGCTGCACTCATCCAGGCAAGTGGGGAGTATTCCATCACACTCCTGACTTGTGCTTTGTAGATGGTGGACAGGCTTTGGGGACTTAGGAGGTGGGTTACTCGCTGCAGGATTCCTAGCCTATGACCTGCTCTTGTAGCCACAGTATTTATATGGCTAGTCCAGTTCAGTTTCTGATCAATGGTAACCCTCAGGATGATGTTAGTGGGAGATTCAGTGATGGTAATGCCATTGAACATCAAGGGACAGTGATTAGATTATCTCTTGTTGGAGATGGTCATTGCCTGACACTTACGTGGGCGAATGTTACTTGCCACTTGTCAGCTCAAGCCTGGATATTGTCCAGACCTTACTGCATTTGGACATGGACTGCTTCAGTATCTGAGGAGTTCCGAATGGTGCTGAACATTGTACAATTATCAGTGAACATCCCCACTTCTGACCTTATGATGGAAGGAAGGTCATTGATGCAGCAGCTGAAGATGGTTGGGCCGAGGACACTACCCCGAGCAACTACTGCAATGATGTCCTGAAACTGAGATGACTGACCTCCAACAACCACAACCATCTTCCTTTGCGCTAAGTATGGCTCCAACCAGTGGAAAATTTTCCCCCAATTCCCATTGACTCCAGTTTTGCTAGGGCTCCTTGTTGCCACACTCGGTCAAATGATGCCTTAATGCCAAGGGCAGTCACTCTCACCTCACCTCGAGAGGAATCCAGAGCAAGGAAGGCCTGAGGATTCCTGGGGAGCCCACCAGAACATTCTGCTTATTTGGCACCCAAGGCAACCCTGCAAAGACAAAATATTTTTTGACCTCCTCGATTCACCTGATCGTGAGTGCAGTTCCTTGGTGAAACAGCCACAAAGTCGTGACCTTGCCACTATCAATGAAAATATGGTTATCATGAGAGATTAGTTTTTCTGATGATCCCACCATTTCTATGGCACTTTTGCTGATGTAAGGATTTTATGTACAATATTTTTAACTGAATTCAAATTCATAAACCACATGCTGGGACTTGAGCTCATGTTCTGTGGATTATTAGTTTAGTGACATACCACTACACTTCTGGTTGCCGGTTCTTTCATTATTCTCACCACGTTTGGTACAGGTACCTCATTCTCCAAGGATCGCCACCTTGACAGGGTGGAGAGGCTTGTGCGTCTGAATAATTCCTTGAGCGATGTCATCGAGAGTTCCTTTGTCCTGATAGAATCACCGATGGTGGTAAGTTTGGGGGAAGATTCTGCAGAAAGTGTGGTCCAAAAGATCCTCAATGGCAGAACAGTTGAAGGAAGACAGTGAGTCGCACTGGCTGCAAAGGCAGAAGAAGGCTGCCGCGGCGAGGATTTTTTCGTCATTCACGGGATGTGGGCTTTGCTGGCTAGGCCAGCATTAATTTCCCATCCCTAATTGCCCTTGTGAAGGTGGTGGTGAGCTGCCTTCTTGAGCTGCTGCAGTCCGTATGGTGTAGGTATACCCACAGTGCTGTTAGGGAGGGAGCACCAGCAATTTGACCCAGTGACAGTGAAGGAACGGCGATATATTTCCAAGTCAGAACGGTGAGTGACTTGGAAGGAAACCTGCAGGTGGTGGTATTCCCATCTATTTGCTGCCCTTGTCCTTCTAGATGGTAGTGGCTGTGAGTTTGGAAGGTGCTGCCTAAGGAGTCTTGATGAGTTGCTGCAGTGCATCTTGTAGATGGTACACACTGCTGCTACTGTGCATCGGTGGTGGAGGGAGTGAATGTTTGTGGATGTGGTGCCAATAAAGTGGGCTGGTTTGTCCTGGACAGTGTCAAGCTTCTTGAGTGTTGTTGGAGCTGTACTCATCCAGGCAAGTAGGGAGTATTCCATCACACTCCTGACTTGTACCTTGTAAATGGTGGACAGGCTTTGGGGAGTCAGGAGGTGAGTTGCTTGTCGCAGGATTCCTAGCCTCTGACCTGCCCTTGTAGCCACAGTATTTATATGGCTAGTCCAGTTCAGTTTCTAGTCCACAGTGACCCCCAGGGTAGTGGGGATTCAGTGATGGTAATGGCATCTAATGTCAAAGGGCGAAGATTCGTTTCTCTCTTGTTGGAGATGGTCATTACCTGGCACTTGTGTGGCGTGAATGTTACTTGTCACTTGTCAGCCCAAGCCTGGATATTGTCCAGGTCTTGCTGCATTTAGACATGGACTGCTTCAGTATCTGAGGAGTCGCAAATCGTGCTGAACATTGTGCAATCATCAGCGAACATCCCCACTTCTGAACTTATGATGAAAGGAAGGTCGTTTATGATGCAGCTGTAGATGGTTGGGCCGAGGACACTATCCTGAGGAACTCCCGCAGTGATGTCCTGGAGCTGAGATGTTTGATCTCCAACAACCACAACGATCTTCCTTTGTACTCGGCATGGCTCCAACCATTGGAAAGATTTCCCCAATTCTCATTGACTCCAGTTTTGTTCGGGCTCCTTGATGCCACACTCTGTCAAATGCAACTTTGATGTCAAGGGCAGTCACTCTTACCTCGCCTTGGGAGTTCAGCTCTTTTGTCCATGTTTGAACCAAGGCTGTAATGAGGTCAGGAGCTGAATGACCCTGGCAGAACCCAAGCTGAGCATTAGTGAGCAAATTATTGGTAAAAAAAGTGCTCAATAGATCTGTTAATGACCCCTTCCATTACTTTACTGATGATCAAGAGTAGACTGATGCGGCAGTAATTGGCCGGGTTCAATTTTGCTTTTTTGTGTACAGGACATACCTGGGCAATTTTCCACATAGCCGGGTAGATGCCAGTGTTGTAGTTGTACTGGAACAGCTTGGCTAGGGGCACAAGTCTTCAGTACTATTGCCAGAATATTGTCAGGGCCCATAGCCTTTACAGTATCCAGTGCCTTCAGCAATCTCTTGATATCACGTGGAGTGAATCAAATTGGCTGAAGACTGGCATCTGTGATGCTGGGGACCTCCAGAGGAGGCCAAGATGGATCATCCACTCGGTGCTTCTGGCTGAAGATTGTAGCAAATGCTTCAGCCTTATCTTTTGCACTGATGTGCTGGGCTCCTCCATTATTGAGGATGGGGATATTTGTGGAACTTCCTCCTCCAGTAAGTTGTTTATTTGTCCACCACCATTCATAACTGGATGTGGCAGGGCTGCAGGGCTTATATATGATCCATTGGTTCTAGGATTGCTGAGCTCCATCTATCACCTGCTGCTTATGCTGTTTGGCACACAAGCAGCCCTGTGTTATAGCTTCACCAGGCTGACATCTCATTGTTAGGTATGCCTGGTGCTGCTCCTGGCATGTCCTCCTGCACTCTTCATTGATCCCCTGGCTTGGTGGTAATGGCAGAGTGGGGGATATGCTGGGCTATGAGGTTATAGATTGTGTTTGAGTACAATTCTGCTGCTGCTGATGGCCCACAGTGCCTCATGGATGTCCAGTCTTGAGTTGCTAGATCTGTTTGAAATCTATCCCATTTAGCATGATGGTAATGCCACACAACACGATGGAGGGTATCCTCAATGTGAAGACAGGACTTAATTTCCACAATGACTGAATGGTGGTCACTCTTACCAATACTGTCATGGACAGATGCATCTGTGGCAGGTAGGCGGGTGAGAATGAGGTCAAATATGTTTTTCCCTCTTGTTGGTTCTCTCACCACCTGCCACAGACCCAGTCTCATAGCTATGTCCTTTAGGACTAGACATAATCAGTCAGTAGTGGTGCTACCAAGCCACTCTTGGTGATGGACATTGAAATCTCTTACCCAGAGTATTCTGAGCCCTTGCCACCCTCAGTGCTTCCTCCAAGTGGTGTTCAACATGGAGGAGCACTGATTCATCAGCTGAGGGAGGGTGGTACGTGGTAATCAGCAGGATGTTTCCTTGCCCATGTTTGACCTGATGCTATGAGACTTCATGGGGTCCGGAGTCAATGTTGAGGATTCCCAGGGCAACTCCCTCCCGACTGTATACCACTGTGCCGCCACCTCTGCTTTGTCTGTCCTGCCAGTGGGACAGGACATATCCAGGGATGGTGATGGCGGTGTCTGAGACATGATCTGTAAGGTATGATTCCGTGAGGATGACTATTTCAGGCTGTTGCTTGACTAGTCTGTGAGTCAGCTCCCCCTGTTTTTGCACTAGCCCCCAGATGTTAATAAGGGGGACTTTGCAGGGTCGACAAGGCTGAGTCTGCCGTTGTAATTTCCAGTACCTCGGACTATGTCGTGTGGCCCGTCCGGTTTCATTTCTTGTTAACTTGTTTTTAGTGATTTGATACAATTGAGTGGCTTGCTAGGCCATTTAAGCAGACATTTAAGAGTTAACCACATTGCTGTGGGCCTGGAGTCACATGTAAGCCAGACCAGGTCAGGATGGCAGATTTCCTTCCTCAAGGGACATTCGTGAATCAGGGTTTTTACAACAATTGACAATGGTTTCACGGGGCTGAATTTTGAGGTTGTCGGGCGGGCCTGGGGGTGGCTGGGAAAAAGTCCGCTGCCCGGGATCAGCCCTAGACTGCAAATGAATGCTGGCTGACCAATTAACGGTCAGGCGCGCTGAAACGCTCAGCGCTGCCAGGGTGGGGGCAGGAGGATGGTGAGCACTGAAGTCTGCGCATGCACAGGGAAGCACACACTGAGGGCACAGAGCTGCCTCACGGAGCTGAAGAATTGGAGAAACAAAAAGAAAGATTTCAAAGATGATACAAACACGTCACCACATGTGACTTAGTCACATGTTTAAAATTATGGTGAAAAATATTTAATGGATTTTTATTTACAGTTGGAAACCTCACCCCGCTAGTGATGAGGTTTTGTTAAAAATGCAAAGGCCGCCTGGCCTATTCGCCCGCCTGCCAACCGAATGGTTGAAAGAGCAGCGAAAAATACAAATTAATTAATTGCTTAATGGGCCTTAATAGGCCTCTTAATTGTCAGCAGGCATGCTGCCGACTCTCGCGTGCACCCGCTGACTGAAATATCACGCCAGATGCTCGCCCGACATCATCACGCGTTATTTTACACTCAATCAGGTTGTGTGCGCGCCCACCCATCAAACATTAAATTCAGCCCATGGTCATCATTAGACTTTTAATTCCAATTATCTATTGATTTCAAATTCCACTATCTGCCATGGTGAGATTTGTACCCGGCTCCAAGGAGCTTTACCCTGTGTCTATGGATTACTAGTGATCCCTATCATTGTGGTTTGACATGTCACCAAAATCTGACCACCAACTCGTCAAGATTGTGTGGGCAATGACAGTGTCCCAAGGTCCCCATATTAAACAAAGTCACGCGCAGGCTTCCACCAGGGTCATTTGCCAAGTCCTGTGGTGATGGCGAATTGGTGATGGGGGCAGGTCTGTGAACCTGGGAGTCTCTAGTCAAGAACCTGCACACAGGCAACAGATACGTGAAAGTCCTTGGACACCTGTAATGGGACTGAGGTGTCTTTGGGCAGCAGCATCTATGACTGAGCAGTCCTCTTCAGGATACCCTCTGCTCACCCCAATGGGGAGGAGGCTGGAAAAGGTGCCCTAAAAATAGGCTGTCCCACTTTCTCCTGGCTGGGGAACCACACCCTGTGAGATCACCATCTTTGTGGTCAAAGAAAGAAACTTTAAATTTTGCAACTTAAATATTAGAGCGCTCATGGGTAATCTCAAGAGTGACCGTCCAGAAAGGAAAACTACAATCGGGTCACATGAGTGTGAGGAACCCATTTTTGGAAAATTGGAAGGGCATTGAATGTTGGGCACACCCTCCTGAGTTGGTTTTTAAATGCCTACAAGTTTAATTCTGGACTTTGATTATGCCATTTTTTTTTCAAGAAGTTTGTTTTATAATAAATCAATTATTTTGTGTTTATTGAATGAAGCCTGGTTAAAGTATTTGTATGTTGGGTATGGCAGTGTCAAAGGTAAACAATTGGCCATTTTGGTGAGCCAATTAAACACTTGAACTATTGCTGTGACCTGTGGGGCTGGAATTAACTGCACACTCCTCCCATCCCGGTCCGTGACGTGAGCTATCAAGACTCCAAATTGACGTCGCTGCCCTCAGTGAGACCTGCCTTCCTGTGGAGAGGCAGCTGAAGGAACAAGCAGGAGGTACACCTTCTACTGGAAAGGAAAGGCTGACAGTGATCCTCGTGTCCACCAAGTTGGTTTTGACATCCACATTAGGATGCACTATCAGAACTCCCCAATTGTATAAATGAAAGACTCATGATGCTTCACCTTGTAGCTCAGCTATAACCAATATGCCATTGTCGTCAGCACTTGTGTCCTGACCCTTGACTCTGATGAGAATGTTCAGGAAAAGTTTCATTCTGACCTTCTGGAAGATTTTGACGCCAGCACTGGCCGTGACTCTGATTCTGGAGAGAAACCATTGGGAGAAACATGATGGGAAAAACGAATGTAAATGGTGTCCTCCTGCTGACAGTGTGCTGAGCATGGCCTCATTATAGCAAACACCTTCTCCCACCAAAAGAACAAACACAAAACCACATGGAGGCTTCCTGGATCAAAGCACTGCCACCTCCTGGATTATGTCATTGCTCAGGTCAAAGGTAAGTGTCATTTTTCCAGTATATTATGAACTTTCAGGCAATACTTTAAAATTTTGAACAAAAACAGACTCTTAAAATGACTGCTACAAACAACGTGACTTTTGGTAATATCAGCTCCAGACAGTCCTGGGACTCAAGCCAATACCTAATTAACTATGGACATTCACAGCCATCTGGGAAATCCCTTTGTTTAAGGATGGAACATCAACAAAAGAACCATAGCATTCTGGCCAACTTGTCTTTTTGGTTCACCATGGACAAAAAATACATCAAAGCTCAATGTGTGTGAGATGAATGTGAATGGGTCCACATCAACCTTCCATTGACTTATGATGGCCCCTCATCTGAACTGGGTAAATTTCAAAGTGACAAATGCAAACATAGGATATTTATCAACCTGGCCACCAAACCTATTTGGAAAAGGAATTTGGACTTACAACAGTCACATGGGTGAGTGAGCTATGGTTGTTGCCTGCTTTTAAAACAGCAAGGATCAGCTCGACAGAGACAGAGAAACCACCAGAAAAACATCATACTAGCTGCAGTCAACTAAGCAGCCAAGTTCATAAACAGCAATATCTTGAAATTGGCTGAAGGACTCGCCCCAGCCTGTTCTAACTTCAAATTCACCTGAGAACCAACCTCCTGGAAATTCAACTACAAGAAGCCTCACAGGTTACTGAGAAACTACCGCTTATAAGACCTTCATTTCTACTAAAAGCGTTAACTCATTTAAGAAACTACAGGCTTAACAAAAGAGAGACCGAGACAATTATGCATTGTAATTGTACTATTTATTTTCTTTCATCTGTATCTAATATTTGAATGCGTGAGTGAAGTAAGTGAGATGTCACGTTTGTAAACCTCCGTGGTAAGTATAAGATAATAAATAATCTTCTTTATTTTAAAACTCACAAAAAACTTGCTGCTGGAATTACTTAAATTAGACAATCACTCTGAGGGTGAAATTACACAACCTCATATATAAATCACATTGATCAAGGACAGTAAGAAAGAAAGAAATTCTGTCTGTGATATAAGTAACACCTGTATTCATTCTAGAACAGTGGGATCAAATAAAGTCAGCTGTTCTAGAGTCCTGTGCCCAGACCACTGGGTTCAAGCATCGTTGTCACCAGGACTAGTTTGATGCTGAAGTTTGTGACCTCCTAGAACAATAACGAGCAGCCTTCATTGTCTGGCAGAACAACCCAAGGTCACAAGACAAGATAGCAGCATTCCAACAGCTTAAGGCTGATGCCCAAAGACAAACCTGCAAGATAAAGGACATGTAATGGGAAGAGAAAACCCGAGAGATCCAACAATATGCTGATCATCATGACATGCAAAGCTTTTTTGAGGCCACCAGGGCCATCTAGAGACCAAGGTCAAATGGACAAAATCCTTTTCACTCTCAGGACGATGTCTCTCTTCTTAAAGGATGACAATGCGATCCATCAACACTGGAAAGAACATTTTCAACAACTCCTCAACCGTGAGTCCACAGTGACAGCTGATACTCTCCAGGCTATCCTATCCCCCAGAACCCTGTGGCAGAACCCACGGGGAATCACCATCGACGGGAGAGCTGCAATAAACAATCAAAACGATGAAAAACAACAATGCCTGTGTCCCCGGTATTTTTCCAGCTGGGGTCTTCAAAGCTGGTGGGCTTTTGCTCACATCAAGACTACATGCACTCATCCCACAATCCGGGAGGAAAAGAACTCCCTCCCCCCCACCCCTCCCCCCACTCCCCTGACTTGAGGAATGTGACAATTGTAACGATCTTCAACAAGGGAGATAAATCACGCTTTGGAAACTATTGCGGTATCTCCTTCTTGTCCACAACTGGGAAAACCTGACTACTTAACTTCTCAAGCTGTTGTGAATTGTGGTGTTGCATCTGTGCAGGGTTCAAATGACATTTACATTCTCCCAGGTGGCCAGCCCATAAATTAAATAGCCGCAGTTACACAGTGAAGGTTGGTAAAGAATGGAGTGACTATTTATCAGAAGCAAGATCAACCCCACTCCAAAAATACCCTCTCATTTTTAATTTGTTCAGGAGAGTCAAATTTAAACTTCAAGGGTGGAATTTTACGCACCCCCCTTCCCCACCCCCACCTCCGTCGGTGGGATTTTCCAGTCCCGCTAGAATCGACAGACTTTTGAACAGCTCGCCACATTTTACAGCCCCACCCCCACCCACAATGGGCCAGTAAAAGTCTGCCCCAAGTGCCTTCCGGTGGCATGGTTAATATCAGATTCTGGGGTTAATGTTTCTTGGGGCCCAGCAACTGAGGGCAGCTGGTGCTTACACAATCTATTTCTCTTTCACGGTACCTCCAATGGAAACACCAGGATCAGAGACGACTAAAGAGGTTTGCCGGCGCTGGATGTGAATGAGAATATCATAGCGAAGGGAGCATGTAAACATTAATATTTCTTTGCTGTTCTGGAGACCAATAGGAAGATATCAGTAAGACCATCAAAGACCTGAAAGTGACCCAGGGATCCACCTCACTGCACAGAGTGAAATGCAACAAATTGTGCAAAGCTATTCTGTCCAAGCACCAGCTGCCTGCTGGGACCTGAAAGAGGTTCAGGATGCGGGGTGACTGATGGGAGTCCTTGCCTCTGGAATCTTTTATGACAAAGACTTGATAAGGGACATGAAGAGGGCACAACCTCAAAGGCCACTGGCAGTGAGGCTGGATCAAATATATTCCAGAAATAATTGTGAATCAGAAGGTGAAAGGGAGGAACAATTACAATCACCAGGGAAAGGGCACTGAGAAAAGCTGACAAGCCCCCAGGTCCTGATGAACTTCATCCTAGAGTCTTAAAAGGAGTGGCTGCTGAGATAGTAGATGCATTGATTTTAATTTTCCAAAATTTCCTAGATTCTGGAAAGATCCTATCAGATTAGAAAATAATGAATGTAACTCCTCTATTCAAGAAAGGAGAGAGACAGAAAGCAGGAAACTATAGACTGGTTAGCTTAACATCCATCATAAGGAAAATACTCGAATCTATTATTAAGGAGATTGCCTGATACTCTAAGAATACTGCTATAGAGTCAACATGGTTTTGTGAAAGGGAAATTGTGTTTGACTAATTTATTCTTTCAGGAAGTAGCTAGCAATGTGGATAAAGGGTAGCATGTGGATGTGGCGTACTTGGATTTCCAGAATATATTTGACAAGGTGTCACATCAAAGGTTACAAAGGTGTAGGGGTAACAGATTACCAGGACAGAGGATTGGTTAACCAACAGGAAACAGAGAGTAGGTATAAATAGGTAATTTCTTGGTTGGTAAGATGTAACAAGTGAATTGCCACAGGGATCATTACTGGGGCCTCAACTATTTACAACCTATAGTAATGGTTTGGATCAAGGGACCAAACGTATAGTTGCTAAATTTGTTGATGACACAAAGATAGATAGGAAAATAATTGTGGAGAGGACTTAAAGGGGACTTCAGTGGGATATAGATAGATTAAGTGAGTGGGCAAAAATTTGGATGATGGAGTATAACGAGGGAAAATCTGAACTTGTCCACTTCGGCAGGAAGAATAGAAAAGCAGCATATTATTTGAATAGAGAGAGATTGCAGAACTCTGAGGTACAGAGGGATCTGGGTGTCCTGGTACATGAATCACAAAACATTAGCATGCAGGTACAGCAAGTGATTAGGAGACAAATGGAATATTGATGTTTATTCCAAGGGGAATGGAATATTAAAGTAGAGATGTTTTGCTACAGTTGTACAGACCACATCTGGAGTACTGTGTACAGTTTTGGCCTCCTTATTTATGAAAGGATACAATTGCATTAGAAGCAGTTCAAAGAAGTTTTACTTGACTGATACCTGGGATGAGGGGGTTATCCTATGAGGAAAGGTTGGACAGGCTGGGCCTGTATCCATTGGAGTTTAGAAGGATAAGAGCTGGTCTTATTGAAACGTAAGATCCTCGGGGGAAGCAAGATGGCGGATGCTGAGAGGATGTTTCCTCTTGTGGGAGAGACTAAAACTAGGGGACAGAGTTTAAAAATAAGGGATCTCCCATTTAAGGCAGAGATGAGAATTTTTTTCTCCCAGAGGGACATGAGTCTGTGGAATTCTCTTCCCCACAGAGTGGTGGAGGCAGTCAATGAATATTTTTGAGGCAGAGGTAGATAGATTCTTGACCAGCAAGGAAACGTAAGGGCATCCGGGTTAGACAGGAAAGTCGAGCTGAGATCGTAATCAGGTCAGCCATGATCTTGTTGAATGGTGGAGCAGCCTTGAGGGGCCGAATGGCCTACTCCTGCTCCTATTTCGTATATTTATATGTTTGGGTCCTGGCTTAATTTATGGTCTTTCCTGCCAATGCAGGCCCAAGCTGTGATAGAAGATTTTGCATCCATTTCACCCACATAACATCCTTCATTTCCTAGGTCAATTCCCCCCACCCTCACCCTACCCTCCCACCTACACTCACCCTACCATCCCCACCCACACTCATCTAACCCACCCACCCTCGCCCTAGTCCCCACCCACCCTCACCTCACACTAACCCACCCAACCTTACTCCACCACGCACGAGCCCTCACCCTCCCTATTCCTCAATTATAACTTTTCATGTTCATCCATTCTAAAATCAATCACCTTTTGATGAGAAGGGTTTCCCTTAACTTGCTCAGTTTGAATTTGTATCCACTGGACTTTGAATTCATTTTCACAGAGAACAATTTCCCAGAATCAATTCTGCTAATTCCCTTCATAATTTGAAAACTTCAATTATTTCACCTAAAAACTTTCTGTTTGCCAAAGGAGACATTACCACTTTCCTTAACCTTTCATTGTAAGTTCAACTCCTGATTCCCAGAGCCACCTTTGTTGTTTCATTGTGTGCATTTAGCAAAGACTGCAGCCTTGTAATGCTGTCTGTGTGTGGAGGGAGGGAGGGGGTGTCACAGGGATAAAGGGTAAATCAGAGAGTAATTATTGCATGGAAGACATCTGGAATGCCTTCCAGAGTGTGTCAGCCCGATGAAAAATGAACCTCACCAGTTAACTTGTTTTGATTGCAGTGAACGCTGGTGATAAATGAGAGAATTTGCAGCAATTCTGCACTGAAACACAGCTCATATCTGTCTCAATAGCTCAAGTAATAACTCATTTGTCTCTTTATTTGTGAGTCATATTAATGTGCCACTGACTCTGTGCTTAGTGCTATAAATACCAAGTTCATGGTTCAGTAATGTTTTAGAAGTAATTTTTAATTCTGTGAAGATTAAAGTGTAACGATAAAAAATGGGATAAATGCAATTAAAGCAACTTGGAGCTTAATACATTTAAAAGGCTGGGGCCATGTTGAATTAAGGGGTTAACAGCTGGAAAGGTAAGATCATAAAACAGCAGGTGGGCTTCCTGAGCTGGAGAGCTGGAGATGAGGTGTCTACTTGCAAAGAAGTGCAGCCCAGAGAGTTTTTTTTTTGCTTTGGGAGCTAAAGCTACAATTAATTTTGAAAGCAGTAAGTCAGCCCTGGAAGGCTACATCACCATGGAGAAAGTTCTAAGGTTTCAATGTATCTGTGTATTTGCTGGGGGAGTGGGTATTTTGCAGCAGAGGGAAAGGCCATACTGAAAAGATGCTGCTGTTAGCAAGCTCCAGGCAGCAAAAGTGTTCCTGTTAGTTGGCTGTGTGTAGTTAGGGCTTAGGAGAAATCCCAGGAGCCATTTAATAGCTCTGTGCTGTTAGGACTCGGGGGACGTCCTGGGGAGCTGAGAAGATGGCAGATGGTCACTGGCTCCGTGCTGGAAAGGGTTGGGACTCAGAAGATGCCCTGGGAACCATTTATAGTTTGGTGTAGCTGGGGCGATTGTAACTTGGTGATATCCATGGGCAGTACCAACCCAGTGAAGCCAGCCAGCTATTAAGGGGCTGAAATTGCACCAGTAAATAGAGGCTGGAGTGTAGACTCAGAAATCCAGGGGAACGGAGACTCAGGAGACAAGATTGAAACTCTGGGAAGTATGCAGTCATTGAGGCAGTCAAAGTCGGAGTGGCTTTGAGGGAATTCAGAGGTTTAGTCTTTGAAAGTGAAAAGTTTGGAGTCCCTTGTGAGATCGGCAAAGCTTCAACACGATTGGTTGACTCACAGTGTTTACTGACATCTGGGTGTGTTGCTGAGAAATCCATGGGATCTGTCCTGGTCACATTTGCTACTTATTGTACAGTGTGGTGTGTTCGACCACAGTTGGCCTGTTAAGTCACATATACTCTAATATTCAGGGTTAATATGAGGTACTAGATGTTGTAAATTGTTTTATCTTTTTGATCTTGTATAGTAAAGTTTATTTTTGTTTCTTCAAAAATCATGGAATCCTGTGGCTTTATTCCCTTAGCAAGCGTCTTGAATCTCAAACTTTGTCTACTTTAAACAAAACGTTATTGGCCCTAACCAGGTCACATGAAGAACTTCGGGGGTCTGGTCCAGGATTATAACACCTTATTCAAGAAAGGAGGAAGGGATAAACCAGGGAACTACAGGCCAGTCTGTATAACCTCAGTGGTGGGGAAACTATTGGAAGCAATTCTGAGGGACAGAATTAATCTACACTTGGAGAGGCAGGGATTAATCAAGGACAGTCAGCATGGTTTTGTTAAGGGGAGGTCATGTCTGACCAATTTGATTGAATTTTTCGAAGAGGTGACCAGGTGTGTAGATGAGGGCAATGCATTTGACATATTCTACTTGGACTTCAGCAAGGCTTTTGATCAGGTACCGCATGGGAGACTGATAATGAAGGTAAGGGCCCATGGGATCCAAGACAATTTGGCAAATTGGATCCAGAATTGGCTGACTGGCAGAAAGCAGAGGGTGATGGTCGAGGGGTGTTTTTGTGACTGGATGCCTGTGTCCAGTGGGGTTCCACAGGGATTGGTGTTGGGCCCCTTGTTGTTTGTGGTTAATATAAATGATTTAGACTTGAATGTAGGAGGTTGATCAGTAAGTTCGCGGATGACATGAAAATTGGTGGGGTGGTAAATAGTGAGGAGGATAGCCTTAGATTACAGGAGGGTATAGATGGGCTGGTCAGATGGGCTGATCAGAGGCAAATGGAATTTAGCCCAGATAAGTGTGAGGTAATGCACTTGGGCAGGACAAACAAGGCATGGGAATACACGATGAACGGTAGGACCCTGGGAACTACTGAGGATCAGAGGGACCTTGGTGTGCATGTCCGCTGGTCCCTTAAGGTAGCGGGACAGGTAGATAAGGTGGTTAAGAAGGCATATGGGATACTTGCCTTTATTAGCCGAGACATAGAATATAAGAGCAGGGAGGTCATGCTGAAACTGTATAAAACGCTGGTTAGGTCACAGCTAGAGTATTGCGTGCAGTTCTAGAATCCGCATTATAGGAAGGATGTGATTGCACTAGAGAGGGTGCAGAGGAGATTTTCCAGGATGTTGCCTGGGCTGGAGAGTTTTAGTTATGAGGAGAGATTGGATAGAGTGGGGTTATTTTCCCTGGAGCAGAGGAGATTGAGGGGAGACATGATTGAGGTGTATAAAATTGTGAGGGGCATAGATAGGGTAGACAGGAAGGAACTTTACCCCTTGGTGGAGGGATCAGTAACCAGGGGGCATAGATTTAAGGTAAGGGGCAGGAGGTTTAGAGGGGATGTGAGGAAGAATTTTTGCACCCAGAGGGTGGCAGGAATCTGGAACTCACTGCCTGAAAGGGTGGTAGAGGCAGATACCCTCATAACATTTAAGAGGTATTTGGATGTGCACTTGCGATGCCAGGGCATACAAGGCTATGGGCCTGGTGCTGGAAAATGGGATTAGAATAGTTATGTACTTGTTTGACCAGCGGAGACACGATGGGCCAAAGGGCCTTTTTTTGTGCTGTAGACCTCTATGACTCTATGACTCTATTAGCACATGTCCCTTCACAGCTCTGATGAGTGAATGATGCTTGTCTGTCTCTCCAAATCCAACAGTGCTTGATCCATCTTAGTGTGGCTTCACCAACTGGATCCCATGCAAAATATATTGTAAATCTTTTACTGTTTAATTTAAAAAAAACCTCTTGTGTTGAGCAGGTATAGTCCTGAGACCTGCCCTCTGCTTTCTAGGGCATGTTCTGTACTGTCCTTGTACAAGGGGATTCTTGAGCACAACATTGGTAGTCCTCTTGAAATTGGCGTTCTTTTCTTCTGCAGCTGTTAAACCTGTTGCACATTTTCCATAGGGTTTGTTTTGGGTGTAAATGGTATTGCCTATGCTGCAAGGTCCTGAGATCAGTGTTGCTACCTTTTAATTAAGGGCCCAATCTTGTCACTACCTGAAGTGATAGCCCTGACTTTGTGAAGATGGTTACTCTGCATCACAGACATCCCATGATGGATAGGAGATAAGTGAAGCCAGGCTCTGAATACAGGGAGAGGAAACACACTGTCCACACAATGTTTCTAATAAATAATTCATTTCCAATGGTAAACAGTAGAGAGTGAAGACTATAAATAACCAGCAGTGAAAGATATGAGCTGCCTGGGCTCAGTTCTGAACATCCCAATTGGATGTTCTTGTGCATGCTTCATGCTCCATCTGATCAAGGAGTTGAAGATGAATAAAGGATTTAACAAGGTTATAGGTGGGGAGTCTGGAACAAAGGGCCAGAACCTTAAAATTCGAACCAGGTCATTTAGCCGTGATATCAAGAAGCACTTCTTCAAACAAAGGGGAGCGGAAATCTGGAACTCTCTCCCCAAAAAGCTGTTGGGACTATGGGTCAATTGAAAACTTCAAAACTGAGATTGATAGATTTATATAAAAGCAAAATACTGCAGATCCTGGAGACCTGAAATGAAAACGGAAAGTGCCGGAAAAGCTCAGTAGGTCTGGCAACATCTGTGGAGAGAGAAACAGAGTTAACCCTTCAGGTCCAATATGACTTTTCTTCGGAACTGAAACATTAACCCTGTTTCTCCCTCCACAGACGCTGCCAGACCTGCTGAGCTTTTCCAGCACTTACTGTTTTTATTGATAGACTTTTGTCAGGCAAAAGGTATTATGGGACCACGGTGAGTGAATGGATTCAGATCAGCTAAAATTGAATAGAATGGCGGAAGACGTTTGAGGGGCCGAATGGCCTCCTCCTGTTGCTATGAAGACAGAATGAAATTCAAAGAGGTTGGTTAGCAAGTTGTTCTGGTGGAGCCAGCTGCTGAAGGCACAGATTGGAGATATTCTTACATTCACAAGGCAGCTTAAGGCTGGCTCTTCTTTCATGTGGAGTTGCTGTGAGACACACAAGGGTTAAAATGATGATTGTGAGTTATTCTCTTTCACACCTGGTCTGAGTCTCACTGGGTTTTAGACAAATTAAAGAAATAAAACAGTGGTTTTGCCTTCAGCAGAGTTGAAGCTGATGAAACACAGCTTGAGTTATTGGCATCTAGGGGATGAAGACAGGACCACATCGGCAATAAAAAAAGGTACAATTAAGAAGTCGTGCTGGTAACTCGTTTTTGGTGAAGCATTGCAATCAATGGCAAATAGTCCACCATGATTAAAATTGAAATCCAACTGAAAGAATCTGTGCTCCCTTACTTCCTCGATCAAGATCTTCGATGGTTAAATAATACCAGCTTGTTATCAGTTGGTATTATCCAACCAGTCGCCACTGGTAGCCCGAGGGATGTGGCGGAGCTGGTACTGAACCAAATAAAGCAGAAAAGCCTGATTCCCAGCCTGTGCTGGGTTATCTGGAGCAGCTGACAGGATGACATAACAAGTTTGCTGGTGACTCAGGGACTGTGCGAGGAGAGGTTTAATCAGGAAAAAACGGTGTCCCAATTTTAAAAAGATACAAACTTCTTTGAATCTGTTGTACAGACACACATCACCAACATTCCCTTCAAGGCTCTGTGCCACTGTATTTAGCTGTCCAGCTTAACACCATGGGACTGAGAATGTGACAATCAGTTATCATCTGTCAGCATTACATGGGAGGCCAAAGGCCTGTACTGAGGTGAGGGGCTCAGTTCCCCGATATAAGTCCAGACAGTCCCTGGTGCACAGGCAGCTTGTGCACAAACCACATGCAGACCAGGCACGGATCGCACACAGACACATGTAAACCGCGCCCGGGCTCCATGCAGACTACACGCAACTGCATGCAAAGGCATGAATATTAAAATTGGGGAGTCCTCAGAATGCAGGTGGGGTAACCACTTAGTGCTCGAATACACTCAAAAATAGAAAAACTTTGCAAAGCTTGAGATTAGTAATAATTCATTGATCATTAACCAGATTTACTGCACATCACAGAAATACATAGAAATTACACATTCTGCTCAACTAGTCCATCCAAGTACTTGCCATTGGAGAAAAAAATTCTAATCATATTTACCAACCCTGTTCCCATATCCCTGATCCCAGCCACCTCTCTAATCCATTCGGAAATGTTGACACATCTGTATCAACCACTAAAAAAGTGAATCTCACAGTCTCACCATGCTCTGTATGAAGAAGCTTTTCCTGCTGTCTGTACTAAATCTCTCCCACTTAATCTCTGGCCCCTCACTCGAGACCCTCAATCAATGGGAACAGTTGCTTCCATCAACCCTGCTCCATCCTTTCATCATTTTAAACACTTTTACAACATCGCCCCATAATCTTTGTTACTCTAACAAAACGACCGAATGTTTCTAAATCTTTCTTCAATGAGTTAAAACGCTTGATGCTAAAATATACTTAGTAAAGCTGTTTCCTGAAGGGGTGGATTATAAAGAGACAAAACATTTAACCCTCTGACATCATGTTGACTTAACTCAGCCCAGTGTCTATGGGGAAAGGTAAATAGGATTAAAATGGATTCACGAAGCCTGATTAAATTGGTTACTTTCATGATTTCCCCGATTCTGCTAGGATTGTAACTATAGGAATCCAGTGTTGCACAGCTCAATTTTGTTTGTCTCTGGCCAATAACTGATCAAGATAATTTCCATACATATTAACTGTAAGCTAGGAAGAATTAATTGAGGAGGAATGGTGCATGGGTTCATGGAATGCCAGGAGTGTCAATAGTCTAGTTAGTGCTGTTTATAGCTCATTCCTGAATAGGAAAAGGATTTTGTTTCAAATTTATTCTTTCATGGGATGTGGGTGTCACTAGCAAGACCAACATTTGCTGCCCATTTCTAATTGCCCTTGAACTGGATAGCTTACTAGGCCATTTCAGGGGGCAGTTAAAAGTCAACCACATTGCTGTGGGTCTAGAGTCACATGTAGGTCAGACCAGGTAAGGATGGCAGATTTCCTTCCCTAAAGGGCATTAGTGAACCAGATGTGGTTTTTTTTTACAACAATCAGCAATGATTTCATGGTCTCGCTTTCAACTCCAATTTTTTTAATTAATTGAATTTAAATTCCACCAGCTACCCTAATGGGATTAAATCCATTCTCTAGGCCAGGATTTTATGACCCCTCCTGCCCAGCAGGATATTACCATCCCACTGAACTGAATGGAGATTTAAATGGCTCACCGCATCCACCAGAAGGGAGACACGCCACAGCGAGGCTGTAACATCCTGCCCTAGTACATTAGCCGGGATCTCTGGATTAGCAGTTCAGCAACATTACCACGACACCAACATCTCCCCAGGATATCTCTCTAACTTCTACCTTGCTGCCGACTTCTCTCTTTTTCATGGCCAGGGCCGACTGAGGCAGCCTCGAAACATGGTGGGAGGTTTGCTGAGGATTATGGTTTCTTTGTGGCCAGTTTGGACCAGGATTAATATGTAACTCAAACAGCAAAAGACAAATATCTGTGTCATATGATGTGTAAGTGTTATTCATTCCGACTTTCAAATGATTTTCATCGGCAGCAAACATCAGGCTAAAGGTCCAATACAATTCCCCTACTTGCTTTTTATCCAGTGATACACAGAAGTATAAGAAAAGGAGGAGGCCATTCAGCCCCTCAAGCCTCCTTCACCAATTAGGTCAATGGTCCAACTCCAAATGAACTTAACAGGAAGTAGTTGGCCTGGAACGGGGAGAATGCTGGGCAGAGATCATTCCAAAGGTTCCTGACTAAACCTTTTTCACACTTAGTTTGATGAAGCATCTCACACTCACAAAGAGTCAATTAAGGCAGCTAGAGCACCTAATACACCCTGGAATTTGAGAACTCCCCATAAACTGTGCAGCACTGATAGGATGACATGCTGGTCTTCCACTCACCTATATGCACAAGGGACAAATGATTTTGGACAACTACATCTCATTCTGCCCATGGGACCGAACCAATGAAATTTGGCACTAATGGTCACTAATTTTTCTAGGATTCCAGCCACAGGATGACATGTGTAGGAAACTGAAACGTGTTGGGTTTAGATTGGGAGTCTTACGTACATTCGAACATACGAATTAGGGGCAGGAGTAGGCCCCTCAAGCCTGCTCCACCATTCAATAAGATCATGGCTGATCTGATTGTACCCTCCACCCCACATTCCCACCTACCCCCGATAATCTTTCATCCCATTATTTATCAAGAATCTATCTAGCTCTGCTTGAAAATATTCAAAGACACTGCTTCCACTGCCTCTTGAGGAAGAGAGTTCCAAAGACTTACGACCCTCTGAGAGAAAAAATTTCACCTCATCTCGTCTTAAATGAGCGACCCCTTATTTTTAAACCGTGAACCCTAGTTCTCGATTCTCCCACAAGGGGAAACATCCTCTCCACATCCATCCTGTCAAGACCCCTCAGGATCTTCAAGGTTTCAATCAAGCCACCTCTTACTCTTCTAAACTCCAGTAGATACAAGCCTAATCTGTCGAACCTCTCCTCATAAGACAACCCACCCATTCCTGAAATTAGTCTAGTGAACATTCCCTGAACTGCTTCCAACGCATTTACATTCTTCCTTAAATAAGGAGACCAATACTGCACACACTACTCCAGATGTGGTCTCATAGCACCCTGTATAACTGAAGCAGAACCTCCCTACTTTTGTATTCAATTCCCTTCACAATAAACGATAACATTCTATTAGTTTTCTTAATTACTTGCTGTACCTGTATATTAACCTTTTGTGATTCATACACTAGGACACCCAGATCCCTCTGAATCTCAGAGCTCTGCAATCTCCCACCATTTAGATAATAAGCTTCTTTTTTATTCTTCCTGCCAAAATGAACAATTTCACATTTGTCCACGTTACACTCCAGTTGCCAGATCTTTTCCCATTTACTTAACCTATCTATGTCACTTTGTAAAAGCAAAATACTGTGGATGCTGGAAATCTGAAATAAGAACAGAAAATGCTTGAAAAACTCAACAGGTCTGGCAGCATCTATGGAGAGAGAAACAGAGTTAACGTTTCAAGTCTGTATGACTCTAGTACAATGTATGAGTTGTCTTTGAGGCTCAGATGATGTAATTCAAGGGCGCATAAGGAGGCTGGCTCTCTGCTTTCTGGAAACACTGCTAGTTTCTGCAGGAAGTAACTAATTTTCAGGTATTAGAGCAAGTCCTATTTGGTGAGATTGAATTTTTCTCTGAAGATGCCCTGGAATAGCCTGTGATCCATTTCTTATACTGGGTTTTCAGTGCGGAGAGATATTTAATAAAAACAGAAAATGCTGGAAAAACTCAGCAGGTCTGGCCGCGTCTGTGGAGAGAGAAGCAACGGGCGGAACTTTCCGTGCCCACTGGCGTCGGGCGTGTTTGGCAGCATGAGTGAAGAGTATGGCGACAAGGCTAAAACTCTTGTTTTCCCACACCGTGAAACCAGCTTGCAGCTGACCGCTCTGCCCGTCGAGGGTGGGCCACGTTCCCCGCCATCGGATGTTAGGAACCTCATTCTAATACATCTGCAGGTCATTATAAGGCCAGCCCACAGGAATCATTCCCTCCCGCTGGATCGTCTTAACACCTCAGCGAGAAAAGATGCCGGGGCAGAACACGTCTTGACCAGTGTGACGTGCAGAAGTCAGGGCTTACCGCCAGGGCCTTGCTCACATCGCGGACACCGAGGAGTAGAAGATGCTGGAGCCCAACAGCAACAGCACACTGAAGGACTGTCCATGGCATGCCGTGTGGATTCTCATGGACGTGGCTCCGCTGCAAAGCAGCTCACAGAAGGTGGAAAGTCACTGTGAGGGTCTGCTCACGATGATCAGAGACGATGGTCGAGGGGTTGGGAGGGGAAGGTCCAGCTGTGTTTGGGAGAGGAAGATGTACCAGGGGTGGGAGAGGAAGGTCTAGGATGGCCTGAGAGAGGAAGAGGGGCCGGTGTGGGGGGAGGTCAGGTTGCGGGGAGGGGAACGAAGATGTCAGGGGGTTGAGGTTGGGAGGGGCGGGGGAACAAACGTGTCGCGGGGGGTGAGGTTGGGGGGGAATGAAGGTGTCAGGGAGGGAAGTTGGTATGGGGGGGAGGGAGTGCAGGGGAGTGGGGTAATGGGGGAAAAGACGGCAACTGGGGAGGTAGGTGTAAGGGGTGTGGAAGGTATAAGGGAAGGAGTTCGGAGGGGGGGAAAGAGTACGTAGACGGGAGGGAGCCCAGGAGGAGGAAGGAGTGCGGAGGGGGGAGGGAGTCAGGTGGGAGGAAAGAGTGCAGAGACGGAATGGAGTAAGGCTGGAGGAAGAAGTCAGAAGGGGCGAAGGAGTAAGGGTGACAGAAGAAGTAAGGGTGTAGGAAGGAGTCAGGAAGGGGGAAGAACTAAGTGGAGGTGGGAGTCCGGGGGGGCAGGGGAAGGGGTTCCAGGAAGGAAGGGGTTCTGGGGGGGTGGGGGCAGGAGAGATGTCCAGGTAAACATGCCAGAGAGTGCTCTGATGAGAACATGACTGCTTCCTGGGGAGTGAAATGAGGGCGGGTGTGGTATGAGGGATGGTGAGAATGACCAAAGGCAGACGGAGGGTGAGGGTTCGATGATAGAAGGGACGAGGTGGGTGGTTGGTGGGGATTTGGAGGCAGACACAGAACCTGGGGATGGGAAAGAGGAGGTTGGGAAGGTTAATGTGGATGGGGGGCTGGGATTTTCAGGAAGGAAGGGAGTGTGCACATTCACGTGGATATCCCCGCAGGAAAGGGGTTGTGGCTGAGGGTCACAGAGGGGAGGTGGAAGGTGATGCACGGGGGTCAAGAGTGATGGGGGAAAGGACTTGGGTGACTGGGAGAGGGGAAAGGACAGGGGAGCGAATGAAATACTGTATCACCACCATCCTGTCTAAATCAAAAGTGAAACGAGAGTGGTGGTGAGTGAGATCTGGTGTTGCATGGAGTGTGATCATACAGTCAGAGAGTCATAGAGTCATAGAAGTCTACAGCACAGAAAAAGGCCCCTCAGCCCAACGAGTCTGCGCCGGTCAAACAAGCACCTACCTATTCTAATCCCATTTTCCAGCACTAGGCCCATAGCCTTGTATGCCATGGCATCGCAAGTGCACATCCAAACACTTCTTAAATGTTATGAGGGTTTCTGCCTCTACCACCCTTTCAGGCAGCGAGTTCCAGATTCCCACCACCCTCTGGGTGAAAAAATTCTTCCTCACGTCCCCTCTAAACCTCCTGCCCCTTAACTTAAATCTATGCCCCCTGGTTATTGATCCCTCCACCAAGGGGAAAAGTTCCTCCCTGTCTACCCTATCTATGTCCCTCATAATTTTATACACCTCAATCATTTTCCCCCTCAATCTCCTCTTCTCCAGGGAAAATAACCCCAGTCTATCCAATCTCTCCTCATAACTAAAACTCTCCAGCCCAGGCAACATCCTGGTAAATCTCCTCTGAACTCTCTCTAGTGCAATCACATCCTTCCTATAATGCAGATTCTAGAACTGCATGCAATACTCTAGCTGTGGCCTAACAAGCATTTTATACAGTTCCAGCGTAACCTCCCTGCTCTTATATTCTATGCCTTGGCTAATAAAGGTAAGTATCCCATATGCCTTCTTAACCACCTTATCTACCTGTCCCGCTACTTTAAGGGACAGGTGGACATGCACACCAAGGTCCCTCTGATCCTCGGTACTTCCCAGGGTCCTACCATTCATCGTGTACTCCTATGCCTTGTTTGTTCTGCCCAAGTGCATCTCCTCACTTATCCAGATTAAATTCCATTTGCCACTGATCAGCCCATCTGATCAGCCAGTCTATATCCTCCTGTAATCTAAGGCTATCCTCCTCACTATTTACCACCCCGCCAATTTCCATGTCATCTGTGAACTTACTGATCAACCCTCCTACATTCAAGTCTAAATCATTTATATAAACCACAAACAGCAAGGGACCCAACACCGATCCATGTGGAACCCCACTGGACACAGGTATCCAGTCACAAAAACACCCTTCCACCATCACCCTCTGCTTCCTGCCACTCAGCCAATTCTGGATCCAATTTGCCAAATTGCCTTGGATCCCATGGGCTCTTACCTTCATTATCAGTCTCCCATGCAGGACCTTATCAAAAGCCTTGCTGAAGTCCAAGTAGACTATGTCAAATGCATTGCCCTCATCTACACACCTGGTCACCTCTTCGAAAAATTCAATCAAATTGGTCAGACATGACCTCTCCTTAACAAAGTTATGCTGACTGTCCTTGATTAATCCCTGCCTCTCCAAGTGTAGATTAATTCTGTCCCTCAGAATTGCTTCCAATAGTTTCCCCACCACTGAGGTTAGACTTACTGGCCTGTAGTTCCCTGGCTTATCCCTTCCTCCCTTCTTGAATAACGCTACCACATTGGCTGTCCTCCAGTCCTCTGGCACTTCTGTGGCCAGAAAGGTATTGAAAATTATTGCCAGTGCCCCTGCTATCTCCTCCCTTCCCTCACTCAACAGCCTGGGATACATTTCACCCGGACCTGGAGATTTATTTACTTTTAAGCCGTCCAGACCACTTAGAACCTCCTCCCTTTCTATGCTAATTTCTTCAATTATATCACAGTCCTTCTGCCTGATTTCCATACCCATGTCGTCCCTCTCGCTTGTGAACACCGACACAAAATATTAATTTAGAATCCTACCTACGTCCTCCAGCTCCACACACAAATTACTACTATGGTCCTTAATCGGCCCTACTCTTTCCCTAGTTATCCTCTTAATGTACTTGCAAAATAACTTTGGATTTCCCTTTATTTTACCTGCCAATGTTTTTTCATGCCCCCTTTATGCTCTCCTAACTTCCTTTTTAAGTACCCCTCTACACATTCTATGCTCCTCTAGGGCTTCCACTGCTTTGAGCCCTCGGTATCTGCCATAAGCCTCCCTTTTTCTCTTTATCCAATACTGTATACCCCTTGACTTCCAGGGTTCCCTGGATTTGTTGGTCCCACCCTTTGTCTTTACTGGAATATGTTGGCCCTGTACTCTCCCTATTTCCTTCTTGAATCAGTCCCACTGCTCTGACGCAGATTTACCGAAAAGTAGCTGCTCCCAGTCCACTCTGACCAAAACATATCTGATATTATTAAAATTGGCCTTCCCCCAATTTATAACTCTGATTTCTGTCCCATCCTTGCCCTTTTCCATAACAGCCTTGAATCTAATGGAGTTATGATCACTTTCAGCAAAATGCTCCCCCACTGATACCTTTAACACTTGCCTGGCTTCATTCTCTAAAATTAAGTCCAGGACCGCCCCCTCTCTTGTAAGACCTTCTACGTATTGGCTTAAAAAGTCCTCCTGGATGCATTTTAAGATATCCGCTCCCTCTAAACCTATCACACTATGACTAACCCAGTTAATATTGGGGAAGTTGAAATCCCCCACTATTACTATCCTATTATTTTTACACTTCTCTGAAGTTTGCCTACATACCTGCTCTATTTCTCTCTGACTGTTTGGGGGCCTGTAGTACACTGCCAGCAATGTGATTGCTCCTTTTTTGTTTTTCAGTTCTAACCATACGGCTTCATTTGAGGAGCCTTCTAAGATGTCATCCCTCCTTACTGCTGTAATTGATCCCTTGATCAATATTGCAATACCCCCTCCTCTTTTATCTCTTTCCCTGTCTCGCCTGAAGACCCTATATCCTGGAATATTGAGCTGCCAATCCTGCCTCTCTCTCAACCATGTCTCTGTGACAGCAATGACATCATACTTCCATGTGTTAATTTGTGCCCTCAACTCAACAGTGGGTGGGCGGAGGTGCAGGTCAGCTCAGATGGACAACTGAAAGCGAACCCCAGCAGGTAGCACTGAAAATACTCAGGACATTGAGGTGAGTGTGATACGTGAAGGATCCACATGCGTGAGAGAGTGCCCAAGGCTCCAAAAAGCCCTGTCACACACAGATCTCCTTCCAGAATCACCCGTTGACCAGCTGCTCCCTCTGCAGTGACAGAGGATGAGGTTGAGGGGTTCACAGGCAAAGAGGACTCGGAGTGGGAGGACAGGCTCTGAGATTCCTGAGTGGATGACCCAGGTCTGTCCAGCTGCCGGTCTTCCTCCTTTCAGGTGCCCGAGGACCCCAGCCTGACTCCTTGAGGTGCCCCGTTTCCCTCTCGTGTTGCCACTGCAGGAACTCGCCCATGGCTTCCGCAATGGAGTGCAGTTCTGTGTGCATCTCTGCATTCTACTGGACCAGGGTCTCCATGGCGTCCACCATCCTTCCCATGAAGAGCTCCATATGCGCGCGTGTGGGCACCAGTTCATCAGAGAGCAGGAGGATGCACTCGTCTGACTCACATGCCACTCCGTTGAGGGCTTCCAGCTGCTCTGCGTGATGTTCCCCCGCCTTCTGCTGACTCTCTACGATAGGTTGGAAGGCCCAATCCAGAGGCTCGTCATCTGCCTCGGACCTCACAGGTGCCTCTTCCCCGGCAGTCCTCCGAGTGCCGGGGATCTTGGCTGAACCTGTCTCCTCCTGCTGCAGACATGTGTCTGTGCGATTATCACCAGGTTGTGAACCCGAGCCTGCTCTAGATCTAGGTCCCACCGCGATGTGTGTCTCTGCGCTGATGGAGGGTGTGGGTAAGCGCTGTGACGGGTCTTCCAGACTGCTTATTTCCAGCTCTTCAATAGAGGAGGTGTCCTCTTGGCTGGAGTTGAGGAGCTGGATAGAGCTGAGGGATTGGCTGGCTGAGGGTGTCGGTCGCTTGGCAGAGCTCCCTGTGAACCAAAGTAGAGGTAATTAGTTCATGGCAGCAGAGTCAAAAGCAGGAGAGAGAGCACTCATATTTGCATTGAGAGACGGTGATGTGGTGCAGGATCCTCACGAGGGCATTCGGCAGTGACCTCACCATCGCTGCAGGCACGGTCCATGCTCTCACCGGTCAGTGCAATGGCACACTCCTCAAAGTGAGTGAGGGGCCTAATGTGGGCCACTCCACCTCCGATCTGGGACCTCTTCCTGCTGATGTGAACAGGCTTCTCCTGCATGTCAACAGATGGAGAGAGTGTGAACAGGACACATGGCACTGTGTGGGATGTTTGTGCGGTGAATGGAGCCATGGAGAGGATTAGGACGCGAGTTCCAGAGGATATGAGCCTGATGGAGATGTGAGGGTGTGTGTGAGAGTTAGCGGTGTTGTCCCTTGAGGTGTGAGATCCCTGTGGATATGCGATGGTGCTATGAGTGTGTGAGTTGAGAGTGATGAGAAGAGTGATTTACCCTGGCTGAACGGATGAGGCCATTCATCCTGTAGCGACACTGGGTGGCTGTCCTCTTTTGCAGGGCATTGGCACTGACCGCCACTGCCACCGAGTGCCATGCTGGATTGATAATGCCACTGCCCATCCTGCGGCCCAGAGCGGGGGTAAAGGACATCACGACGGCCTCCACGGCATCCAAAAGGCACTCGTGGGATGCCTCATTGAACCTGGGGGCCGCAGTCTTTTTGCCTTTTGGGGCCATGTCTCCCATGCAGCAGTCCTGGGCTGGAAGCGCTGAGATGTGATGCGCGCAGCTGCACTTTAAATATGGCGCCCGGCGTGACGAAGCGACGAGGTGATGGCGTGGCAGCCGAATGAGAGCCTGCCCGCCATTGAAACAACGTGTTTCCCGGGAATGCATAATTAATGTGACAGATTTGGGACGATACAGTGTGAGCATCCGCCATTGTGGCCAGCGAGTAAAATGCTGTTTTTCCCACCCGCTACTGCACTTATTGCAAATCTGGGACGATTCCGCCCAGAGTTAACGTTTCGGGTCCGTATGACTGTTCCTCATATCTGAGAGACCATTGTTGCACTGGATTGGATAGAAGGTTTACAAATTTCGCGGGGTCTTTATCAGGCAGTTGGCACCTCAATACTAATATTTGCTATGACTGCCCTATTTCGACCTCCCTCCAGTGTCTTACTGTGGTGTACTCAGGGCAGAGTGTGAAGTTATATTCCAGGCCACATACTCTCCCATGACTGGATCGCATCGATACAATCTTTCAAACTTCCTGAAGCTGATTTCAGGAAATTCTGGAGGGTCAGTGCTGAGGGGGTGCTGCACAGTCAGAGGACCAGTACCGAGGGAGTGCTGCACCATCAGAGGGTCAGTACGGAGGGAGTGCTGCACTCTTGGAGTGGCTGTACGAGGGAGTGCTGCACTATTAGAGGGTCAGTACTGAAGGAATGCTGCACTGTTGGACGGTCAGTACTGAGGGAATGTTGCACTGTCGGAGGGTCAGTACTGAGGGAATGTTGGACTGTCGGAGGGTCAGTACTGAGGGAATGTTGCACTGTCAGAGGGTCAGTACTGAGGGAGTTCTGCACTGTCAGAGGGTCAGTACTGAGGGAGTTCTGCAGTGTCAGAGGGTCAGTACTGAGCCAGCTCTGAAGAAGAGTCATACGGACTCGAAACGTTAACTCTTGTCTTTCTTTCCACAGGTGCTGTTAAACCTGGTGAGTTTTTCCAGCATTTTCTGTTCTTGTTTCAGATTTCTAGCATCCGCAGTATTTTGCTTTTATATTATAACAGTACTGAGGGAATGCTTCACTGTCAGAGATTCAGTACTGAGGGAGCGCTGCACTGTCAGAGGGTCAGCACTGAGGGAGTGTTGCAATGGCGGAGGGGCAGTACTGAGGGATTGTTGCACTGTTGGAGGGTCAGTACTGAGGGAGTGCTGCAATGTCAGAGGGTCAGTACTGAGAGAGTGCTGTACTGTTGGAGTGTCATCACTAAGGGAGTGCTGCAATGTGGAAGGATCAATACTGAGGGAGTGCTGCATTGTCAGAGGGCCAGTACTGAGGGAGTGCTGCACTGTCGGAGGGTCAGTACTGAGGGAGTGCTACACTGTCAGAGGATCAGTACTGAGGGAGTGCTGCACTGACAGTGGGTCAGTACTGAGGGAGTGCTGCACTGTCAGAGGGTCAGTACTAAGGGAGTGCTGCACAGTCAGAGGACCAGCACTGAGGGAGTGTTGCAGTGTCAGAGTGTCAGTACTGAGGGAGTGCTGCACTGTTGGAGTGGCTGTACAAGGGAGTGCTGCACTATTAGAGGGTCAGTACTGAAGGAGTGCTGCACTGTTGGACGGTCAGTACTGAGGGAATGTTGCACTGTTGGAGGTTCAGTACTGAGGGAGCGCTGCACCTTCAGAGGGCCAGTACTGAGGGAGTGCTGCACTGTCAGAGAATGACTAATGAGGGAGTGCTGCACTCTCAGCGGGTCAGTACTGAGGGAGAGCTGCACTGTCAGAGGGTCAGTACTGAGGGTGTGCTGCACTGTCAGAGGGTCAGTACTGAGGGAGCACTTCAGTCTCAGAGGGCCAGTACTGAGGGAGTGTCGCATTGTCACAGGGTCAGTACTGAGGGAGTGTTGCACTGTCAGAGGGCCAGTACTGAGGGAGTGCTGCACTGTCGGAGTGTCAGTACTGAGGGAGTACTGCATTGTTGGAGTGTCAGTACTGAGAGAGTGTTGCAATGTCAGAGGGGCCGTACTGCAGGGATTGTTGCACTGTTGGAGTGGCAGTACTGAGAGAGCGCTGCAGTGTCAAAGGGTCAGTACTGAGGGAATGTTGCATTGTCACAGGGTAACAGTACTGAGGGAGTGCTGCACTGTCAGAGGGTCAGTACTGAGGGAGTGCTGCACTGTCTGAGGTGCCATTTGTCTGATGAGACGCAAACTTGATGCCCTGCCTGTTCTCTCATATCTGTGGAAAAAACCCTGTGACTATTTTGAAGAAGAGCAGGGGAGTTCTCCCTCGTTTGGCACTGATCCCTCAATCAAAATCACTAAATCAGAATATCTGGTCATTGTCACATTGCTGTTAGTGGGATTTTGCTGAGCAGCAGGTAGCTGCCACATTTCCCACCTTACAAAAGTGACTACACTTCAAAACCATTTTGGGATGTCCTGAGCTGGTGATTTTTAAAAATTTTCCAACCCTGTTGGGCTCCTCAGCTCTGGAGGTCAGATTACTGTGTTTGTCTGACAATGACACAACAGGGCTTCTCTGTGATGGCCCCAGATTCAAGTAGCCTACCCAGACTCTATGTCTATGCACATGGTCAGCTGGGTGAGTAATTAGATGCTGGATGTCCCTCAGTGACAATCATCGTCTTCACAGACACCCGGAGGAGATTGGAGCAATAGAGAGATCTCAACAGAGCCAATATTCAGCTAATAACGAGGAACTACGTTTCTCGCTAAAATTTCATCCTTTACATAAAAGAAATGAAATAATATTTGCGGGAGCATAGACTGAGAAGTGAAATAACTTGAACATCAGACTGATGATGCTTGATCCAGTTTATATCTCCCATGTTACTGCACTTTACAGCTTCAATAAACTCTACACTCTTTAGAAAGGTGATTTGTAGCAGATTGGCCATTCACATTGTGCTCTCCATTTTAATTGTACTTTTATATCAAGATGTCCAGAGGAGACCTGGGAATTCCTGGAAAATATCTTCCTGTTGCTCTCGCAGTCACTCAATAACCTTATGCTGCCAGTGTACATGGCTAATGCACCCCTTTACAAGGAGCCTCATTTAATCTCCTCCCCTCTTCCCATTCCCCCTTTATTATCCTGGTAATTTAAGGGTAAGGTTTTACACTGGCTCAAACCCATTTTACTCAGCACCATGCTATGATTGTACCAATGAGTGCTCTTAATAAGGGATTTCCTTTGTGCTGAAGCATTACAGCTCATATTAAATCTCTGCACACTTTTTGAACCAGGTCTGAATCATGCTCAGAGCGATTCGGCACGAGTGTGTTAAAGGCCTATAAGAAAACAGAACCCAGTGGGGAAATGTTGTTCAGAGATTAGAGTCTGTCTCTGTCACTGGATTCTGTCCTTCTGTCCAGAATGATGAGGTTTATAAGATTGTTATGTTTTGGGATTGTGTCTTTAAGTTAAGGTAAAATGAAGGAGGTCATGTGACCTTTTCTGGAGTCTGTCTGATGGCAATCTTGGGTGCTTTGACTGTTAGAGTTTAAAGGGGGCCCAGATTGTTTTACTGGGAAGAAGGTGCAAGGTGTCTACACTTTGAGACAATGGCAGCAGCCTACGTGCTAACAGTGGGTAGACTGTGAGTCTCCAAAGCCCCCGAAAAGTGCAGCGAATGCAAGGTTGTAAACAGTTGCTTACAAGGGAAGGCGATGGCGTAGTGGTATTGTTGCTGGATTAGTAATCCAGATACCCAGGGTAATAGTCTGGGGACCCAGGTTAGAATCCTGCCAGGGCAGCTGGTGGAATTTGAATTTAATAAAAGAATCTGGGATTAAAAGTCTAATGATGACCATGAAACTATTACTGATTGTTGTAAAAACCCATCTGGTTCACTAATGTCCTTTAGGGAAGGAAATCTGTCATCTTACCCAGTCTGGCCCACATGTGACTCCAGGCCATTGCTGTGGTTAAATGCCCTCTGAGGACATTTAGGATTGGGCAATAAATGCTGGTCCAGTCAGTGAAGCTCGTATCCTGTGAATGAATAAAAAAAAGTTGTGCTTTAAGCTGTCCATTTACTGCCAAGATAGAGAGTTGGAGTCTCTAGGATAGATGATTGCATTTCTACCTGGATACAAGGCCAATGTGATTCACATTGCCATGAAAATGGGCTTTGGGAGGGGAAGAATTTCTAAGATATCCCTGAAAACCTACAGATAGCAATGTGGTTGGATCCTAACTGCTCTCTGAAATGCCCTGGCAAACCACTCATTTCAAGGGCAATTAGTGATGGATAACAAATGCTGGCCTTGCCAATGCCACCCACATCCCATGAAAGAGTAAAGAAAAAAGTATTCTCTCCAAGAGATCCAGGAGAGAGAGCAGCTAGAAGCCAAAAACCTCTATTGTTCACCTAGCAGGAATGTGGTTGGGAGCTCGCACTTGGATTAAAAGGACCAAATTCAAGGGGAGTTAGAGCAAAGATGGAAGATTTTCCTAGCTATAGCTAAAGGGGGGAAGTTCACCCCATGAAAGACAGTTCTGGAGTTAAATGTTTCCAGACTGTGAAAAGAAAGGATTGGAAATAAACCTCCAGAGCTAACAATCATCTTGGACTGATTCTGGGAGGTTTGAGTGTCTACTTGAAGGATAGTGTAATGTATACCTGATAGTGAGTTTTTTTCTGTTCTGTAATTTAAAGTATAAGTTGCCTACAAAAAGAGTGTTTATCCAGCAGTGCTTTCAGTCTGTTTGTTACAGTAAATGTCTTAAAATGTGAAATCTTTTTATGCCATCTTTCAGCCTTTAACTGTATGTCCAAATTTTTCTTTTAAAAGTCATTGAGCTCTCTAGGGACTGTAGCACAGTTTGAGCACTCACCTTCCATCCTCTCAGTTTTTTGAACTGTGGATGGGAAATAAGTTATATCAAAATTCAAACTCGAAGTTCCAGCCTCTTCACAGGACCTGCTTCCACATGGAGAATTGTTGTGAACTGAGGGGCACATGTTATGAGGCTTCATTTGATGTTATTGGCTGAGTGAACATTGGTGTTTATCCCGACAAGGGGGCAGTTCACACATTTTCCCTGGAATCCTGAAACTGGGGATGTTTAGAAAGCTTTAACAATATAAAAAGTGGGAAAAGCCCCATAACAAATATCCTCAACAGCTGATAGCTAGCAATCCCAGTTATTAGCTATCTTCAGTATCATTAACCCTGGATAATATTTACCCCTTAACTTTAAGCCCCATAGTAAAAACATCCTTCGACATACTGAGTGACAGGCAGGTGGACATTTCTACAATTTGAAAGGACGAGATTTAAAGGATGAGCTGATAACTCAGCCTCGAAACAAACTATTTCTATACATCTGACCCTATCCAACAAAAAAACTCAAAATGAAAATGGATCGGATGATTGATGTACTCTCTGAGCTGTAAATAGTTGTGATTGATAGAAAACTGTCTCTTTAATCTTACCCAACACGGAGCTGAGATAAGCTATTTGCCACACACACGAATGACTCGATCAATAAGAGAGAACAGTCATCGTTATCAATGGCCGAGGTGATGAGCCAAATTCCACATCACAATCCTGGGTCTGTTTCTGATAATCATGCTCCCTTCAAACTGCGAATGATGACATGTATTGATATTTCAGAGCTAACCAGAAATATTTCTTTTCTTTGAGGTATTCACAATTCTGACAGAGTATTTCACCTAGGAAGATAAGTAGTAGAGTCCTGACACGTTCTCCTTTCTATGTCTCCTCCATTATTACTTCAATGCTGTCTGCTAGCAGCCTCACACCGCTTCCCATAAAGGTGAAAAATAAAATGTTAAATGTAGACAAAGTGTTCCTGTTCTAAACTAAATGGTGCAGATTAAAGGGGCAGTTAAAGTGTATTATGGTGCAGTGAAGCATAAAATGTTTTACAAGACAACTCACATCTAGATAAATACACGCGTGGATCTATATATTAAAAGCCATGTGTGCATCACAGATGTGTAGAAAATGTAACACCAGACCCTCTCTCCTCACCATCCAAGGCCGCAGGGGAAACAGTGAAATATGTGTACTTCTTTCAATTTAATATTCTGTATTCAGTGCTCACAATGTCGTCTGCTCTATACTGAGGAGTCCAAATGCAGATGGGGTGATCGTTTTGCAGAACACCTCTGATCAACCCCCCAAGTAGGACCCTCAGCTTCTGGTCTCTGTCATGAAACTATCATATTTTTCACAAAATTATTGTGGTTTATTGTAAAGTATGTTTATGAGTGTGAAACTCTTTCAAGTTATCAACAGTCACAGATTGCAACTCATTCGAGTACAATCACAGTTCTTGGTTTCCAGGAGTGGGACATGAACCCACAACCCTCTGATTCAAAGGCGAGGGTGCTATGAACTGAACCACAGCTGACACATCTTTATGAGTGTGAAACTCTTTCGAGTTATCAACAGTCACAGATTGCAACTCATTCGAGTACAATCACAGTTCTTGGTTTCCGGGAGTGGGACATGAACCCACAACCCTCTGATTCAAAGGCGAGGGTGCTATGAACTGAACCACAGCTGACACATCTTTATGAGTGTGAAACTCTTTCGAGTTATCAACAGTCACAGATTGCAACTCATTCGAGTACAATCACAGTTCTTGGTTTCCGGGAGTGGGACATGAACCCACAACCCTCTGATTCAAAGGCGAGGGTGCTATGAACTGAACCACAGCTGACACCTCTTTATGAGTGTGAATGTGTATGTTCTGTCTGTGTGACTTAATTGAATTGGAGACAGATAGACTGCAAGGTTGAAATGATCAAAGGAAGTTAGGTGTAAAAGGTATTGGAAATGCTAATGAGTAAACATGAATGAGGGCAGCATGTCGGATGTGAAGGAAATTTGCATTTTTAGAAATGTGAATGGGTTGTTTAACTTTCAAACAGATGATAGGATGTTTACACCTAACAAGATAAGCAAGGCCAAGCAGTGTGTTTATTTTTCCCCAAAGGTACTGACACTATTGGCAACATTAACTGTTTTTATTTTATGGGGAAAGTAACTTTCCAAAGCTACATGGAACAATGGAATTTTTAGATTAAAGAGAGAGAAACACATATAAAGAAGGATGGAAGACTATGTTGGGGGGCCATGTAAGATCTAAATGGACCGTGTAAAACAGCCTTGGGAAAAACACCTCCAGTCATGTTTACAGAAGTCTGCTGTATCCAGTAACCAAAGTGGGAGAAAAGCCTTTGGAATTCCACTGTCGTGTGGGTGCTGTGGTAAATTTGCTGGATTGCCTATCTAAATTTAAAATCTATTTTGGACTGTTGCCAAAAAAAACTTTCACACAACGAGTGGTTTGGGTCTGGAATGCGCTGCCTGGAAGTGTGGTGGAGGCAGGTTCAATCGAGGCATTCAAGAGGGTATTGGATGATTATTTGAATAGAAACAAGGTACAGGGATACGGGGAAAAGGCAGGGCAATGGCACTAGGTCATAATGCTCATTTGGAGAGCTGGTGCAGACATGATGGGCCAAATGGCCTCCTTCTGTGCTGTTAGGATGCTGAGAGCTAGCATGGGCTCAATGGGCTAAATGGCTTCCTGTGCTGTAATGACTTTTAAATTGTAAGAGATGTTATGAGATGGCAGGTGATGTGTGCCAGGCAGATCAAATCCTCAAGGGAAACTTGGCCACGCTATTACAACGATTTTGCAATTTGTATTTATTACAAGAAGATTTGTGCGCTGAATTCAGAAGTAATAAGCCCAATAAGACCTTCAGAGATTTTAAAAATTAAATGAAGTCACTTATTAGCAAAAGATAAGATTTCAAGCTGGGAGTCAGGTTAATTAGGAATTTTGGGATTTGTTATAGTATTAAGTAAGTGTAAACTTATGTGTGTGCTTGAAATCTTTTCTTTTGCTAATAAGTGACTTCATTTAATTTTTAAAATCTCTGAAGGTCTTATTGGGCTCGTTACTTCTGAATTCAGCGCACAAATCTTCTCGTAATAAATACAAATTGCAAAATCGTTGTAATAGCGTGGCCAAGTTTCCCTTGAGGATTTGATCTGCCTGGCACACATCACCTGCCATCTCATAACATCTCTTACAATTTAAAATCTCCCCCACCTCTCCCATTCTGACCTCACTGTAGACAGCCTCTTGTTCTGTTCCAGTGAAGCCTAACATAAGCGTCTCAACTTTCAGTTAAAAACTTACAGGCTTCAAATTCAACATTGAGTTCAATAATTTCACCATAATCTCTACTCCCAATGTTTCAGACGGTAGCTGATAGAGCCATAGTCATTACAGCACAGGAAGCCATTTGGCCCATTGAGCCCATGCTAGCTCTCAGAATCCTAACAGCACAGAAGGAGGCCATTTGGCCCATCATGTCTGCACCAGCTCTCCAAATGAGCATTATGACCTAGTGCCATTGCCCTGCCTTTTCGCCGTACCCCTGTACCTTGTTTCTATTCAAATAATCATCCAATACCCTCTTGAATGCCTCAATTGAACCTGCCTCCACCACACTTCCAGGCAGCGCATTCCAGACCCAAACCACTCGTTGTGTGAAAGTTTTTTTTTAAATCATTCATCAGTTGGGGTTTTCTGTGCCCGCTGGTGTCAGGTGTGTTCGGTAGCATGAACAGACAATATGGCAAGAAGGCCAAGAAGCGGTTTCGCGACATGATGAAACCAGTTTGCGATCGCCCGTTCTGCCTGTCGACGGCGGGCTGCATTTCCCGCCATCGGACATCTGGAACCTCGTTGTAATACATCAGCATGTCACTGTATGGCTAGCCCGCCAGAATCATATCCCCCAACCCTGGAGCATCCGTTAATGTTGGCATGATTGCAAGCTGATGTATTTCACAAGAGCATATAAAAGGCCTGCACTTTGCAGGCTGCACTCTGAGGGGAGCTTGGAGGTGAGCACACAGTAACATGCGAAGCCTGTAGGATTTCAAGGTTGAGGCAACTTGGGGGAGAGCGGGGGCAAGGGCTGCCCACGGTTGATGGTAGCGCACAAGCATGTGCGGAGTCAGGGTGGGGGGGGGAGGTGGATGAGGGAAGCAGCCACACATTAGGGAAACCTTGTATAAAGTGCTCATTCCTTTGCAACTGAGACAGTTCAGGCTCAGCCACATTGATATGATTGGAGTCGGGCCTCTAGTTTCTCTGCCCACTCAAGCAACACAGAGGCATCAAAGTGACACCAAGCGCTCCAGAACCTTTCACCCCTCGGGCACAGACTGCAAAGTAATGAGCATTTTAATGGACTGCAGAATGGTTGGACTGCACACATTGTACAACCTCCTCGCTAAATCTGGCCATGGAGCAGTCACTGGTGGAGGTGCTCACAGCCCCTTGCAATGTCAGCATCCTGGTTTGGACCAGTCTCCCCCATGGTTCAAGCTAACAGTGCAGCCTTGCAGTGTAGGCTAGGAGAATGCCTGTCTCTGAGCTGAGAGCGCAGCATGCAGTCCAATGGGCAAAGCTGCCGCCAATAGGTCGGGTGGAGTGGGGCAGAGGTGGGTGGGGTTTGCCATGTAGTGAGCCATGCAGCACACTGATCTCTGGCTATCCAAGTGGTGGCCAGCACTCTCCAGGATGCATTAAGGGGCCTTCAGACTTAAGCAAAAGAGATTCTCTCTCTTTCATCCTGCAGGAGGAGTACATTAGGAGCATGGAGCTTGGTGATCTAGTTATGTGCCTCATTCCTTATCCTGGAGCAGAGACGAAGGAGAAGAGAGTGACAGAGACGCCTAACTGGGCTGAGGGAGGAGCAGTACCCTCTGAAAGAAGGGGAGGCTAGGGCTCCCGCACACACCACCGAGGAGCCACAGTGAGCCCTTGCTGATGAGCACCTAGCTAGACCCAGTGTCCATAGACATCGCTTTTCTTTCCTGCAGGTGACCAAGAACCAGTGTCGCTGAAGACTGTGCATGTCTAGGGAATTGGTCGATTACATCTGCCATTTACATCAGGATTTGGTGCCACGGGGACATGGAGGGCATCCACTGCCCATGGCTGTGAAAGTGACCGTGGTGCTCAGTTTCTACGCCAGTGGCTCCTTTCTGGGCTCCACAGGTGACCTCTGTGGGATATCACAAGCCGCCGCCCACAAATGCATCCATGAGGTCACAGATGCCAGCTTTGCGAGGGCACAAAACTTTGTGTATCTCACCCAGGACCAGGACAGCCAGGATGCAAGAGCGCTGGGATTTGCCCAGACCTCGGATTTCCCACAGGTGCAGGGTTCTATCGACTGCACTCATGTGGCGTTCAGATCACCATCGCAACACGTGGGCAACTATGTCAACCACAAGGAATTCCATTCACTAAATGTGCAGCTGATATGCGACCACCACAAATACATTCTGCAGGTCTGCGCATGGTTTCCAGGGAGTGTGCACGGCTCCTACATTTTCAGTTGGACACAGATACCTGAAGTCTTCCAGGGTCCACAGAAGCTGCAGGGTTGGCTCCTCGGGGACAAGGGGCTAACCGCAGAGACGATGGTTGATGACACCCGTGCGGCAGCCTCAGACTGCAGCAGAGTGAAGGTATAATGAGGCTCAAGTAGCAGCTTACAACTTGGTGGAGCAGACCATCGGGATGTTGAAGATGAGGTTCCAATGCCTGGACTGGTCTGGTGGAGCCCTACAATATAGTTCATAGAAGATGTCATGAATTGTCGTCGCCTGCTGCCCCCTTTACAGCCTGGCGCTGCAACGTGGAGAGGAATTGGCTGAAGACAAGATGGAGGAGCTGCACGTCTCCTCCGATGAGGAGGACGTAGATGGGGATGAGGCTGAGGAGGTCCTCAAAGGCGACGATGCCGGGATGAGGCCCCCGCACTGATCAGGTGAGGCAGGCACTCAGGAGGCCCTCATAACTGCTAGATTTGTGGACGATGATGACGACATGCAGCGAGGAGACATCATAGATCCTCACATTGCAGTTGTGAATGTTTGACTCCAGTCTGGCTTATGGCAGCGCAAATACCCTCTGTGAGAATGCTCCTGTCAAGGAGACACAGTGGAGGCCCTCATAGTCGCTTAATCGTAGGAGGATGATGACGACATACAGTGAGGACACTCCATAGACCTTCACATAACCCCTGAGAATGTTTGACTCCTGTCTGGCCGAGGGCAACTCGCTTGTGCTCTGTGATCAGGGACATATCACGGAGATGCAGCCATGAAACTTTCGAAGCTCCTGATCCATTGTCCGTCTTTAACACCTGACCCCTTCAGGAGCACAGCATCACTGGTCACAGATGCTGAAGAGATGGGGGCCAGCCCCACCTTGAAGGTGCTGAGAACACAGAGAGAATGACAGAAATCTGTGACGCCTGCCCACTATATTCTAGCAGTAATGACCAGCACCATCAAGGTGCAGGCATCAGTAAGGTGTCCAGTGAGTGGGAGGCCAGACCATCACTTTGGTCTGAAGGCTGCACAGAGCACAGGGAAGAGGCCCTGGACTGAGACACCTTATCTTGTGAAGAAAGGTTTCACATCTGAGTGACACAGACCCTGTTCAACAGAACAAGGAGCTATAGGCAGGGAGACATTTTTGGGAGTTTATTGATAATAGTGAACATTATGTACAAGTGATCAACATCTATGGTCTGGCTGTGCAACTTGTCAGCTGTGGCTCAGCTCATAGCACCCTCGCCTCTGAATCAGAAGGTTGTGGGTTCATGTCCCACTCCCGGAAAACCAAGAACTGTGAATGTATTCGAAAGAGTTACATGCGATCTGTCGATAACTCGAAAGAGTTACATCTTCTCAACTTTACTAACCCTGCTGCTATGTCTTGGTTCTCCCCAGACATCCACAGCGGAGGTGGAGGCAGCCTGCTGTCTGCTGCGTCCTGTCTGTGATGACCTTGGCAAGCGTCCTCTGGAGGGCCGAGACTTGGAGGGCCTCCGCCTGCTTTTGGGATCCTGCTGTGCGGCAGTGGCACCCTCCTCGGTCTGTGGAGCTGGAGCTGGGTCACAGGGAAGAGGGGATTCGGATGGCCCAGACACTTCTGGAGTCACCTAGGTGGATGTCCCCAGGGTGTACACCTGCTGATCCTCCTCCCTATGGGTGCCCGAGGGCCCCTGGCTGACTCCTTGAGGAGAAGGGGTAGCTGGAACGAGATCAAGCTGCCCCACACTCCTTTTGCATACACACTGTTGGAGACCAACTATGTCATCAGCGATGGAGTTGAGCCCGCGCAGCAGTGCAGGAGCGACGTCCTGGACCAAGGTCTCCATGGCAGCCGCCATCCTACCACTGTTGACCTCGGTGCGTTGCAATGCCGGAACTGTCACCTCAGCCTGAAGGCAGATGGACTCCTCCATCGTGCCTTGCAATCTGAGGAGTGCAGCGGACATCCCTTCCTGATGTTCCCGAGCTTGCCTTTGCAGCCCCAGCAACTGTGACATGACCAGTGGCTCGTCATCTGACTCGGACTCAGCATATTTCTGGCCTCCAGCAGTCCTCCGAGGTCCCTGCCTCCACCTGCTGTGGATCAGACAGTGTGATGTGCTCACCAGATTGTGATCCCGAGGCTACTCTAAAGCTAGGCCCCACCGAGGTGTGTATCTCTGCGCTGGTGGAGGGTGTGGGTGAGTGCTGTGACAGGACTTCAAGGAGGGTGCCTTCAGATTCCCCTTCAGAGGTTTCTTTGGGGCTTTATGGAAGCCCTGGGTCATGGACTCTGTTGGCTGTTTCCCACATGTACCTGCGGAAGCAGAGAGAGATAATTGGTACATGGCAGTGGCCTGTGAAACAGGACACATCACTCACAGCATGGTTGTCTGATGGATGTTGCACTGCTGGATCCTCACTTGGTAGAGCACCACTGACCTCACCGTCAGCATAGGACCGGTCCAGATCCTCACCGGCCAGCTGGATGGTTCTGTTTTCAAAGCCTGTGAGGAACTTGATTTCAGGCATTCCTCCACTGATCTGTGACCTCTCCCTCTTGTTGTGTGCCAGCTTGTCCTGCATGAATAGAGATGGAGAAAGTGTAAGCAGGATGCCTGCCAGGCCAGATGATAAATATGCCTGGCATGTGTGGGTGGTGAGTGGTCCCATGGACGGGATGAGGACAATGATGTTGAGTGTGAGCGAGCGAATGGTGGTATCCCATGAGCTGGCAGTGAGTGAGACCCCTGTGGATGTGTGATGGGTTTGTGAGTGTGTGAGTTGAGAGTGATGAGAAGAGTCACTCACCTGGCGGAACACAGGAGATCATTCATCATCTTGTGGCACTGGGTGACTGTCCTCTTTTACAGGGCGTTGGCGCTGACCACCATTGCCACCATCTCCCAAGCCTGGTTGATCACGCTGCTGCCAAAACCTGCGGCCAAAGCCAGGATAGAGGACATCGCTGTGAGCCTCCACTGTGTCCAAAAGGCTTTCCAGCGACGCCTCATTAAACCTGGGGGCTGCAGTCTTTTTGCCTTTCGTGGACATCTTCCCTGCAGCAGTCGTGGGCTGGAAGCACGGAGAGGCGTGTGCGTGGCTGGACTTTAAATGTGGCGCCAGGCATGCTGAAGCAGCGAGGTGATGGCATGGCGGGTGAATGAGAGCCCGCCTGCCATGGAAATGCTGTGTTTCCCGTGAATGCAAAATTAATGTGGCGGGTTTGGGATGATACAACGAAAAAAGCCGCCAATGGCGGCCGACGGGTAAAATGTCGTTCTACCCACTCGGTACCGCGCTTAGTAATTCCGCCCATCATCTCCTCTTCCACCTCCTTCGTGGGCAGTGAGTTCCAAGTCATTACCACTCACTGTGTATAACATTTTCTCCTCACGTTGCCACTGTATCTCTAGCCCAAAACCTCAAATCTGTGCTCCCCTCGTCCCTGGATCGCCAGTTAATGGGAACAGCTTTTCTGATGATGGCAACAGTGGCGAATGTTCATATGTTTATTGCTGTTGCACTTCGGGTCCCAGAGGAGGTTCCAACCCACAACAAGCATGGGTACTTATCCGAGTTTAAACTTCCAATGGGTAGAATTGCATTACCCAAGCTCCTCTCGGAATGTCCCCAACACTGACCTTAGTATCGGAGATTGGGTTCAATGTGCCAAATCTATCAGATATTTACCCTATCCTTATCCTGCTGCTAATCACAACCGTACGACAGTGATTAACGGTGGGAACTGTCTTGGAAAAGTGTAAAAAAGACCCCCCCACCCCGACAATGCTCAAACACTCCCCCGAAAATTCTCAACACCTCCCCCACCGCCGATAATGCTCAATGCCCTACCGACAATACTCAAAAGCCCCAACAATGCTCAACAACCCCCCAGACGATGCTCAACACCACCCCCGAAAATGCTCATCACCTCCCCCCACCACCACTGGGTGACAATGCTCAACACCCCCCCGACCAACAATGCTCAAACCGTACCCCCCCAGACAATGCTCACCGCCCACCCCCAACTTCCCAAACCGAACAAAACAATTAAAAGTCTTAACATTTATAAACAGCAAAAAAGAAGAAGCCTTAAGAACGTTTAAAAACTTCCCACAAAACTGCAAGCTGCTAACCTTAAAGGGGGTCACCTGAGCTGCTGATATCGAAGTGGGCTGTGGCCTCACTGCTCCTTCTCTTCACCAGTCCCCTGGAGGATTCCTTCAGCGATGGTTCGATTCTCGATCCAGGACAGAAAAACCCGGTTGGAAGGATGAAAATGGTGAGGCCATCTTTTTAACCATGGTCACCAGCAATTGCCGTGGTATCGTGACTGACTGAAAGATCTAGGCCAATTAAAAGCAAAATACAACGGATGCTGGAAATCTGAAATGGAAACAGAAAGTGCTGGAAAAACTCAGCAGCTCAGGCAGCATGAATGGAGAACCTCTCCTCCTCTCTGCCAGACCTGCTAAGCATATCCAGCACTTGCTCTTTTTATTTCTACTTTATCCAAACCTGTCATGATCTTGTACACCTCGATCAAATAGGAAGCATAGAAACCATGGAAAAGTTACGGGCACAGAAAGAGGCCATTCAGCCCATCATATCTGTGCTGGCCAAAAAAAGAAAAACAAGTAAACTAGCCGCTCTTTTTTAATCCCACCTTTTGGCACCCGATCCATAGCCTTGCAGGTGCACATCCAGGTCCCTTCTAAATGAGTTGAGAATTTCAGCCTCAACCACTGATTTCAGCAGTGAATTTCAGACACCCATCACCCTCTGGGTAAATAGTTTTTCCTCATGTCACCTCTACTCCTTCTACCAATCACCTTCAATCTATGCACCCTGGTAATTGACCCCCTCAGCTAGTTGAAACAAGTCTTTCCTGTCTACCCTATCCAGGCCCCTTATAATTTTGTACACCTCAATTAGGTCACCCCTCAGCCTCCTCTGTTCTAAGGAAAACAACCCTAGCCTACCCAATCTTTCCTCATAGCTGCAATTTTCATGCCCTGGCAACATTCTTGTAAATCTCCTCTGTGCTCTCTTCAGACAAATTATGTCCTTCCTGCAGTGTAGCAACCAGAACTGTTCATAAAATTCCAGCTGTGGCCTAACCAGCATTTTATACAGTTCTGTCATTACATCCCTGCTTTTGTATTCAATATCTTGCCCGATAAAGGAAAACATTCCTTTTGCTTTCTTGACCACCTTATCCACCTGTCCAGCCACATTCAGGGACCTGTGGACATGCATTCAAAGGTCTCTTACTTCCTCTAACTTTCTCGTTGAACGCTGTTGTGTGTGGGGGCAGTGGGGGGGTCAGGGTGGGTGGGGGGGGTGGGGGGGGGCGTTGGGGGGTGGCGTTGATGAGTATTCCTTTGCTTTGTTTGCCCTTCCCCAAATGCTTCACACTTTCACACTTTTCTGGATTGAATTCCATTTGCCACTTTTCCACCCACTCAACCAAACCATTGATATCTTTCTGGAGACAACAGCTACCCTCTTCACTATCAACGACACCACCAATTTTTGTGTCATTTGCAAATTTCCTAATCGTACCTCCCATATTTAAGTCCAAATCATTAATATGTACAATAAACAGAAAGGGTTCCAACACTGTGGAACTCCATTGGAAATCATTTTCCATTCGCAAAAACATTCATTGGCTGTTACCCTTTGTTTCCTGTCACTGAGCCAATTTTGAATTCAACAGGCCACCTCCCCATATCCCATGGGATCTCACTTTTCTGACCAGTCTACCATGTGGGACCTTATCAAATGTATTACTAAAATCTATTTAGACAACATCCACTGCACTACCCTCATCAATCCTCCTTGTTACTTCCCCTAACAAAACCACGCTGACTGTCCTTAATCAACCCGTGCCTTTCTAAATGACAGTTTACCCTGTCTCTCAGAATGGATTCCAATAATTTTCTCACCACCGAAGTCAGATTGACCGGCCTATAGTTTTCTGGCCTATCCCTCACACCCTTTTTAAATAATGGTACAACATTTGCAGTTCTCCAATGCTCTGGTACCTCATTTGTATCTAATGAAGATTGGAAAATGATCTTAAGAGCATCTGTTATTTCATCCCTGGCTTCCTTTAACAGCCTGGGATACAATCCACCCGGCCCTGGTGACTTATTCATTCATTAGAGTTTAGAAGAATGAGGGGTGATCTTATTGAAATGTACAAGATTCTGAGGGGGCTTGATAGGGTAGATGTTGAGAAGATGTTTCCACTAGTGGGGGAATCTCGAACTAGGGGACATAGTTACAGAATAAGGGGACACTCATTTAAAACTGAGATGCGAAGGAATTTATTCTCTCAGAGGGTATTGAATGTCTGGAATTCTCTGGCCCGGAGAGTTGTGGAGGCTCGATCACTGAAAGTATTTAAAGAAGAATTAGATAAATTTTTTGAAATATTGGGGAGTTAAGGACTATGAGGAGCTGGCAAAAGAGAGGAGTTGAGGCCTGGGGCAGATCAGCCATGATCTTATTGAATGGTGGGGCAGGCTAGAGGGGCTGAATGGCCTACTCCTGCTCTTATTCCTTATGTTCCTTTCTTATGTTCAAGGACATCATCCCTCCAGTACTTCATCTCTCATTTATGTTTATTCTATCTAATATCTCACAGTCCTCCTCTTTAACTAGGATGCCTGCATCATCCCTCTCCTTAGTGAAGACAGATACAAAGTACTCATCGAGAACCCTGCCCAAATATTCAGCATCAACTCACAAGTTATCATGTACATCTCTGATAGGCCCTACCCTTTCCTTCATTATTCTCTTGCTCTTAATGTACTAGTAAATCATCTTTGGGTTTTCTTTTATTTTACCTGCCAATATTTTTTTCACATCCTCTCTTTGCTTCCCTAATTTCCTTTTTTACTTCACCCTTGTACTTTCTATACTCTTCTAGGCTTTCAATAGCATTAAGCCTTTTGTGACTGTCATAAGCTTTCTTTTTCTGCTTCATCTTGGCCTGTATGCTTCTGGATAAGCAGGGGTTCTAAATTTGGCAGTACCGCCCTTTTTCTTTGTGGGGACATGTCTTCCCTGTGCCTGTAGAATCTTGCTTTTGACTGCCTCCCACTGATTTGACATTGTTTTCCCTTCTAATATCTGTATCCAGTCCACTCTCACCAGCTCACCTCTCAGCTTTGTAAACTTTGCCTTCCACCAAGTTAGAACTTTTACTCCTTTTCCATCTTTGTCCTTTTCCATAATGATGCTAAATCTAACTGGATTATGGTCACTATCTCCAAAATGGTCACCCACTGCTACATTATCCACTTGCCCAGCTTCATTTCCTAAGACTCAATCTAGAATTGCGCCCCCTCTCATTGGGTTAGTTACGTGCTGGCTAAAAAAGTTCTCTCGAATGCAGTTCAAGAATGTTACACCTTCTGTGCCCTTCACACTGTTCATATCCCAATTGATATTAGGGTCTTTGAAGTTCCCAACTATTACTGCCCTATTGTTTTTGCACTCAGAAATCTGCCTACGTATTTGCTCTTCTAACTCTCTTCCACTATTTGGTGTTCTATACTCCTAGCAGTGTGGCTGCCCCTTTTTTATTTCTGAGCTCAACCCATATGGCTTCATTTGATGCTTCATTTAGTATAGCATCCCTCCTCACAGCTGCAATTGTTTCTTTAACCAATAATTCTACACCCCAACCTTTTTTATTCCCCTCTACCCAGGGACATTGAGCTGCCATTTTTGCCCCGTTTTTTGCCAGGTTTCCATTATAGCAACGATATCATGTTGCCATCTGTCTATCTGCCCTTAGCTCTTCGGCTTTATTTGCTATACTCCTTGCATTTACATATACACCTTTTAACACTGCCAAATCCCTGTGCTGTACACTTTTTAACATGTGATTCTTCTGTCTTTCAGAATCACTCACTAATTCTCCATCTCCCGTTCCCTGCTCTGAATTTGCCCTCAGGTTCCCATCCCCCTGCCAGTCTAGCTTAAACCCTCTTCCCAACAGCACTAGCAAATCTCCCTGCGAGTATATTCGTCCCAGTGCTGTTCAGGTGTAGACCGTCCAGCTTGTACAGGTCCCACCTTCCCCAGAACCGCTCCCAATGCCTCAGAAACCTGATACCCTCCCTCCTACACCAGTTTTCCAGCCACGTGTTTAATCACTCAATTCTTCTATTTCTATACCCACTTGCACGTGGGTCTGGGAGTAATCCTGAGATTACCGCTTTTGAGGTCCTGCTTTTCAATCTCCTTCCTAGCTCCTTAAAGTCTGCTTTCAGGACCTCATCCCCTTTCCTACCTAAGTCATTGGTACCAACATGGACCACGACCTCTAGCTGATCACCCTCCCCCAGAAGAATGTATTACAGCCGTTCCGTGACATCCTTGATCCTGGCACCAGGGAGGCAACAGATCATCCTGGAGTCGCGTCAACGGCCACAGAACGGCCTGTCTGTTCCCTGAACTAATGAATCCCCAATCAGTACTGCTCTTCCCTTCTTCTTCCTCCCCTCCTGTACAGCCAAGCCACCTGTGGTTCCACAAACCTGGCACTGACTGCACTCCTTCCAGGAACCAACACCCTCACCAGCGTCCAAAATGGAAATCCGACTGACAAGCGGGACCCCAGGGGACTCCTGCACTACCTGCCTATTTCTCTTGGACTGCCTGGCGGTCACCCATTCTCTTTCTGCCTCCAAGCGCCTAACCTGTGCTGTGACCACCTCCCTGAACGTGCTATCCACATAGCTCTCAGCCTCACGGATGCACCACAGTGACTCCAGCTGCTGCCTGAGCTCTGAAACCTGGAGCTCTAGGTTTTGAAGCCAGTGATACTTCCTGCACATGTGGTCATCTAGGACAGCGGCCGCATCCAGGAACTTCCCACATATTACAAGACGCGTATTCCACGTGACCGAAATGTCCTGCCATGGCTTCAATTTGCCTCCCTTATATTAACTTAATTTTACTTTGGTTTACTTACACTACTTAATTTTACCTGGCCTTGATTTAACTTTACTTCTCAATTGCTTGTATATCTTACTTAAATCTAAATAGTTATTTCTTTTAAAAAGTACGCATTTTTCTAATATTCAGCCACTTAAAGACCCTCCCTAACAGCAGTTTCTCACCAAGCAATGAGCTGATGTTTCTCCTATGATGTCACTCTTGGATGTTTTCAAACTCAGCCCTCGCGTGCAGCTTTTCAACTCCTGGTCTGCTGGAAGTTGAGAAAGAGAGTGAAAGAGCAAGAAGATAGCACTTCCACCTCCTCTTCACTGAACTCTGTTACTCATCAAACTCACAGTAAATATACTCAGAACCAGCTGCACTCCATGCCACTGCACTTAACCTCACTTATTTATATCACTGGGATTCAGATGAGTCTACTGTCTGGTAGTTACAGAACCAGATTAGGCCAGTTAATAATTTAGCTGATCTCACCTGCTCTCTAGCAGAGAGCTTGAACTATCTTGATTAGCCCTGCCCAGGCTAAAGTAAACTTAAGTTTAAAAAGAGATTAACCCTTAAAATTTAAAACTTCACTCCCTGACTCACCAAAATCGCAGTAATCTCCCCTAAATCTCATTTGCTCCAAGGAGAAAAACCCAGCTTTTACAACCTAACCTTGTAGCTAAAATCCATCACCCTTGGAACCGTTTTGCTTAATCTCCTTTGCACCCTCTCGAGTACCCTCACATCCTTTGTAATGTGTGGTGACCAGATACTCTGGTTGTGGCCTAACCAGGCCTTTGTAACGGCTCAGCATAACTTCCCTGCTTTTGTACTCAGTACCTCTATTTATGAAGGCCAAGATCCCATATGCTTTCCTAACCACTTTCAGTATGTCCTGCTACCTTCAAAGATCTGTGCACATGAATGCCCAGGACCCTCTGACTGTTTAAAATTGTGCCATTAAGATTTCTGCTGTTGTCATTCACACCTCCTTTAGACACACCTTCTGTTTCTTTACTTGTCCCATTACCAGTCCCTTTGGCCTTGAACCATCATCCCTGTTTTAAGGCATGTGTAGTCAGTAGGTGTCATTAAGAGGCTTCTGAGTCTTGTACAGTTTAGTAGCAAGTGTTTATTATCTGCTTGTAACTATCTATATATACATACAGTGTAATGTCTAAACTAGGAGCTGTCTCCATGCTTACCTCTACACACGTCTCTTTCCAGTACAAGACTATCTTCTAAACTCGGGTCATGTGTTCCTTTACATCACACTGTGGGCGGTACTGTACCCAGTCCCACATTAACTCTTTCTATGCCAGATCCTTATACGACATTCCCTTTTGTCATTTAACCTCTCCTGCCTTCCAGCCTATCACAGACCTCCCTTTCACTCCTCCTTCACCTTTTCCGTGATTCTGTACTTGCTAAAAATCTGTTACATCTTCAACATATTCCAGTTCTGATGAAAGGTCATCAGCACCCTTCAACAAGTACAGGGGACTTGTCAGCTTTTAGTCCCATTAGTAATCCCAGTACTATTTCTCCAGTGATGGTGATTGTTCCTCCAGTTCCTCCCTCCCTTTTGCCTTTGATTTTCAATGATTCTCAGGATGCTTTTTGTGTTTTCTATTGTGAAGACAGATACAAAACACTTATCAAAGTCTCTACCATTTCCTTGTTTCCCATTATTAATTCTCCAGTCTCATCCAAAAAGGAATCAATACTTTAGCTTTGTCTTTCCCTTTGCATATATTTGTAGATACTTTTACTATCTGTTTTTGTTTCTTGCTAGTTTTTTCTCCCATACTCTAATTTTTCCCACTTAACTTTTTTTTAGTCACCCTTTGCTGGTTACTAAAAACCTCTGACACATGAACATGAGTCCAGGGCATCAACTTCATAATATCACTAATATTCAAACATTAACTCTGTTTCTCCCTCCACAGACAGTACCAGACCTGTTGAGCTTTTCGAGCATTTTCTGTATTTATTTCAGATTCCCAACATCAGCAGTATTTTACTTTATGTCGCATCCTTCCTGTATGTTAGTGCTACTTTCTGTGGCACTTTTTATCATGCCATCATTCTTATTTATGGTCAGATTTAATATAATCAGTTCAAGCTTGGAGTGAGCTGGAATACTCCCTACTTGCCTGAATGAGTGCAGCTCCAATAACACTCAAGAAGTTTGATACCATTCAGGACAAAGCAGCTCACGTGATTGGCACCCCATCCACAAACATTCACCCCCTCTACCACCGATGCAGATTGGCAGTGTGTACCATCTACAAGATGCATGCAGGAATTCACCAAGGCTCCTTTAACAGCACCTTCCAAACCCATGACCACTACCATCTAGAAGGACAAGGGCAGCAGACACATGGGAACACCACCACCTGGAAGTTCCCCTCCAAGTCACTCATCATCCTGACTTGGAACTATATTGCCGTTCCTTCACTGTCACTGGGTCAAAATCCTGGAACTCCCTTCCTAACAGCACTGTGGGTGTACCTACACCACATGGACTGCAGCAGTTCAAGAAGGCAGCTAATTAACAGGAACAGAGTTAGTATAAATGGGTCATTTTCAGGTTGGCAAACTGTATCTAGTGGAGTGCTACATAGATCAGTGCTGGGGCCTCAGCTATTTATGATCTATAGTAATGACTTTGACGAAGGGACCATTGTAGCCAAATTTGTTGACAGTACAAAGATAGGTAGGAAAGCAAGTTGGTAGAAGGATACAAAGAGACTGCAAAGGGAAATAGAAAGATTAAGTGAGTGGACAAAAATTTGGCAAATGGAGTGTAATATGGGAAATTGTGAGGTTGTCCACTTTGGCAGGAAGAATAGAAAAGCAGAATATTATTTAAATGGAGAGAGACAGCAGAATGCTGCAGCACAGAGGGATCTGGGTGTCCTGTTCCATGAATCACAAAATGTCAGCAAACAGGTACAGCAAGTAATTAGGAAGGCAAATGGAATGTTGGCTTTTCTCACAAGGGGGATGGAGTACGAAAGTGGGGAAGCCTTGCTACAACTGTACACGGCACTGGTGAGATCACTCCGAGAGAATTGTGTGCTGTTTTGGTGCTTACTTAATGAAGGGTATATTTGCATTGGAGGATGTTCAAGGAAGGTTCACTAGGCTGATACCTGGGATGAAGGGGTTGTCTTAAGAGGAAAGATTGAGTAGTTTCAGCCTATACTTATTGGAGTTTAGAAGAATGTGAGGTGATCTTTGCAATATTTGGGTGATCAGGGTTGAAAGCACTGGAAAAACAGTACCACCCACATGATGATATAAGAGACACATGACCAAGATTCGTAAAAGAGAATCCTCATGGCTTAGGCTAAGTAACACCTATCGTGTATAATTGTATCTAGTTATGTTTATCCAATAAACCAGTTATTGCTCAGACATACCTATGTCTCAGCGATCTTTCCTTAGCCAGTCACAACCAACATATAACAATCTTATTGAAACATATAAGATTTTGAGGGCTTGACAGGATAGATACTGAGAGGATGGTTCCCCTTGTGGGAGGAATCTAGAACAAGGGGGCACAGTTTAAAAATAAGGGATCCCCTGTTTAAATACAAATACAACACTTTCTTTCATTCTAATCTGGGCTGACACTCTGGTGCAGAACTGAGGCAGTGCTGAACTGTTGGCGGTGCTAGCTTTTGGATGAGGTATTAAACTGAGGTCCCGCCTGCCCTGTCTAGTGGGTGTAAAAGCTCCCAGGTGAGGGAACAATGGACTTCAGCTGAGGGGTCAGTGGCTTGAGGGATGTCAGGTGAGGGAGCTCCATGCCCAGAGGGCAAATTCATAAAATCTACCCCATTAGATGGGAGGTGACTACAGGGCATAGCTGGCAGAGAGATGTGGAGAGAAGATGGTTGAAGGTAACTATTGTTTCATTGAATGTGTCATTATCCTAATTCCTATTTCAATCCAGCACTTCCCTGTGAGCCAGAAGCCTTTGCTATCCAATATTCAGTTATCTCAGAGGGAGTAAAATTGTCTAATCTCAGCCCAGAAGGGACATGTTAAGGGGGCTACAAGTAGTCGCATTACTCCAGGTCCATAGAATGCAGGGACCTTGTGCTAGAATACAGGTATGTGGAATGCAGGTGTGGACCACAGTAAACTCTGCTGTGCTGCACTTCACTGTCAACAGGCTTGCACATAAGCAGGGGAGAGACCTCATCCTGAGTGAGACACAGGCAGAGTGAGTGTGGGTATTGGCAATTTGGTGCACAGTGGCAATTCAGTGCAGAGGGGAAGAGGTGCTCTTTGCATTTTCTCTTTGCTATCCAACTTCTTAAATCTTCAGAGAGTGGTCTTGCCCTGCTGCAGCAGTAGAGGCTACAAGGGAGAGAAATGACTGGTTAGTAGTGGGTAAGGTCGGGTAAGTATTTACTACTTTTATCGCTTATAGTTTAAGGTCTTTTTTGTGGTTTATAGTTTGTATATTCTGTAGTAATGCAGATCCGGAAAGAAGGGCCCTAGAGTAATTGATTTAAAAGCTTAATTTAAAGGAATAAGTCAAGGCAGGAGAGCTCAAAGCCATGATGTGCTCCTTGTGCTTCATGTGGGAAGCCGGGAACATTTCCAGTGCCCGGGACCAACATGTGTGCAGGAAGTGTGTCCAGCTGCAGCTCCTGGAAGCTCGGGTTTCAGAGCTGGAACGGTGGCTGGGGACACTGTGGAGCATCCGCGAGTCTGAGAGCATCATGGATAGCATGTTTAGAGAGGTGATCACACTGCAGCTGAAGGGATTTGAGGAAGGAAGGAAATGGGTGACCACCAGGTAGTCCAAGAGAAACAGGCAGGTAGTTCAGTAGTCCCCTGGGGTCCCGCTCGCAAATCAGTATTCTATTTTGGAGGCTGATGAGGGTGCTGGTTCCTCCAGGGAGTGCAGAGAGAGCCAAGTTTCTGGCACCACAAGCAGCCTGTCTGTACAGGAGGGGAGGAAGAGAGGAAGAGCAATAGTAATAGGGGATTCTATAGTCAGGGGAATATGTAGGTGCTACTGTGGCCATCAGCGTGATTCCAGGATGGTGTGTTGTCTCCCTGGTGCCAGGGTCCGGGATGTCACTGAACGGCTGCAGGGCAACCTGAAGTGGGAGGGTGATAAGGCAGGGGTCATGGTACATGTTGGTACCAATGACATAGGTAGAAAGAGGGGTGAGGTCTTGCATCAAGAATTCAGGGAGTTAGGCAATAGACTGAAAAGCAGGACCTCTCGGGTTGTAATCTCTGGATTACTTCCAGTGCCACGTGCTAGCGAGTACAGAAATAGGAGAATAGCGCAGATGAATATGTGGCTTAAGAGTTGGTGCAGGAGGGAGGGTTTTAGATTCATGGATCTCTGGGATCGTTTCTGGGGAAGGTGGGACCTGTACAAGCGGGATGGTCTACATCTGAACCAGAGCGGGACTAACATCCTTGCGTGCAGGTTTGCTAGTGCTGTTGGGAGGAGTTTAAACTAATTCGGCAGGGGGAGGGGACACAGAATATTAGCAGAATAGGGACACATCATAATGCAGTAAAACAATCAAGTCAGAGGGAGTACAGCTGCATTAGGTTTCAAGGGAGTAAGGCAAGGCTGGATGGCCTCTACTTTAATGCCTGGAGTATTGCAGGTAAAACGGATGAGTTAAGGGTGAGGACTGACACGTGGAATTGTGATATAGTAGCCATCACAGAGACGTAGTTGAGGGAGGAGCAGGATTGGCAGCTCAACATTCCGGGATATAGAATCTTCAGGTGAGACAGGGGAGGGGGTAAAAGAGGAGGAGGCATTGCATTATTAGTTAAGGAGTCAGTTACTGCAGTAAGGAGAGATGATATCATGGAGGGGGCATCGAATGAAGCTTTGTGGGTGGAGCTTAGGAACAAAAAAGGGGCAGCCACATTGTTAGGTGTTTGTTATAGACCCCCAGATAGTCAGTGGGAAATTGAAGAGCAAATATGTGCACAATTTGCAGAGGTGTGTAAAAGCAATAACAATAGGGTAATTATATTAGGTGATTTCAACTTTCCCAACATTAATTGGGATAGACATAGTGTTAAGGGTTTGGATGGAGTGGATTTCTTGAAATGTGTACAGGATAACTTTTTTGGTCAATATGTAGAGGGTCCAACAAGGGACGGCACAGTGCTGGACCTAATTCTGGGGAATGAAGCCGGACAGGTGACTGAGGTGGTGGTGGGGGAGCATTTCAGTGATAGCGACCACAACATGGTACAATTTAAGCTTGTTATGAACAAAGAAATAGACAAGTTGCAAAAAAATGTTTTGGATTGGGGAAGAGCGGATTTTAGTAAAATAAGGCAGGATCTGGCCAAGGTAGACTGGGAACAACTACTTGCGGGGAAATCTACAGAAGAGCAGTGGGGGGCGTTCAAAAAGGAAATGGGGAGGGTACAGGCTCAACATGTTCCCTCTAGGGTGATAGGAAGGAGTAACAAGCCCAGAGAACCATGGATGACCAGAGATATTCAGGATACGATGAGAAGGAAAAGAGAGGCTTTTAGCAGGTACAAGGGGAGCAAATCAGCGGAGGCATTAGTGGAATACAGAAAGTGCAGCGTGGAGCTTAAGAAAGCAATTAGGAGAGCAAAGAATGGATATGGGAAAGCTCTGGCTGGTAAAAGTAGGGAAAATCCCAAGATATTCTATAAGTATGTCAATGGGAAGAGGATAACCAGGGAAAGAGTAGGGCCCGTTAGGGACCAAGGGGGTGATCTATGGGTGGACCAGGGGACATCGGTAGAGCGTTGAACGAATACTTCACATCCATCTTCACCCAAGAGAATGAGGATGGAGGTATGGAACTCGGGGAGGGAGACTGCGAGGTTCTTGAGCAAATTGACATAGGGAGTGACAAGGTACTGGAGGTGTTGGCAGGCTTAAAAGTGGACAAATCTCCAGGTCCAGTTGATTTGTGTCCCAGACTGTTGAGGGAGGCAAGGGAGGAGATCGTAGAGACTCTGACCCAAATTTTTAATTCCTCTCTGGCCACGGGGAAGGTCTCCAGAGGACTGGAGAACAGCTAATGTGGTTCCGCTATTTAAGAAGGGTTGTAGAGATAAGCCAGGGAACAACAGACCAGTGAGTTTCATGTCAGTGGTAGGGAAAATATTGGAGAAAATTCTGAGGGAGAGAATATATCTCCACTTGGAGAGGCAAGGTTTGATCAGGGATAGTCAGCATGGCTTTGTCAGAGGGAGGTCATGCCTAACAAATTTGATTGAATTTTTTGAGGAGGTGACCAGGTGTGTAGATGAGGGTAGGGCAGTTGATGTAGCTTATATGGATTTCAGCAAAGCCTTTGGCAAGGTCCCACATGGGAGGCTTATAAAGAAGGCAAATGCACATGGGATACAGGGTAATTTGATAAGGTGGATTCAAAATTGGCTTGGTTGTAGATAAAGAGGGTGATGACAGAAGGCTACTTGAATGATTGGATGGAAGCCAGTGTCCAGTGGCGTACCACAGGGATCTGTGCTGGGTCCCCTATTATTCGTCATTTATATAAACAACATAGATGACTATGTGGGGGGTAGGATTAATAAGTTCGCAGATGACACAAAGATTGGCCGGGTGGTTAACAGTGAGGTTGAGTGTCTTGGGTTACAGGAAGATATAGATGGGATGGTCAAATGGGCAGATAAGTGGCAGATAGAATTTAAACCTGAAAAGTGTGAGTTGATACACTTTGGAAGGAGTAATTTGACAAGGAAGTATTCAATGAACGGCATGACACTAGGAAGTTCTGAGGAACAAAGGGACCTTGGCGTGTGTGTCCATTGATCTCTGAAGGCAGAGGGGCATGTTAGCGGGGTGGTGAAAAAGGCATATGGGACACTTGCCTTTATCAATCGAGGCATAGATTACAAAAGTAGGGAGGTCATGTTGGAGTTGTATAGAACCTTGGTGAGGCCACAGCTGGAGTGCTGTGTGCAGTTCTGGTCACCACATTATAGGAAGGATGTGATTGCACAGGAGGGGGTGCAGAGGAGGTTCACCAGGATGTTGCCTGGGATGAAACATTTAAGTTATGAAGGGAGGTTGGATAGGCTTGGGTTAAGACCATAAGACAATAAGACATAGAAGCAGAAATTAGGCCATTCGGCCCATCGAGTCTGCTCCGCCATTCAATCATGGCTGATAAGTTTCTCAACCCCATTCTCCCGCCTTCTCCCCGTAACCTTTGATCCCCTTACCAATCAAGAACCCATCTATCTCGGTCTTAAATGCACTCAATGACCTGGCCTCGACAGCCTTCTGTGGCAATGAATTCCATAGATTCACCACTCTCTGGCTAAAGAAGTTTCTCCTCCTCTCTGTTTTAAAAGGTCTTCCCTTTACTCTGAGGCTGTGCCCTCGGGTCCTAGTCTCTCCTACTAATGGAAACATCTTCCCCACGTCCACTCTATCCAGGCCTTTCAGTATTCTGTAAGTTTCAATCAGATCTCCCCTCATCCTTCTAAACTCCATCAAGTATAGACCCAGAGTCCTCAAACGTTCCTCATATGTTAAGCCTTTCATTCCTGGGATCGTTCTCGTGAACCTCCTCTGGACCCTCTCCAGGGCCAGAACATCCTTCCTGAGATATGGGGCCCAAAATTGCTCACGATATTCTAAATTTGGTTTGACCAGAGCCTTATAAAGCCTCAGCAGCACATTCCTGCTTTTATATTCTAGTCCTCTCGAAATAAATGCCAACATTGCATTTGCCTTCTTAACTACCGACTCAACCTGCAAGTTAACCTTAAGAGAATCCTGGACTAGGACTCCCAAGTCCCTTTGCACTCCAGATTTCTGAATTCTTTCCCCATTTAGAAAATAGTCTATGCCTCTATTCTTCCTACCAAAGTGCATGACCTCACACTTCCCCACATTGTATTCAATCTGCCACTTCTTTGCCCATTCTCCTAACCTGTCCAAATCCTTCTGCAGCCTCCCCGCCTCCTCAAAGCTACCTGTCCCTCCACCTATCTTTGTATCATCTGCAAACTTAGCCAGGATGCCCTCAGTTCCTTCATCTAGATCATTAATGTATAAAGTGAAAAGTTGTGGACCCAACACTGACCCCTGTGGAACTCCACTAGTCACCGGCCGCCATCCTGAGAAGGACCCCCTTATCCCCACTCTCTGCCTCCTGCCAGACAGCCAATCTTCTATCCATGTTCGTACCTTGCCTCTAACACCATGGGCTCTTATCTTGCTGAGCAGCATCCTGTGCGGCACCTTGTCAAAGGCCTTCTGGAAGTCCAAGTAGATAGCACCCATTGGCTCTCCTTTGTCTAACCTACTCGTTACCTCCTCAAAGAATTCTAACAGATTTGTCAGGCATGACCTCCCCTTAATGAAACCGTGCTGACTTTGCCCTATTTTACCATGCACTTCCTAGTATTCTGAAATCTCATCCTTAATAATCGACTCTAAAATCTTACCAACGACCGAGGTCAGGCTAATCGGCCTGTAATTTCCCTTCTTAAACAGGGGGGTTACATTAGTGATTTTCCAGTCCTCTGGAACCCTCCCTGACTTGAGTGATTCCTGAAAGATCACCACTAATGCCTCCACTATCTCTTCAGCTGTCTCCTTCAGAACTCTGGGGTGTAATCCATCTGGTCCAGGTGATTTATCCACCTTCAGACCTTTCAGTTTTCCTAGCACCTTCTCCTTGGTAATGGCCACCATACTCACCTCTGCCCCCTGACTCTCTTGAGCTTTGGGGATGTTACTCGTGTCTTCCACCGTGAAGACTGACGCAAAGTACCTATTCAGTTCCTCCGCCATTTCTTTGTTCCCCACTACTACTTCTCCAGCGTCATTTTCCAGCGGCCCAATGTCCACTTTAGCCTCTCTCTTACCCTTTATATATCTAAAAAAACTCTTGCAATCTTCTTTTATATTACTGGCTAGTTTACCCTCATATTTAATCTTCTCCCTCCTTATTTCTTTTTTAGTTGTCCTCTGTTGGTCTTTGTAGGCTTCCCAATCCCTTGGTTTCCCACTGCTCTTCGCCGCATTGTATGCTTTCTCTTTAGCTTTTATGCTGTCCCTGACTTCCCTTGTCAGCCATGGTTGCCTCGTCCTCCCTTTAGTATGCTTCTTCTTCCTAGTGATGAATTTTTGCTGTGTCTCCCAGATTACTCCCAGAAACTCCTGCCATTGTTGTTCTACTGTCTTTCCTGCTAGGTTCATCTCCCAGTCAATTCTGGCCAGCTCCTCCCTCATGCCTCTGTAGTTGCCTTTATTCAACTGTAATACCGTTACATCTGATTCCAGCTTTTTCCTCTCAAATTGCAGGGTAAATTCTATCATATTATGGTCACTTCCTCCTAAGGGTTCCTTCACCTTAAACTTCCTTATCAAATCTGCCTCATTACACATCACTAAATCTAGAATTGCCTGTTCCCTAGTGGGCTCCACCACAAGCTGCTCCAAAAAGTCATCTCGTAGACATTCCACAAATTCCTTTTCTTGGGATCCACTAGCAACCTGATTTTCCCAGTCTACCTGCATATTGAAATCCCCCATGATCACTGTAACCTTGCCTTTCTTACACGCCTTTTCTATCTCCTGGTGTATCTTGTGCCCCACATCCTGACTACTGTTTGGAGGCCTGTACATAACTCCCATTATGGTTTTTTCACCTTTGCGATTCCTCAACTCTACCCACACAGATTTTACATCATCTGACCCTACGTCATTTCTTGCTATCAATTTAATTTAATTTCTTACTAACAAAGCAACCCCACCCCCTCTGCCAACCTGCCTATCTTTTCGATAGGATGTATATCCTTGGATATTTAGCTCCCAGCCCTGATCCCCTTGCAGCTATGTCTCCGTAATGCCCACCACATCATACCTGCCAATTTCAATCTGCGCCACAAGCTCATTTACCTTATTTTGTATACTGTGTGCATTTAGATACACCTTCAGTCCTATATTTCCCGTCCCCTTTCTCATTGTCATCCCTTTATCTGATGTGCTTGAAGTTAGATTCCTAGCTCTTTCCAAACACTCTGTCCTATTTTGTGTTCTGGAGATTTTAATATCCTCTCCTGGGCTCTCCTTTCTTTTCAGTTTTTTCATAATTTTCCATGAAGTTAAATCCACCCCCCGACACGCTAACCTGCTGCTTTGTTTCCCATTAGTCATACTTCTTGGACTTTTACCCTTCCCTTCCTCCCCACTTTCTAGTTTAAAGTCCTGTTGACCACCCTATTTATCTTTTTCGCTAGAAATTGGTCCCAGATCGGTTCAGGTGGAGACCGTCCCAACGGTTCAGATCCCTCCTGTTCCAATACTGATGCCAGTGCCCCACGAAATGGAACCCCTCTTTCCCGTACCACTCCTTTAGCCACGTGTTTACTTCCCTTATTCTCGTGTCCCTATGCCAATTTGCACGTGGCTCGTGTAGTAATCTGGAGATTATAACCCTTGAAAACCTGTTCTTTAATTTAGTTCCTAGTTCCTGATAATCCCCAAACAGGTCCTCTTTCCTAGTCTTACCTATGTGATTTGTCCTGACGTGGACCACAACAACTGGATCCTCCCCCTCCTTCTCTAGTATCCTTTCAAGCTGGCCAGAGATGTCCCTCACCCTGGCACCGGGCAGGCAACATACCATGCTGGACTCTCGATCCTGCTTACAAAGGATGCTATCAATTCCCTTAATTATAGAATCCCCTACAACTACCACTTGTCTTTTTGCTCCCCCCTCTTGAATGGCCTCCTGTGCCACTGTGCCGTGGTCAGCTGGCTCATCCTCCCTACAGCCCTGTTCCTCATCCACACAGGGAGCAAGTACCTCGTACGTGTTGGACAAGGTCAAGAGCTGAGGTTCCTCTGTTCCTGAACACAGGATCCCTCTACCTGCCTCACTTGCAGTCACACCCTGCTGACCCTGACCACTGACCGAATTTGAGGTACTTAATCTACCGGGTGTGACCGCCTCCTGAAACAAAGCGTCCAGGTAACTCTCCCCCTCCCGGATGTGCCGCAGCGTCCAGAGCTCAGACTCCAGCTCATCAGTTCTGAGCTGGAGTTCTTACAGCAACCAACACTTGCTGCTGATGTGGTCACTGCGGCTCGCCATGGGATCTGCCAGCTCCCACATCATACAGCTACAGCACATCACCTGCCCAGCCATCTCAACTTAATTAATTAATTAATTAGCTTTGCAGTGTTTTTTTTTCAAATTTGGTGCAGATTTCCTACCAACCAATCAGGTCACAGCTTTCCTGTGACATCACTTTTTCAGTTTTGGCTTCAGTTACTCTGTGCCCCGAGGTCATTGCTCCGGTGCTCCTCCCTCCGAATCTGCTCCCTGGAGACAAGGCCGCAAATCCCAGAGGTAAGCTAGATTTATACTCACCGCTCCGGTGCTCCACCCTCCGAGTCTGCTCCCTGGAGACCAGGCCGCGAATCCCCGAGGTAAGCTAGATTTATACTCACCACTCCGGTGCTCCTCCCTCCGAGACTGCTCCCTGGAGACAAGGCCGCGAATCCCCGAGGTAAGCTAGATTTATACTCACCGCTCCGGTGCCCCTCCCTCCGAGTCTGCTCCCTGGAGACCAGGCCGCGAATCCCCGAGGTAAGCTAGATTTATACTCACCGCTCCGGTGCTCTACCCTCCGAGTCTGCTCCCTGGAGACCAGGCCGCGAATCCCCGAGGTAAGCTAGATTTATACTCACCACTCCGGTGCCCCTCCCTCCGAGTCTGCTCCCTGGAGACCAGGCCGTGAATCCCCGAGGTAAGCTAGATTTATACTCACTGCTCCGGTGCTCCTCCCTCCAAGTCTGCTCCCTGGATTTACTCACCAATCAGCTGCTTTTTCTTTAAAATGCACTTTCAGAAGAGTGTCCCTCGCAGGTCTGGTGCACTCCTGAAGGCACTGCCTCTTCCTTTCTCTCTTTTTTTTTTAGGTTTGAGAAGGAGGGAGGGAAGGAAACACTACAGCAATGTAATGTTTGGGGCTATTCCGTTCTTTGACAGTGGGTCCTCCTTGATTCCCTCCTGAGTCGCGGTGTCTGCGGCGACCTCTCCCAGAATGCTCCAGTCACTTCTCACCAGCGCCCTCTGTTGGATCGGTTGTTTTCGTTGGAGCAGAGAAGACTGAGGGGCGACCTGATCGAGGTGTACAAGATTATGAGGGGGGTGGATAGGGAGCAGCTGTTCCCCTTAGTTGAAGGGTCAGTCACAAGGGGACACGAGTTCAAGGCGAGGGGCAGAAGGTTTAGGGGGGATGTGAGGGAAAACCTTTTTACAGAGGGTGATGACGGTTTGGAATGTGCTGCCTGGGAGGGTGGTGAAGGCAGGTTGCCTCACATCCTTTAAAAAGTACCTGGATGAGCACTTGGCACGTCATAACATTCAGGGCTATGAGCCGAGTGCTGGTAAATGGGATTAGGTAGGTAGGGCAGGTGTTTCTCACGAGTCGGTGCAGACTCGATGGGCCGGAGGGCCTCTTCTGCACTGTGTGATTCTATGAAATAGCCACTGCGAAACACGGGGATGCAGTCTCAGAGCTGGTGTCTGCAGGAATGGAGGGGCTGAAATTGGAAAAAGGGGGGAAAAAAATAACAAGAATGTTTAACTAGGTCTCAGGTCTAAAGGTCCAAGCTCTAGTTTGTACACAGTTTAACAGAAACCAGCTGCTCTCTGATATCGATATGAGAGATTTAAAATGTATGTGCTGAGCTATGTGAATCAGTGAGTGCTCCTGAGAGAGAGAGGGGGAGATTGCTGATCATACTGTCCTGCATCTTACTGCTGTCTATATGTCAACTCAAACATCTCAATCATAGAGCTCCCGCTCTAGGACCCACTTGTCAAAAAAGTGTGCATTTGATTAATGAATTTCCATTAAAAAGGACAATCCAATTAAATGAGATGCTTAAGAGTCCAATTTTCTCAAGGAAGTAATACCTGTTGTCGTGTCTGGTGATTTGGTCTCAAGTCCTCATTATGAGGGAGAGTTATTCACCAATTTTAATTTCCCTTAGGACAATTTGATAACTTCCAAATCAAGCTATAAGGACAAATGACTGGGCATCTTGAAAAGTGCCCAGCTACTGGTTAAGGTGAGTGGTTTAATGCAATAGTTATCATCTCTATAGGGTTGTTGTGATATACTCAGCTGTAAATCCTTGAGAAGCCTAGAGTCCCTTTGCATTCCAGCGATAAGGATTGTCAGCAAGGGAGGGAGTGGACACTCAGTGAGGGAGAGAGTGAATACTCGGTGGGAGAGAGAATGGACAGTCGGTGAGGGATAAACTGGACGCATGTTGGGGAGAGACTGGACACTCATTGAGGGAGAGAGTGGACGCTCGGTGAGGGAGAAACTGGACACTTGGTGAGGGAGAGACTGGACACTCGGTGAGGGAGAGACTGGACACTCGGTGGGAGAGAGACTGGACACTCGGTGGGAGAGAGACTGGACACTCGGTGGGAGAGAGAATGGCACGCGGTGGGAGAGAGACTGGACACTGAGGATGGAGAGACTGGAAACTAGGTGAAGGAGAGATTGGACACATGGTGGGGAAGAGACTGGACAATTGGTGTGGAAAAGACTGGACACTCACTGGGAGAGACTGGATACTCAGAGCGGGGCAGACTGGACATTTGGTGGAGAGGAGACTGGACACTCAGTAAGAGAGACTGGATACTCGGTGTGAGAGGTATTGGACAATAGGTGGGAGAGAGGCTGGACATTTGGTGAGAGAGGAACTGGACACTTGGTGAGGGAGAGACTGGACACTTGGTGAGGGAGAGACTGGACACTTGGTGAGGGAGAGACTGGACACTCAGTGAGGGAGACACTGGACGCTTGGTGAGAGAGAGTGGCCAAGCAGGAAGGGAGAGACTGGAAACTTGGTGGGAAACTGGACACTCGGCAAGGGAGAGACTGGACACTCGGCGAGGGAGAGACTGGACACTCGGTGGGAGAGAGACTGGACACTCGGTGGGAGAGAGACTGGACACTCGGTGGGAGAGAGACTGGACACTCGGTGAGGGAGACACTGGACACTTGGTGAGAGAGAGTGGCCAAGTGGGAAGGGAGAGACTGGAAACTTGGTGGGAGACTGGACACTCGGTGAGGGGGAGGGAGGACACTTGGCGAGGGAGAGACTGGACACTCGGTGAGGGAAAGGCTGGGCACTCGGTGGGGGAGAACCTGGGCACTCAGTGGGAGAGAGAATGGCACGCGGTGGGAGAGAGACTGGACACTGAGGATGGAGAGACTGGAAACTAGGTGAAGGAGAGATTGGACACATGGTGGGGAAGAGACTGGACAATTGGTGTGGAAAAGACTGGACATTCAGTGGGAGAGACTGGATACTCAGAGGGGGGCAGACTGGACATTTGGTGGAGAGGAGACTGGACACTCAGTAAGAGAGACTGGATACTCGGTTTGAGAGGTATTGGACAATAGGTGGGAGAGAGGCTGGACATTTGGTGAGAGAGAAACTGGACACTTGGTGAGGGAGAGACTGGACACTTGGTGAGGGAGAGACTGGACACTTGGTGAGGGAGAGACTGGACACTTGGTGAGGGGGAGACTGGACACTCAATGGGAGAGACTGGACACTCGGGAGGGGGGCAGACTGAACACTCAGTGGAAAGGAGGCTGGACACTCAGTAAGAGAGACTGGACACTCATTGGGGAGAAACTGGATACTTGATGTGAGAGGTATTGGACAATAGGTGGGAGAGAGGCTGGACATTTGGTGAGAAAGGAACTGGCCACTTGGTGTGGGAGAGACTGGACTCTCAGTGGGGTGGACAGTGGACGCTCAGTGGGAGGGAAACTGGACCCTCAGTGGTAGAGAGACTGGACACTTGGTGAACGAGAGGCTGGACATTCATTGGGGGAGAACCTGGACACTCGTTGAGGGAGGGACTGGATGCTCGATAGTGGGGAGAGTGGATGCTTGATGTGAGAGGGAGTTGGCACTCAGTGGGAGAGAAACTGGACAGTCGGCGAGGTAGAGACTGCACACTTGGTGAGGAAGAGAGTGGACACTCATTGGGGAGAGATTGGACACGTGGTTTGAGAGGCACTGGACATTCAGTGAGGGAATGAGTGGACACTTGGTGGGGGAGAGTGGACACTCAGTGAAGGAGAGAGTGGACACTCTTTGGGGAGAGACTGAACACTCGGTGTGAGAGGGATTGAACACTCGGTGAGGGAGAGACTGGACGCTCAGTGGGGGAGCGACTGGACACTCGGTGGGATGGATAGTAGAAACTTGGTGGGAGAGGGACTGGACACTCTCTGGGGGAGACACTGGACACTTGATCAGGGGGAGAGTGGACACTCGGTGTGAGAGGGACTGGACACTCGGTCAGAAAGACACTGGACACTCAGTGAGGGAGACACTGGGCACTTGGTGAGGGAGACACTAGACGCTTGGTGAGTGAGAGAGGCCAAGCGGGGAGGGAGAGACTGGACAATTGGTGGGTGACTGGACACTCGGTGAGGGAGAGAGAGGACACTTGGCGAGGGAGAGACGGGACACTCAGTGGGAGATGGTATGGCATTCGGTGGGGGAGAGACTGGGCACTCAGTGGTGGAGTGACTGGACACTAGGGAGGGAGAGACTGGACACTCGGTGGTGGAGGGAGACAGGACTCTTGGCGGGAGAGAGAGAGACAGGACACTTATGGAGAGACTGGCCGTCTGATGGGATATCAGACACTCGGTGGGAGAGATACTGGACACTGGATGTGAGAGATGGGAGACTCATTGGGGAGAGAGTGGACATTTGGCAGGGGAGGGAGTGGACACTCAGTGCGGGGTGGGGGGTGGGGGGGGTTGAGTGGACTGTCCGGAACACAGGGTGAGGGGACAGAAGAGTTGTGGGTGGGACCATCGACCAGGGGGCGGGGCGATTGCGAGGGGGCGGGGCGATTGCGAGGGGGCGGGGCGATTGCGAGGGGGCGGGGCGATTGCGAGGGGGCGGTGCCAGAATCGTAGTCCCGCCCCTCCGCGTATCCCAATATCCGGGTGATGTGATGTTTTTGATCCATGTGACATGAATCATATGACCGAGTGTCTGCAACATCCCGGATGCTGAGCGGAGAATGGAGGCGGTTTTAGAAACTCAACTGAGAGAAACGTGAGGAGGGGAGGGGGGGGGGGGGGGACGGTGGGTGGGAAGAAGGGGAGGGGGGGTCTAGGGGGGGGGTCCAGGGGGGTGGGAGACAAGGGGGACGGGGTGGGGGTGGGGGTAGGGGAGGGTGCGGGAGGGGGAGGGACAGGGACCAGAGCATCGTTTGTTGTCAGTGTCTGGAATCTGTTGCCTTTGTTCCCACAGGATGAAGAATCCCGCCATTATTGGGGTGCTCTGCGCTGATGAACAGGGCCTAAACCTTGGCTGTGAGTGTTCAGCTGGGATCAGTCTCTGCTGCCCTGTGCTTGTGTGAATCGCGCAGCACTGGCCCCACTGTCTTTTCAGGAAGAGAGTTCCAAAGACTCACGACCCTCAGAAAAAAATTCCCCTCATCTCTGTCTTAAATGGACGACCCCTAACTCCAGAGTTCCCCACAAGAAGGAACATCCCCTCCACATCCACCCTGTCAAGGATTCGATCAAGTCAACTGTTACTCTTCTAAATTCCAGCGGATACAAGCCTAGTCCATCCAGCCTTTCCTCGTAAGAAAACCCGCCCTTTCCTGGTATTAGTCTAGTAAATCATCTCTGAACTGCTTCCAATGAATTTACATCTTTTTTTTAATGAAAAAACCAGTACTGTATACAGTACTCCAGGTGTGCTCTTACCAAACCCCTGTACAACTGAAGCATAACCTCTCAACTTATCCATTCCCCTCAATAACCGATAACATTCTATTAGCTTTCCTAATTATCTGCTGTACCTGCATACAAACCTGTTGTGATTCATGCACAAGGACACCCAGATCCCTCTGCACCTCAGAGCTTTCTGATTATGCTTCTGTTTTATTCACCCTGCCAAAGTGGATAATTCCACATTTGCCCACATTATTCTCCATTTGCCAGGTTTTTGCCCACTCACTGAATCTATCTTTGTTACGTTGTTGCCTCCTTGCACCCTCTTCACTTTCCTACCTATCTTTGTGTTGTCAGCAAATTTAGCAACCATTCCTTTGGTCCCTTCATCCAAGTTATTTATATAAATTGTAAAAATTTGAGGCCCCAGCACTGATCCCTGTGGCACACCACAGGTTACATCCTGTCAACCACAAAAAGACCCATTTATGCCTACTCTGTTTCCTGCTAGCCAGCCAATCTTCTATCCATGCCAACGTTACCCCCTGCACTATGAGCTTTTATTTTCTGCAATAACCTTTGATGTGGCATCTTATCAAATGCCTTCTGGAAATCTAAGTACAGTACATCCACCAGTTCCCCTATATGAACTGCACATGTGACCCCTTCAAAGAACTCCAATAAATTGGTGAAACATGATTTCCCTTTCACAAAACTCTGACTGATTTCCTTGAATTTTTCTAAATGCCCTGCCATAACACCATTAATAATAGCTTCTAACATTTTCCCTATGACTGATGTAAAGTAAAGCTAACTGACCTGTAGATTCCTGCTTTCTGTCTCCTTCCCTTTTTGAATAAAGGAGTTACATTTGCTATTTTCCAATCTAATGGAACCTTCCCCAAATCTAGGGAATTTTGGAAAATTAAAATCAGTGCATCAGCTATCTCACTAGCCACTTCTTTCATGACCCTAGGATGAAGTTCATCCAGACCTGGGGATTTGCCAGTCCGCAGCTCCAACAATTTGCTCAATACCAGTTCTCTGATGATTTGTAATTTTCCTGAGTTCTTTCCTCCCTTCCATTTCCTGATTTACAGCTATTTCTGGGATGTTACTTGTATTCTCTAGAGTGAAGACTGATGCAGAATAGCTGTTCAATTCATCTGCCATCTCCTTACTTTCCATTACTTACATTATTAATTCCCCAGACTCACTTTCTATAAGACCAACACTTTTTAAACTCTTTTTCTTATGTAAATATCTATAGAAATTCTTGCTATCCTGTCTTTATAGTTCCAGCTAGCTTTCTCTCGTACTCTAATTTTTTCCTCCTTATTAGCCTTTTTGTCATTCTTTGCTGTTCTTTATATTCTTTCCAATCTTCTGACCTGCCACCCATCCTTGCGTAATGATATGCTTTTTCTTGAAGTTTGATACTGTCTTTAACTTTGTTAGTTAACTACGGATGGTGTGCCCGCCTCTTGGAAGTTTTCTTTCTCGTTGGAATGTATCTATTCTGTGTATTCTGAAATATCCCTTTAAAAGTCTGCCACTGCATCTCTGTGGACCTAACCCTTAACCTCATTTTCCAGTTCACTGTAGCTAGCTCTGCTTTTATGCTGTCATAATTGCTCTTATTTAAGTTTAAAATACTAGCCCTGGACCCACTCTTCCCTCCCTCAAACTGAATGTAAAATTCAATCATAATTTGATTGCTGCAACCTAGGGGTGCTTTCACTTTGAGGTTATCAATTAATCCCATCTCATTGCACAGTATCAGGTTTAGTATAGCCTGCTCTCTGGTTGGCTCCATAACATGCTGTTCTAAGAAACTATCCCAAAAACATTCTATGAATTCCTCATCCAGCTTTGCCCTTCTGATTTTTCCAGTCTATCTGTCAATTAAATCCCCCATGATTATTGCTGTACCTTTCTGACAAGTTCCCATTATCTCTTTTATACTCTGTCCGACCGTGTAGTTACGATTAGGGAACCACAAGTGACTTTTTGCCTTTATTGTTTATGATCTGAACTCAAACTGTTACATCCTGGTTTCCTGTCCATGGGTCACTCCTTTCTAATGTACTAATACCATCATTAATTAACAGAGCCACACCTCCACCTTTCCTTAGCTTCCTGTCCTTCCTAAATGTCACATACCCTTCAATATTCAGGTCCCAATCTATGTCATTCTGCAGCCATGTCTCTGTAATGGCTATCAGATCGCACTTATTTATTTCTATTTGTACTATCAGTTCATCTATTTTATTTCGAATGCTCCGTGCACTCACATACGGAGCCTTTCATTTTGTCCTTTTATTATTTTTGTAATGTCTGGCCATATCTGCTCATTTACTCCTAGATTTGTATTCTGCCTTTTACTGTGACATTCTGTTTATCATTCCCCACATTAGTACCCTTCTCCCTTGCCTTGTCTCTACTCTTTTGTTAACCACATCTTCCCAAATTTGATCCCTTGCTCCCACATTTTCTAACCAGTGTATCTAGTATCTCTGCAGCCACTTCTTTTACGATTCTAGGATACAGGTCATCAGGTCCTGGGTACTTGTCAGCTTTTAGTTGTAATAGTTTTCTCAGTACCTTTTCCTGAGTGATTATGATTGTTTTAAGTTCCTCCCTTTTACCTCTCAATTTTCAAGTATTCTTGGGAATTTTTTTGTATCTTCCACTGTGAAAATAGACACAAAAGACTTGTTGAACACTTTCCACTTCCTTGTTTCCTTTTATTAGTTCCCCAGTCTCACACTCTAAGGAACCAATGCTCACTTTAGTTACTTTATCCCATTTTTAAATACTTGTAGGAAAAAAGAGTAACTATAATACAAGAACGAGGAAGTCTTGCTACAGTTGTACAGGACTTTGGTGAGACCGCACCTGGAATACTGCAGACAGTTTTGGCCTCCTTGCTTAAGGATGGATATGCTTGCATTGGAGGCGGGACAGTGAGGGTTCACTCGATTGGTTCTTGGGATGAGAAGGCTCTCTTATGATAGGCTGGACAAATTGGGCCTAAACTCTCTGCAGTTTAGAAGAGTGAGAAGTGATCTCATTAAAACAGACAAGATTCTGAAGGGACTTGACAGGTAGACACAGGATGTTTCCACTGGCTGGGAAATCTTTCAAAAAAAAAGGAGCCACAGTATTAGGATGAGGAGATGATCATTTAGGACTGAGGTGAGGATACATTTGAATCTTTGGAATTCTCTACCCCAGAAAGTTGTGGATGCTCCATCATTCTACACCTTTAAGGCTGGTATACACAGATTTTTGGTGTCTCAGGGAATCAAGGGATATAGGGAACGGGCAGGGAAGTGGAGATGAAGCCCAAGGTCAGCCATGATTGTATTGAATGGTGGAGCAGGCTCGAGGGGCTGTAGGGTCTGCTCCTATTTCTTGTGTTCTTCTGATCTGCCCCAGTTGGTGTGGGAGTGGGGCGGGGGGTTTAAAGATCCAGTGCCAGTAAAAGTGCCTATTTTAAAAGTAGCCATCCCATTGTTGTCAAAACCCAACTGGCTTCTGATGCCATCTTTGCCCAGTCTGGGTCAATATCTGACTCCATCCCTACAGCAGTGCAGTTGACTCTTAAACACCCTCAGAATTGCCTGAGTGAAGCACTTGGTTAAGGGTAATCAGGGGTGGCCAGCGATGACCACAGGCTGAGAATGAATCATGCTGTTAATCCCCTCTGCTGCTGGTACCTGTATCACAGTCTCTTGATGCAGCCCCCTTCCCTGGGAGCAGTACCCTGGGTGCTCTTGCTTGTTAGGATGTGGGTGACCTGTGATGGGGGTGGAACATGATTTAGTGGAAATGCTGGTCGGTTTTATAGAGGGTGTTGTGTTCTCTAGGTCGTGGGTCACTGATTGATGAGCATGCTGGCGTAGTGTCCGTTCTTGCACAGCAAGCAGCAAAACTGACAACTGACCCAACAGACGTGCCGGTAATCTGCTTGGAGTCGGACAGCGGGTGAGCATTTAAACTGTTGCCTTTGGGGATTTGTGCTGGTTTCTATACTGTCACTGGCTTCTGGAGCAACTGAATCTTGAGCCCCTAGAGCCTAGCGGAGCTTTGCGCCTTACAACTGATGTGCCTTCAGCATGTTATCATGGCCCCATGTAACATCCCATTCCCTGGGAGCAGGGCTGAAGTGGTAGGCGAGCAGGCAGAGGGGGGCGTATACGCCCTGTGCTTAATGTATTACAGAGGGAGCAGTACTCTTTTCTGTGCCCTCCCTGGTGTTTCTGTGCAGGGGGTCTGTGACTAATTGGTGCCCTCTGCTCTTGGCCAATGGGCATTGTCCTGCAAGGCTGGACACTTGGTGTTGCAGCCTAGCTCAGACCCACAGTGAATAGTGGGCTGCATCAGGAGCCTTGCAGATTACTTGCATGTTCCCCCTTCCCTCACCATCAGCATCCCCCCTTTCCACTTGCTCTCTGGCCCACATTCGCTGAAAATCTGAATGTGAATCTGATCCACATTTAGAAATGTACAAGATTCCGGGTAGGCTGAGACCTGGGGATGTGAGAATTCATTCTGAGGCTGAGGCACCTTTGCAGAGTAGGGAGAGCTTCACTTGGTGTCTGGTCTAGGAGACCTGGATGCTTAGTTTCTCTAGTATCTTTTATAACCCTGGGATGTGCCAAAATGCTTTGCAGCCAATGAGGTATTTTTGAATTGTCAGTATTGTAATGTAGGCAACGTGGAAGCTAATTTGTGCACAGCAAGCTCCCACAGGCGTTTCGGTAATCTTTTTCTGTGTTGATTAAGGGATAAGTATTGGCCAGGACATCGTGGAGATCTCCCTTACTCATTACATTTTACATCAAGTCATGAGGGCAGATGAGACTGCAATGTCTCATCTGAAAGTGGGCATGTCTAACAGTGCAGCACTCCCACAGTACTGCAATGGGAGTGTCAGCTTGCATTATGGGTTGAGTCTCTAGACTTGAACCTACAACCTTCTGACTCAATGGTGAGAGTGATACCCAGTGAGCCAGACTGACATGTAGGAGGCTGAATGTCTGGGTGAGAGGTGTCAGTGGAAATCTGAGACAAGATACCACTCGTGTGGGGATAGCTTGTGTTTTTTTATAATGCAGCTTTGAACAACTGCAGTGATCTATATTCACTCAGTATAATCCTCTCTGCAGGAATATCATGATCCAGAAACATGGAGGCATTACCATTGCTGTGCATAAGATGACAGTCTAACAGATGTTGAGGAGCCCCGATGTGATTAGATGTGTCGTTCTGAGAGTTATCGATGTCAGCCACTTGGGGGTGTCAGTTGGATCCTTGTTTAACGCCTTCAAAAGACAGCTTCTGACCATGTTCGACATCTGGGTCATTGACATTTTGGGGCTGGGTGAGGAAGTTTAACTATTTTATGTCTGTGTGTGAAATTGTTTTGAAATTAAACACAAACTGAATTAGCAAAATGTGGACTTTTCAGTATTTTCCCCTCACTCCCTCCCTCCCTCCTAAATTTGGATAGGCGATATTTCCAATGTCACTGTCTGTCCTGAAATAACTATAACAAGGCTGGAGTGAATTTAGATTCCAGATCCACCAACCTCTGCCTAAAGTGGGTTTAGACTGGATTAATTGGGGAATGAGATGGAAATGGTTAGGGGAGGGTGTGGGCAATGAGAGAGAGAGGGACATCCCAGGTAGTCCAAAACAAAAACAGAATTACCTGGAAAAACTCAGCAGGTCTGGCAGCATCGGTGGAGAAGAAATCAGTTAACGTTTCGAGCCTTCACGGCCCTTCGGCCGAAGGGCCGTGAAGGCTCGAAACGTTAACTGATTTCTTCTCCACCGATGCTGCCAGACCTGCTGAGTTTTTCCAGGTAATTCTGTTTTTGTTTTGGATTTCCAGCATCCGCAGTAGCTTTTAGCTTTTTGTTTTTACATCCCAGGTAGTGTCTGAACAATCCCAAAGAGAAGTGTATTTTGAGTCACTGGGTTCATCTCATCTCATCTGTTACCCTTGAATGGGAGTGATACGGGATCTCCTCCCTAGCAGTTATTATCTCACTCCTTTGAAGGTACCATGTCTGTTCCACACTCTGAACTTCTAGTTTTAATATTCCATCTCTACCTGTGAATCATAGATTCTTCCTAGTTTTCTCCATTTGTACGGAGGCCAAGTTCCCGAGAGTTTTGTGAGGGGCTCTTGATGGATAATCGCCAGAATGATGGAACTGTTGGAACTCCATAACCCTTGGTAATGAGTGAAGTGTAAAAGTTAATGTATCTCCTCTTGTTAACTTTATTAAAATGTTGGAGAATTTCCCTTGTGTTGTAGTTCCATGTTGTTGCCTTTTTAATGGAATGTAAAATGAGTTTACTGTGATTGTTTCATGTGTCAACAGAACGTACTGTTGACACTCATCTGTGTGGGGAACTTGGCTTTTGTTTAAGGTCATGATAATATTCCTGAGGATGGTCCATTTCCTCCATCTTGTGTTCACTGGGAACTGACGGTTACCCCACTCACCTCTGCCTTCCTCCCTCTCCTCACCCCCTCTTTCGCCACGGTTATCTGAATAACTTAGACAGCTTCTCATTGCTGTTCATTCAGTTAACTCAACACAGGCACATCGCAAAGCAACTACAGAACATGTTGGTGGCAGTGTCGGGGGAGGGGAGGTTACACACCTGACCACCTGGGTGTTCACTTTCCCACCTTCCCCCTCAAAAAAAAATAGGCTTCTTGCTTTTTCCTCCTCTAGCCCCCCCTCCGCCCCCCGCCCAAATCACCCCCTTCCACTTCCCTGAGCACTAGGGCCTGGTATTACCCCCAGTAATAGGATTGTTGTTCCCCTTGGTTTGCTCTACCACACTGGGGCTAAAAGACTAAAAAAACCAAGATTCAAAGTGTGAATGGAACTTTCTCAATAGAACTTAAATAATATCGTAAACATACGTTGCGACCGGATGGGAGGAGTGTTCAGTTTCTCTTGCTCCACTACTCCACAGGTCGCACGATAAGTGTAAATGTTTAATTCACTCACCAAAATGGCCATTTGTTTACCTTTTCTACTGCTAGAGCCAGAATAAAAGTCTTTAACCAGGTTTATTTTAATAAACTCAGAATAATTGATTTATTGTGAAATGAAACTTTTTTAAAACAAGTTGCAAAACTGGTTAACATATAATTTGTAATCCATAACATGTAATCCAGAAGCATAACAATTTACCCCTTTTAAAATCCCAACACACACACACGGGTGCGCACACAAGACAAATAGGGTCTCTGCAGAGGTTGGCATAAGGGAACACTTTATGAAAAAGAATAAAGTTTGAAAAGGCCTTGATGCTGTTGATTTGGTGTTCCTGCATGTGATGACGGAGTGCTGGTGACAGCAGTTGTCTAGAAGTCCTTTCCAAATGGTCTTCAGTGAAACACTGTCTTTGTTAACTCTTGCTTGTCACAGCTTCACAGGCTTTGAAATATAGATGAGTTATCCTGAGATGAGCATTTTCTGGTTGAAGGTGAACACCCATTCTGGACTACAGGCAATACAGGGAGGGAGAGAGAAGCAATGCTCCTTCACAGTTTGTTCCCAAGACACACACACTTCAAAAAAACTTGTTCAGACAGATCTTCTCCCAGGCCAGGTGTTTTTCAGCCAATCAACAGGATCTACAGCCTGGTAACAGCAGTTTCTTTTTAATTTTAACTCATAAACAAAATAACTCAACTCCCCAGGTGTCTTGCTGGTCACTTAGGTGACCACCACCACCTAGAAGGACAAGGGCAGCAGACAGATGGAAACACCACCGCCTGGAAGTTCCTCCTCCAAGCCACTCACCATCCTGACTTGGAAATATATTGTTCCTTCACTGTCGCTGAGTCAAAATCCTGGAACTCCCTCCTTAACAGCACTGTGGGTGTACCTACACCACATGGACTGCAGCGGTTCAAGAAGGCAGCTCACCACCACCTTCTCAAGGGCAACTAGGAATGGGCAATAAATGCTGACCCAGCCAACGAAGCCCACATCCCGTGATCTTGGAAAAAGCACCTTGTGCTCAGAACTTGTAACCTTTAGAAAAAAAACTGTCCAAATAATTCAATGTCTACCCAACTTTTTAAAAAACATTCCTAATAGTACTCAACCAAAATAGTCGATGATTAATTTAGAAATGTAAATCTGTTAATAAGGTTGTTTAAAAACAGACACTTCTGAAAATACTCAAGCCTGAGAAGCTGTAAGACACTGTTAATATTTCAAAGGACCTGTCTGATGTTTCAGAAACTGAACATGGTCTGACAATCCATCACTAGGGGGCAGAGCAAGACTGTCATTGTTCCAATTTAACACATTCCCTCAGTCTGAAATCTGGGATTCTACATTTGGATGCACATTTAGCATTGATTTGTTTCACTATATGCGAACACATGGCTGACCTGATTGTGGCCCCAATTCCACATTTACACCTACCTCCGATAACCTTTGACTCCATTGTTAGTTAAGAATCTACCTCTGCCTTAAAAATATTCAATGACCCTGCCTCCCCACTGGGCAAGGGAGTTCCAAAGACTCACAGAGAAAAAAATTATCATCTCTGTTTTAAATAGAAGACCTCTTATTTTTAAACTGTGTCCCCTAGTTCTAGTCTCTCCCACAAGGGGGAAAATCCTTTCAGCATCTACCCTGAAAAGTCATCTCAGGATCTTATGTATTTCAATAAGATCACCTCTCATTCTGCTAACCTCCCAGTGGATACAGCCCCAATTTGTCCAAACTTCCCTCGTAAGATAACCCCCATCCCCTGCCACCTTACCCCAGACATCTCTCGAGTGATCCTTCCCTGAACTGCCTCTGAATTTATATCCTTTCTTAAATAAGGAGACCAAAACTCTACACAGTTCTCCATATGTGGTCTCACTGACGCCTAGTCCAACCACTTCCAGTAATGTGCAGTACTAGTCTGCATGTACAGGCGAGAACCAAAACAGGACAGGTGGTTAAAAACTTCGTCAGAAGCATTTTCGGTGGGGGGGGCTTAAAGGAGGAGCTGCAGAGGGGCTTAGGCAGAGAATTCCAGGCATAGAGTTTAGGTGACAGAAGGTCATGTTACCAATGGTGGGTAAAGAGAGGGAGGAATGTACAAGAGGCCAGATATACTTGGAGTTCATTAAATTCATCTTTGCAGAGAGTAATGTACATCAACAGGAAGGAAATGCTACTGTTAACAGCCAAAACTTGCTGAAATAATAACTGAGAAAAGCAGTGTAGCACTTCAGAAATATGTTTTACTCCAGATTTCCAGGGTTACTCCTTTTATACAGGGAAACAACACATCAGCAATTTCACCCGAGACTGTTGATTTGGTCCTAAATGTGAAGCATGATTAGAGCTTCAATCAACACGTCTCCGTTCCAGTGGCCACTAACCTTCTGAGTGGCCTTGTCAAAAAGTCTCATCTGCAACGATAATGCTATCTTGCTGCTGACTGATTATGTAACATCATTGGAGATTAACTCGTTAAATGATGAATGCATTCCTAAAGATGTCAAATGCTGGTCTGAGTCTAACTGCTGGTCAGCTGAAAACGATAGGCCATAGCTGAAAGAATTTGCAAGAACATTGGAATCCAAAATATTCGAGATCAAATGCAAACACCCAGAAAAGGCTAAGGGGCTGGCAAAACAAGTGATAGGCATGGTTAACAAGTTACTTAGAAGGTCTGATTTCTAATTAACTCAATCTATTTGAGTAAATGCCCCATTAGAGACTTGGGATAACTTCACCTGAATGAATTTCCTGATCTTTTCCATTCAGAGTTCAAATGCAGCCACTGAGCTCTGAGTAGCCTAGCCCCACACATCCTTATCTTGTTGCCCGGTTTCTTCACATCTAAAATTCCTTTCCCTGGAGGTTTGGATATGGCTGTTTTTAGATCCTCATTTTGGAAGCATCCTAAATTACAATGCCAAGCTTGATTAGAATCTGCATGAGATATCTGGGAATTGAGAATTAACTCCCTGGGACACACTTATTGTGTGCACGGCCGGGAGGTGTTCCTTGGTACACACCTATCCTGGAGCAGTGTTTGTGGGGTTGGGGGTTTCCTGGTACACACCTATCCTGGATCAGTGTTTTAGGGGGGCGTTCCCCGGTACACACCTATCCTGGATCAATGTTTGAGGGGGGTGTTCCCCGGTACACACCTATCCTGGATCAGTGTTTGAAGGGGGTGTTCCCCGATATACACCTATCCTGGATCAGTGTTTGAGGGGGGGTGTTCCCCGATATACACCTATCCTGGATCAGTGTTTGAGGGGGGTGTTCCCCGGTACACACCTACCCTGGATCAGTGATAAAAACAAAAAACTGCGGCGGATGCTGGAAATCCAAAACAAAAACAGAATTACCTGGAAAAACTCAGCAGGTCTGGCAGCATCTGCGGAGAAGAAAAGAAAAAACTCTTCTTCTCCGACGGACTCGAAACGTCAACTCTTTTATTCTCCGCCGATGCTGCCAGACCTGAGTTTTTCCAGGTAATTCTGTTTTTACCCTGGATCAGTGTTGGAGGGGGGTGTTCCCCGGTACACACCTATCCTGGATCAGTGTTTGAGGGGGGGGGTTCCCTGGTACACACCTATCCTGGATCAGTGCCTGAGCGGGGGGTTCCCTGGTACACACCTATCCTGGATCAGTGTTGGAGGGGGGTGTTCCCCGGTACACATCTATCCTGGATCAGTGTTTGAGGGGGGTGTTCCCTGGTACACACCTATCCTGGATCAGTGTTTGAGGGTGGAGGGGGGGTTCCCTGGTGCACACCTATCCTGGATCAGTGTTTGTGGGGTTGGGGGTTTCCTGGTACACACCTATCCTGGATCAGTGTTTGAGGGGGGCGTTCCCCGGTACACACCTATCCTGGATCAATGTTTGAGGGGTGTGTTCCCCGGTACACACCTATCCTGGATCAGTGTTTGAGGGGGCTAGTTCCCCGGTACACACCTACCCTAGATCAGTGTTTGAGGGGGGTGTTCCCTGGTACACACCTATCCTGGATCAGTGTTTGGGGGAGTGGGGTTCCCTGGTACACACCTACCCTAGATCAGTGTTTGAGGGGGGTGTTCCCTGGTACACACCTATCCTGGATCAGTATTTGAGGGGGGGTTTCTCTGGTGTACACCTATCCTGGATCAGTGTTTTAGGGGAGCGTTCCCCGGTACGCACCTATCCTGGATCAGTGTTTGAGGGGGTTGGGGGGAGAGGGAGAGAGGGGGCGGGGGTTCCCTGGTACACAACCAGCCTGGATCAGCGTTTGAGGGGGGTGTTCCCCGGTACACACCTATCCTGGATCAGTGTTTGAGGGGAGGTTCCGTGGTGCACACCTATCCTGGATCAGTGTTTGATGGGGGGTTCCCTGGTGCACACCTATCCTGGATCAGTGTTTGAGGGGGGGGGTTCCCTGGTACACACCTATCCTGGATCAGTGCCTGAGCAGGGGGTTCCCTGGTACACACCTATCCTGGATCAGTGTTTGAGGGGGGTGTTCCCTGGTACACACCTATCCTGGATCAGTGTTTGAGGGGGGTGTTCCCCGGTACACATCTATCCTGGATCAGTGTTTGAGGGGGGTGTTCCCTGGTACACACCTATCCTGGATCAGTGTTTGAGGGTGGAGGGGGGGTTCCCTGGTGCACACCTATCCTGGATCAGTGTTTGTGGGGTTGGGGGTTTCCTGGTACACACCTATCCTGGATCAGTGTTTGAGGGGGGCGTTCCCCGATACACACCTATCCTGGATCAATGTTTGAGGGGTGTGTTCCCCGGTACACACCTATCCTGGATCAGTGTTTGAGGGGGCTAGTTCCCCGGTACACACTTACCCTAGATCAGTGTTTGAGGGGGGTGTTCCCTGGTACACACTATCCTGGATCAGTGTTTGGGGGAGTGGGGTTCCCTGGTACACACCTACCCTAGATCAGTGTTTGAGGGGGGTGTTCCCTGGTACACACCTATCCTGGATCAGTATTTGAGGGGGGGTTTCTCTGGTGTACACCTATCCTGGATCAGTGTTTTAGGGGAGCGTTCCCCGGTACGCACCTATCCTGGATCAGTGTTTGAGGGGGTTGGGGGGAGAGGGAGAGAGGGGGCGGGGGTTCCCTGGTACACAACCAGCCTGGATCAGCGTTTGAGGGGGGTGTTCCCCGGTACACACCTATCCTGGATCAGTGTTTGAGGGGGGGTTCCGTGGTGCACACCTATCCTGGATCAGTGTTTGATGGGGGGTTCCCTGGTGCACACCTATCCTGGATCAGTGTTTGAGGGGGGGGGTTCCCTGGTACACACCTATCCTGGATCAGTGCCTGAGCAGGGGGTTCCCTGGTACACACCTATCCTGGATCAGTGTTTGAGGGGGGTGTTCCCTGGTACACACCTATCCTGGATCAGTGTTTGAGGGGGGGGTTCCCTGGTACACACCCATCCTGGATCAGTGTTTGAGGGGGAGGTTCCCTGGTACACACCCATCCTGGATCAGTGTTTTAGGGTGGGGGAGGGGGGGTGTTTCCCCGGTACACATGTAACGTACAGATCTTGGAATTTGAACTTTGCGACTTTACTGGAGCAAGACTGTACATCATCGATAATGAAACTTCAGACTCCTGATGACAAACTGGATTTACTGGGCTTGTAATCCAGGGGCTAGTGCTAATAATTTGGGGATATGAGTTCAAATGTGAATGGGGCTGAAGGAATTTAAATTCAACTTATTAAATAAATCTGAAATAAAACCTAGTCTCAGTAATGGAGACCATGATACTACCAGATTGTTGTAAAACCCATGCAGCTGACTAATATCCTTCAGGGAAGGAAATAGGAAATGTGCAGTCATTAACTGGCCTGGATTACATGTGATGTGGGCAATTAATAATAGAAAATAAGAAGATAGCAGATGAACTGAACAGGTGTTTTGCATCAGTCTTCACTATAGAGGATACAAGTAGGCATAGAGCCACAGGAAAGTTACGCTGCCGAAATAGGCCATTCAGCCTATTGTGCACCAGCCAAAAAAACATCCAAAATGAAACTAGCCACTCATTTTAATCCCACTTTCCAGCACCTGGTCCGTAACCTTGCAGGTTACCGCACTGAAGGTGCAGATCCAGGTACCTTTTAAATGAGTTGAGCATTTCAGCCTCAACCACCAATTCAGCCAGTGAATTCCAGACACCCACCACCCTCTGGGTGCAAAAGTTTTTTCTCATGTCCCTTCTAGTCCTTCTACCAATCACCTTAAATCTACGCTTCTGGTAATTGATCCCTCAGCCAGGGGAAGTAGGTCTTTCCTGCCTACCTGTCTAGGACCCTCATAATTTTGTACACCTCAATTAGGTCAACCCTCAGCCTCCTAAGGAAACCAACCCTAGCCTATCCAATCTTCCCTCATAGCTGAAATTTTCATGCCATAGCAACATTCTTGTAAACCTCTTCTCTGCTCGCTCCAGAGCAATTTATGTCCTTCCTGTAATGTGGTGACCAGAACTGTACACAAAATTCCAGCTGTGGCCTAACCAGCGTTTTATACAGTTCCAGCATTACATCCCTGCTTTTGCATCCTATACCTCATCCAATAAAGGAAAGCATTCTATATACTTTCTTTATCACCTTATCCGCCTGTCCTGCCACCTTCAGGGACCTGTGGACATGCACTCTAAGGTACCTCACTTCCTCAACCCCTCTTAATGTCCTCCCGTTTATTGAGTATTCCCTTGCTTAGTTTGCCCTCCCCAGATGCATTACCTCACACTTTTCCAGATTGAATTCCATTTGCCACTATTCCGCCCACTCAACCAAACCATTGATATATTTCTGGAGACAACAGCTATCCTCTTCACTATCAACTACACAGCCGATTTTTGTGTCAACTGCAAATTTCCTAATCATGCCTCCCACATTTGAAGTCCAAATCATTAATATATGCAACAAACACTGAGCCCTGTGGAACTCCACTGGAAACTGCTTTCCATTCGCAAAAAACATCCATCAACCATTACCCTTTGTTTCCTGTCACTGAGTCAATCTTGGATCCAACTCGCTACCTCCCCGTATCCCATGGGATCTCACTTTTCTGACCAGTCTGGCATGAGAGACCTTATCAAATGCCTTACTAAAATCCATGTAGACAACATCCACTGCACTACCCTCATCAATCCTCCTTGTTACTTCTTCAAAAAATTTGATTAAGCTAGTGAGACACGATCTTCCCCTAACAAAACCACGCTGACTATCCCTGACCAAGCCGTGCCTTTCTAAATGACAGTTTATCCTGTCTCTCAGAATTGATTCCAATAATTTTTCTAGCACCGAAGTCAGATTGACTGGCCTATAATTTTCTGCTCTATCCCTCGCACCCTTTTTAAATATTGGTACAATGTTCGCAGACCTCCATACCTCTGGTACCTCGCCTGTATCTACTGAGGATTGGAAAATGATTCCCAGAGCATCCATTATTTCCTCCCTGGCTTCCTTCAACAGCCTGGGATACAATCCATCCGGCCCTGGTGATTTATCCACCTTCAAGGATGTCAGTCCCTCCAGTACATCAACTCTCACTATGCTTATTGTATCTAATATTTCACACTCTTTAACTAGAATATCTGCATCATCCCTCTCCTTAGTGAAGACAGAGACAAAGTACTCACTGAGAACCCTGCCCACATCTTCAGCATCAACCCACATGTTATCATGCACATCTCTGATAGGCTGTGTCCTTTCCTTCAATATTCTCTTGCTCTTAATGTACTAGTAAATCTTTGGGTTTTCTTTGATTTTACATGCCAATATTTTTTTCACATCCTCTCTTTGTTTTCCTAATTTATCTTTTTACTTCACCCCTGTACTTTATATACTCCTCCAGACTTTCTAAAGTATTAAGCTTTTTGTGACTGTCATAAGCTTTTTTTTTCTGCTTTATCTTGGCCTGTCTGCTTCTGAATAACCAGGGGGCTCTAGATTTGGCAGTACCACCCTTTTTCTTTATGGGGGCATGTCTACCCTGTGCCTGTAGAATCTTGCTTTTGACTGCCTCCCACTGATTTGACACTGTTTTCTCTTCTAATATCTGTATCCAGCTCACCTTTCAGCTTTGTAAAATTTGCCTTCCTCCAATTTAGAACTTTTACTCCTGTTCTATCTTTGTCCTTTTCAATAATGATGCTAAATCTAACTGTATTATGGTTACTATTTCCAAAATGGTGACCCACTGCTACATCATCCACTTGCCCAGCTTCATCCCCATAGACTCAATCTAGAATTGCACCCCCTCTCGTTGGGCTTGTTACGTGCTGGCTAAAAAAGTTTCCTTGAATGCAGTTCAAGAATGTTGCACCTTCTGTGCCCTTCGTATCCCAATTGACATTAGTGTAGCTGAAGTCCCCAGCTATTACTGCCCTATTGTTTTTGCACTCAGAAATTTGCCTACATTTTTGCCCTTCTAACTACCTTCCACTATTTGGGGGTCTATAGTGCACTCCTAGCAAATCTCCCTGCGAGTGTATTCATCCCTGTCCTATTCAGGTGTAGACCATTCGGCTTGTACAGGTCCCACCTTCCCCAGAACCGCCCCCAATGCCTCAGAAATCTGATGCCCTCCCTCCTACACCAGTTTTCCAGCCGCATGTTTAATCACTCAATTCTCCTATTTCTATACTCACTTGCATGTGGGTCTGGGAGTAATCCTGAGATTACTGCTTTAGAGGCCCTGCTTTTCAATCTCCTTCCTAGCTCCCTAAAGTCTGCTTTCAGGACCTCATCCCCTTTCCTACCTAAGTGATTGATACTAATGTGAATCACAACCTCTGGCTGGTCACCCTCCCCCAGAAGAATACCCTGCAGCCGCTCCATGACATCCTTGAACCTGGCCCCAGGGAGGCAACATATCATCCTGAAGTCACATCTACAGCCACAGAAATGCCTGTCTGTTCCCCTATATAATGAATCCCCTATTAGTACTGCTCTTCCACTCTTCTTTCTCCCGTCCTTTGCAGCCAAGCCACCTGTGGTGCCACAAACCTGGCACTGACTGCACTCCTGTGAGGAATGAATGCCCTCACCAGTACCCAAAGTGGAAAACCAATTAATGAGCGGGACCTCAGGGGACTACTCAGGGAAGTTCTCTTGGACTGCCTGGCAGTCACCCATCCCTTTTCTGCCTCCTGGCTCCTAAGCTGTGGTGTGACCACCTCTCTGAACGTGCTATCCATGTAGCTCTCAACCTTGCAGATGTACCTCAGTGATTCCAGCTGCTGCTCGAGTTCCAAAGCTTGGAGCTCTCGGTTCTGCAGCTGGTGACACTTCTAGCACATATGGTCACCTAGGACTACAGTAGGAGCAGTACTTCCCACAGATTACAGGACACACATTCCACATAACCGAGCTGTCCTGCCATGGCTTCAATTTACTTTCCTTATATTAACTTTATTTTACTTTGGTTTACTTATGCTACTTTATTTTACCTGGCCTTGACTTAACTTTTACTTCCCTGTTGCTTGTGTTTCTAACTGAAATCTAAGTAGCTCCTTCTTTTAAAAGGAATGTGTTTTTCTATTTTCCAGCTACTTGAGGACCATTCCTAACAGCAGTTTCTCATCACCAACCAATGAACTTATAGTTCTCCTGTGATGTCATTCTTTGTTTTCAAAACTCAGACTTTTCGTGCAGCTTTTCAAATCCTGGTATCCTGCAATCTGAGAAAGATAGAGAAAGACCAAGAAAAGAGCATCTCTCTCCCCTCCTCACTGAACTCCCTTGCTCAGCAAACGCGCTGTAATTCCACTCTGTACCAGTGCACTCCACGACAGAGCACTGAACCTTTCTTATTTACACTACTGAGATTCAGATGAGTTTGACGGTTACAGAATCAGATTAGGGCAGTAGCTTAATTTGTTGTAATCATCTGCTTTCCAGCAGACAGCTTGATTTGCTTGATTAGCCCTGCCCAAGCCTCTAAGAAACTTAAAACTTAAAAACAATAAATTTAAGTAAAATTCTAAATTGCAATCAAGCAGTACTAGATCTTATTTAAAAAAAAAACTCTCCTCCCTTCTCACCAAACTCGCAGTCATTCCACTGCTACCAGTGCACTCTGAATAACGTCTCAGAAGTAGCTGTAAATCAGGAAATGGAAGGGAGGGAGAAACTCATTAAAACACAATTACCAGGGAAATGGTAATAAGCATATTGTTGGAGTTGCGAGTTGACAAGTCCCTAGGTCCAGAGGAACTTCATCCTAGGGTCTTAAAAGAAGTGTTTAGTGAGATAGTTGATGCATTGGTTTTAATTTTCCAAAATTCCCTGGATTCGGGTAAGGTTCCATTAAATTGAAAAATAGCAAATATAACTCCTTTATTCTAAAAGGGAGGGAGACAGAACGTGGGAAACTACAGGCCAGTTAGCCTAACATCTGCCAAAGGGAAAATGTTAGAAACTATTATTAAAGAATCTGTAGCAGGGCATTTGGAAAAATTCTGGGTAATCAGGCAGAGTCAACATGGATTTGTGAGAGGGAAGTCACGTTTAACCAATTTATTGGAGTTCTTTGAAAATCTAATGTGCTGTGGATGAAGGGGAACCTGTGGATGCACTGTACTTAGATTTCCAGAAGGAATTTGATAAGGCGCCACATCAAAGGTTATTGCGGAAGATAATAGCTCATAGTGTAGGGTGTAACATATTGGCATGGATAGAAGGTTGGCTAGCTTACAGGAAGCAGAGAGTAGGCGTAAATGGGTCATTTTCTGCTTGGTTAGATGTAACAAGTGGTGTGCCACATGGATCAGTGCTGGGCCCTCAACTGTTTACAATTTACATAAATGACTTGGATGAAGGGACCAAAGGTATGGCTGCTAAACTTGCTGATGACACAAAGATAGGTAGGAAAGTAAGTGTAAAGAGGACATAAGGAGGCTACAAAGTGACGTAGATAAGTTAAATGAGTGGGCAAAGATCTGGTAAATGGAGTTTAATGTGGGCAAATGTGAAATTGTCCATTTTGGCAGGAAGAATAAAAAAGAAGCATATTATCTAAATGGTGAGAGATTGCAGAGCTCTGAGATTCAGAGGGATCTGGGTGTCCTAGTGCATGAATCGGAAAATATTAGTATGCAGGTACAGCAAGTAATTAGGAAAGCTAATAGAATGTTATTATTTATTGTGAGGAGAATTGAATACAAAAGTAGGGAAGTTATGTTTCAGTTATATAGGGCATTGGTGAGACCACATCTGGAGTACTGTATACAGTATTGGTCTCCTTATTTAAGGAAGGATGTAAATGTGTTGGAAGCAGTTCAGAGAAGGTTTACCAGACTAATATCTGGAAGGGGTGTGTTGTCTTATGAGGAAAGGTTGGTCAGACTGGGTTTGTATCCGCTGGAGTTTGGAAGAGTAAGAGGTGACTTGATTGAAACATATAAGATCCTGAGGGGTCTTGACAGGGTGGATGTGGGGAGGATGTTTCCTCTTGTGGGAGAATCTAGAACTAGGGGTCACTGTTTAAACATAGGGAGTCGCTCATTTAAGACAAAGATGAGGAGAATTTTTTCCTCTCAGAGGGTTGTGAGTCTTTAGAATTGCTTTTCACAAAGGCAGTGAAAGCAGAGTCATGGAATATTTTTAAGGCAGAGCTAGATAGATTCTTGATAAGCAAGGGGGTGAAAGGTTATCTGGGGTAGGTGGGACTGTGGAGCTGAGGTTGCAAGCAGATCAGCCATGATTTTATTGATTGGTGGCGCAGGCTCGACGGGCTGAGTTTAGATGATCCAGAGCAATGTAGTTGACTCTTTACGGCTCTCTGAAAGGGTCCAGCAATCCACTCATTTGCAGGCAACTCATAATCACCTGCTCAAGGACAATTAGGGATGGACAATAAATGATGGACTTGCCAGCACCAGTCACACCCTAAGAATGAATTTTAAAAAAAATCTCCCATGCAGCAATGAGGTAACCACAGAATCACACAGTAAGGAAGAGGCCCTTCGGCCCATCGAGTCTGCACCGACACATGAGAAACACCTGACCTACCTACCTAATCTCATTTACCAGCACTTGGCCCATAGCCTTGAATGTTATGACGTGCCAAGTGCTCATCCAGGTACTTTTTAAAGGATGTGAGGCAACCTGCCTTCACCACCCTCCCAGGCAGCGCATTCCAGACTGTCATCACCCTCTGGGTGAAAAAGGTTTTCCTCACATCCCCCTAAACCTCCTGCTCCTCACCTTGAACTTATGTCCCCTTGTGACTGACCCTTCAACTAAGGGGAACAGCTGCTCCCTATCCACCCTGTCCATGCCTTTCATAATCTTGTACACCTCAATCAGGTCGCCCCCTCAGTCTTCTCTGCTCCAACGAAAACAACCCAAGTCTATCCAACCTCTCTTCATAACTTAAATGCTTCATCCCAGGCAACATCCTGATGAATCTCCTCTGCACTCCCTCCAGTGCAATCACATTCTTCCTATAATGTGGCAACCAGAACTGCACACACTACTCCAGCTGTGACCTCACTAAGGTTCTATACCACTCCAACATGACCTCCCTACTTTTGTAATCTATGCCTTGATTGATAAAGGCAAGTGTCCCATATGCTTTTTTCACCATCCCATTAACATGCCCTTCCGCCTTCAGAGATCTCTGGACACACACGCCAAGGTCCCTTTGTTCCTCAGAACTTCCTAGTGTCATGCCGTTCATTGAATACTTCCTTGTCAAATTACTCCTTCCAAAGTGTAATGCTGGCTTTTCAAATAAATCATGATATTCTTAAAAGGACAGTGAGTTCACCTTGTGTTGGGCCAACACTCATCTGTCACCCAACAACATCAGATTAACTATTCACTGTTTATGGGATATAATTGTGTTCAAAGGTTGGAAAATGTTCTGGGGCTGTGATAAGTGTTTTCTCCATGTACTGTTATTGAGCGGTAAGTGCAGCTGCTCTGTGCAGTTGCTGTATAAATGCTCCATGTGATGTGGCACCGAGTTATGATTGCCAAAAAGCATCAAGTTCAAATCCTGGCCTGTGCTGAGTTGGAAAGTAATGTTTAAGAAGTCTTTTGACTGCAGAATGCATCACAGCCAGCCTTGAATTGTTGTCGCCTGATCTCCATGTATTCAATTTACAACAGATTTCACAGGGGGAACCCACTCTGCTCTCCCCGACTCTGGCACTAGGAAACTCCACACAGAGTAGGGTCTGAAAGTGCACTTATCACTGGCCCTCTACCTAGCTCTTCTTGTACCAAACCACCCATCCCCTTTAAACCAGCTTATATTTCACCCCTTCTCTATTTTTAATTAGTTCTGTTGAAGAGTCATGCGGACTCGAAACGTCAACTGTGCTCCTCTCCACCAATGCTGCCAGACCTGCTGACTTTTTCCAGGTATTTTTGTTTTTTTTGTTTCTGAAACTGCACTGTCTAGATCCCCAAACGGTCCACTTATTCATTAATCCATTGGAGGATTTCAGTTAAAATGTAACTGTTGGCCTTAATAACTAGCAGATATGAGACAAGGCCGACAGAAAGATATTGTGTGCTGTTCCCCTGTGTGCCCTGGTTACAGTGTGAAAGGACGATTGCGTTCCATTCCTTGTCTTGTTTATAGGTTCTGGATGTGTTGCCTTTTTGGTTGCTTGGGTTGATATAAATGTGCACCAACACTGAGCTGTTAATGCTGAGGGGTGGGGGGGAGCAATTTCTGACTGCACAATGCCTCTTAAACCGGAGAGCATGAGGTGTAATGGAACAAGACATTTGGCAGAAATCTGTATCACGGGAACTGGTATAAACATGTCACAATATCTGACCAACAACTAAATGGAGGCAAGAGAATCTCACCTGAAAATCAAGGGGAGCCTCATTATAATATTCAGAATAGGGGTGCCGTGACCTTCTGACACTCGAGTGCAGATTCTGAACGTGTTTCACACTTATTTATAAAATACCCTGGCTTACTGTAAATTCCTTACTGAACCTCATTTAAAATTTAAATGGCATCAATTATGAGGACAGGTTGCATAGACTAGTTCTGTGTTCCCCTGAGTTTAGGAGATTAAGAGGTGATCTAATCGAGATGTTTCAGATAATTAAATGCTTGATAGGGTTGACAGAGAGAATCTCCTTTCTCTGTTGTGGGAGGGGGGAGTCCAGAACAAAGGTTTACAATTAGATAAAAGCAAAAAGGGTGGCTTAAAATTAGAGTCGGCTATTCAGGGTGATGTCAGGAAGCATTTCACACAAAGCGGAGTGGAAATCTGGAACTCTCCCCACCAGAAAGCTGTTGAGGTTGGAGATCAACTGAGATTTGAAAACTGAGATTGAGAAATGTTGTTCAGTAAGGGGATTAAGGGTTATGGAAGCAAGCTGTGTAGATGGAATTAAAATACAAATTATCTGTGATCTGATATAATGGAACAGTTTTGAGGGGCTGAGTGGCCTCCTCCTGTTCCTATTTTCTTTAGGGTTTGATACAGTGAACAGGTTTAAGGCATTTCTAACAAAATGTGCATTTTTGTTTTGTCTCTGTACAGGTGTCAGGGTATCAGACCCCATCCTGACAAGTCCCTCTGCACTTTGTACCAGCCCTTGAATGCTGAGATAGGCAGGAGGTCTACATTCCGCTGAACTGGCCCCTGGCTATACACTCCTGAAAATGCTGGTGTAGGAGTCGAAGTGAGGCTGAGGCTGAATAAGACACGGTGAGGAGATTGGAGATTAAAGCCTTGAACTGAGAAGCTTTGGCATTTTTGCATCTGATTCTTGACCTGATCGAGGCCTTCAAAATAATGCCAGGTTGTGATAGGACAAACAGTGCAAGACTGTTTCCATCGGACAGAAGCAAGAGCCAAGAGGAGATTAGAAAAACAGTTATTTACCCAGAGCGTGGGGGCTGGGGTCAACGTGGAATCCTTTGCAAAAGACTGGCCTACAATCAAAGTCCGGAAATTCTTAAAACGGGATTTAGAGGGAGGCTCGATAAATAGAACTATGAAAGGAATGAGGAGTGACAGGGAAAGTGAAGTTAGACAGATTAAGATATTAAAGGGTATGAGAGTGAAGGGAGAGTGGGATCAGATGGATTAGGATATTAAAGGATAAGGGATGAGAGAAGAGTGGGATCAGATGAATTGGGATATTAAAGGATAAGGGATGAGAGAAGAGTGGGATCAGACAAATTGGAATATTAAAGGGTACAGGAGTGAGAGGAGAGTGGGATCAGACTGAATGAGATATTAATGGATACTGGAGTGAGAGGAGAATGGGATCAGACTGATTGGGATATTAAAAGGTACGGGAGTTAGAGGAGAGTGGGATCAGACTGATTAGGATATTAATGGATGCAGGAGTGAGAGGAGAGTGGGATCAGACTGATTGGGATATTAAAGGGTCCGGAAGTGAGAGGAGAGTGGATTCAAGAGGAGAGTGGGATCAGACTGATTGGGATATTAATGGATGCAGGAGTGAGAGAAGAGTGGGATCAGACTGATTGGGATATTAATGGATGCAGGAGTGAGAGGAGAGTGGGATCAGACTGATTGGGATATTAATGGATGCAGGAGTGAGAGGAGAGTGGGATCAGACTGATTGGGATATTAATAGATGCAGGAGTGAGAGGAGAGTGGGATCAGACTGATTGGGATATTAATGGATGCAGGAGTGAGAGAAGAGTGGGATCAGACTGAATGGGATATTAATGGATGCTGGAGTGAGAGGAGAGTGGGATCAGACTGATTGGGATATGAAAGGATACAGGAGTGAGAGGAGAGTGGGATCGGACTGATTGGGATATTAAGGATATGGGAGTGAGAGGGGAGTGGATTCAAGAGGAGAGTGTGATCAGATGGATTGGGATATTAAAAGGTGTGCGCCAAAGAGTTAGATTAGACTGAGTGGCTCCTTTGGAAATGAACACAATACAGATGGGCTGCAGGCCTATTTGATTTCTGGAACATTCCGCTATTCTATAACAATTCTTCTTCAAAGAAAATACCAAGAGTTTCGGAACCATTCACATGGCCAAACAGAGCAAAGAGGATCCCTCCACAACTAAGATTTTAAATCCAAGACAAATGTCGCTTTTTACTCCTCCTGCATGAAAGGAGTTTTTCTTTATTTAGCACCTATCACATCTTCAAGACATCCTGTAGCCCTTTCTAAACAACAGATTAAATTTGTTGTGAAGCCCCTATTGCAAAGGGAACCAGTGTTAACATTCTCCACTATTAAAGGGTGTTAATTATGACCCTTGTCAAACTCACTTACACAAAGACTCTCACAACCAGTAGCGAGTGAGTCTGGGCTGTATCTAAACCCTTTCACCAGGCACAAAGCCCACTCCAGAATAGATGTTGTAACTTAAGCTACCACTTGAAAGTGTTGCTCCATCTGTTATATCCAGATACACAATAATATGGAGTGATAATAAACTACTTCTGCTCTGCTCAATTATATTGAGCATTGAGCAGTAAATTTCAATCAGTCCAGGTCTCCATTTCCTATTATTCTTAATTATTAGCTCATTTTATTTTGATAATTGCCAAACTTCCTGTAACTGAGCTGCACCCTGACTGACTGCTGTTTCTAGATGTGCTAACAGTTTAAACAGTTGAGGTGGTTTTCATCACTGGCCATCTCTGAGAAGATGGTGGAACTCTTTCTTGTAGTCACGTGTGTAGCAGTTTGATACAACTGAGTGTCTTGCTAGACCATTTCAGAGGGTGGTTAAGAGTCAATCACATTGCTGTACGTCTGGAATCACATGTAGGCCAAATCAGCTAAGGATGGCAGATTTCCTTCCCTTTAAATCTCTTTCTTCGGAAATCACTATTGAATTTATTTGTGACTATCTTTGACTATCTTATATTTCTGGCCTCTAGTTTTGGTCTCCCTCTACAAGTGGAAACACCTTCTCTGTGTTTATCAAACATGCTTCATAATTTTATTTGGTCACCACTCAGCCTTCTTTTATCTAGAGAAAAGAATCCCAGCTTGCTCAGTCCTGATGGCCCCTAGATTTGCCTTTCTGATAATAATCACTGTGCTTTAAAACAATTCATTATATGGGGAGGACAATTGAGACGTTTCTGGGTAATGTGATCAGGTGGCAAATAAATTCTCATTGTGCTTTCTTTGATCACCCTCTTTCATAGAGAATGACAGGACCTTGGCCATTACTGGGATCCTGCATTAAGGTACAGCCTCAGGAAAGAGGTCCAGATGGTACCTTCAAGCAGCTTGTTACCTGCACATTTGGCAGATGCCTGCCTTTATCCCCCTTTTTTGTCAGAAGGTGATGTAAGTTAGGTTTGACTATCTAACTTGGGGGCAGAAACAACGGGGGGAGTTTTCCCAGAATTGCACTAAGTGTGGTAGCAGGTGGGTTAAATGGAGTCCTATCCACCAATGAAAATGGTGGGTTTTCACACCGTATCGTTCTGAACCTGCCTCATCATTTATTCATTCCCTCAAAACACGCCGTTTCCATGGCGAGCGGGCTCTCAGTCACCCGCCATCACCCCGCTGTTGCATCACGCCAGCCGCCATCATAAAAAGTCAGCTGCCGGCAAAGCGCTCATTGCCACCAGCTCACCACCACTGCTCAGGAAACATGGCCAGCAAAGGCAAAAAGACTGCAGACCCCACCCCCCCCCCCCCCCCCCCCCCACCCCGCTTCAACGACGGGTCCCTCGAGGAACTGCTGGATGCCATGGAGGCCGCCAGGATGTCCTCTACCCAGCTCTGGCCGCAGGATGGCCAGCAAAGTTACCAACCCAGCTTAAGAGGCAGTGGCAGTGGTGGTCAGCGTGAACGCCCTGCAGAGGAGGACAGTCACCCAGTGCCGCAAAAGGATGAATGTTCTCCATTCCGTGAGGGCAAGTCACTCTTTTCATCACTCCCAACACATACACTCACAAATCCATCACACATCCATAGGACCCTCACACACTGCCAATGCAAAGGACATCACCATTCACCCTTTCACACAGACCTTCATTGTCCTCATCCCGTCCATGGGACCATTCACCACCCACACAGGCCAGGCATACTTATTATCGGGCCCAGCAGGCATCCTGATGCACACTCCCCATCTCTATCCATGCAGGACAACCTGGCTCACAACAGGAGGGAAAGGTCACAGACAGGTGGAGGGATGCCAGAGATCAACGTTCTGACAGAATTCGAAAACAGAGCCATCCAGCTGGCTGGCGAGGATCTGGACCAGTCCTGTGCTGACAGTGAGATCGGCGCTGCTCGACCAAGTGAGGATCCAGCGGTGCAACATCCACCAGGCAACCATGTTGTGAGTGATGTGTCCTGTTTCACAGGCCACTGCCCTGCACTAATTATCACCCCTTGCTTCCGCAGGCACATCTGCCAAACAGCCGACAGAGTCCAGGACCCAGGGCCTCCAATCAAGCCCCGAAGAAACCTCTGAAGAGGAATCTGGAGGCACCATCCCTGAAGTCCTGTCACAGTGCTCACCCACACCCTCCACCAATGCAGAGACACACACCTCGGTGGGGCCTAGCTTTAGAGTGGCCTCGGGATCACAATCTGGTGAGCACATCACACTGTCTGATCCACAGCAGGCAGAGGCAGGGACCTCCCAGGTCCCCGGCACTTGGAGGACTACTGGAGGCCAGAACATTGCTGAGTCCGAGTCAGATGACGAGCCTCTGGACTCAGTCATACCTCAGTTGCAAAGACAAGCTCGGGAACATCAGGAAGGGGTGTCCGCTGCACTCCTCAGATTGCAAGGCACGATGGAGGAGTCCGTCCATCTTCAGGCTGAGGTGATAGCGCCGGCATTGCAATGCACCAAGTTCAACACTGGCAGGATGGCAACCGCCATGGAGACCTTGGACCAGGATGTCGCTCCTGCACTGCTGCGCGAGCTCAACTCCATCGCTGATGCCATAGTTGGCCTCCAACAGTGAGTACGTGAAAGGGGTGCTGGGCAGCTCGACCTCACTCCAGCCACCCCTTCCGCTCACGGAGTCAGCCAGGGGCCCTCGGGCACCCATAGGGAGGAGGATCAGCAAGTGCACACTCCAGGCCACCTACTCAGGTGACTCTGGGAGTGTCCGTCCCATCTGTCTCCTCTCTTCTTGTGACCTCCGCAGCTCCAGCTCCACAGGCCGAGGAGGTTGTCACTGACACAGAGCAGGACCCTGAAAGCAGGCTGGGGCCCTCCAAGTCTCGGCCCTCCAGAGGACACCCGCTAAGTCATCACAGACAGGACATCACAGTCAGCAGGCTGCCTCCAACTCTGCTACGGATGTCCAGGGAACACCAAGACGTAGCGTCAGGGTTAGAAAAGTTAGGTAAAAGTAGTTGCACAGGCTGGGCATGGGTGTTGATCGCTTGTACATAATGTTCACGATTGTCAATAAACTCCTAAGAATGTCTCCCTGCCTATGGCTCCTTGTTCTGATGAGCAGTGTTCTTGTCACTCAGATGTGAAACCTTTCTGCACAAGATAAAGGCAGGTGTCTCAGTCCAGGGCCTCTTCCCTGTGCTCTGTGCAGCCTTCGGACCAAAGTGATGGTCCAGCTTCACACCCCCTGTAAACATTACTGATGTCTGCACCTTGGCGGTGCTGGTCATTGCTGCCAGAATGTAGTGAGCAGGTGCCACAGAGTTCTCTCATTCTCTCAGTGTCCTCTCAGCACCTTTAAGGTGGGGCTGGCCCCCATCACACCAGCATCTGCGACCAGTGATACTGCGCTCCAGCTCCCGAATGGGTCAGGTGCTGAAGACGGACATAACATCAGGTGCGTTTAAAGTTTCATGGCTGCGTCTCTGAGATGACCCTGATCATGGAGCGCAAGCGAGCTGCCCTTGGCCAGGCAGGAGTCAGACATTCTCAGAGGTTATGTTAAGATCTATGGAGTGTCCTCACTGCATGTTATCATCATCCTCCTGCAATCGAGCGACTATTAGGGCCTCCACTGCGTCTCCATGACAGGAGCATTCTCACAGAGAGTATGTGCGCTTCCATAATCCAGACTGGAGTGAAACTTTCACAACTGCGATGTGAGGATCTATGGGGTCAACTCACTGCATTTTGTCATCATCCTCCACAAATCTAGCAGCTATGAGGGCCTCCCGAGAGCGCCTGCAACGTCTAGCCAGTGCGAGGGCCTCATCCCGTCATCGTCACCACCGAGGACAGCCTCGCCCTCATCCCCATCTGCGTCCTCATTGGAGGAGACGTTCAGCTCCTCCATCTCCTCATTAGCCAGCTCCTCGCCCCGCTGCAGTGCCAGGTTATAAAGGGCGCAGCAAACGATGACGATGCATGACACCTCTCTGTGGACTGTATTGCAGGGCACCACCAGACCGGTCCAGGCACCGGAACCACATCTTCAGCATCCTGTTGGTTTGCCCCACCAAGTTGAGAGCTGCAGCATGAGCCTCATTATCGCGTCGCTCTGCTGCAGTCTGAGGCCGCTGCACAGGCGATACAGCCACGGCCTCTGCGGGTAGCCCTTGTCCCCGAGGAGCCAACCCTGCAGCTTCTGTGGACCCTGGAAGACTTCAGGGATCTGTGAGCGACTCAGAATGGAGGTGTCGTGTACACTCCCTGGAAACCGTGCGCACAAATGCAGGACGCGTTTCTGGTGGTCGCACACCAGCTACACATTCAGCGAGTGGAAGCATTTGCAGTTGATGAAGTCCACTGAGTGTAGCGATGGAGACCTGAGTGACACATGAGTGCAGTCAATCACACCCTGCACCTGTGGGAATCCCGAGATCAGGGCAAATCCAATGGCTCTTTCATCCTGGCTGTCCCGGTCCCAGGTGAAATGCACAAAGTTGTGTGCCATGGAGAAGATGGCACCCGTGCCCTCATGGATGCATTTGTGGGTGGTGGATTGTGAAATCCCACCGAGGTCACCTGTGGAGCCCTGAAAGGAGTCACTGGCGTAGAAATTGAGCGTCATGGATACTTTCACAGCCACTGACAGTGGATGCCCTCCATGTCCCCTAGGTGCGAGGTGCTGCAGTAAGTGGCAGATGTGAGGCACCAGTTCCCTAGACATGCGCAGTCGTCGGCAACGCTGGTTCTCGGTCATCTACAGGAATGATAGGCGGTGTCTATAGACCCTGGGTGTCGCTAGGCACCGATTAGCCATGGCTCACTGTCACTCCTGGGCAGCGTGTGCGGGAGCCCCTGCTGCCCCTTCTTCATGAGGCTGCTGCTCCTGCCTTTGCGCAGTCAGGAGCCTCAGTCGCTCTCTCCTCCGTCTTCTACGGTTCCTGTAGGCCAATGGGCATACAGCTAGGTCACCAGGATCCATGATCCTGACCTGGTCCTCCTGCAGCATGAGAAAGAGAGAGATGTGGCTATCATGGCTGTACTTAGCACCTTTCCTAGCTCAGTGTGAACACCCTTAACACTTCCTGGAGAGTGAAGGTCACCCCTCAGATGTCCAGAGATGCGTGTGCTGCATGGCTGCTCTGTCAACCTGCAACATGGGGAACACTGGTCCAAAACAGGTTGTTGAGATTTCAAGAGGCTGTAAGCGCCTCCAGCAGTGACTGCCTTGTTGGCGAGGAGATTGTACAACCTGTGCAGTCCAACTGCTCTGCGGTCCAGTCAAGTGGTTGAGGACTCTGAGTCTGTGGTGGCGGGGGTTGGGTGCGGGGGTGAGGCGGGTAAGCTATGGAGCACTTGGTGGCCCTTTGGTGCCTTCGCGATGCTTGCATGGGAGGGCAGGCTAGGAGCCTGACCCCAATCATATCACTGTGGCTGTGCCTGATCTGTGTCAGTTGCAGAGGCATGGTCAGTTTATTACAGGTGTCCCTAATGCATGGCCACTTCCCTCACTTACCCTGCCCCCCACCTCGATTGGCTGTGCACAGGATGCAGCGCCAGGGAAGCACTTGATCCCCACCCCCCACCCCCTTCAGCAGTCGCCTCTGAGGCTGGCCAGCACTTGCCCTGAGACACCCCCCCCCCCCCCCACCCCCTCGAGTCGACAGTCGCCTCCAAGACCAGGCATCAGTTTCCCCCGCCCCCTGGCACCCCTGAGGCCTGTAAACAACAGGCGAGCTGTGGTGAACGCCCTGCTCACTCACCTCAGTTCCCCCAAAGTGAAGGCCGCAAGTGCATGTTGCCTGTGTGCTGTTGTGAAACACGTCGGCGTGCTTTCCTGCTGCTGTGGATGGACGATATGATGGGGGTTCCAAGAGCCTGGCGGGATGGCCTTTTATTTATATGCTGATGTATTACAATGAGCTCCCCGCTGACCGATGGCAGCCCGCCGTCGGCCGGTTGAGCGAATGATCATGACCTGCCTTCACGCTGTCGTGGTGCAGGTGGCGCCATATTTTCCACACACACCACCTATCATGCCCACCGCCAGCGGGCTCAGAAAAGTCCGCCAACATCTTTAAAACTACAACAAGCCCCAGGACACATGGGTTGAACGTTCAGAAGTTATAAATCAAGTGGAATCTGTTTACACTGAAAAGAATTGACTGTAAAATCACTGGGCATGTAAGCAGAACAAGGCAGTTAGTTTGATGCTGTTTGTGGCATCTTGCTATGTTCAAAATGGCTGCTTGTCTGCATTTCAATAGTCAATAAATCTCAAAGTAATTAACTAAACGTCAAGTGTTTCGGCTACTAGGAGGGATGATTAATTCCCTTTATAAATACAAATCTCTTCCTACTTTCCTGGTAAGAAAATAGATTCTGAGAAAGTGGGTCCATGGGGATTTGGCTTTGATCTATGAAAAATAACACGAGCTTGTAAAGCTGTTTGACCTTCATTCATTCTTTAATAATCTCATGAGCTCATGTTCTAACAAGACGTCCAGTTCAATGTGCTAAAGGCTTGAGCTAGAGCATGCAATGTTCTAATGTGCCTGATTGTAATTACATCCAGTCCAGTTATGTACTGTATGCCAAGTCAATTCAAGAGGTCTTTGAGTGGACTCAGTTAAGAGTAACCATTGACTCAGTGATAGGTTTCAATTTTGTTTTTCCTTTCAGTGTTATTTTCTGGAAGAGGCTCTAACCTTTAACCGTTGATTAATAAACCTTAAATATTATTCCGCAAAGTGGTAACAGGTCTAATTTAGCAAATTTCCTCAACTTTTGGATACAGTTTAGGCCTCAGCTTCTTGTAGTTATGACGAGATGGTTAAATGAAATCCCTCTCGCAGTGAGCGCAATATAGACCTTGCATCGATACAGTGTCTTATTGTAACCTCAATATGTCCCTAAAAGGTTAATGGGTAATAAACACCTTTTCATATGAAAAAATACTGCAGATGCCGGAACTCAGAAAGAAATCAGAACTTGCTGGAGATATTCCTCTGGCAGCATCTGTGGAGAGATCAAGATAGAGTTCGTGGCCTGGATTTTCACCAAGTCGGAATGGCCCGGGAGCCCTTTCAAAATGGTAGGTGGGTCCCAATTCCGGGATTTCTGACTCCATTCCCAGGCTGTCTGATTTTTGGGAGTGACATTAAAGGGTGTGGGCTGGTTCCTGTCAAAAGTTCACATCTGTCGCTCCCAACCTGGCTGGCTCCATTGCAAAGATGGGCGCGCCCTGCTCCTCTGCAATTTTCATGGAATTGGGCGAGGTTTTTACAGTGTTGTGGTTCACGGCCCCTCACAGGAGCCGTGAACCCTTATCTGCATGAGAGGACCTTTTCAAAAGTAAATTCAAAAGGTTCTCCTCATGCTCCCTAAGCTGAGCTCTGCCCTTCCACCCAACCCCTTCTCCCAGCCTCTCATGCCCCCATGCCAAGTTCTGTCCTTCCACCCACCCTGAAGGCCCCTCATGCCCCCCCCGTGCCAAGCAATGCTACTTCCATGCCCATTGACCCACTATATGCTGTCTTGAACCAATGAACCCTGTAGTGACAGTAGCATACATAATGAGGCTCAGCTGAGAGGCCAGACATTCATTAAGCAGTGTCTCAGAGGAAACATTGTTTGATTGACAGCTCCTGCTCCCTGATTTTGGTTGTCAATTTCACAATGTTTACATGACAGTAAGTGGTTTCAAGGGTTTGTGGTTTGTTATCGATATTTTAAAGACCCTGGATGATTGATACTTTCATTAGCTTGTAGTGAAATTACTTTTTTTCGACATAGGAGAAAGCTATGAAAGAATTTATTTTTTCAAAACATTTTGTTACACATCCAACTGTCACTCGAGGGTTCATTGGTTCTAGACAGTGTACAGTAGGTCAATGGACATGGAAGTCCATAACTTGGCTTGGGGGCATAAGGGGCCAGAGGGGGTGGGTGAGGACATGAGGTGGCATGGATGGGGCTTGGGTGGTGTTTGGAGAGTGAGAGGTTTTGAGGGGTGAAGGCTGGAGGGCCTTTGTGTTTTTATTTTAACTGAGACTGCACTGAGACAGGCATTTTAAACAGCCCACCTCCACACCTGGCAACCTCTGGGGCTGCCTCTGTGGGCCAACTGGCCTGACTCCAGCCCACGCCCATCCCTCTTCAATGAAGACCCTGCATTTTGGTCACTTTCTCCCAAGGTGGGCAGGCTGAGCTGGGAATTTTCCCAACTCCCGCTGCCCATCTCAAGGATGGAAATTTATGCCAATGTTTCAGGTTGATGACCTTTCATCAGATCTTTCATTGCAGGAATAATTTTGTTAAATAAAAAGTGCAGGATTTTCTTACAGATATAATCTCAGAGCTTCTGAAAAGTGGGCTGACAGGGGGTTCTTGATCACCAGTTGGAGAACTGGTGGGGTATTCCTGTCAGTTATATGGGGGTGAGGTCGGACAGAATCAGGTACATGCAAAGGAACATGCAAATTAGGAGCAGGAGTAGGTCACTCAGCCCCTCAAGCCTGCTCCGCCATTCGATAAGATGATGGCTGATCTGATTGTAACCTCAACCCCACATTCCTGCTTAACCTGATAACCTTTCACACCTTTATTAATCAAGAATCTATCTAGCTCTGCCTTAAAAATATTTAAAGGCTCTGCTTCCACCGCCTTTTCAGGAAGAGAGTTCCAAACACTCACAACCCTCCGAGAGAGAAAAATTCTCCTCATCTCGTCTTAAATGAGAGACCCCTTATTTTTAAACAGTGACCCCTAGTTCTAGATTCTCCCACAAGAGGAAACATCCTCTCCACATCCACCCTGTCAAAACCCCTCAGGATCTTAAAGGTTTCAATCAAGTTGCCTCTTACTCTTCTAAACTATAGCGGATACAAGCCTAACCTGTCCAACCTTTCCTCATAAGGCAACCCGCCCATTCCTGGTATTAGTCTAGTAAACCTTCTCTGAACTGCTTCCAACGCATTTACATCTTTCTTTAAATAAGGAGACCAATACTGTATACAGTATTCCAGATGTGGTCTCACCAATGCCCTGTACAACTGAAGCATAAGCTCCCTACTTTTGTAATCAATTCCCCTCGCAATAAATGATAACATTCTATTAGCTTTTCTAATTACTTGCTGTACCTGCATACAAACCTTTTGTGATTCATGCACTAGGACACTCAGATCCCTCTGAATCTCAGAGCTCTGCAATCTCCCACCATTTAGATAATATACTTTTTTATTTTTCCTGCCAAAATGAACAACTTCACATTTTCCCACATTATATTCAATTTGCCAGATCTTTGTCCACTAACTTAACCCACCTATGTCACTTTGTAGCCTCTTACGTCCTCTTCTCAATTTACTTTCCTTCCTATCTTTGTGCCATCAGCAAATTTAGCCACCATTCCTTCGGTCCCTTCATCCAGGTCATTTATATAAATTGTAAAAAGTTGAGGCCCCAGCATTGATCTCTGTAACACACCACTCATTACATCTAGCCAACCAGTAAAAGACCCATTTATGGCTACCCTCTGCTTCCTGATAGCTGGCCAATCTTCTATCCATGCCAATATGTTACCCCCTACACTATGAGCTTTTATGAGGTGTGGCAGGGTGGATGTAGCTAAGATGTTTCCCCTGGCTGGTGAATCTAAAACCAAAGGACATATTCTGAGGATAAGGGGTAGACCATTGAGGACAGAGATGAGGAAGAATTTCTTCACTCATAGGGTGGTGAATCTTTGGAATTTTATACCCCACAGGGCCATGGAAGCTCAATCAGTGAGAATGTTTCAAACAGAAATGGATAGATTCCTGGAGACTAATGACATCAGGGATATGGAGGTAGCGTGGGAGAATGGCATTGTGGTAGATTATCAGCCATGATCTAATTGAATGGTAAAGCAGACTTGATGGGTTGAATGGCCTACTCCTGTTCCTATGTTCCTTTGAGCCAAGAGCAAAGGTGGGTGAGGGCAGGATGGGGCTCATGGGGTGGGGCTGTGGGAGAGGGGATGCAGTAGGGTTGCTTTCAGCAGCACCTCCCACTTCCCGACACAAAGTCCCTCAATCAAGCACAGAGTGCCTGATAACAAGGGACCCCTGCCAAGAGTCCACTGGCAAACCTTTGCAGGGGTTGCTGGGCGGCCATTCAAGGGTGTGGGGAAGACTATGGCTCCTGTTAAATTCTTGAGCCACAACTGAATTGTGATGGATTCGGGAATAGTGGATGTCAATTGGCTCATTAATGAGTCTACACTTAATATCTCCTGCAAAATGGTGGCTTCACCTATGCTGATTCAAAAGGGGAAAATGGACTGAGCTAGCAGCCAAAATTATGGCCAACAATTCTGATCAGACATTGCAGCCTGTGCTGTACCCCTGTGGGAATCAGGACCTGAACCCCAGAAAGAGTCAGCAACTTCAAGACTTGAGCCCCAATGAGATTTAATCCCAACTGCAACTGTCCCCCAGTGAGAGTCAGCACTTTGAGGAACTGTCCCCCAGTGAGAATCAGCATCTTCAGGAACAGTACCCCAGAGAGAGTCAGCACCATCAGGAACTGTCCCCCAGTGAGAGTCGGCACCTTTAGGAACTGTGCCCCAGTGAGAGTCAGCGCCTTCAGGAGCTGTCCCCCAGTGAGAGTCAGCAATTTCAGGAACTGTCCCCCACTGAGAGTCAGCACCTTCAGGAACTGTAACCCAGTGAAAGTCAGCATCTTCAGGTACTGTACCCCAATGAGAGACAGCACCTTAAGGAAATGTCCCCCGGCGAGAGACAGCACCTTCAGGAACTGTAAAGCAGTGAGAGTTAGTACCTTCAGGAAATGTAACGTAGTGAGAGTCAGCACCTTCAGGAACTGTCCCTGAGTGAGAGTCAGTGTCTTCAGGATCTGTATGCCCAAGAGAGTCAGCATCTTCAGGAACTGTGCCCCAGTGAGAGTCAGCATCTTCAGGAACTGTCCCCCCGTGAGAGTCAGCATCTTCAGGAACTGTCCCCCAGTGAGAGTCAGCATCTTCAGGAACTGTCCCCCAGTGAGAGTCAGCACCTTGAGGAACTGTCCCCCCGTGAGAGTCAGCATCTTCAGGAACTGTCCCCCCGTGAGAGTAGGCATCTTCCGGAACTGTACCCCAGTGAGAATCAGCGTCTTCAGGATCTGTATGCCCAAGAGAGCCAGCATCTTCAGTAACTGTGCCCCAGTGAGAGTCAGCATCTTCAGGAACTGTCCCCCAGTGAGAGTCAGCATCTTCAGGAACTGTCCCCCAGTGAGAGTCAACATCTTCAGGAACTGTCCCCCAGTGAGAGTCGGCACCTTCAGGAACTGTCCCCCAGTGAGAGTCAGCACCTTCAGGAACTGTCCCCCAGTGATAATCAGCACCTTCAGGAACTGTCTCCCAGTGAGACCCAGCACCTTCAGGAACGGTAACCCAGAGAGAGTCAGCACCTTCAGGAAGTCTTCCCCAGTGAGAGTCAGCACCTTCAAGAGCTGTCCTACACTGAGAGTCAGCAACTTCAGGAACTTTCCCCCAGTTAGAAATAGCACCTTCAGAAACTGTGCCCCTGTGAGAGCCAGCGCCTTCAGGAATTGTCCCCCAGTGAGAGTCGGCACCTTTAGGAACTGTGCCCCAATGAGAGTCAGCATCTTCAGGAATTGTCCGCAGGGAGATTCAGCACCATCAGGAACTGTAAGGCTGTGAGAGTTATCACTTCAGGAACTGTATCGCAGAGAGAGTCAGCTCCTTCAGGATCTGTCACCCAGGCAGAATCAGGACCTACAGCAAAGGTCACCCAGTGAGGGTCAACACATTGATGAACTGGACCCCAGTGCGAGTAAGTACCTTCAGGAGCTGGACCTCAGTGAAAGTCAGCATAATCACGAACTGTCCCCCAGTGAGTGACAGCAGCTTCAGGAACTGGATACCAGTGAGGGTCAGCACCTTCAGGAACTGTCCCCCAGTCAGAGTAAGCACCTTCCGGAACTGTACCACAGTGAGAGTCAACACCTTCAGGAACTGTCCCCCAGTGAGAGACAGCAGATTCAGGAACTGTCCCCCAGTGAGCGACAGCAGATTCAGGAAGTGTCCCCCAGTGAGCGACAGTAACTTCAGGAACTGTAAGGCAGTGAGAGTTAGCATCTTCAGGAACTGACCCCCGGTGAGAGTCACCTCCATCAGTATCTGCCCCCTAGTTAGAGCCAGATCCTCAGGGAACTGTCCCCCAGTGAGAGTCAGCACCTTCAGGAACTGTCCTCCAGTGGGAGTGAGCACCAACAGGGACTTTCCCCAGGAGGATTAAGCACCTTCAGGAACTGTCCCGCAGTGAGAGGCAGCATCTTCATGAATTGTCCGCGGGGAGAGTCACCTCCTTCTTTAACTGTCCCCAGAAAGATCCAGCACCTTCAGGAACTGTATGCCAGTGAGATCCAGCACCTTCAGGAACTGTATCCCAGAGAGAGTCAGCACCTTCAGGAACTGTCCCACATTGAGAGTCAGCACCTTCAGGAACTGTCCCCCAGTGAGAGTCAGCACCTTCAGAAACTGTGCCCGATGAGAGTCAGCAACTTCAGAAAATGTGCCCCTGTGGGAGTCAGCACCTTCAGGAACTGTCCCCCAGTGATAATCAGAACCTTCAGGAACTGTCTCCCAGTGAGACCCAGCACCTTCAGGAACTGTATCCCAGAGAGAGTCAGCACCTTCAGGAAGTCTTCCCCAGTGAGAGTCAGCACCTTCAAGAACTGTCCCACACTGAGAGTCAGCAACTTCAGGAACTTTCCCCCAGTTAGAAATAGCACCTTCAGGAACTGCGCCCCTGTGAGAGTCAGCACCTTAAGGAACAGTCCCCCGTGACACGCAGCACCTTCAGAAACTGTGCCACTGTGAGAGCCAGCGCCTTCAGGAATTGTCCCCCAGTGAGAGTCGGCACCTTTTGGAACTGTGCCCCAATGAGAGTCAGCGCCTTCAGGAGCTGTCCCCCTGTGAGAGACAGCACCTTAAGGAACTGTCCCCCAGTGAAAGTCAGCGCCTTCAGGAGCTATATGCCCGATACAGTCAGCACCTTGAGTAACTGTCCCCCAGTGAGAGTCAGCAACTTCAGGAACAGTCCCCCAGTGAGAGTCAGCACCATCAGGAACGGGACCCCAGTGAGAGTCAGCACCTTCAGGTACTGTACCCCAATGAGAGACAGCACCTTAAGGAAATGTCCCCCGGCAAGAGACTGCATCTTCAGGAACTGTAAGGCAGTGAGAGTTAGTACCTTCAGGAAATGTAACGTAGTGAGAGTCAGCACCTTCAGGAACTGTCCCCCAGTGAGAGTCAGCTTCTTCAGGATCTGTATGCCCAAGAGAGTCAGCATCTTCAGGAACTGTCCCCCAGTGAGAGTCAGCTTCTTCAGGATCTGTATGCCCAAGAGAGTCAGCATCTTCAGGAACTGTTCCCCCGTGAGAGTCAGCATCTTCAGGAACTATACCCCAGTGAGAATCAGCGTCTTCAGGATCTGTATGCCCAAGAGAGCCAGCATCTTCAGGAACTATGCCCCAGTGAGAGTCAGCATCTTCAGGAACTGTCCCCCCGTGAGAGTAGGCATCTTCCGGAACTGTACCCCAGTGAGAATCAGCGTCTTCAGGATCTGTATGCCCAAGAGAGCCAGCATCTTCAGTAACTGTGCCCCAGTGAGAGTCAGCATCTTCAGGAACTGTCCCCCAGTGAGAGTCAGCATCTTCAGGAACTGTCCCCCAGTGAGAGTCAACATCTTCAGGAACTGTCCCCCAGTGAGAGTCGGCACCTTCAGGAACTGTCCCCCAGTGAGAGTCAGCACCTTCAGGAACTGTCCCCCAGTGATAATCAGCACCTTCAGGAACTGTCTCCCAGTGAGACCCAGCACCTTCAGGAACGGTAACCCAGAGAGAGTCAGCACCTTCAGGAAGTCTTCCCCAGTGAGAGTCAGCACCTTCAAGAGCTGTCCTACACTGAGAGTCAGCAACTTCAGGAACTTTCCCCCAGTTAGAAATAGCACCTTCAGAAACTGTGCCCCTGTGAGAGCCAGCGCCTTCAGGAATTGTCCCCCAGTGAGAGTCGGCACCTTTAGGAACTGTGCCCCAATGAGAGTCAGCATCTTCAGGAATTGTCCGCAGGGAGATTCAGCACCATCAGGAACTGTAAGGCTGTGAGAGTTATCACTTCAGGAACTGTATCGCAGAGAGAGTCAGCTCCTTCAGGATCTGTCACCCAGGCAGAATCAGGACCTACAGCAAAGGTCACCCAGTGAGGGTCAACACATTGATGAACTGGACCCCAGTGCGAGTAAGTACCTTCAGGAGCTGGACCTCAGTGAAAGTCAGCATAATCACGAACTGTCCCCCAGTGAGTGACAGCAGCTTCAGGAACTGGATACCAGTGAGGGTCAGCACCTTCAGGAACTGTCCCCCAGTCAGAGTAAGCACCTTCCGGAACTGTACCACAGTGAGAGTCAACACCTTCAGGAACTGTCCCCCAGTGAGAGACAGCAGATTCAGGAACTGTCCCCCAGTGAGCGACAGCAGATTCAGGAAGTGTCCCCCAGTGAGCGACAGTAACTTCAGGAACTGTAAGGCAGTGAGAGTTAGCATCTTCAGGAACTGACCCCCGGTGAGAGTCACCTCCATCAGTATCTGCCCCCTAGTTAGAGCCAGATCCTCAGGGAACTGTCCCCCAGTGAGAGTCAGCACCTTCAGGAACTGTCCTCCAGTGGGAGTGAGCACCAACAGGGACTTTCCCCAGGAGGATTAAGCACCTTCAGGAACTGTCCCGCAGTGAGAGGCAGCATCTTCACGAATTGTCCGCGGGGAGAGTCACCTCCTTCTTTAACTGTCCCCAGAAAGATCCAGCACCTTCAGGAACTGTATGCCAGTGAGATCCAGCACCTTCAGGAACTGTATCCCAGAGAGAGTCAGCACCTTCAGGAACTGTCCCACATTGAGAGTCAGCACCTTCAGGAACTGTCCCCCAGTGAGAGTCAGCACCTTCAGAATCTGCCCCTGTGAGAATCAGCACTTTCAGGAACTATGCCCCTGTGAGAGTCAGCACCTTCAGGAACTGTCCCTCAGAGAGAGTCAGCACCTTCAGAACCTCTGCCCCTGTGAGGGCCAGCACCTTCAGGAATTGTCCCCCAGTGAGAGTCAGCATCTTCAGGAACTGTCCACATGGAGAGTCAGCACCTTCAGGAGCTGTCAGGCAGTGAGAGTTATCGTCGTCAGGAACTGTATCCGGGAGAGTGTCAGGACCTACAGCAAAGGTCCCCCAGTGAGGGTCAGCACCTTGAGGAACTGGACGCCAGTGCAAGTCAGTACCTTCAGGAGTTGAAACTCAGTGAAAGTCAGCATAATCAGGAACTGTCCCCCAGTCACAGTAAGCACCTTCGGGAACTGTACCCCATTGAGAGTCAACACTTTCAGGAACTGTCCCCCAGTGAGAGACAGCAACATCAGGAACTGTCCCCCAGTGAGCGACATCACCTTCAGGAACAGTAAGGCAGTGAGTGTTAGCATCATCAGGAACTGTAACGCAATGCGAGTCAGCACCTTCAGGAACTGTCCCACGGTGAGAGTCTGTTCCATCGGAATCTGCCCCCTCGTGAGAGTCAGCACCTTCAGGAACTGTAACGCAGTGAGAGTCAGCACCAACAGGGATTGTCCCCAGTGGGAGTTACCACCTTCAGGATCTGTCCCCCAGTGAGAGTCAGCAAATTCAGAATTTGTCCCCAGAGACAGTCTGCACCTTCATGAACTGTCCCCCAGTAAGAGTTAGCACCTTCAGGAACTGTCCCCCAGTGAGAGTCGGCATATTCAGGAACAGACCCCAATGAGAATCAGCCCCTACAGGAATGTATCCCTGTGAGATTCAGCACCTTCAGGGACTGTCCCCATGTTAGAGTCAGCACCTTCAGGGTCTGTCCCCCAGTGAGAGTCAGCACCTTCAGGAACTGTCCCACACTGAGAGTCAGCACCTTCAGGAACTGTCCCCCAGTGAGAGTCAGCACCTTCAGGAACTGTCCGCCAGTGAGAGTCAGCGCCTTCAGGAACTGTGCCCCAATGAGAGTCAGCTCCTTCAGGAACTGTCCCCCAGTGAGATTCTTCATCTTCAGGAACTGTCCGCCAGTGAGAGTCAGCTCCTTCAGGAACTGTCACCCAGGGAGAGTCAGGACCTACAGCAACGGTCCCCAGTGAGGGCCAGCACCTTCAGCAACTGGAGCGCACTGAGAGTCAGCACCTTCAGGAGCTGTAACTCAGTGAAAGTCAGCATATTCAGGATCTGTACCCCAGTGAGAATCAACACTTTGTGGATCTGTCCCCAAGTGAGAGACAGCATCTGCAGGAATTGTAACATGGAGCAAGTCAGCAAATACAGGCACCATGCCCCAGTGATAGTCAGCACCTTCATGAATTGTCCCCCAGTGAGAATCAGCACCCTCAGGAACTGTCCCATAGTGAGAATCAGCACCTTCAGAAACTGAGGCCCTGTGAGAGTCAGCACCTTCAGGAACTGTCCCCCAGTGATAAACAGCACCTTCAGGAACTGTATCCATGAGAGAGTCAGCACCTTCAGCAACTGTAACGCAGTGACAGTCAGCATCTTCATGAATGGTCCCCCAGTAAGAGTCAGCACCATCAGGAACTGTCCCCCAGTGAGAGTCAGCACCAACAGGGATTGTCCCCAGTGAGAGTAAGCACCTTCAGGAACTGTTCCCCAGTGAGAGTCAGCACCTTCAGGAACTGTCCCCCAGTGAGAGTCAGCACCTTCAGGAACTGTCCCCCAGTGAGAGTCGGCACATTCAGGAACAGTCCCCAATGAGAATCAGCCCCTTCAGGAATGCATCCCTGTGAAATTCAGCACCTTCAGGGACTGTCCCCATGTGAGAGTCAGCACCTTCAGGAACTGTCCCACACTGAGAGTCAGCACCTTCAGGAACTGTCCCCCAGTAAAATTCTGCATCTTCAGGAACTGTCCGCCAGTGAGAGTCAGCACCTTCAGGAACTGTCCCCCAGAGAGAGTCGGCACCTTCAGGAACTGTGACATTGAGAGTCAGCAACTTCAGAAAATGTGCCCCTGTGAGAGTCAGCACCTTCAGGAACTGTCCCCTAGTGAGAGTCAGCAACTTCAGAAACTGAGCCCCTGTGAGAGTCAGCAACTTCAGAAAGTGAGCCCCTGTGAGAGTTAGCAACTTCAGAAACTGAGCCCCTCTGATAGTCAGCACCTTCAGGTACTGTCCCCCAGTGGTAATCAGCACCTTCATGAACTGTCCCACTGTGAGAGCCAGCAACTTCAGGAACTGTATCGCAGAGAGTGTCAGCACCTTCAGGAAGTGTCCCCCAGAGAGAGTCGGCACCTTCAGGAACTGTCCCACACTGAGAATCAGTAACTACTGGAACTGTCCTCCAGTGAGAAATAGCACCTTTAGGAACTGTTCCCCTGTGAGAGTCAGCACCTTCAGGAACTGTCCCCCATTGATAATCAGCACCTTCAGGAACTCTCCACCATTGAGAGTCAGCACATTCAGGAACTCTATCCCTGAGAGAGTCAGGAACTGTCCCCCATTCAGAGTCAGCACCTTTAGGAACTGTATCCCTGAGAGAGTCAGCACCTTCAGGAACTGTGCCCCAGTGAGAGTCAGCACCTTCAGGAACTGTCCCCCAGTGAGAGTCAGCACATTCAGGAACTGTCCTCAATGAGAATCAGCCCCTTCAGGAATGCATCCCTTTGAAATTCAGCACCTTCAGGAACTGTCCCCATGTGAGAGTCGGCACCTTCAGGAACTGTCCCCCAGTGAGAGTCAGCACCTTCAGGAACTGTCCCCCAGTGAGAGTCAGCACCTTGAGGAACTGTCCCCCAGTGAGAGTCAGCGCCTTCAGGAACTGTCCCCCAGTGAGAGTCAGCACCTTCAGGAACTGTCCCCCAGTGAGAGTCAGCGCCTTCAGGAACTGTCCCCCAGTGAGAGTCAGCGCCTTCAGGAACTGTCCCCCAGTGAGAGTCAGCGCCTTCAGGAACTGTCCCCCAGTGAGAGTCAGCACCTTCAGGAACTGTCTCCCAGTGAGATTCTGTATCTTCAGGAACTGTCCCCCAGTGAGATTCTGTATCTTCAGGAACTGTCCCCCAGTTGGAGTTAGTTCCTTCACGAGCTGTCACCCAGGGAGAGTCAGTACCAACAGCAAGGGTCCCCCATTGAGGCTCAGCACCTTCAGGAGCTATAACTCATTGAAAGTCAGCATATTTAGGAACTGTACCCCAGTGAGATTCAGCACTTTCTGGAACTGTCCCCCAGTGAGAGTCAGCACCTTCAGAAACTGTCCCCCAGTGGGAGTCAGCAACTTCAGAAACTGAGCCCCTCTGAGAGTCAGCACCTTCAGGTACTGTCCCCCAGTGATAATCAGCACCTTCATGAGCTGTCCCCTAGTGAGAGCCAGCAACTTCAGGAAGTGTCCCCCATAGAGAGTCAGCACCTTCAGGAAGTGTCCTCCAATGAGAAATAGCACCTTCAGGAACTGTTCTCCTTTGAGAGTCAGCACCTTAAGGAACAGTCCCCCATGACACTCAGCACCTTCAGAAACTGTGCCCCTGTGAGAGTCAGCTCCTTCAGGAATTGTTCCCCAGTGAGAGTCAGCATCTTCAGGAACTGTCTGCAGGGAGATTCAGCACATTCAGGAACTGTAAGGCTGTGAGAGTTATCATCTTCAGGAACTGTATCCCAGAGAGAGTCAGCTCCTTCAGGAACTGTCACGCAGGGAGAATCAGGACCTCCTGCAAAGGTCCTCCAGTTAGTGTCAGCAACTTGAGGAACTGGACCCCAGTGCGAGTCAGTACCTTCAGGAGCTGTAACTCAGTGAAAGTCAGCATAATCACGAACTGTCCCCCAGTGAGAGGCAGCAGCTTCAGGAACTGGATCCCAGTGAGGGTCAACACCTTCAGGAAATGTACCCCAGTGAGAGTCAGCACCTTCAGGAACTGTCCCCCAGTCAGAGTAAGCACCTTCGGGAACTGTCCCCCAGTGAGAGTCAGCACCTTGAGGAACTGTCCCCCAGTGATCGACAGCACCTTCAGGAACTGCAAGGCAGTGTGGGTTAGCATCTTCAGGAACTTTAACGCAATGCGAGTCAGCATCTTCAGGAACTGACCCCAGGTGAGAGTCAGCTCCATCAGAATCTGCCACCTAGTTAGAGCCAGAACCTTCAGGAACTGTCCCCCAGTGAGAGTCCGCACCTTCAGGAACTGTCCTCCAGTGGGAGTCAGCACTAACAGGGACTGTCCCCAGTAGGATTAAGCATCTTCACGAACTGTCCCCCAATGAGAGTCAGCACCTTCAGGAACTGTCCCCCAGGGAGAGTCAGGACCTACAGCAACGGTCCCCAGTGAGGGTCAGCACCTTCAGGAACTGTAACTCAGTGAAAGTCAGCATATTCAGGAACTGTACCCCAGTGAGATTCAACACTTTTTGGATCTGTCCCCCAGTGAGAGACAGCATCTGCAGGAATTGTAACATGGAGCAAGTCAGCAAATACAGGCACCATCCCCCAGTGATAGTCAGCACCTTCATGAATTGTCCCCCTCGAGAGTCAACAACTTCAGGAACTCTATCCCTGAGAGAGTCAGCAACTTCAGGAACTCTATCCCCGAGAGAGTCAGCAACTTCAGGAACTGTATCCCTGAGTCAGCACCTTCAGGAACTGTCTCCCGGTGAGAGTCTGCTCCATCAGAATCTGCCCCCTAGTGAGAGTCAGCACCTTCAGCAACTGTAACGCATTGAGAGTCAGCACCAACAGGGATTGTCCCCAGTGGGAGTTAGCACCTTCAGGAACTGTCCCCCATTGAGAGTCGGCACATTCAAGAACAGTCCCCAATGAGAATCAGCCCCTTCAGGAATGTATCCCTGTGAAATTCAGCACCTTCAGGGACTGTCCCCATGTGAGAGTCAGCACCTTCAGGAACTGTCCCCCAGTGAGAGTCAGCACATTCTGGAACTATCCCACAGTGTCCACCAGTGAGAGTTAGTTCCTTCAGGAGATGTCACCCGGGGAGACTCAGGACCTACTGTGAGGTTCAGCACCTTCAGGAGCTATAACTCAGTGAACGTCAGCATATTCAGGAACTGTACCCCAGTGAGATTCAGCACTTTCTGGAACTGTCACCCAGTGAGAGTCAGCACCTTCAGGAACTGTACCCATTGAGAGTCAGCACCTTCAGAAAATGTGCCCCTGTGAGAGTCAGCACCTTCAGGAACTGTCCCCTAGTGAGAGTCAGCAACTTAGAAACTGAGCCCCTCTGAGAGTCAGCACCTTCAGGTACTGTCCCCAAGTGAGAGCCTGCAACTTCAGTAACTGTATCCCAGAGAGAGTCAGCACCTTCAGGAAGTGTCCCCCAGAGAGAGTCAGCACCTTCAGGAACTGTCCCACACTGGGAATCAGTTACTACAGGAACTGTCCTCCAGTGAGAAATAGCACCTTCAGGAACTGTTCCCCTTTGAGAGTCAGCACCTTAAAGAACAGCCTCCCGTGACACTCAGCACCTTCAGAAACTGTGCCCATGTGAGAGCCTGCGCCTTCAGGAATTGTCCCCTAGTGAGAGTCAGCATCTTCAGGAACTGTCTGCAGGGAGATTCAGCAGGAACTGTATCCCAGAGAGAGTCAGCTCCATCAGGAACTGTCACCCAGGGAGAGTCAGAACCTACAGCAAAGTTCCTCCAGTGAGTGTCAGCACCTTGAGGAACTGGACCCCAGTGCGAGTCAGTACCTTCAGGAGCTGTAACTCAGTGAAAGTCAGCATAATCACGAACTGTCCCCCAGTGAGAGACAGCAGCTTCAGGAACTGGATCCCAGTGAGGGTCAGCAGCTTCGGGAAATGTACCCCAGTGAGAGTTAGCACCTTCAGGGACTGTCCCCCAGTCAGAGTAAGCACCTTCGGGAACTGTGCCCCAGTGAGCGACAGCACCTTCAGGAACTGTAATGCAGTGAGGGTTAGCACCTTCAGGAACTGACTCCAGGTGAGAGTCAGCTCCATCAGAATCTGCCCCCTAGTTAGAGCCAGAACCTTCAGGAACTGTCCCCCAGTGAGAGCACCTTCAGAAACTGTGCCCCCGTGAGATTCAGCTAATTCAGGAACTGTCCCCCAGTGAGAAACAGCACCTTCAGCAACTGTGCCCCCGTGAGAGTCAGCTAATTCAGGAACTGTCCCCCAGTGAGAAACAGTAACTTCAGGAACTGTGCCCCAGTGAGAGTCAGCATCTTCAGGAACTGTCCGCATGGAGAGTCAGCACCTTCAGGAACTGTAAGGCAGTGAGAGTTATCATCTTCAGGTACTGTATCCCAGAGAGAGACAGCTCCTTCAGGAACTGTCACCCAGGTAGAGTCAGGACCTACGGCAAAGGTCCCCCAGTGAGGGTCAGCACATTGAGGAACTGGACCCCAGTGCGAGTCAGTACCTTCAGGAACTGTAATTCAGTGAAAGTCCGCATAATCACGAACTGTTCCCCATTGAGAGTCAGCATCTTCAGGAACTGTTCCCCAGTGAGAGTCGGCACATTCAGGAACAGTCCCCAATGAGAATCAGCCCCTTCAGGAATGTATCCCTGTGAAATTCAGCACCTTCAGGGACTGTCCCCCAGTGAGGGTCAGCACCAACAGGGATTGTCCCCAGTGGGAGTTGCGACCTTCAGGATCTGTCCCCCAGTGAGAGTCAGCAAATTCAGGATTTGGCCCCAGAGACAGTCTGCACCTTCAGGAAGTGTTCCCCAGTGGGAGTCGGCATATTTAGGAACAGTCCCCAATGAGGATCAGCGCCTACAGGAATGTATCCCCGTGAGATTCAGCACCTTCAGGGACTGTCCCCCAGTGAGAGTCAGTACCTTCAGGAACTGTCCCACACAGAGAGTCAGCACCTTCAGGAACTGTCCCACACTGAGAGTCAGCACCTTCAGGAACTGTCCGCCACTGAGAGTCAGCACCTTCAGGAACTGTCCCACGCTGAGAGTCAGCATCTTCAGGAGCTGTAACTCAGTGAAAGTCAGCATATTCAGGATCTGTACCCCAGTGAGAATCAACACTTTGTGGATCTGTCCCCCAGTGAGAGACAGCATCTGCTGGAATTGTAACATGGAGCGAGTCAGCAAATACAGGCACCATCCCCCAGTGATAGTCAGCACCTTCATGAATTGTCCCCCAGTGAAAATCAGCACCCTCAGGAACTGTCCCATAGTGAGAGTCAGCACCTTCAGAAACTCTCCCCCATTGAGAGTCAGCACATTCAGGAAATGTATCGCTGAGAAAGTTAGCAACATCAGGAATTGTCCCCCATTGAGAGTCAGCAACTTCAGGAACTCTATCCCTGAGAGAGTCAGCAACTTCAGGAACTGTATCCCTGAGTCAGCACCTTCAGGAACTGTCTCCCGGTGAGAGTCTGCTCCATCAGAATCTGCCCCCTAGTGAGAGTCAGCACCTTCAGCAACTGTAACGCAGTGAGAGTCAGCATCTTCATGAATGTTCCCCCAGTAAGAGTCAGCACCATCAGGAGCTGTCCCCCAGTGAGAGTCAGCACCAACAGGGATTGTCCCCAGTGGGAATTAGCACCTTCAGGAACTGTCCCCCAGTGAGAGTCAGCACCTTCAGGAACTGTCCCCCAGTGAGTGACGGCACATTCAAGAACAGTCCCCAATGAGAATCAGCCCTTTCAGGAATTCATCCCTGTGAAATTCAGCACCTTCAGGGACTGTCCCCATGTGAGAGTCAGCACCTTCAGGGCCTGTTTCCCATTGAGAGACAGCACCTTCAGGAACTGGCCCACACTGAGAGTCGGCACCTTCAGGAACTGTCCCCCAGTGAGAGTCAGCACCTTCAGGAACTGTCCCCCAGTGAAAGTCAGCACCTTCAGGAACTGTCCCCCAGTGAAAGTCAGCACCTTCAGGAACTGTCCCCCAGTGAGATTCTGCATGTTGAGGAACTGTCACCCAGTGAGAGTCAGCACCTTCAGGAACTGTCCCCCAGTGAGATTCTGCATCTTCAGGAACAGTCCCCCAGTGAGAGTTAGTTCCTTCATGAGCTGCCACACAGGGAGTGTCAGGACCAACAGCAATGGTCCCCAAGTGAGGGGCAGCACCTTCAGGAGCTATAACTCAGTGAAAGTCAGCATATTTAGGAACTGTACCCCAGTGAGATTCAGCACTTTCTGGAACTGTCACCCAGTGAGAGTCAGCACCTTCAGAAACTGTGACCGTTGAGAGTCAGCAACTTCAGAAAATGTGCCCCTGTGAGAGTCATCACCTTGAGGAACTGTCCCCCAGTGAGAGTCAGCAACTTCAGAAACTGAGCACCTCTGATAGTCAGCACCTTCAGGTACTGTCCCACAGTGATAATCAGCACCTTCATGAACTGTCCCACAGTGAGAGCCAGCAACTTCAGGAACTGTATCCCAGAGAGAGTCAGCACCTTCAGGAAGTGTCCCCCAGAGAGAGTCGGCACCTTCAGGAACTGTCCCACACTGAGAATCAGTAACTACTGGAACTGTCCTCCAGTGAGAAATAGCACCTTTATGAACTGTTCCCCTGTGAGAGTCAGCACCTTCAGGAACTGTCCCCCATTGATAATCAGCACCTTCAGGAACTCTCCCCCATTGAGAGTCAGCACATTCAGGACCACTATCCCTGAGAGAGTCAGCACCTTCAGGAACTGTCCCCCAGTGGGAGTCAGCAACTTCAGAAACTGAGCCCCTCTGAGAGTCAGCACCATCAGGTACTGTCCCCCAGTGATAATCAGCACTTTCATGAGCTGTCCCCCAGTCAGAGCCAGCAACTTCAGGAACTGTATGCCAGAGAGAGTCAGCACCTTCAAGAAGTCTCCCCCAGAGAGAGTCAGCACCTTCAGGAAGTGTCCTCCAGTGAGAAATAGCCCCTTCAGGAACTGTTCCCCTTTGAGAGTCAGCACCATAAGGAACAGTTCCCCGTGACACTCAGCACCTTCAGAAACTGTGCGCCTGTGAGAGCAAGCTCCTTCAGGAATTGTTCCCCAGTGAAAGTCAGCATCTTCAGGAACTGTCCGCTGGGAGATTCAGCACATTCAGGAACTGTAAGGCTGTGAGCGTTATCATCTTCAGGAACTGTATCCCAGAGAGAGTCAGCTCCTTCAGGAACTGTCACGCAGGTAGAATCAGGACCTCCAGTTAGTGTCAGCAAGTTGAGGAACTGGACCCCAGTGCGAGTCAGTACCTTCAGGAGCTGTAACTCAGTGAAAGTCAGCATAATCACGAACTGTCCCCCAGTGAGAGGCAGCAGCTTCAGGAACTGGATCCCAGTGAGGGTCAGCACCTTCTGGAAATGTACCCCAGTGAGAGTCAGCACCTTCAGGAACTGTCCCCCAGTCAGAGTCAGCACCTTCGGGAACTGTCCCCCAGTGAGAGTCAACACCTTCAGGAACTGTCTCCCGGTGAGAGTCTGATCCATCAGAATCTGCCCCCTAGTGAGAGTCAGCACCTTCAGCAACTGTAACGCAGTGAGAGTCAGCACCAACAGGGATTGTCCCCAGTGGGAGTTAGCACCTTCAGGAACTGTCCCCCATTGAGAGTCGGCACATTCAAGAACAGTCCCCAGTGAGAATCAGCCCCTCCAGGAATGTATCCCTGTGAAATTCAGCACCTTCAGGGACTGTCCCCATGTGAGAGTCAGCACCTTCAGGAATTGTCCCCCATTGAGAGTCAGCACATTCTGGAACTATCCCACAGTGTCCGCCAGTGAGAGTTAATTCCGTCAGGAGATGTCACCCAGGGAGACTCAGGACCTACTGTGAGGTTCAGCACCTTCAGGAGCTATAACTCAGTGAACGTCAGCATATTCAGGAACTGTACCCCAGTGAGATTCAGCACTTTCTGGAACTGTCACCCAGTGAGAGTCAGCACCTTCAGGAACTGTACCCGTTGAGAGTCAGCACCTTCAGAAAATGTGCCCCTGTGAGAGTCAGCACCTTCAGGAACTGTCACCTAGTGAGAGTCAGCAACTTAGAAACTGAGCCCCTCTGAGAGTCAGCACCTTCAGGTACTGTCCCCAAGTGATAATCAACACCTTCAGGAACTGTCCCCAAGTGAGAGCCTGCAACTTCAGTAACTGTATCCCAGAGAGAGTCAGCACCTTCAGGAACTGTTCCCCTTTGAGAGTCAGCACCTTAAAGAACAGCCCCCCGTGACACTCAGCACCTTCAGAAACTGTGCCCGTGTGAGAGCCTGCGCCTTCAGGAATTGTCCCCTAGTGAGAGTCAGCTCCTTCAGAACTGTCACTCAGGGAGAGTCAGGACCTTCAGCAATGGCCCCCAGTGAGGGTCAGCACCTTCAGCAACTGGACCCCAGTGAGAGTCAGCACCTTCAGGAACCGTCCGCCAGTGAGAGTCAGCTCCTTCAGGAACTGTCACCCAGGGAGAGTCAGGACCTAGAGCAACGGTCCCCAGTGAGGGTCAGCACCTTCAGCAACTGGAGCGCAGTGAGAGTCAGCACCTTCAGGAACTGTCACCCAGTGAAAGTCAGCATATTCAGGAACTGTACCCCACTGAGAATCAACACTTTCTGGATCTGTCCCCCAGTGAGAGACAGCATCTGCAGGAATTGTAACATGGAGCGAGTCAGCAAATACAGGCACCATCCCCCAGTGATAGTCAGCACCTTCATGAATTGTCCCCCAGTGAGAATCAGCACCCTCAGGAACTGTCCCATAGTGAGAGTCAGCAACTTCAGAAACTGAGGCCCTGTGGGAGTCAGCACCTTCAGGAACTGTCCCCCAGTGATTAACAGCACCTTCAGTAACTGTCCCCGAATGATAATCAGCACCTTCAGGAACTGTCCCCCATTGAGAGTCAGCACATTCAGGAAATGTATCGCTGAGAAAGTTAGCAACATCAGGAATTGTCCCCCATCGAGAGTCAGCAACTTCAGGAACTGTCCCCCATTGAGAGTCAGCACCTTCAGGAACTGTATCCCTGAGAGAGTCAGCACCTTCAGGAACTGTCTCCCGGTGAGAGTCTGATCCATCAGAATCTGCCCCCTAGTGAGAGTCAGCACCTTCAGCAACTGTCCCCCAGTGAGAGTCAGCACCTTCAGGAACTGTCCCCCAGTGAGAGTCGGCACATTCAGGAACAGTCCCCAATGAGAATCAGCCCCTTCAGGAATGTATCCCTGTGAAATTCAGCACCTTCAGGAACTGTCCCCCAGTGAGAGTCAGCACCTTCAGAACTGTCCCACGCTGAGAGGAGGCACCTTTAGGAACTGTCCCCCAGTGAGAGTCAGCACCTTCAGGCACGGACCCCAGTGAGAGTCAGCGCCTTCAGGAACTGTCCCCCAGTGAGATTCTGCATCCTCAGGAACTGTCCGCCAGTGAGAGTTAGTTCCTTCAGGAGCTGTCACCCAGGGAGAGTCAGGACCTACAGGAGCTATAACTCAGTGAAAGTCAGCATATTCAGGAACTGTACCCCAGTGAGATTCAGAAATTTCTGGAACTGTCACCCAGTGATAGTCACCACCTTCAGAAACTGTGCCCCTGTGAGAGTCAGCACCTTCAGGAACTGTGCCCGTTGAGAGTCAGCAACTTCAGAAACTGTGCCCCTCTGAGAGTCAGCACCTTCAGGTACTGTCCCCAAGTGATAATCAACACCTTCAGGAACTGTCCCCAAGTGAGAGCCAGCAACCTCAGTAACTGTATCCCAGAGACAGTCAGCACCTTCAGGAACTGTCCCACACTGAGAATCAGTTGCTACAGGAACTGTCCTCCAATGAGAAATAGCACCTTCAGGAACTATTCCCCTTTGAGAGTCAGCACCTTAAGGAACAGTCCCCCGTGACACTCAGCTCCTTCAGAAACTGTGCCCATGTGAGAGCCAGCGCCTTCAGGAATTGTCCCCTAGTGAGAGTCAGCATCTTCAGGAACTGTCTGCAGGGAGATTCAGCAACTTCAGGAGCTGTAAGGCTGTGAGAGTTATCATCTTCAGGAACTGTATCCCAGAGAGAGTCAGCTCCATCAGGAACTGTCACCCAGGGAGTGACAGAACCTACAGCAAAGGTCCTCCAGTGAGTGTCAGCACCTTGAGGAACTGGACCCCAGTGCGAGTCAGTACCTTCAGGAGCTGTAACTCATTGTAAGTCAGCATAATCACGAACTGTCCCCCAGTGAGAGACAGCAGCTTCAGGAACTGGATCCCAGTGAGGGTCAGCAGCTTCAGGAAATGTACCCCAGTGAGAGTCAGCACCTTCAGGGACTGTCCCCCAGTCAGAGTAAGCACCTTCGGGAACTGTGCCCCAGTGAGCGACAGCACCTTCAGGAACTGTAAGGCAGTGAGGGTTAGCACCTTCAGGATCTGACCCCAGGTGAGAGTCAGCTCCATCAGAATCTGCCCCCTAATTAGAGCCAGAACCTTCAGGAACTGTCCCCCAGTGGGAGTCAGCACCAACAGGAACTGTCCCCAGTGGGATTATGCACCTTCAGGAACTGTCCCGCAGTGAGCGGCAGCATCTTCACAAACTGTCCACATGGAGAGTCATATCCTTCTGGAACTGCCCCCAGTGAGATTCAGCACCTTCTGGAACTGTATCCCAGAGAGAGTCAGCACCTTCAGGAACTGTCCCACAGTGAGAGTCAGCACCTTCAGGAACTGTCCCCCAGTGAGAGCCAGCACCTTCAGGAACTGTACCCCAGTGAGAGCCAGTACCTTCAGGAACTGTACCCCAGTGAGAGTCAGCACCTTCAGGAACTGTCCCACACTGAGAGTCAGCACCTTCAGGAAGTGTCCCCCAGTGAGAGTCAGCACCTTCAGGAACTGTCCCCAGTGAGATGCAGTATCTTCACGAACTGTCCGCAGGGAGAGTCATATCCTTCTGCAACTGTCCCCAGTGAGAGTCAGCACCTTCAGGAAGTGTCCCCCAGTGAGAGCCAGCACCTTCTGGAACTGTATCCCAGTGAGAGTCAGCACCTTAAGGAAGTGTCCCCCAGTGAGAGTCAGCACCTTTCAGGAACTGTCCCACACTGACAGTCAGCACCTTCAGGAACTGTATCCCTGAGGGAGTCAGCAACTTCAGGAACTGTCCCCCAGTGAGAGCACCTTCAGAAACTGTGCTCCTGTGAGCGTCAGCACCTTCAGGAACTGTCCCCCAGTGAGAAACAGCACCTTCAGCAAATGTGCCCCCGTGAGAGTCAGCTAATTCAGGAACTGTCCCCCAGTGAGAGTCAGCATCTTCAGGAACTGTCCGCAGGGAGAGTCAGCACCTTCAGGAACTGTAAGGCAGTGAGAGTTATCATCTTCAGGAACTGTATCCCAGAGAGAGTCAGCTCCTTGAGGAACTGTCACCCAGGGAGAGTCAGGACCTACGGCAAAGTTCCCCCAGTGAGGGTCAGCACATTGAGGAACTGGACCCCAGTGCGAGTCAGTACCTTCAGGAACTGTAATTCAGTGAAAGTCCGCATAATCACAAACTGTCCCCCAGTGAGAGACAGCAGCTTCAGGAACTGGATCCCAGAGAGGGTCAGCGCCTTCGGGAACTGTCCCCCAGTCAGAGTAAGCACCTTCGGGAACTGTCCCCCAGTGAGAGACAGCACCTTCAGGAACTGTAAGGCAGTGAGAGTCAGCAACTTCAGGAACTGACCCCCAGTGAGAGTCAGCTCCATCAGAATCTGCCCCCTAGTTAGAGGCAGAACCTTCAGGAACTTTCCTCCAATGAGAGTCAGCACCTTCAGGAACTGTCCTCCAGTGGGAGTCAGCACCAACAGGAACTGTCCCCAGTGAGATGCAGTATCTTCACGAACTGTCCGCAGGGAGAGTCATATCCTTCTGCAACTGTCCCCAGTGAGAGTCAGCACCTTCAGGAAGTGAGAGCCAGCACCTTCTGGAACTGTATCCCAGTGAGAGTCAGCACCTTAAGGAAGTGTCCCCCAGTGAGAGTCAGCACCTTCAGGAACTGTCCCACACTGAGAGTCAGCACCTTCAAAAACTGTGTCCGTGTGAGAGTAAGCAACTTCAGGAACTGTCCCCGAGTGAGAGTCAGCACCTTCAGAATCTGCCCCTGGGAGATTCAGCACTTTAAGGAACTGTGCCCCTGTGATAGTCAGCACCTTCAGGAACTGTCCCTCAGAGATCCTCAGCACCTTCAGAAACTGTGCCCCTGTAAGTGTCAGCACCTTCAGGAACTGTCCACCAGTGAGAGTCAGCACCTTCAGGAACTGTCCGCATGGAGAGTCAGCACATTCAGGAATTGTAAGGCAGTGAGAGTTATCATCTTCAGGAACTGTCACCCAGCGAGAGTCAGGACCTACAGCAAAAGTCCCCCAGTGAGGGTCAGCACCTTGAGGAACTGGACTCCAGTGCAAGTCAGTACCTTCAGGAGTTGAAACTCAGTGAAAGTCAGCATAATCAGGAACTGTCCCCCAGTCACAGTAAGCACCTTCAGGAACTGTACCCCACTGAGAGTCAACACCTTCAGGAACTGTGCCAAAGTGAAAGACAGCAACATCAGGAACAGTAAGGCAGTGAGCGCTAGCCCCTTCAGGAACCCAGGGAGAGTCAGGACCTACAGCAAAGGTCCCCCAGTGAGGGTGAGCACCTTGCGGAACTGGACCCCAGTGCGAGTCAGTACCTTCAGGAGCTGTAACTCGGTGACAGTCAGCACCAATAGGGACTGTCCCCAGTGGGAGTAAGCACCTTCAGGAACTGTCCCGTAGTGAGAGGCAGCATGTTTACGAACTGTCCGCAGGGAGAGTCATATCCTTCTGGAACTGTCCCCAGTGGTGTTCAGCACATTCAGCAACTGTCCCCCAGTGTGAATCAGAACCTTCAGGAACTTTCCCCCAGTGAGAGACAGGACCTTCAGGCACTGACCGCCAGAGAGCGACAACCCCTTCAGGAACTGGACCCCAGTGCGCGTCAGTACCTTCAGGAGCTGTAACTCAGTGAAAGTCAGTATAATCAGGAACTTTAACCCAGTCACAATAAGCACCTTCGGGAACCATACCCCAGCGAGCGACAGCACCTTCAGGAACCGTAAGGCAGTGAGAGTTAGCACCTTCACGAACTGTAACGCAATGCGAGTCAGCACCTTCAGGAACTGTCCCCCGGTGAGAGTCAGCTCCATCAGAATCTGCCCCCTCGCGAGAGTCAGCACCTTCAGGAACTGTCCCCCAGTGAGAATCAGCACCTTCAGGAACTGTCCCCCAGTGAGAATCAGCACCTTCAGGAACCGTCCCCCAGCGAGAGTCAGCACCTTCAGGAACTGTCCCCCAACGAGAGTCAGCATCATTAAGAACTGCCCCCAATGAGAGTAAGCACCTTGAGGATCTGACTCCATTGAGAGTCAGCACATACGGGAACTGTCCCCGGTGAGATGCAGCATCTTTAGGAACTGTCCCCCAGTGAGAGTCGGCACCTTCAGGAACTGTCCCCCAATTAGAGTCAGCACCTTCAGGAACTGTACCCCAGTGAGCGTCAGCATCTTCAGGAACTGTCACCCAGGGAGAGTCAGCACCTTCAGGAACTGTGAGGCAGTGAGAGTTATCATCTTCAGGACTGTATCCCCGATAGAGTCACCACCTTCAGAAACTGTGCCCCTGTGAGAGTCAGCACCTTCAGGAACTTTCCCCCAGTGAGAGTCAGCACCTTCAGGAACATTCCCCCAGCGAGAGTCAGCTCCATTAGGAACTGCCCCCTTGTGAGAGTCAGCACCTTCAGGATCTGACTCCAGTGAGAGTCTGCGCATACTGGAATTCTCCCCGGTGAGAGGCAGCATCTTCAGGAACATTCCCCCAGCGAGAGTCAACTCCATTAGGAACTGCCCCCTTTTGAGAGTAAGCACCTTCAGTATCTGGCCTCAGTGAGAGTGTGCACACACTGGAACTGCTCCCGGTGAGAGTCAGCAACTTCAGGGACTGTCCCCCAGCGAAACTCAGCACCTTGAGGAACTGTACCCCAGCTAGATGTAGCACATTCAAGCCATGTCCCCAGCGAGAATTAGGACCCTCAGGACCATTCGCGCAGTCAGAGTCAGCACCATCAGGAACTCTCCCCCAGTGAAATTCAGCATCATCAGGAGCTGTCCAGAAGTGAGAGTCAGGACCTTCAGCGACTGTCTGCCAGTGAGGGTCAGCACCTTCAGGAACTGTCACCCAGAGAGAGTCAGCACCTTCAGAAACTGTGCCCCCGTGAGATTCAGTACCTTCAGGAACTGTCCCCCAGTGAGAATCAGCACCTTCAGGAACTGTCCCCCAGCAAGAGTCAGCTCCATTAGGAACTGCCCCCAATGAGAGTAAGCACCTTGAGGATCTGACTCCATTGAGAGTCAGCACATACGGGAACTGTCTCCGGTGAGATGCAGCATCTTTAGGAACTGTCCCCCAGTGAGAGTCAGCACCTTCAGGAACTGTACCCCAGTGAGCGTCAGCATCTTCAGGAACTGTCACCCAGGGAGAGTCAGCACCTTCAGGAACTGTGAGGTAGTGAGAGTTATCATCTTCAGGACTGTATCCCAGATAGAGTCAGCACCTTCAGAAACTGTGCCCCTGTGAGAGTCAGCACCTTCTGGAACTGGACCCCACTGAGAGTCAGCACCTTCAGGAACTGTCCGCTTGTGAGAGTCAGCACCTTCAGGATCTGACTCCTGTGAGAGTCTGCACATACTGGAACTCTCCTCGGTGAGAGGCAGCATCTTCAGGAACTGTCCCCCAGTGAGAGTCCACTCCATTAGGAACTACCCCCTTTTGAGAGTAAGCACCTTCAGGATCTGCCCTCAGTGAGAGTGTCCACACAATGGAACTGTTCCTGGTGAGAGTCAGCATCTTCAGGAACTGTCCCCCAGTGAGAGTCCACTCCATTAGGAACTACCCCCTTTTGAGAGTAAGCACCTTCAGGATCTGCCCTCAGTGAGAGTGTCCACACAATGGAACTGTTCCTGGTGAGAGTCAGCATCTTCAGGGACTGTCCCCCAGCGAAACTCAGCACCTTGAGGAACTGTACCCCGGCTAGATGTAGCACATTCAAGCCATGTCCCCAGCGAGAATCAGAACCCTCAGGACCATTCCCGCAGTGAGAGTCAGCAGCTTCAGGAACTCTCCCCCAGTGAAATTCAGCATCTTCAGGAACTGTCCAGAAGTGAGAGTCAGGACCTTCAGCGACTGACCGCCAGTGAGAGTCAGCACCTTCAGGAACTGTCCCCCAGTGAGAGTCAGCACCTTCAGTAACTGTCCCCCATTGAGAGTCAACAGCTTCAGAATCTGTGCCCCTGTGAGAGTCAGCACCTTCAGGAACTGTCCCCCAGTGAGAATCAGCACCTTCAGAAACTGCCCCTGTGAGTGCCATCACCTTCAGGAACTGTCCCCCAAGGTGAGTTAGCAACATCAGGAATTGTTCCCCAGTGAGAGTCAGAATTTCAGGAACTGTCCGCAGGGAGAGTCAGCACCTTCTGGAACTGTAGCACAGTGAGAGATATCATCTTCAGGAATTGTATCCCAAAAGTGTCAGCACCTTCTGCAACTGTCCCCCAGTGAGAGGCAGCACCTACAGGAACTGTCACCAAAGGAGAGTCAGCACCTTCATGAACTGTATGGCAGTGAGAGTTATCATCTTCAGGTATGTATCCCAGATAGAGTCAGCACCTTCAGGAACTGTCCCCCAGTGAGAGTCAGCTCCATTAGGAACTGCCCCCTTGTGAGAGTAAGCACTTTCATGATCTGACCCCAGTGAGAGTCAGCACATCCTGGAACTGTCCCCCAATGAGAGTCAGCACCATCAGCAACTGTCCCCCAGTGAGAGTCAGCTATTTCAGGAACTGTCACCCAGGGAGAGTCAGCACCTTCAGGAACTGTCCGCCAGTGAGATTCAGCTCCTTCAGGATTGGCACCCAGGGAGAGCCAGGACCTACAGCAACGGTCGCCCCCAGTGAGGCTCAGCACCTTCAGGAAGTGTATCCAAGTGAGATTCAGCACTTTCTGTAACTGTCCCCCAGTGAGAGTCAGCACCTTCAGAAACTGTGCCCCTGCGAGAGTCAGCACCTTCAGGATCTGTCCCCCAGTGAAAATCATTAACTTCAGAAACTGTGCTCCTGTGAGAGTCAGCACCTTCAGCAACTGTCCCCCAGTGAGAAACAGCACCGTCAGCATCTGTCCCCCAGTGTGTGTCAGCATCTTTAGGAACTGTCCGCAAGGAGAGTCAGCACTTTCAGGAACTGTAGGGCAGTGAGACTTATCATCTTCAGGTACTGTATCCCAGAGAGAGTCAGCACCTTCAGGAACTGTCTCCCAGGGAGAGTCAGCACCTTCAGTAATTGTCCCCCAGTGAGAATCAGCACCTTCAGGTACCGTCACGCAGGGAGAGTCAGGACCTAAAGCAACGAACCCCCAGTGAGAGTCAGCACCTTCAGGAACTGTCTCCCAGCGAGAGTCAGCTCCATGAGGAACTGCCCCCTTGTGAAAGTAAGCTCCTTCAGGATCTGACCCCAGTGAGAGTCAGCACATACTGGTACTGTCCCCGGTGAGAGGCAGCATCTTCAGGAACTGTCCCCAGTGAGAGTCAATTCCATTAGGAACAGCCCCCTTCTCAGAGTAAGTACCTTCAGGCTCTGTCCAGAGTGAGAGTCAGCACATACTGGAACTGTCCCCAGTGAGAGTCAGCATCTTCAGGGACAGTCCCACAGCGAAACTCAGCACCTTGAGGAACAGTCCCCCAGCGAAACTCAGCACCTTGAGGAACTGCACCCAGCTAGATGTAGCACATTCAAGCAATGTCCCAGCGAGAATCAGAACCCTCAGGACCATTCCCGCAGTCAGAGTCAGCACCTTCAGGAACTCTCCCCCAGTGAAAGTCAGCATCTTCAGGAACTGTCCAGCAGTAAGAGTCAGGACCTTCAGGGACTGACCGCCAGTGATAGTCAGCACCTTCTGGAACTGAATCCCAGAGAGAGTCAGCACCTTCAGGAATTGTCCCAAAATGAGATTCAGCACCTTCAGGAACTCTCCGCCAGTGAGAGTCAGCACCTTCAGGAACTGTACCGCAGAGCCAGTCAGCACGAACAGGGACTTTCCCCCTGAGAGCTTCAGCACCTTCAGCTACTGTCCCCAGTGAGTCAGCACCTTCAGGAACTGTCCGCCACTGAGATTCAGCACCTTCAGGAACTGTCCCCCAATGAGAGTCAGCATCTTCAGCAACTATCGGCCAGTGAGAGTCAGCACCTTCAGGAACTGTCCCCCAATGAGAGTCAGCACCTTCAGGAACTGTCCGCCACTGAGATTCAGCACCTTCAGGAACTGTCCCCCAATGAGAGTCAGCACCTTCAGGAAATGTCGCCCAGTGAGAGTCAGCACCGTCAGGAACTGTCCGCCACTGAGATTCAGCACCTTCAGGAACTGTCCCCCAATGAGAGTCACCATCTTCAGGAACTGTCACCCAGTGAGAGTCAGCACCTTCAGCAACTATCGGCCAGTGAGAGTCAGCACCTTCAGGAACTGTCCCCCAATGAGAGTCAGCACCGTCAGGAACTGTCCGCCACTGAGATTCAGCACCTTCAGGAACTGTCCCCCAATGAGAGTCAGCACCTTCAGGAAATGTCACCCAGTGAGAGTCAGCAACTTCAGGAACTGTCCCCCAATGAGAGTCAGCACCGTCAGGAACTGTCGCCCAGTGAGAGTCAGCACCTTCAGGAACTGTCCCCCAGTGAGAGTCAGCACCTTCAGAAACTTTCCCCCAACGAGAGTCAGCTCTATGAGGAACTGCCCCCGTGTGAAAATAAGCACCTTCAGGATCTGACCCCAGTGAGAGTCAGCATATACTGGTACTGTACCCAGTGAAAGGCAGCACCTTCAGGGTCAGTCCCCCATCGAAACTCAGCACCTTGAGGAACTGTACCCCAGCTAGATGTAGCACATTCAAGCAATGTCCCAGCGAGAATCAGAACCCTCAGGACCATTCCCGCAGTCAGAGTCAGCACCTTCAGGAACTCTCCCCCAGTGAAAGTCATCACCTTCAGGAACTGTCCAGCAGTGAGAGTCAGGACCTTCAGGAACTGCCCAGCAGTGAGAGTCAGGACCTTCAGGGACTGACCGCCAGTGAGAGTCAGCACCTTCTGGAACTGTATCCCAGAGAGAGTCAGCACTTTCAGGAATTGTCCCAAAATGAGATTCAGCACCTTCAAGAATTCTGCGCCAGTGAGAGTCAGCACCTTCAGGAACTGTCCCCCAGTGAGAGTCAGCAACTTCAGGAACTGTCACCCAGGGAGAGCCAGGACCTACAGCAATGATCCCCCAGTGAGAGTCAGCACCTTCAGGAACTATCACCCAATGAGAGTCAGCACCTTCAGGAACTGTCCCCCAGAGAGAGTCAGCACCTTCAGGAACTGTCCCCCAGTGAGAGTCAGCACCTTCAGGAACTGTCCCCCAGTGAGAGTCAGCACCTTCAGGAACTGTCCGCCAGTGAGAGTCAGCACCTTCAGGAGCTGTCACCCAAGGAGAGTCAGCACCTTCAGGAACTGTACCGCAGAGCCAGTCAGCACCAACAGGGACTTTCCCCCCGGTGAGCGTCAGCACCTTCAGCTACTGTCCCCAGTGAGAGTCAACACCTTCAGGAACTGTCCACCACTGAGATACCTTCAGGAACTGTTCCCCAGTGAGAGTCAGCATCTTCAGGAACTGTCGCCCAGTGAGATCCAGCACCTTCAGGAACTCTCCCCCAGTGAAAGTCATCATCTTCAGGAACTGTCCAGCAGTGAGAGTCAGGACCTTCAGTGACTGACCACCAGTGATAGTCAGCACCTTCTGGAACTGTATCCCAGAGAGAGTCAGCACCTTCAGGAACTGTCCCCCAACGAGAGTCAGCAACTTCAGGAACTGTCACCCAGGGAGAGCCAGGACCTACAGCAATGATCCCCCAGTGAGATTCAGCACCTTCAGGAACTGGACCCCACTGAGTAGCAGCATCTTCAGGAACTGTCCGCCAGTGAGAGTCAGCACCTTCAGGAACTGTCCCCCAGTGAGAGTCAGCACCTTCAGGAACTGTCCGCCAGTGAGAGTCAGCACCTTCAGGAGCTGTCACCCAAGGAGAGTCAGCACCTTCAGGAACTGTACCGCAGAGCCAGTCAGCACCAACAGGGACTTTCCCCCCGGTGAGCGTCAGCACCTTCAGCTACTGTCCCCAGTGAGAGTCAACACCTTCAGGAACTGTCCACCACTGAGATACCTTCAGGAACTGTTCCCCAGTGAGAGTCAGCATCTTCAGGAACTGTCGCCCAGTGAGATCCAGCACCTTCAGGAACTCTCCCCCAGTGAAAGTCATCATCTTCAGGAACTGTCCAGCAGTGAGAGTCAGGACCTTCAGTGACTGACCACCAGTGATAGTCAGCACCTTCTGGAACTGTATCCCAGAGAGAGTCAGCACCTTCAGGAACTGTCCCCCAACGAGAGTCAGCAACTTCAGGAACTGTCACCCAGGGAGAGCCAGGACCTACAGCAATGATCCCCCAGTGAGATTCAGCACCTTCAGGAACTGGACCCCACTGAGTAGCAGCATCTTCAGGAACTGTCCCCCAGTGAGAGTCAACACGTTCAGGAACTGTCCGCCAGTGAGATACAGCTCCTTCAGGAGCTGTCACCCAGGGAGAGTCAGGACCTACAGCAATGATCCCCCAGTGAGAGTCAGCACCTTCAGGAACTGTCTCCCAGTGAGAGTCAGCACCTTCAGGAACTGTCCCCCATTGAGCGTCAGCACCTTCAAGAACTGTTCCCAATGAGCGTCAGCACCTTCAGAAACTGTAGCCCAGTGAGAGTCAGCACCTTCAGGAAATGTCCCCCAGTGAAAGTCAGCATATTCTGGAACTGTCACCCAAGAGAGAGACAGCGCTTTCTGGAAATGGACCCCAGTGACAAATAGTCCCTTCAGGAACTGTCCCAGCGTGAGAGTTTGCACTTTCAGGAACTGTACCCAGTGAGAATCTGCACCTTCAGCAACTGTCCCCCAGTGAGAATCAATATTTTCATGGACAGTTCCCCAGTGAGTCAGCACCTTCAGTGACTGTCCGCCAGTGCGAGGCAGCATCTTCAGAAACTGACCCCAAGTGAGATTCAACACCCTCAGCACCTGTCGTAGAGTGACCGTCACCATATTCTGGAACTGTCGCCCAAGTGAGAGTCAGCACCTTCAGGAACTGTCGCCCAGTGAGAGTCAGCACCTTCAGGAACTGTCGCCCAGTGAGAGTCAGCACCTTCAGCAACTGTCCCCCAGTGAGAGTCAGCACCGTCAGGAACTGTCCCCCAAGGAGAGTCAGCACCGTCAGGAACTGTCCCCCAGGGAGAGTCAGCACCTTCAGCAACTGGACCCCATTGAGAGTCAGGAGCATCAGGAACTTTCCCCCAGTGTGAGACAGGACCTTCAGTGACTGACCACAAGAGAGAGTCAGCACTTTCAGGAACTGGACCCCAGGTAGTACCAGTACGTTCAGGAACTGTCCCGCAGTGATGATCAGCACCCTCAGGAGCTGTCCCCCAGTGAGAGGCAGCACTTTCAGGAAATGTAAGGCAGAGAGAGTTATCATCTTCAGGACTGTATCCCAGAGAGAGTCAGCTCCTTCAGGAACTGTCCCCAAGTGAGAGTCAACTCCTTCAGGAATTATCCCACACTGAGAGTCAGCACCTTCAGGAACTGTCCCCCAGTGAGAGTCAGCTCCTTATGGTGCTTTCACCCAGGTAGAGTCCGGACCTACAGGAACCATTCCACCAGTGAGGGGCAGCACCTTCAGGAGCTGTAACTCAGTGAAAGTCTGCATATTCAGCAACTGTCCCCCAGTGAGGATCAGCACCATCAGGAACTGTCCCCCAGTGAGAGACAGCGCCTTCAGGAACTGTCCCCCAATAATAGACAGCACCTTCAGGAGCTGTAAGGCAGTGAGAGTTTGTATCTTAAGGAACTGTCACGCAATGCAAGTGAGTTTCAGCACCTTCAGCAACTGTCCCCCAGTGAGCGTCAGCACCTTCAGGAACTGTTCCCACTGAGAGTCAGCAACTTCAGCAACTGTCCCCCAGTGAGAGTCAGCAACTTCAGCAACTGTCCCCCAGTGAGAGTCAGCACCTTCTGGAACTGTCTCCCAGTGAGAGTCAGCACCTTCTGGAACTGTCCCCCAGTGAGAGTCAGCACCGTCAGGAACTGTCTCCCAGTGAGAGTCAGCACCGTCAGGAACTGTCTCCCAGTGAAAGTCTGCACCTTCAGCAACTGTCCCCCAGTGAGAGTCAGCATCTTCAGGAACTGTCTCCCAGTGAGAGTCAGCACCGTCAGGAACTGTCTCCCAGTGAGAGTCAGCACCGTCAGGAACTGTCTCCCAGTGAAAGTCTGCACCTTCAGCAACTGTCCCCCAGTGAGAGTCAGCATCTTCAGGAACTGTCTCCCAGTGAGAGTCAGCACCTTCAGGAACTGTCACCCACGGAGAGTCAGCACCTTCAGTAACTGTCCGCCAGTGAGAGTCAATACCTTCAGCAACAGTTCCCCAGTAAGTCAGCACCTTCACGGACTGTCCCCAGTGAGAGTCAGCATCTTCAGGAACTGACCTCAAGTGAAATTCAACACCCTCAGCACGTGTAGTTGAGTGACAGTCACCATATTCTGGAACTGTCACCCAAAGGGGAGTCAGCACCTTCAGGATCTGACCCCCTGTGAGAGTTAGCACCTTCAGGAACTTTCCCCCAGCGAGAGTCAGCTCTATGAGGAACTACCCCCGTGTGAAAGTAAGCACCTTCAGGATCTGACCCCAGTGAGAGTCAGCACATACTGGTACTGTCCCCAGTGTGAGGCAGCATCTTCAGGAACTGTTCCCCAGTGAGAGTCAACTCCGTTAAGAACTGTCCCCTTTTGAGAGTAAGCACCTTCAGGATCTGGCCTCAGTGAGAGTGTGCACACACTGGAACTGCTCCCGGTGAGAGTCAGCAACTTCAGGAACTGTCCACCACTGAGATTCAGCACCTTCAGGAACTGTCCCCCAGTGAGAGTCAGCACCTTCAGGAACTGTCCCCCAGTGAGCGTCAGCACCTTCAAGAACTGTTCCCAATGAGCGTCAGCGCCTTCAGAAACTGTAGCCCAGTGAGATTCAGCACCTTCAGGAACTGTAGCCCAGTGAGAGTCAGCACCTTCAGGAAGTGTAGCCCAGTGAGAGTCAGCACCTTCAGGAAATGTCCCCCAGTGAGAGTCAGCATATTCTGGAACTGTCACCCAAGAGAGAGACAACGCTTTCTGGAAATGGACCCCAGTGACAAATAGTCCCTTCAGCAACTGTCCCAGCATGAGAGTTTGCACTTTCAGGAACTGTACCCAGTGAGAGTCTGCACCTTCAGCAACTGTCCCCCAGTGAGAATCAACATTTTCATGGACAGTTCCCCAGTGAGTCAGCACTTTCAGTGACTGTCCGCCAGTGCAAGGCAGCATCTTCAGAAACTGACCCCATGTGAGATTCAACACCCTCAGCACCTGTCATAGAGTGACCGTCACCATATTCGGGAACTGTCGCCCAAGTGAGAGTCAGCACCTTCAGGAACTGTCGCCCAGTGAGAGTCAGCACCTTCAGGAACTGTCGCCCAGTGAGAGTCAGCACCTTCAGGAGCTATGCCCCTACGAGAGTTAGCACCTTAAGGAACTGTCCCCAGTGACAGACAGGACCTTCAGGAACTGACCGCAGAGAGACTCAGCACTTTCAGGAACGGTCCCCCAGTGAGAGTCAGCACCTTCAGGAACTGTCCCCCAGTGAGAGTCAGCACCTTCAGGAAATGTCCCCCAGTGAGAGTCAGCATATTCTGGAACTGTCACCCAAGAGAGAGAAAGCGCCTTCTGGAAATGGACACCAGTGACAAATAGTGCCTTCAGGACTGTCCCAGCATGAGAGTTTGCACTTTCAGGCACTGTACCCCAGTGAGAGTCTGCACCTTCAGCAACTGTCCACCACTGAGAGTCAGCAGCTTCAGAAACTGTCCCCCTGTGAGAGTCAACATTTTCATGGACAGTTCCCCAGTGAGTCAGCACCTTCAGTGACTGTCCGCCAGTGCGAGGCAGCATCTTCAGAACCTGACCTCAAGTGAGATTCAACACCCTCAGCACCTGTAGTCGAGTAACTGTCACCATATTCTGGAACTGTTGCCCAAGTGAGAGTCAGCACCTTCATGAACTGTCCCCCAGTGACAGTCAGCTCCTTCAGAAACTGCTCCAACGTGAGAGTCAGCACTATCAGGAAGTTTCCCACACTGAGAGTCAGCACCTTCAGCAACTGTCCCCCAGTGAGAGACAGGTCATTCAGGGGCTGACCGCCAGAGATAGTCAGCACTTTCAGCTAATGTACTCCAGCTAGAACCAGCATCTTCAGGACCTTTACCCCGGTGAAGGTCAGCAATTTCAGGAACTGACCCCAAGCAAGCGTAGCACCTTCAGGAACTGACCCCAGTTAAAGTCAGCACCTTCAGGAACTAAACACCAGTGAGAGTTAGCACCTTCAGGAACTGTCACCCAGGGATATTCAGGACCTACAGCTACGGTCCCCCAGTGAGAGTCAGCACCTTCAGGAGCTCTATCCCAGAGAGAGGCTACACCTGCAGGAACTGTGCCCCAGTGAGAGTCCGCACCTTCAGGAACTGGGCCCCATTGAGATTCAGGAGCATGAGGAACTGTTACCCAGTGAGAGTCAGCACCTTTCAGAGCTGTAGCCCAGTGAGAGTCTGCACCTTGAGGAACTGTACCCTGGCTAGATGTAGCACCTTCAAGCCATGTCCCCATCGAGAATCAGAACCCTCAGGACCAGTCCCGCAGTGAGAGTCAGCACCTTCAGCAACTGTCTCTCAGTGCAAGTCAGCTACTTCGGGATCTCTCCCTAGTGAGAGTCAGTATCTTCAGGAACTGTTCCCCAGTGACAGTCAGCACCTTCAGGAACTGTCCCCGAGTAAGAGTCAGCATCTTTAGGAACCGTCCCCCTGTGATAGTCAATACCTTCAGGGACAGTTCCCCAGTGAGTCAGCACCTTCACGGACTGTCCCCGAGTGAGAGTCAGCATCTTCAGGAACTGACCCCAAGTGAAATTCAACACCCTCAGCACGTGTAGTTGAGTGACCGTCACCATATTCTGGAACTGTCGCCCAAGAGGGAGTCAGCACCTTCAGGAACAGTCCCCCAGTGAGAGTCAGCACCTTCAGGAACTGTGCCCTAGTGATAATCAGCACCTTTAGGAACGGATCCCCAGTGATAATCCGCACGTTCACGAACTGTCCCCCAGTGAGAGTCAGCACCTTCAGGAGCAATGCCCCAACGAGAGTTAGCACCTTAAGGAACTGTCCCCAGTGACAGACAGGACCTTCAGGAACTGACCGCAGAGAGAGTCAGCACTTTCAGGAACAGTCCTCCAGTGAGAGTCAGCACCTTCTGGAACTCTCCCCCAGTGAGACCCAGCACCTTCAGGTATTGTCCCCCAGTGAGAGTCAGCATCTTCAGGAACTGTAGCCCAGTGAGTTTCAAAGCCTTCAAAATCTGTCCCTCAGTGAGAGTCAGAGCCTTCAGGGACTGTCTGCCGTAGAGAGGCAGCATCTTCTGGAACAAACCCCAAGTGAGATTCAACAACCTCCGGAACTGTCACCCAATGAGAGGCAGTATATTCTGGTACTGGACCTTAGTGAAAGTTAGCAGCTTCAGGAACTGCACCCCAATGAGAGCCAGCACCTTCAGGAACTGAACCCCAGTGAGAGTCAGCATCTTCAGGAACTGACCCTCAGTGAGAGTTAGCAGCTTCAGGAACAGCACCCCTGTGAGATTCAGCACCTTGTGGAACTATAGCCCAGTGAGAGTCAGCACCTTCAGCAACTGTCCCCTCATTGAGTGTCATCGCCTACAGGAACTGTAGCCCAGTGAGATACAACACCTTCAGAAACTGTCCCGCAGTGAGATTCAGCACTTCAGGAAATGTCCCCCATTGAGAGTCAGCATATTCTGGAACTGTCACCCAAGAGAGAGACAGCTCCTTCTGGAAATGGACCCTAGTGACAAATAGTGCCTTCAGGAACTGTCCCAGCATGAGAGTTTGCACTTTCAGGAACTGTACCCCAGTGAGAATCTGCACCTTCAGCAACTGTCCACCAGTGAGAGTCAACATTTTCATGGACAGTTCCCCAGTGAGTCAGCACCTTCAGTGACTGTCCGCCAGTGCGAGGCAGCATCTTCAGAAACTGACCCCAAGTGAGATTCAACACCCTCAGCACCTGTAGTCGAGTGACCATCACCATATTCGTGAACTGTCGCCCAGTGAGAGTCAGAACCTTCAGGAACTGTCGCCCAGTGAGAGTCAGAACCTTCAGGAACTGTCCCCCAGTGAGAGTCAGAACCTTCAGGAACTGTCCCCCAGTGAGAGTCAGCACCTTCAGGAACTCTCCCCCAGTGAGAGTCAGCACCTTCAGGAACTGTCCCCCAGATAGAGTCAGCACCTGCATGAACTGTCCCCCAGTGAAAGTCAGCACCTTCAGGAACTGTCCCCCAGTGAGAGTCAGCACCTTCAGGAACTGTCCCCCAGTGAGAGTCAGCACCTTCACGGACTGTCCCCCAGATATAGTCAGCACCTTCAGAGATTGTCTCCCAATGACCGTCAGCACCTTAAAGATCTGTGCCCTAGTGAGATTCAGCTCCTTCAGGATCTCCCTCCCTGGTGAGTGTCAGCTCTTTCAGAGATTTTTGCTCCCAATATTGGGAGTAATGCTGCTCACAATTCATTCTTAAGAGCTTTGCTTATTTATTTTATTCTTCTCTTCATGTGGTTAATTAAAATTTTGCTGAAGAGCTTGACTTCAGATAGTATGAACGTGTTTTGTGAGATCAGTGATTGAATGTATGAAATCTCACAGAGATGTTTTAGGTAATTATTTTTGCCTTGAATATTATTCTAAAGACCATAGCGAAACTAACTCTGACTACAGTTAAACAATTTGATCACATGGCCCAGGACTGGACATTGAGAGGTTTTATTTTTGACATAAGGACCAAGGCCGTTTCCGGCACATGACAGGAACATCTGGGCAGGGGTACACACTGAGCGCAGGTATACATTTTCTCCCGGTACACACTGGGCAGGGTTACACACTGGGCGCAGGTATACATTTTCTCCTGGTACACACTGGGCAGGAGTACACACTACGCACAGGTATACATTTTCTCCTGGTATATACTGAGCAGATGTACACACCGCGCAGGTATACATTTTTTCCTGGTATATACTGGGCAGGGGTACACACTGCGCAGGTATACATTTTCTCCTGGTATATACTGGGCAGGGGTACACACCGCGCAAGTATACATTTTCTCCTGGTATATACTGGGCAGGGTTACACACTAGGTGCAGGTATACATTTTCTCCTGGTATATACTGAGCAGAGGTACACACCGCGCAGGTATACATTTTCTCCTGGTATATACTGGGCAGGGGTACACACTGCGCACAAGTATACATTTTCTCCTGGTATATACTGGGCAGGGTTACACACTAGGCGCAGGTATACATTTTCTCCCAGCACATACTGGGCAGGGTTACACACAGCGCGGAGGTATACATTTTCTCCCAGCACAGGTCAAGCTCACTGACAGCCCAGGAGACGGAGATACTCTGTACCACCCACCTCCCCTCTCCCCCCACCCCACCTGGGTTATCTGCGATGAGAGTTTGTAAATTCCTGTCAAGCCCGTCCTGCACAATCACATCGCATGTAACAAACATTAATTGTAAAACATATCATTTCAAAAATATATTAACCATCCCTGCCTGTGAGGAACCAGTTCAGCTCCTTCTTGAAGGTTATGCAGAATCAACACCCATCGCCACAGGCAATAACGCATGTTTGGTCTATAGTGACGTTTGCACAGTTTAAACTCCTGGCCCTGGATCCTTGCCAATCTGTTGCGCTGAATAGCCTCTCAATAGGGACCTATCCAGACCCTGCATCATTCACAGAGCTTTATTGAGCCTAGGGGTGCCTCTGTACGACAGAGACTCCACTTACTGCTCCCATGAAGGACCTTGAAAGGTTTTGAAGAATCATTTCATGAGGAAGGTATACATAAGACATAGGAGCAGAAATTAGGCCATTCAGCCCATCGAGTCTGCTCCGCCATTCAATCATGGCTGATAAGTTTCTCTACCCCATTCTCCCGCCTTCTCCCCGTAACCTTTGATCCCCTTACCAATCAAGAACCTATCTATCTCGGTCTTAAATACACTCAATGACCTGGCCTCCACAGCCTTCTGTGGCAATGAATTCCATAGATTCACCATTCTCTGGCTAAAGAAGTTTCTCCTCATCTCTGTTCTAAAAGGTCTTCTCTTTACTCTGAGGCTGTGCCCTCGGGTCCTAGTCTCTCCTACTAATGGAAACATCTTCCCCACATCCACTCTATCCAGGCCACTCAGTATTCTGTAAGTTTCAATCAGATCCCCCCTCATCCTTCTAAACTCCATCGAGTATAGACCCAGAGTCCTCAAACGTTCCTCATATGTTAAGCCTTTCATTCCTGGGATCATTCTTGTGAACCTCCTCTGGACCCTCTCCAGGGCTAGAACATCCTTCCTGAGATACGGGGCCCAAAATTGCTCACAATATTCTAAATGTGGTCTGACCAGAGCCTTATAAAGCCTCAGCAGCACATCCCTGCTTTTATATTCTAGTCCTCTCGAAATAAATGCCAACATTGCATTTGCCTTCCTAACTACCGACTCAACCTGCAAGTTAACCTTAAGAGAATCCTGGACTAGGACTCCCAAGTCCCTTTGCACTCCAGACTTCTGAATTCTCTCCCCATTTAGAAAATAGTCTATGCCTCTATTCTTCCTACCAAAGTGCATGACCTCACACTTCCCCACGTTGTATTCCATCTGCCACTTCTTTGCCCATTCTCCTAACCTGTCCAAATCCTTCTGCAGCCTCCCCGCCTCCTCAATACTACCTGTCCCTCCACCTATCTTTGTATCATCTGCAAACTTAGCCAGGATGCCCTCAGTTCCTTCATCTAGATCATTAATGTATAAAGTGAAAAGTTGTGGTCCCAGCATTGACCCCTGCGGAACTCCACTAGTCACCGGCCGCCATCCTGAGAAGGACCCCCTTATCCCCACTCTCTGCCTCCTGCCAGACAGCCAATCTTCTATCCATGCTAGTACCTTGCCTCTAACACCATGGGCTCTTATCTTACTGAGCAGCCTCCTGTGCGGCACCTTGTCAAAGGCCTTCTGGAAGTCCAAGTAGATAACATCCATTGGCTCTCCTTTGTCTAACCTACCCGTTACCTTCTCAAAGAATCCTGACAGGTTTGTCAGGCATGACCTCCCCTTAATGAAACCATGCTGACTTTGCCCGATTTTACCATGCACTTCCAAGTATTCTGAAATCTCATCCTTAATAATGGACTCTAAAATCTTACCAACGACCGAGGTCAGGCTAATCGGCCTGTAATTTCCCATCTTTTGCCTCACTTCCTTCTTAAACAGGGAGTTTACATTAGCAATTTTCCAGTCCTCTCGGACCCTTCCTGACTCCAGTGATTCCTGAAAGATCACCACTAACGCCTCCACTATCTCTTCAGCTGTCTCCTTCAGAACTCTGGGGTGTAATCCATCTGGTCCAGGTGATTTATCCACCTTCAGATCTTTCAGTTTTCCTAGCACCTTCTCCTTGGTAATGGCCACCATACTCACCTCTGTCCCCCGACTCTCTTGAACTTTGGGGATGTTACTCATGTCTTCCACCGTGAAGACTGATGCAAAGTACCTATTCAGTTCCTCCACCATTTCTTTGTTCCCCACTACTACTTCTCCAGCGTCATTTTCCAGCGGTCCAATGTCCACTTTTGCCTCTCTCTTACCCTTTATGTATCTAAAAAAACTCTTGCAATCTTCTTTTATATTACTGGCTAGTTTACCCTCATATTTAATCTTCTCCCTCCTTATTTCTTTTTTAGTTGTCCTCTGTTGGTCTTTGTAGGCTTCCCAATCCCCTGGTTTCCCACTGCTCTTCGCTGCATTGTATGCTTTCTCTTTAGCTTTTATGCTGTCCCTGACTTCCCTTGTCAGCCACAGTTGCCTCGTCCTCCCTTTAGTATGCTTCTTCTTCCTAGGGATGAATTTTTGCTGTGTCTCCCAAATTACTCCCAGAAACTCCTGCCATTGCTGTTCCACTGTCTTTCCTGCTAGGTTCATCTCCCAGTCAATTCTGGCCAGCTCCTCCCTCATGCCTCTGTAGTTGCCTTTTTTCAACTGTAATACCATTACATCTGATTCCAGCTTTTTCCTCTCAAATTGTAGGGTAAATTCTATCATATTATGCTCACTTCCTCCTAAGGGTTCCTTCACCTTAAGCTCCCTTATCAAATCTGCCTCATTACACATCACTAAATCTAGAATTGCCTGTTCCCTAGTGGGCTCCACCACAAGCTGCTCCAAAAAGCCATCTCATAGACATTCCACAAATTCCTTTTCTTGGGATCCACTACCAACCTGATTTTCCCAGTCTACCTGCATATTGAAATCCCCCATGACTACTGTAACCTTGCCTTTCTTACACACCTTTTCTATCTCCTGGTGTATCTTGTGCCCCACATCCTGACTACTGTTCGGAGGCCTGTACATAACTTCCATTATGTTTTTTTTACCTTTGCGGTTCCTCAACTCTACCCACACAGATTCTACATCATCTGACCCTACATCGTTTCTTGCTATCGATTTAATTTCATTTCTTACTAACAAAGCAACTCCAGCCCCTCTGCCAACCTGCCTATCTTTTCGATAGGATGTATATCCTTGGATATTTAGCTCCCAGTCCTGATCCCCTTGCAGCCATGTCTCCGTGATGCCCGCCACATCATACCTGCCAATTTCAATCTGCGCCACAAGCTCACTTACCTTATTTCGTATACTGCGTGCATTCAGATACAACTCCTTCGGTCCTGTATTTCCCGTCCCCTTTCTCATTGTTGTCCCTTTATCTGATGTGCTTGAAGTTAGATTCCTAGCCCTTTCTAAACACTCTGTCCTATTTTGTGTTCTGGAGACTTTTATAGCCTCTCCTGGGCTCTCCTTTCTTTTCAGCCTTTTCATAATTTTCCATGAAGTTGAATCCACCCCACCCCCCCCTTGGAGTTTTACCTTTCCCTCCCCCTACCCTTACCCTCCCACACCCCCCCCACACCCACCCCAACCCCGTTACATTTGTCAGCACATTAGGAAATGGATTGTTTCGGAGCCAGTAACAACCGTAAATTCTGAGAATTTCGATCCTAACAAAGTCTTCTCTGAGACAACATTCTAGATGGAGTTGGTGACTCCAATTCCTGGCTACATCAGGACCATGTTAATTCAGAGCAATAGAACATTGCATTCATCACATTGCCCACCTGTGCAGCCCGTCTGAGTGAGATCACCAACTTTACTTTTGGTTCATTTTGTGCTTTGGCCCAATTAAAATTCTGATTCAGAAGGTTATGGGTTCACTAGGGTTGCCAAATGTGATTAAATGTATTCCTGGAAGTTTCATCACATGGCTTGCCCAATGTTCTGGCCATGAGTCAGCCAATATATCCGTCTATGTACAAAAACAAAATTAGCTGGAAAAACTCAGCAGGTCTGACAGCGTCTGCGGAGAGGAACACAGTTAACGTTTTGAGTCTGAATGACTCTTCACCAGAACTAAGGAAAAATAGAAAAGAGGTGAAATATAAGCTGGTTTAAGGAGGGGTGGGTGGGACAGGTAGAGCTGGATAGAGGGCCAGTGATAGGTGGAGATTGCCAAAAGATGTCATGGACAAAGGGACAAAGAGGTGTTAACGGTGGTAATATTAGCTAAGAAATATGCTAATGGTGACATTAAGGGTAGAAAGCAGGATGAGCAGGGGACAGATAGCCCTAGTGGGGGTGGGGTGGTGGGAAGGGATCGAAATAGGCTAAATAGGCTAAAAGGTAGAGATAAAACAATGGATGGAAATACATTTAAAAGTAATGGAAATAGGTGGGGAAAAGAAAAATCTTCCCCCCCCCCCCCCACCCCACCACCATCTTAAACCAGCTTACATTTCACCTCTCTTCTATTTTTACTTAGTTCTGTTGAAGGGTCATTCGGACTCGAAACGTTAACTGTGTTCCTCTCCGCAGATGCTGCCAGACCCGCTGAGTTTTTCCAGGTATTTTTGTTTTTGTTTTAGATTTCCAGCATCTGCAGTTTTTTGCTTTTATCTTAATGGGACTGAAGGTTGACGAGTCCCTGGGACCTGATATTCTACATCCCAGAGTGTTGAAAGAGGTAGCTATGGAGATAGTGGATGCATTGGTGATCATCTTCCAAAATTCTATAGATTCTGGAATGGTTCCTGAAGATTGGAAGGTAGCAAATGCCACCCCACTATTTAAGAAGGGAGGGAGAGAGAAAACCGGGAACTACAGACCTGTTAGTCTTACTTGGAAATGTTATTAGGGAAATGTAGTAGGGAAAATGCTAGAATCTGTTATAAAGGATGCGATAAATGGACATTTGGGTAATAATGATCTGATTTTGCAGTCAACATGGATTTGTGAATGGGAAATCATGTTTGATGATCCTGTTGGAGTTTTTGAGGATGTTACTAAGAGAATTGATAAAGGAGAGTTGGTGGACATAGTATACTTGGATTTTCAGAAAGATTTTGGTAAAGTTCTCCACAGGAAGTAGATTAGCAAAATAAAAGCACATGGGATAGGAGGTAATATGCTGGTATGGATTAAGGATTGGTTAACAGGCAGAAAACAGAGAGCAGGAATAAATGGGTCATTCTCACGTTGGCAGGCTGTGACTAGTGGCGTACCACTGGTATCGGTACTCAGGCCCCAGCTTTTCACAGTATATATATCAATGATATGGTTGTGGGCACCAAATGTAACGTTTCCAAGTTTGTGGGTGACACAAAGCTAGGTGGGAATGTGTGTTGTGAGGAAGATGCTACCGGAGGATTTGGGCAGACTTAGCGAGTGGGCAAGAACATGGCTTTATCATTAATAACCATTAATCAGGTTTTCAGAGGCTCGGTTCAGAAAGTATAAAAGTAGGCTCTCTTATAGTGCTGACTTTGTCTGCCCTGGAGTGCTGTGTTTGGCTGCAGTAGAGAGCTTCAATTGGAGCTTGGTGACTGAGGTAATTCGGTGAGAAGGGAGAGGGTGCTCCTTTTTTTATCTACCTTTCCTCAAAGAAGAGCAGCAGCCTTGGTGAGTAGGAACCGGTGAGTAAATTAGATAGGTGTAATATTTTTTAACAAGTTGCTGTGCTTGGATTTCACTGAGAAGTGCCAGGAATAATGGAAATTTAAGGCCAATATAATAAAGTAATATAAATAACTCAAAGTAGAATGAAGTTAATGTAGGGGAAGTAGAGTTAAGACATGGCAGGGCAGCTCAGTCGAGTGGAATGCATGTCCTGTAATATGTGCAAAGTCATGGATGCTACCCAGCAGTTGGTAAAGCTGAGTTATTTAAAAATCCCAGGGGGAAACTTAAAACAACTGTCATAACCTATATTTTAAGTGCTATGTTTGAGATGCAGCTCTAATTTCAGGAATCAGACCACCAGTTCTCGAGAAGTTTTTATATTAAACTAAATGAAACATTTAGTTAAGTAACCACGTATTAAACACATAGGCCAGAATATTGCCATCGGTGTACGGGGGGAAGGCCCGACATGCCAACGCGCAAAATGATGCAAGATGACGTCAGGTGGGTGTCCCAATGTTATCGCGCGTCATTCCAATATTGCATTCGGCAGGCACACGCCGGAGGCGGCTGCGCGTCCACCGAACTGTCAAAGGCCTATTAAGCCCATTAAGAAAGTCATTAACATCATTAACACCACTTCCCGTCCAACCTTAAGGTTGGCGGGCAGGCGAAGAGCCCAAGCGGCCTTTGCGTTTTCCAGGAAACCTCATCTGCGGGTGGGATAAGGTTTCCTGAAGGTTTCATAAAATTAATAAATAAATTTGGTGAACCTGACAAACATGTCCCAGCTCATGTGACACTATCACATGAGGGGACATGTTTAAATAATTTTTTACTTGAATTTTTAAAAACTGTCATTGTCCATTCAATCTCCCTGAAGCAGCTCCGTGCCTCAGGGAGATTGATGCGCTCTTTCGCATGCCTTAATTGGCCTACCCCCGTAAAATGGCAGCGCGCAGCCAATCGCGTGTGGCTATCGGCTCTGCGCCCGCCTCCCCCCACTCCCGCCCAGCCCGCCCGACATAGTTAAGATGCTGCCCATACACATGGCTACAAATTACTACTATCATAACTTTTAAGAAATTCCCAAACTAATCTCCACTAAGGCAACAGCAACCCATAGACTTTAAGCAGAAACCAGACAAAGCATTTTCACCTTTCAAGTTCAAAATGAGGTTCCTTTCACTTTGGTTCCTTTGCAGACACAGTGGTGGGCTTACAGGCTTTGATCTTACATCACCTCTGCCCTGCACACACAAAACTACTGTCTGCTTTACCTAACACAGCTCATTGAATATAAATTCTCATTGTATCACCAGCCCCTTTGAACTCCACCTCTTCTAACAATAAAACCCCTTTCATGGTACCAATTTTATTAGTAGTATAAACATATTGCTTGGTCTCTGCTCGCTAGGTGCCAGATTTCAGCCCCCTTCTTGAATGCTTTATTAAAAAAAAATGCAAATGCACTCTACCTCTCTTACATCTCAAAGCTAGTACACATCAAAGCCCCCAGACTAGCTGGCTTTAATCCAATTAAGACACACCCACAGACTAAACCTCTATTATAAAATAAAAATATTTTACAATAATATTATATACATTAATAGCTTCATGATACTAACCGCATGTGCAGGAAATGCTGTCAGCTGCAGAAACTTGACCTCCGGGTTTCAGAACTTGAGCGGCGGCTAGAGACACTGCGGTGTATCTGCGAGGCTGAGAGCTATGTCAATAACACGTTCGGAGAGTTGGTCAGGGTCTGGAGGCAGAGAGGGAATGGGTGACCACCAGGCAATCCAAGAGAAGTAGGCAGATATTGCAGGAGTCCCCTGGGGTCCCACTCACAAATCAGCTTTCCATTTTGGAAGCTGGTGAGGGCACTGGTTCCTCAGAGGAGTGCAGTCAGAGTCAAGATTGTGGCACCATGAGTGGCTCAGCTATACAGAAGGGGAGGAAGAAGAATGGAAGAGCTATAGTGATAGGAGATTCATTGATTAGGGGAACAGACAGGCGTTTCTGTGGCCATAGACATGCTTCCAGGATGGTATGAGGCCTCCCTGGTGCCAGGGTCAAGAGTGCCACAGAGCAGCTGCGGGACATTGTTCTGGGGGAGAGTGAACAGCCAGAAGTTGTGGTCCACTTTGGTACCAATGACTTAGATAGGAAGGGAGAATGTAGTCCTGCAATCAGAATTTAGGGAGCTAGGTAGAAAATTAACAAGCAGGACCTCAAATGTAATAATCTTCAGATTACTCCCTGTGCCACGTGCCAGTGAGTACAGAAATTGGAGGATAGAGCAGATGAATACATGGCTGGAAAGATGGTGCAGGAGGGAGGACATTAGATTCCTGGGACACTGGGACTGGCTCTTGGGGAGATGGCACTTGTACAAGTTGGATGGGCTGCACCTGGAAAGAGCTGGGACTGAGTTCCTTTTGGGGCGTTTTGCTAGTGCTGTTGGGAGGGCTTTAAACTAACTCAGCAGGGGTGTGGGAACCAAGAGAAAATATTAGAGAGGAATACCAGGGTGCATAAAATACTGGGAGGGACAAATAGCACCAGTATAGAGAATGGGTGAAGTCGAGGTGAGAGCGAAAGTAACAAAATCTAAATCACGGTTACTATGCATGTATGTGAACGTACGGAATATAGTAAATAAGATTGGGGAGTTACAGGTGCAGATTGCCATGTGGAAATATGATGTTGTGGTGATAACAGAGGCCTGGCTCAAAGAAGTATGGAACTGGGTGTTAAACATTCCCGGGCGCAAGGTGTTCAGAAGAGGTAGGAAAGGAAGGAAAGGAGGAGGGGTGGCGGTATTGGTTAAGGAGAGCATTGCAGTGCTGGAGAAAGAGGGTGTCCCAGAGGGGTCAAGGACAGAATCAATTTGGCTAGAACTAAGGAATAAAAAGAGTACAATTGCATTGCTCGGTGTAGTCTATAGACCGCCAAATAGTGAGAAGGACATAGAAGAACAAATCTGCAGGGAAATTACAGAGAGATGCAGGCATTATAGAGTTGTTATAATGAGGGACTTTAATTACCCGAATGTAGACTGGGACAGTGGTAGTGTAAAGGCTGGAGAGGGGCAAAAGTTCCTAGATTGTGTTCAGGAGAATTTTCTACAGCAGTGTGTGTCCAATCCAACATGAAAAGATGCACTGTGGACCTGGTTCTTGGAAATGAGGTGGGCTAAGTAGATCAAGTGTCAGTGGGGGACATTTAGGAGACAGTGATCATTGTATTGTACATTTTAGCATGATGATAGAAAAAGATGTCTGGCAATCCAGAGTAAGAATAATTAACTGGACAAGAGCCAACTTCAATGAGGCAAGAACAGACCTGGGCCAGATAGACTGAAATGAAAGATTGGCAGGAAAAACTGTAGCTGAACAATGGGCTATCTTCAAAAAAGAATTGGTTCGGGTACAGTCAAGGTATATTCTGTCGAAAGGGAAAAGTAGGACAAACAAATCCAAAGCTCCCTGAATGAAAAAGGAGATAGAAATTAAGATAAAGAATAAAAAGTGTGCTTATGACAGGTGTCGGGTAGAAAGTACAATTGAGAACCAAGAGGAATACAGGAGGTTCAGAGGGGAGGGTGAAAAAGCAAATTAGAGAAGTGAAGAGGGATTATGAGTAAAGACTGGAAGCCAACATAAAGGGGAATCCCAAAGTTTTCTATAGGCACAAAAATAGTAAAAGCATGGTAAAAGGAGGAGTAGGGCCGATTAGGGACCTAAAAGGGAATTTACACATGGACGAAGAGGCCATGGCTGAGGTATTAAATTAATATTTTGCATCATTCTTTACCAAGGAGGTAGATACTGCCCAGGCCATGGTGACAGGCAAGGGAACTCTGTCACTAGAAGGGTTCAAAATCAACAAGTGTTGAACAGACTGTCAGCACTTAAAGTTGACAAGGCACCGGGACCGGATGAAATGCATCCAAGGATATTGAAGGAAGTGAGAGTTGAAATTGCAGGGGCACTGGCCATAATCTTTCAGTCTTCCCTAGACTCAGAGGTGGTGCCAGAGGACTGGAGAATTGCAAACATTACACCCTTGTTCAAAAAAGGTCATAAGGATAAGCCCAGCAATTACAGACTAGTCAGTTTAACTTCAGTGCTTAAAAACAATTATTTGGGACAGAATTAGTCGTCACATGGAAAAATATGGATTGATAAGGAAGAGCCAACATTGATTTCTAAAGGAGAAATCGTGTTTAACTAACTTGCTGGAGGTTTTTGAAGAGGTAACTTAAAAGCTCAATGAGGGTAACGCTGTTGATGTGGTGCACATGGACTTTCAAAAGGCATTTGACAAAGTGCCACACAACAGACTTCTGAAAAGTTATTGCTCATGGAATAAAAGGGACAGTAGTAACGTGGATACAAAATTGGCTGAAAGTTAGGAAGCAGAGAGTAATGGTCAATGGATATTTTTCGGGCTAAAGGAAGGTTTGCAGTGGCATTCCCCAGGGGTCAGTATAGGGACATTGCTTTCCCTGATATATATTAATGATATAGATCTTGGTGTGCAGGGGACAATTTCAAAGTTTGCGGATGATACGAAGCTTGGGAGTGTTGTGAACTGCGAGGAGAACAGTGTGGAACTTCAAGCGGACATAGACAAGTTGGTGGAGTGGGCAGATAGGTGGCAGATGAAGTTAAATGCGGAGAAGTTGTGCGGTGATACATTTTGGTAGGAAGCACGTGAACAGACAATATAAAATAAGGCGTGAAATTTGGAAGGAGGTGCAGAAGCAGAAAGACTTAGGTGTATATGTGCATAGATCATTGAAGGTGGTAGGACAGGTGTAGAGAGCAGTTAATAAAGCATTTAGTATCCTGGCCTTTATTTATAGGGGCATAGAGTACAAGAGCAGGGAGGTTATGCTGAATTTATATAAGACACTCATTAGACCTCAGCTGGAATATTGTACACAGTTCTGGGCACCATATTATAGGAGGGATGTGAACCCATTGGAGAGAGTGCAGAAGAGGTTTACAAGAATGGTTCACGGGATGAGAAACTTCAGCTATGAGGATAGATTGGAGAGGCTGGGACTGTTCTCCTTGGAGAGAAGAAGGCTAAGAGGAGATTTGATAGAGATGTTCAAAATCCTGAGGGGGCTGGACAGAGTAGATAGGGAGAAGCTGTTCCCGCTCATAAAAGGATCGAGAACGAGAGGGCACAGATTTAAAGTGATTTGTAAAAGAAGCAAATGTGAAAAACTTTTTCACACGAGTGGTTCGAGTCTGGAATGCACTGCCTGGAAGTTTGGTGGAGGCAGGCTCAGTTGAGACATTCAAGAGGGCATTAGATGATTATTTAAATAGAAGCAATGTGCAGGGGTAAAGGGAAAAGGCAGGACAATGGCAGTGGGTCAGCACTGAAGGAGTGCTGCACTGTCGTATGGGCACCACTGAGGGTATGCTGCACTGTCGGAGGGTCAGTACTAATGGAGTGCTGCACTGTTTGGGGGACAGTACTGAGGTGGTGCTGCACTGTCAAAGTCTCAGTACTGAGGGAGTGCTGCACTGTCAGAGGTTCAGTACTGAGTGAGTACTGTGCTGTCAGAGGTTCAGTACTGAGGGAGTGCTGCACTGTCAGAGGTTCAGTACTGAGTACTGTGCTGTCAGAGGTTCAGTACTTAGGGAGTGCTGCGCTGTCAGAGTTTCAGTACTGAGGGAATGTTGCACTGTCAGAGGTTCAGTACTGAGTGAGTACTGTGCTGTCAGAGGTTCAGTACTGAGGGAGTGCTGCGCTGTCAGAGGTTCAGTACTGAGGGAGTGCTGCACTGTCAGAGTGTCAGTACTGAAGGAGCGCTGCACTGCTGGAGGGTTAGTACCGAGGGAGTGTTGCATTGTCAAATGGTCAGTATTGAGGGAGTGCTGCATTGTCGGAGGTTCAATACTGAGGGAGCGCTGCACTGTCAGAGGTTCAGTACTGAGGGAATGCTGCACTGTTAGGGATACATCCTTTTGGAGGAGACATTAAAACGAAGCCCCATTTGCTATTGCATGTGGAGGTAAAAAATATGCCTGGTATTATTTGGAAGAAGAGATCCCTGGGGTCAATATTTGTCATCCTACCAACTTCACTAAAAATGGGTTATTTGACCACTATCACCTTGTTGTGCATGGGATCTTTCTGTGCCCAAACTGGCTGCCACACTTCCTACATTACAACAGTGATTACACTTCAAATGTACTTAATTGGCTATAAATCACTATGGGACGTCCTGAGGTCATGAAAGGCACTAGTGAAATACAACATTTTCTTTCTTGGTTTCACATAAGAAATAATTGTTTAGAGAGTTGCCCTGGAAATCCTGTTTGTAACTGATAACGGAAAAAGGAACCAGATAACGATAATTTGATCATATTTAATGGTTTCTATCATTAGATTGCCCACCGCCATTCCCTATCAAAGTTAGTTTCCTGCTGGTTCGGTGAGGGTTGACCCTGTATAGAACCGAGAACTGGGGGGCACCATAACCTTCAAGAGAGAGAAAGGGAGAAAACTAGAAAGAGAAAGGTTACAATTCATTGGACTCAGAATGTTCCAGAAACAGTAACAATAATTGCTGAACTTGTCAAATCCAAAAACCAGGAGTTTCCATGCCAGGAATTTCTGGAATGGCTGACTAAATTTAATGCGAGACTGTCTAATGGAAATGTACCGGATAAATGATTAATATTGGAAATCAAAAAAGGTAAATAATTAAAATATGAGACAGAAAGTTTGGAGTGGGTGAAAGCTGGTCTCTTCCATTCCTGAGGTGAACTGACTGGAGGCTGCAGCATTTTCTGTCATCTCAGTGACTGCCCACTGAGACCGTTAGAAAGAGTTTGCAGCCAGACAGCAGATTGAGAGCGGGGACATCTTGATGCAGTAAGCTTGTTAAATCTGCAGAGAGTGAAATAGGGAGTTGCAGTAACGATACAAAGTGGATAAGGATTTCAAATGAATTATACAACCAGCAGACAAATGGGACCGTGAACCTTATTACAGACACAACCCTACATACCGAGAGAAACCACGTGCAGGATAGATATCCAATGATAGGATTAAAGGAGAATATGAGAGGCCCTGAGGCTGCTGGAAGAACAAACAATGTCAATGAGAAGACAGTTCAGAGAAGCAATTCCAGCAAACAGAATATTGAATAATGAGCCTGAACAGTAGATTGTGAGGGGTAACTTTTAACCCGTTCGTGTTCCGGACCTTACTTCAGCACCAGGAGCACAATCAGGGATTCAGAAATTTTACATCCATTAAAAATATATTAGATAAAATTCAAGGGACCATTTTCTGTTTTTATTTCAGATTTCCAAGATCTGCAGTATTTTGTTTTCACTTTAAAGACAAACACAAGGTTGCTAAGCTTGTCACGGCATGAATTTAAAGATTGATTTGTATGTTAAGTACAGTATGTTGAATTAATTTTTGGTTTTTTGGAGGGTGTGGTTTCACTGATATTTAAACATCAGCTTCATTGCTGCTCTATCATTTCTAGACACACAGCCTAAGATCCAACTCAGGTGAGTGGAAAGGGGAGGAGAGATTTGAGGTAAACTACAGATCTGTCAAGGTGAGAAACACTTCTTGCAAATTTGCAAACTATTTCCAATGTGAAAAATAGGCTAGTTTGAAATCAAATTAAGTGAATTTCTGACTCTACAAAGTTAGAAAATTCCAGATGCAGCCAGACCTGGGGTTTTGTGGGTCAGAGTTGGAAATCAGTCTGTGTTTCCAGTCTGGAGTCGAGGAACTCTTGTTAGCAAAGATGTAGCAGGGCATGGACACATCTGTGTAACATTCCACTTTTAGTGGAGGTAGTATTTAACTAAAGACACAAGGTCGGGAAAGTGAGTCATCTTGTGGATTTCAGGTTCCTCTGGGTAGTCTGATTACCTGTGATGCTCATGGCCCAGTTTTGAGATACCACCAATGTTCTTTGATAGTCAAGGGAGTCCATCATTCCTGAACCAGCTCAGTACATGAGAATAGGAAACTGCAGAGGTGGTCTAAAATACAGAAAGAGAAGTTGGACCAGGGCTGAGAGGAAGGGTCAGGGTTTAGAGATTAGGGGTGTGGTTCAGAGATTAGGGGAAGGGTTTAGAGATTGGAGGCAGGGTTTAGAGATTAAGGCCAGGATTTTCCTCTTGGCGATTTGGGGGCGGGGCCCGCTCGCCGATGGGAAAATGACGCGGGATGACGTCGGGAGGAATCCCCAACATCATCCCGGTCCCTTTAAATTTTCAGGAAGGTGGGCGAACAGCAAAATCAGCTGTCCGCCCGCCGACCTGTCAATGGCCAATTGAGGCCATTGACAGGCTCATTAAGATGATTAAAGACCCTGCCCGTCCAACTTTAAGGCTGGCGGGCAGGCCAGGAGTCCCAGCGGATTTCTGATAATACATGAAACCTCATCCACCGGCGGGATGAAGTTTCATGTCCACTTTTTAAACATTTAATAAATTTTATGTGTTTATTATTAACATGTCCCATCTCGTGTGACATTGTCACATGAGGGGGACATGTTAATAATTTCAATATTTATCTATTTTTAGACTTTACTTACCTGTCACTAATCTCCCTGAGACAGGACTTTGCCTCAGGGAGCAGTGCGCTCTTTCATGCACATGTGCGAAAGAGCACACTTTGACAGATGGGGAATCCCTCCCTCCCCGGCACAGGGAGCGCATAGCGCTTCCTTTCAGACAGGCCGCTGGTTGGGCCTTAATTGGCCTGCGCACTCCAAATGGCGGCGAGCCCCGTTTCGGTGGCAGGGGTCGGCTGTCCACCCGCCGCTGAGCCGGTGGGGCCCGCACGCCATCCGAGGGCAGAATTCTGCCCTAGGAGTGGTCTTTAGAGATTAAGAGTGGGGTTTCAAGATTATGGGAAGGGTTTCGAGGTTAGAGGTGGGATTTAGAGATTAGGGATGGGGTTAACAGATTGGGGCTGGGTTTAGAGATTAGGGATGGGGTTTAGAGATTAGTGATGGGGTTTGGAGTTTAAGGGTGTGGTTTAGAGATTTTGGGAGGGGTTTAGAGATTAGGGATGGGGTTTAGAGATTTTGGGAGGGGTTTAGAGATTAGGGATGGGGTTTAGGGATTAGAGATGGGGTTTAGAGATTAGGGATGGGGTTTAGGGATTAGAGGTGGTGTTTAGAGATTAGGGATGGGGTTTAGGGATTAGGGATGGGGTTTAGAGATTAGGGATGGGGTTTAGGGATTAGGGATGGGGTTTAGAGATTAGGGATGGGGTTTAGAGATTAGGGATGGGGTTTAGAGATTAGAGATGGGGTTTACGGATTAGGGATGCGGTTTCGGGATTAGGGATTGGGTTTAGAGATTAGGGGCAGGATTTAGTGATTAGGGATGGGGTTTAGGGATTAGGGATGGGGTTTAGAGATTAGAGATGGGGTTTAGGAATTAGTGATGGGGTTTAGGGATTAGAGATGGGGTTTAGGGATTAGAGATGGGGTTTAGATATTAGAGATGGGGTTTAGGGATTAGGGGTGCGGTTCAGGGATTAGGGATGGGGTTTAGAGATTAGGGATGGGGTTTAGAGATTAGGGATGGGGTTTAGGGATTAGGGGTGCGGTTCAGGGATTAGGGATGGGTTTAGGGATTAGAGATGGGGTTTAGAGATTAGGGATGGGGTTTACGGATTAGGGGTGCGGTTCAGGGATTAGGGATGGGGTTTAGGGATTAGGGGTGCGGTTCAGGGATTAGGGATGGGGTTTAGGGATTAGGGATGCAGTTTAGGGATTAGGGATGGGGTTTAGAGATTAGGGATGGGGTTTAGAGATTAACGGCAGGGTTTAGAGATTTGGGGCAGGCTTTAGAGTTTAGGAATGGGGTTTAGGGATTAGGCTTGGGGTTTAGAGATTAGGGGCGGGGTTTAAGAGATTAGGGGCAGGGTTTAAGAGATTCGGGGCAAGGTTTAGAGATTAGGGATGGGGTTTAAGAGATTAGGGATGGGGTTTAGAGATTAGGGATGGGGTTTAAGAGATTAGGGATGGGGTTTAGAGATTAGCGGCATGGTTTAGAGATTGGGGCAGGGTTTAGAGATTAGACGTGGGGTTTAGAGATTGGGCTGGGGTTTAGAGATCAGGGATGGGGTTTAAAGATTAGTGAGAGGGTTTAGAGATTGGGGGTGAGGTTTGGAGCTAGGGATGGGGTTTAGAGATTAGGGATGGGGTTAAGAGATTAGGGATGGGGTTTAGAGATATTGGGCGGGGATTAGAGATTGGGGTGTGGTTCAGAGATTAGAGGTGGGGTTTAGAGATTGGGCCGTGTTTAGAGATTAGGGATGAGGTTTAGAGATATGGGGCGGGGATTAGAGATTTGGGTGTGGTTTAGAGATTAGAGGTGGGGTTTAGCGATTAGGGATGGGGTTTAAAGATTAGGGGCAGGGTTTCAATACTGGGGGCGAGGTTGGGTTGCTAGGGATGGGGTTTAGAGATTAGGGATGGGGTTTTGAGATTAGGGGTGGGGTTTACAGATTAGTGTGGGGTTTAGAGATTTGGGGTGGATTTTAGAGATGAGGGATGGGGTTAAGAGATTAGGGATGGGGTTTAGATATTAGGGACAGGGTTTAAGAGATTAGGTGTGGGGTTTATGAGATTAGGGGCAGGGTTTGGAGATTTGGGGCAGGGATTAGAGATTAGGGCCAGCGTTTAAAGTTTAGTCGGGGATTAGAGATTAGGGGTGCCGTTAACAGATTAGGAGTGGGGTTAAGAGATTGGAGTCAGGTTGGAGATTAGGGATGGAGTTTAGAGATTGGGACGGGGTTAAGAGATTAGGGGCGGGGTCAAGAGATTGGAGTATGGTTAGAGATTAGCGGTTGTGTTTAGAGATTAGAGGCAGGGTTTATGAGATTAGGGGTGGGGCTTAGTGATTTGGGACGGGGGTAAGAGATTAAGGGCAGAGTTTATGAGATTAGGGACAGGGTTTAAAAGATTAGGGGCAGGGTTTAGTGATTAGGGATGGGGTTTAGAGATTAGGGATGGGGTTTAGAGATTAGGGGCGTGGTTAAGAGATTAGGGGTGGGTTTAAAAGATTAGGGACAGAGTTTAAAAGATTAGGGGCAGGGTTTAGTGATTAGGGATGGGGTTTAGAGATTAGGGATGGGGTTTAGAGATTATGGGCGTGGTTAAGAGATTAGGGGTAGATTAATAGATTAGGGGCGGTGTTTAGGGATTAGAGGCAAGGTTTAGTGATTAGGGATGGGGTTTAGAGATTAGGGATGGGGATTAGAGATTTGGGGTGTGGTTAATATATTAGGGGTGAGGTTAATAGATTAGGGGCGAGGTTAATGGATTGGGGTGGGGTTTAGGGATTAGGGATGGGGTTCAGTGATTAGGGCGTGTTTTAGAGATTAGGAGCGGGGTTTATAGATCAGGACAGGGTTCATTGATTAGGGGTGTGGTTTAGGGATTAGGGACAGGGTTTAGTGATTTGGGGGTGGGGTTTAAAGATTACGGATGGGGTTTAGAGATTAGGGATGGGGTTTAGAGATTAGGGATGGGGTTTAGAGATTAGGGGGTGGGGTCTAGAGATTAGGGATGGGGTTTAGAGATTAGGGGGTGGGGTTTAGTGATTAGGGATGGGGTTTAGAGATTAGGGATGGGGTTTAGAGATTAGGGGTGGGGTTTAGTGATTAGGGATGGGGTTAAGAGATTAGGGATGGGGTTTAGAGATTAGGGATGGGGTTTAGAGATTAGGGGTGGGGTTTAGTGATTAGGGATGGGGTTTAGAGATTAGGGATAGGGTTTAGAGATTAGGGATGGGGTTTAGAGATTTGGGATGGGGTTTAGAGATTAGGGATGGGGTTTAGTGATTAGGGATGGGGTTTAGAGATTAGGGACAGGGTTTTGTGATTAAGGGCAGGATCTTACAGTTGGTTTGAGGGGGCGATGACAAGCGATGATGTCGTGCGTGCGTCCCGACCGCACCGCTCACCATCACGATATTTCGGAAGGCGGGTGCACAATGAGTTCAGGGGCACATCCACTATTAATTAATGGGCCAGTTAAGGCCCTTGAGGCTGCAACTGAAATCGATTTTGCGCAGCCTGTGCGATTTTCAGGGCATCGCATGGGCGCAACGGGCAGGCGGATAGGCCACATTTTCAAAAACCTCAAACACGGGCAGGATAAGGGGGGTAAGTGGGCTCGATAATGCGAGTTGTTAGAACTTTAGTTTATTACTTACTGCTACTTGCTTGTGTGTACAGGACAACTTCATTTCGCTTCACAGCTGCTTTGACAGAAATAACAGGCTTCAGTTCAGGACTCCAGAGGAGTCTTAACACTTGGGGCCTTCCAGGTATCAGACAGCCTTCCCTTACCCCGAGAATGGGGATTGTGGTCTCCGCTGGAGGCACATCCTCTGAGGAGGGAGGGCCAGAAGGGGGAGGAGGCCAGATGTCCCTATTCAGTCTCCAGGGGAGGGACCTGTGGGAGGAGAGGTGCAGGCACAAGGGGCGCAGGGCCAACAGGGAGTCCAAGGCGGGAGGGGCCGCAGAGACGCCACTATCCTGCTTCCAGGGTTTACAGGCGGCAATGCAGCTACCTCAATATGTCTGAGGTGCAATGCTGAAGGATGCTCTGCCTCTCAAGAGAAACAGTGACCTCCATTTGCCAGATGATCAGGTTCGAGATCAGCTCCGACTGTGTGGGTGGACACCCCATGCCAGTGGCTCTGAAGGTCACAGTGGCCCTCAAATTCTATGCCTCCGGCTTTCTCCAGGGGTCAGTGGGGATCTGTGTGGAGTCTCCCAATCAGCTGTCCACAGTTGCGTCAAGCTGGTGACAGATGCTCAGTTCAGGTGTGTATTGACTTTCATTCACTACCGCATGGACAAGGCCAGCCAAGCAGAGCGAGCCAGAGGCTTCGCGGCCATTGCTGGCTTCCCCCGTGTCCAGGGTGCTATAGACTGTACACATGTGGCCATCAAGGTGCCAGCAGGTGACCCCGGTGCCTTCGTCAACAGGAAGGGCTTCCACTCCATGAACGTGCAGATAGTGTGTGATCACAGGATGCAGATTCTACAAGTCTGTGCAAGGTACCTAGGCAGCTCCCATGATGTTTACATCCTGAGACACTCCCAGGTGCTGGGGCTCTTCAGTGCTCCAGCCCGGCTGGATGGATGGCTGCTGGGTGACAAGGGCTATCCCCTCAGAAGGTGGCTCATGACGCCTCTCCACCATCTAAGAACAGAAGCTGAGGAGCGCTACAATAGGAGCCACGGCACCACAAGGGCTGTGGTGGAGAGAACCATCGGTCTTCTCAAGATGCGCTTCCGAAGCCTGGACTGTTCAGGAGGAGCACTCCAATATCCCCAGGTCGTGTGTTGCTGATAGTGGTTGCATGTGGTGCTCTCCACAATCTGGCACTGGAAAGGGGGGATGCAGTGGAGGAAGCAGATGTTGACGCAGTTGCTCCGGATGCACATGATGAGTTCAGTAGTGAGTCCGAGGATGAGCACACACAGGAGAACGCTGAGGGGATAAACACTGACCTGGGCAATCTCCAGGGAGTCAAGGACACCTGGGAGGCTTTGATCCAACGCTCCTTCAGCTAGCCTACCAAAGATGAACCAACAACACAAGCCAGGGCTGCAGGCTCCATACTCGATACCTGAGAGCAACATTTACTTGGTCAGCAACATGAACTATGTACCATTTCAATAAAGCTCAATGACAAACAAGTCACTCATAGCATCATGGGTTACCCTGCACCTGCGGAACTAATGAAACACCCAGAGTCCTGCTGAGAACAAACACATTTACTGCTTTGCAGCCTGGCATACAGAAATCAAACTTAGTGAAAAGGTGTTCAACATCACACCAACTTATCTGTAACTTAAAAGTGGGGCAAAAGAAAACCACTAGTGATAAGCCCATGTTGTGCCTAAGGTGCTTTATGTTTACGCTTGTGGGTGCTACTTCTTCCCCCCTCGCTGGCACCAGCATTGGAGACAGCCTGCTCTCTCTGCTGTCCTGTTGGCCTTGATTACCTTGACGGGCGTCCTATGGCCCATGGAGCCTGTGCTGGCCCTGCCTGGGAGGGAGCAGCCAGTGATACGGCTGGCATCTCCCCAGTCATCACAGCCTCATCGGATGCTATGGTCACTGGCAGAGGGGCAGAGGAGCTGGTGCGTCACCCGGAGTGCCCTGAGAGGAGCCCACAGAGACGACAGGCAGCTCGTGCGCCAACATCAGGTCACTTTGGACCTCCCTGCTCACCATTGATGGAGGGGCACTAGCTGGGATACTGGGTGCCCAATCCATCTGACCAGCTGAGGTCAATGCCGATGTGAGGGTTTGCACGTCTGAGCACATCCCCAGAAACCCCTGACTGTTCTCCTGGAGGAGCATCTCCATGAGAGTCGCCACTCTCTCCATGGAGGAGGCAGTGCGCGCGGCCATGAAGATCAACGCAGTGCTTATGCTCCACATGGACTCCTCCATCAGGGAGACCATGGCATGCATACCTTCATATATCTCCACCAGGTCCTCCCGCACACCCTGCTGGACCTCCAACATCTGCTGCCTCAGGGGCGACTCTAGAGGCCCACCATCAGCCACTGACTGAGCATGTTCCTGATCCCCAGCAGTCCTCCGACTGCCGGCGCCCTGGGCACTCTCTGTCTCCGCCTGCACCTCGAGTGAGTGCGAAGTGCCCTCACCGCCGTGCACCAAGATACTAGCCGCCAATCTAATGCCCACCAAGGTGCTAGTATCTACGCTGGTGCCTGCCTGGCTGAGAGAGTGTGACGCTGGTGCATTCATATCATCCGTGCCCTCAGGGGTGAGTGGCAGTCCTTCAGGCTCTTGAAGCCGAGGGTGCTCTGGTGAGCCCGAAAGGAAGAACAAGGACATGTCATTGGTTGAAGTCATTTCACTGTTACTGTGCATGCCTGGCACCCGGATCAGGGTGCCCTCGTCTCTCCATTATCAATGGGGATTCCATGTTCGAGGTTCACATCAATATAGAGACTACAGTGGAATGGTTGCTATTACAGACATTCTGACCTCAGTGCGCTGCGCTCTTACTTCCCTATGGCACCCCAACCTCACCGCGGCCGGTTGATCCAGCCGCATAGTGTCTGTCCAGCTCCAGTGCCTCCTGCTTGTATAATATGGTAAGGATCAGAAGGTGGGGCTACCCTCTGCCAGTCCTCAGCCTCTCTGCACTATTGTGGGCTGTCTTCTCCTGAAAGGACAGAGAAGCGTTGATTTGCCCACCCTGCACCTGCAGCGCCATTGCAGCCTGGCCAACCCCACCTGAGGAATACCTCGCAGGGCTCAGACGAGTTGTGACCCTGGAGCCATAAAACTCTCAGCCCAAGCAGCCAGGGCTCAGCCCTTTGCCCAGATGCTGCCTCCATGGCATTTATCACTCACACTCTAAGAACTCTGAAGTGCCAGAGGAGGGGGTGGGGGTCCAGCTAACTGCTGTGCTAAGTGACCCGCGCCAACACGGTACTCATCCTTCCCGATCGTAGGAGGCCATTAAACTGCTTGTGGCACTGCACCCATGTGTGTCTCACCATATCATGGGAGCTGACCTGTGATGCCACCTCCCTCCAGGCATGTTTGATGAGGTGGGGGGCGGGGGGGCAGGGGTGGCGTGTTCGGGGTGGGGGGGGGACGCTCCTCCTCCCATCCCTTGGGACAAGGAAATCCCGGTGTGCTGCCACCTCCTCATGGAGGACAGCGAGGCACTCATAGGAAAACCTTGGGGCAGACTGCCCCAGATCACCTGCCCTCTCAACGACCCTGTTCGCCGCCAATGTCCCCCATTGCTGATGTGCGGAGTCAATGGCAACCCTAGGACTGCTGCCTGCGCTGTTTTTGAATAGGCCACCGTATCGCCATTGGACCCAGCGGACCCCCGCCCGCCCCTTCCCACTGACCTAGGATGACGCGCATTACACTGAGCAGGCTTTAGTTCGCCCGCCCCCTATAAAATTGTGGTGCGCACCCGATCACCCAGGGTGTGGTTTAGAGATTAGGGGTTGGGATTAGAGATTAGGGGTGGGGTTTAGGGATTAGGGGAGGAGTTAAGAGATTAGGGGCAGAGTTTAGAAATTACGGGTGGGGTTTAGAGGTTAGGGATGGGGTTTAAATATTAGGGGTTGGGATTAGAGATTAGGGATGGGGTTTAGAGATTAGGGGTTGGGATTAGAGATTAGGGATGGGGGTTAGAGAATTAGGGGCAAGGTTTAGTGAATGAGGCAGGGTTTGGAGATTAGGGGCGGGGTTAAGAGATTAGGGATGGGGTTCAGAGATTAGGGATGGGGTTTAGGGATTGGGGTGAGATGTAGGGATTAGGGATGGGATTTAGAGATTAGGGATGCGGTTTAGAGATTACGGATGGGGTTTAGGAATTAGGGATGGGGTTTAGGGATTAGGGATAGGGTTCAGAGATTAGGAATGGGGTTTAGGGATTGGGGTGGGATTTAGGGATTAGGGATGGGGTTTAGTGATTAGGGATGGGGTTCAGAGATTAGGGAGTGCAGTTTAGAGATTAGGGATAGGGTTTGGAGATTAGAGGTGGGGTTTAGAGATTAGCGGGTGGGGTTTAGAGATTATGGATGGGGTTTAGGGATTGGGGATGGGGTTTAGGGATTAGGGATGGGGTTTAGGGATTAGGAATGGGATTTAGAGATTAGGGATGGGATTTAGAGATTAGGGATGAGGTTTAGAGATTAGGGATGGGGCTTAGGGATTGGGGATGGGGTTTAGAGATTAGGGGGTGGTGTTTAGAGGTTAGAGTTGGGGTTTAGGGATTAGGGATGGGGTTTAGAAATTAGGGATGGGGTTTAGGGATTAGGGATGGGGTTTAGAGATTAGGGATGGGATTTAGGGATTGAGGTGGGGTTTAGAGATTAGGGATGGGGTTTAGAGATTAGGGATGGGGTTTAGGGATTGGGGTGGGATTTAGGGATTAGGGTGGGGTTTAGAGATTAGGGATGAGGTTTAGAGATTAGGGATGGGGTTTAGGGATTGGGGTGGGGTTTATGGATTAGGGATGGGGTTTAGAGATTAGGGGTGGGGTTTAGGGATTGGGGTTGGGTTTAGGGATTGGGGATGGGATTTAGGGATTGAGGTGGGGTTTATGGATTAGGGATGGGGTTTAGAGATTGGGGTGGGGTTTAGAGATTAGGGGTGGTGTTTAGGGATTAGGGATGGGGTTTAGGGATTAGGGATGGGGTTTAGGGATTGGGGTGGGGTTTAGGAATTAGGGATGGGGTTTAGAGATTATGGATGAGGTTTAGAGATTAGGGATGAGGTTTAGGGATTGGGGTGGGGTTTAGGGATTAGGGATGGGGTTTAGGTATTAGGGATGGGGTTTAGGGATTAGGGATGGGGTTTAGAGATTGGGGTGGGGTTTAGAGATTAGGGATGGGGTTTAGGGATTGAGGTGGGGTTTAGAGATTAGGGATAGGGTTTAGGGATTGAGGTGGGGTTTAGAGATTAGGGATGGGGTTTAGGGATTGGGGTGGTGTTTAGGGATTAGGGATGGGGTTTAGGGATTGGGGTGGGGTTTAGGGATTAGGGGTGGGGTTTAGAGATTAGGGGTGGGGTTTAGGGATTGGGGTGGGGTTTAGAGATTAGGGGTGGTGTTTAGGGATTAGGGGTGGGGTTTAGGGATTGGGGTGGTGTTTAGGGATTGGGGTGGGGTTTAGGGATTAGGGGTGGGGTTTAGGGATTGGGGTGATGTTTAGGGATTGGGGTGGGGTTTAGGGATTAGGGGTGGGGTTTAGGGATTAGGAGTGGGGTTTAGGGATTAGGGATGGGGTTTAGAGATTGGGGTGGTGTTTAGAGGGTTAGGGGTGGTGTTTAGGGATTAGGGGTGGGGTTTAGGGATTAGGGATGGGGTTTAGAGATTAGGGGTGGGGTTTAGGGATTAGGGATGGGGTTTAGAGATTTGGGATGGGGTTTAGAGATTAGGGATGGTGTTTAGAGATTTGGGATGGGGTTTAGAGATTAGGGATGGTGTTTAGGGATTGGGGTGGGGTTTAGGGATTGGGGTGGGGTTTAGAGATTTGGGATGAGGTTTAGAGATTAGGGGTGGTGTTTAGAGGTTACGGATGTGGTTTAGAGATTAAGGGTGGGGCAGTTACATTAGTGGCAGGGCAGTGAGTTTGGGGCAGGGTTTAAAGTCCAGGGTGGGGCTGTGAGATTAGAGGAGGGGCTAGAGAGAGGAGAAGGCTCTGACTTTAGGGCAGATTTTGTGTCTAGGGGTGAGGCTTTGAGTTTAGGGTCGGGGTTTAAAAACTAGGGCAGGGCTGTGAGATTAGGGGCAGAGTTTGTAATTACGGGTGGGGCTGTAAGGTTGGGGCAGGGTTTACAGACTAGGGGTGGAGCTTTGAGTTTAGAGCCAGAGTTTAGATAGTATCAGCGGGACTGTAAGACTGGGGGCAGGATTTAGAGTTTAGCGGTGGGTCTGATATTGGGGCGGGTTTCAGAAATTAGGGGCGGGGCTGTGATATTACAGGCGGGCTGTGCGATGGGGGGGCTGTGGGATTAGGGGGGGCGCTGTGGAGTTAGGGGGCGGGGCTGTGAGATTGGGGCAGGGCTGTGGGATTAGGAGCGGGGCTGTGGGATTAGGGGCGGGGCTGTGAGGCTGGGGGTGGGGCTGTGGGATTAGAGGCGGACCTGTGGAATTAGGGGCGGAGCTGTGGAATTGGGGGCGGAGCTGTGGGATTGGGGGCGGGGCTGTGATGTCTCCAATGTGAGTGAGTTGACACTTTGGAAGTTGCAAAGTAATTTTTACTCTTGGCCGCGGCGTGTGTGGGCGCCGCTGGGGTCCCTGTGGAGATTCGTGTGGGTGAAACATCCCGGGAAATGTGGGCATCGTGTCAGTTTGAGGAGCTGTGATATTGACATGAGTCAGAGGAGGCATTGACACTGGGACCTGCAGCTTTAGAAAGCGATAACCAAGATTGTTGGGACGGCAGATTAAGGTTTGATATTGTTTAAAACACTAGTCACATGCTCTTTGGGACCATGTATCCAGACAAAGCGGCTCTTGTGGTGCCCAGCGCCTGAGGAGGATTAAACCTGAGCCGCTCTCCTGGCACAAGGGACGGTGCAGAGAACACGGTAAGTATTTTAAAATTGTCCCGTCGCTCAATGAACCTTAATATTGAATGGAAAAGACTGTGAGGCTGAATGATTATTTATTATATGTGAAAAAGCTTCATTATTGTGGGGGGTCGTGGTGAACCTCCGATGTTTGCGAATGAATCGGCTGTGAGTTTGGAGCAGTCTGAGTGTAAAGACTGTGTCTGCTTCATACGTGGAAGAAATGCAACATCATTTAATAAACATCTGAACACAGCAGGCATGAAGGATTGAAAAGGTAACGTGGGATTGAATTTTAAAAATAACTTTGATTTGATTTCGTTTGTAAATCAAACTTCTGATTTTTAAACTGGTTATCTATCTGTAACTTATGACTAGGGTGCGATAGTGTAGGCGAAAGGAGAAGCACCCAAGACCGCTTCATGGTAACAATTCGTGACCACATTTTTTGCTGGACACAGTAAAATCCCGGATCTCTCCAGCCCGGCAGCGGGACCAAACTAATCAACAAGGGGTCAGCCGGGTGGGTAACACACCTATACACTCGGGCAGGATTCCTGTTTCCTTTGCCATCATAAAGAGCAAGTATTTTACACCAGTTAGATATTTCAGATACAGATATTTCTTTTCCCAAATGGTGAATTCCTTTATTCCGAATAAGCTCCCCCTACACTGTCCCCATCAAACACTCCCAGGACAGGTACAGCACGGGGTTAGATACAGAGTAAAGCTCCCTCTACGCTGTTCCCATCAAACACTCCCAGGGCAGGTACAGCACAGGGTTACATACAGAGTAAAGCTCCCTCTACTCAGAACGGTGGTGATGCGGAGCAGGGGTGATTCTGAAAGCAAATCTTACCTTATGTTTCTATTTGTGGGATTTTGAAATCCTTTCACTTGTGGAAACAGATTGCCAGTGGGTTTAAAGTTGAGGCTTTTGACCTACAATTTTAACCCGGGCCATACATTGCAGGCCAGCCTTCAGAGCACCATTAATCACTGTAAATCAGGGTCTGACGTCAGACATCTGACCCTCTGGAATCTCCGGGAGCAGCTGGCTGAACCTTCATTGTGGGAACTCCGTGCAGTAATGCTGCTGGGTCAGGGGAACAGGCACCAAAACAGTCCAGTCTCACTACTGTAGTGAGGCCTAGAGGAGCAGGAGAGCCTCCTTTGGCCCATGATAACCACATGGGGCACAGCCCAACAAGAGACTAGCTGCGGGACCCTTTACGTACCCTGACCCCCAACACTGCCCCCATACTTTGCCTTCGCCTCTTCCTCCGCATAGCTCACTCTTTCCTCTCTCGACTCCTCAACCTCTCTATATTCCTGACTGCTCTTCCCCAGCTACTGGCCCAGACCTATCCTCCCATTGGCTGGGTCACTATGGGCCACCTGATATTGCTTCAGTTTGGAGCTGGTGTGGGGAGGGGTACATCTCCACAGTGGCATGTTACTAAAGCCCCTGCCATTAAAACAGACCAGGCTCCTGTTGAAGGGAATGATTGAGCCACATTCAACCAGCCCAACCCCCACTGTCAAAATTAACCCTTTTATGCTAAAAACAGACAAAGAGCTGGATAATTAAACACTGGCAGAACTTGTTTACTGCATCAAACTGGAAGATGAGAGGCTTGATGAACATTGACACAACCAGGTTTCTGATACAATAAAACACTGCAGTCCAGGAGATAAGGAATACAATATTATCATGTCCATGAGCAACAGGTCAGGGCCACAAGTTTGATATGGTCCATGTCTGTGTCAGCGAAGGTGGGGGTGAGAATCCCAAGCCATAACAATGATCAGGCCCTGGGATAGCTCGTCTGTGTATCATACACTGAGCAGTATATATCGTGTACCTCACTATATCATTTTCTGATGTTTTCAATATAAACTAATGAGTATTTTTAGCTAAAGATATAAGCATTGAATCTGCTATAGTTGTGACATTCTATTCAAAATTGTTAATCTCTACCACTCTAGGATTTTTAGCTATGTGCATATAATTTTCTGATGTTTTGTCGACCTCAAGGTGAGTGTTGGATAATGTAACAGTTTACAATTTTTGGAAAAAGTATACCATCAAACACTCTTGGGGAATGTACAGCACAGGATTAGTTACAGAGTAAAGCTCCCTCTACACTGCCCCCAACAAACACTCCCAGGACAGGTACAGCACGGGGTTAGATACAGAGTAAAGCTCCCTCTACACTGCCCCCACCAAACACTCCCAGGACAGATACAGCACGGGGTTAGATACAGAATAAAGCTCCCTCTAAACTGTCCCCATCAAACACTCCCAGGGCACGTAGAGCATGGAGTTAGATGTGGAACTGTCCCCGTACTGTACCATGTGACATGATGAATTTCCCTCACCTGATAAGATTATCAATCAGTGTTTAATTATGGGCAGTTTGCTGTTGGAGGCCATTGTCCATTGAGACTGAGGCTGCATCATCTTCATTTCACATAGAATCCTTAAACTTGGAAGGAGAAGAAATCAATTTCTTCCCAATTGTGATTTACACCCTGGTTCATGAGTTAATCCAATTGAAATATCTATGTTCCCAATCCTCTAAACTTCATACCTGTTGATTTGAATGTTTTTGTTAGTGCATTCAATGTCGGAGAAGTAGGTCAGATAACAACACATCTTATTACATTATGAAGTATAGTCTAGCGTCCGAGGGCTCAGCTGTTGACTGCCCCTTCGCAAAGACCGACAATGTCTGATTGTGGCAGAGTTGTTCAGTTTAAGGAGGCAGCCTCACCTGGACCCATGTAGATTTGCAACAGCTGAGAGTCTCAACGTGTTGTTTCATATTCAAAAGTAGCGTTAAATATTACAGACGTTAGATATTATAGACGCTAGGTATTACAATTTATCTTCCTCGTTGTCTTCGGAGAAGCCGATGCATACAATGGAGCCTTGTAGATCAGTATAAAGATTAAATCACAGACCACTTGTTTAAATTCATAATTCCCATTAATTTTCCTATACCTCAAGTATAAAATTAATATGATCAAATCTTGATATCTATTGGATTCATCCATCAATTGTGGAAAAGACCTTCTACACCACTTATCCAGCAAATTAAAGCAGAATTGATGCAAAAATTCCTTGGCTTGTCGGTCAGATTTCATTCATGTAGTAATTTTATGGCAGTAAAACATAAAGAAATCATAAACTAGCCACAGGTTATGGTGATGCTGCTTTAACTGCATGCACTAATTCTCTTAGAAAATGCTTTATACACAATACATGTGGATAGTTAGTAAACAAACATCTCCACTATTCAGTTAATAAATGAGGGAATTAAAGCCTCAGGTCAGGAGTGCAGGGTGACAGTTCGCTACCTGCACCTTTATTCCATGTCAGTGAAAATATGGGGGTTGGATGGGTGGGGAGCACCAGGAATGGAGGCAGGAATCCCGGAATTTGTTCCTGCTGTCATTTTTAAATGGCTCTGGTCCTTTGGACTCTGCAAAAATTCAGCCCTTTGTGTCCAATTCTGGGTGTCACACTTTGGGAAGGATGTCAAGGCCTTGGAGAGGTTGCAGAGGAGATTTACCAGAATCATACCCAGGGGGAGGGACTTCAGTTTACATGGAGAGACTAGATAAGATGGGGTTGTTCCCCTGGAGCAGAAAAGGCTTAATAGAGATTTAATTTAATATAGTTGAAAGTTTTGACAGAATTAATAAGAAGAAACTGTTTTTAATGGCAGCAGGGTCTCACCAACTACGTGACATAGATTTACGGTCATTGTCCTCTGGTTATTTTGCAATCTTTTTAGTGCAGCATGTTGTTGTGATCTGGAAAGCCTTGTGTGAAAGGATGATGGAAGAAGATTCAATGGTAACTTTCAAATGGGACTTGGACAAATACTAGAAGGCAAGGAAATTGTAGGTCGATAGGGAGGGACAGGGAAGCGGATAATTTTACCAAAGAGACTGCACAACCATGATGGACTACATAACAACCTCCTGTGCTCTAAGATTCGATGATTCAATGAGACAATCTGAAGAGTACTGACACCAAATGCTATATCTTGTCTTTAAAAATATTGACAGGCCTGGTGTGCATTTGTGATGTTATTCTATTTTTATTAATGTATTGAGCAAAACATTGTGCACAAACCTGTCTAACTACCAGAAAAGTGTTGCATGCTATTAGGCATTCCAGTTATTTTGTGGAGTTTAGTGCTTAACTCTTTGCAAACAGTTGATGAACAATTTAGGCATTATTCAGCTGCTCGCACTGTTGACAATTGTGGGAGGCAGTCAGAAAGTGCAGACCTGACACCTTCAGCCAATCCCTCCCCCATGCAGCACCTAAAATTTCTAATATTGCTGCAAGTGGATACTTAATTCTCCAGGAACAAGATCAAAATGATTCTCAGCTCATTTTTCCTTCTCCAGTTGGATAAGTACTACTCCCTGAACTGATTTTCATGGCGAGGGATGAATTGGAGATACCTCTCTCCAGCCAAAGCTTGGCAAAACTTCCAGTTTTACTTAAACCTTCACAAACTGGGTTTCTTCAGTCCGAGTGTGGGCTCCCACCTTCATCTTGCATGGTGAACAATAGAGGACAGAATCTTGTGCCCTCCTCCACGGTGAGTTCAGTGGCAGGGGCGGGAGGGGCATTTAATCAGACCAGTGGCGGGTAGGGACTCCAATTAGGTCCGCGGTGGAAAGGCCCATGGACAGCCTTCCTGCCCTGCCACCAATGGAAACCCTTGAATAGGCAATTAAATTTGCCATGTAGGGGTGAAACAAGCAAACCTGTGCGGGATTTCTTGCTGGCTTCTGGGATGGGGACGAGTGGGAGGCTGGGGTCCCTCATTCAAAGGCACACAGTGTTTGATCGAGGGATCCAGCACCAGGAAGGGATTGCTATTCCTGCTCTTGCTGCTGACTCCTCTCCTCTGCGATCCCCATCCAACAACACCCACCCCACCATCACTCACCCCTGGCCTGGGATCCAGTGATGATCCTAGGCCTCGGATGGTGTTGTACCAGCAGCAGCCAATGTTTTGGGGATTGACACACCATCCGTGATTAACTAGAAAGGTTAAAGATAGTATCAAACTTAAAGAAAAAGCATATAATTGTGCAAAGGTGTGTGGAAGGCCAGAAGATTGGACAGAATATAAGGAACAGCAAAGAATGACTAAAAGATTAATAAGGAGGAGAAAATTACAGTATGAGAGAAAGCTAGCCAGAAATATAAAGACAGATAGTAAGAGCTTTTATAAATATTTTAAAAAAGAAAAGAGTTAGCAAAGTGAGCATTGGCCCTATAGAAAGTGAGTCTGGAGTATTGATAATGGAAAACAAAGAGATAGCAGATGAACTGATCAGGTATTTTGCATCAGTTTTCACTACAGAGGATACAAGTGGCATCCCAGAAGCAGCTGTAAACTAAGAAATTGAAGTGGGGGAAGAAGTCAGGAAAATTACAACCATCAGAGAAGTGGTACTGAGTGAATTGTTGGAGCTGTGGGCTGACAAGTGCCCGGGTCCGGATGGATTTCATCCTAGGGTCTTAAAAGAAGTGTCTAGTGAGATATTTGATGCATTGGTTTTAATTTTCCAAAACTCCCTAGATTCGGGGAAGGTCCCATTAGATTGGAAGATAGCAAATGTAACTCCCTTATTCAAAAAGGGAGGGAGACAGAAGGCAGGAAACTACAGGCCAGTTAGCTTAACATCTGTCATAGGGAGAATGTTAGAAGCTGTTATTAAAGAAGTTATAACAGGGCACTTCAATAAGCTCAAGATCATCAGGCAGAGTTAACATGATTTTGTGAAAGGGAAATCATGTTTAACCTACACCACATGGACTGCAGCAGTTCAAGAAGGCAGCTCACCACCACCTTCTCAAGAGCAACTAGGGATGGGAAATAAATGCTGGCCCAGCCAGCGAAGCCCACATCCCGTGAATGAATTTTAAAAATACTTATTGGAGTTCTTTGAGGAAGTAACATGTGCTGTGGATAAAGAGGAACAGGTGCTGTTCTTAGATTTCCAGAAGGCATTTGATAAAGTGCCACATCAAATTCTATTGCAGAAAATAAAAGCTTATGGTATAGGAGGTAAAATTTTGGCATGGAAAGATGTTGGCTGGCTAACAGGAAGCAGAGAGCAGGCATAAATGGATCTTTTTCAGGTTGGCAAGATGTAACGAGTGGCATGCCACAGAGATCAGTGTTGGGGCCTCAACTTTATACAATTTATATAAATGACTTGGATGAAGGGATGGTTGCCAAATTTGCTGATGACACAAAGATAGGTATGAAAGTAAGTTGTGAAGAGGACATAAGGAGGCTTCAAACAGATATAAATAGGTTAAGTGAGTGGGCAAAGATCTGGCAGATGGTGTATAATGTGGGTAAATGTGAAATTGTCCATTTTGGCAGGAAGAATAAAAGCGAAGCAAATTATCTAAATGGTGAAAGATTGTAGAGCTCTGAGATGCAGAGAGATCTGGGTGCCCTAGTGCATGAATCATAAAAGGCTAGTATACAAATACAGCAAGTAATTAGGAAAGCTAATAGAATGTTATCATTTATAGCGAGAGGAATTGGATACAAAAGTAGGGAGGTTATGCTTCAATCGTACAGGGCACTAGTGAGACCACATTTGGAGTACTGTGTATAGTATTGGATACCTTATTAAGGAAGGATGTAAATGCATTGGAAGCAGTTCAGAGAAGGTTTACCAGACTCGTACCTGGAATGGGTGGGTTGTCCCAGAATCTCGGGAATTTTGGAAAATAGCCAGTGTATCCACTATCTCTGCATCTGGTTCACTAATGTCCTTTAGGGAAGGAAATCTGCTGTCATTACCTGGCCTGGCCTACATGTGACTCCAGACCCACAGCAATGTGGTTGACTCTTAAATGCCCACTGAACAAGGGCACTAATGGATGGGCAATAAATGCTGGCCTAGCCAGTGATGCCCACATCCCATGAATGATTTTTTTTTTTTGAAAAGCTATCCCTTTTAGAACTCTAGGATGTCGGCCATCAGGTCCTGGTGATTAGTCAGATTTTAGTCCCTTGAGTTTCTCTAGTGCTTTTTCTCTGCTGACATTAAACACCCGAATTTCCTCAGTGTTATTATAGATTGCCCTCTATTCCTGTTATGAAACTCGTGTCTTCTACTGTGAAGACTGACACATAATACTTGTGCAATGTCTCTGCCATTTCCTCATTCCCCATAATAATTTTTCCTGGCCGGGAATTTCCTGTGCCGCCTGAGGCAGGAATCGTCGTGGGCGGGATGGAAAATTTGACGGACCAGCCAAAGTCCATTGACTTTGGGTGGGAATTTCTGGTTCCGTGACCAGAAAATCCTGGTCCCTGCCTCTGCTTTTGAGGAACCAATGCTTACTTTAGCTACTCTCTTTCCTTCTATATACTTGTAAAAGCTCTTACAATCTATTTTTATATTCTTGGCTTGTTTACTCTCATTCGATTTTTCCATTTTTGTTGGCTCTTTGCTGGTTTCTGAAACACATTCAATCCTTAGACTTACTGTTCTTTTCAATATTATAAGCCTCTTCTTTTAATCTAATACTATCCCTCAACTCCTTAGTAAACCACAGATGGATGTTTTTGTTTAATTTTTGCTTTTCAAGGGGCTTATTTGTGATGAACATTTTGAATTGTTTCTTTAAATGTTTCCCAATGTTTACTGACTTACCTTTAACCCAATCAACCATCACTAGCTTTCTCCTCATAGCTATGTACTTGGCTTTGATTAAGTTTAATATTCTTGTTTGTGATTGTAATATGTCATTTCAAACAATGTGGAATTCAATTGCATTCTGATCAATCTTTTTCCCAGGGAATCTTTTACTATGATATTAGTTAACCCTGACTCATTCCATTAAACTAGATCTAAAATAGCTTTATCCCTAGACGGTTTCACAAGATATTGCTCCAGGAAATTGTCACAAAAACATTCTACAAACTTATCTTCTGGACCACATTTGCCAATTTTATTGGTCCAGTCTATGTGAAGATTAAAGTCCCCCACAGTTTTTACATTGCCTTTGTTGCAAGCTCCAATAATTTCTTGCTTCACTCTCTGTCCAACAGTATGACTACTGCTAGTGTGTCTATTAACTATTCCCACCAGTGTTTTCTGACCCTTGCTATTCCTAATCTCCACCCATATTTCCTCTTTTTCTGAGCCAAGATCCTTTCTCACTATTGTCTTTTTGTCATCCTTTATTATCAGGACTGACTATAGAAGAAAATAAATGAAGGAAGAGTTTACATTTATTTAGCATCTGCTCATGTCTCGGATGAACCCCCTAATGCGTTCTCACACATGGAGAAACACAGTAACCAATTTGGTCTCAGCAGGATCCCTCAAAACATAAATGTGAATGAATAACCAGTTGATCCGTCTATTTTGGTAATGCTGATTGAACGTTGCAGAGAATACTGGGAGATTATCCTGACCCTTTAAAATTATACCATAGAATCTTCACCTGGTGTTCATCAATAGAAATCACTGACTATCCTCAGGTTATAGTGACACTGGTTTAGCCACATGCATTATTTTGGTAGGAAACACCTTACACCTGCGGGCGCGTGCGCGCACACACACACACACGTGAACACACGGTAAATGTATAGAACACATCCATATGAACAAAACAAACATCTCCACCATTCATTAAGGAGGGAGTAAAGCTTTCACAACGACCAAAAAACATTCACACACTCTGCCTTTAATCTTACCATTGCACAAAAAAGGTTAAAATTCACACCCACAGACTGTGTGAATGACTATTGAATCACATGACCAACGACAGTGTCTATTATGCAATTTTCTTACCAATCAAAAATACAATTAGCCATATCTGGATTCCCAATTACACACATGTTGCTTCAACAACAATAACTTGTATTCATATAGCATCTTTAACATAGTAAAAAGTGCCAAGGAGCTTCACAGGAATGATTATCAAATAAACTTTGACAATGAGCCACATAACGTTTCCTACATTACAACAGTGACTACATGTAAAGTTCTTCATTGGCTGTGAAGTACTTTGGGACATCCTGTGGCTGTTGTAAGATGTTGGGTGTAGTTCAGGAGGTCTTATTAAGGTATTCGTAATCTTAGCTAGTTCAACAGTAATTATTTATTAACTATTGGAAACTGTGTATATAAGTACAATAAAGTTCCAAGCTAGGAGCTGTCTCCGTGCTTGCTTCTACATATGGCTTTGTCCAACACTACGCTGACCCCTAGGTGTAGTTAATGTGTTCTCTTACATCACTGTGGGTGGTCCCACATTAACCGTTTATGTGCCATGGAAAGCTCTATAGAAATGGAAGTTTTTCATCTTTTTAAGGAGATATTAGGATAGGTGACCAAAAGCTTGGTAAAGAGGTAGGTTTTAAGGATCGTTATAAAGGATACCTCTCATGTTGATGCGAGACTCAGAGTGATGCTCTCTTCACTTTTCCTGCTCATTCTGCTATTTATTTCGTTGGGCAGTTTTACTCATGGATACAATTCTTGCTGTCGCTGATGTGGTGGTGGGATTCTCACACATAGCCGTGGCATTTGGAGGGAAATCTTGAATGTGCTAATATTCACCCTTTCTCACGACTTGCTTGCACAAGTATGATGAGGGTCTGGGAGACCATTGCTCAATAGGAGATCCGCCAATGTCCGGTCATCCTTGTCCCCTTTCCATTGTATCTCTAGTGGGGAGGCTAGTGGAAGCAGTCCCATGTTTCCTGTGCCTCCACTATGAGCATACAGAGTACACAGTCCCACGCTGATCCACTGGCAGTGCCCTTCTTCGTAACAATTCATGTTGTTTTGCGGGGAGACCCAGTATCTGCCTCCCTTGCTCCTTCATATTGGGGAACACACTCAGCAATGGCCCTCTATCAATGCTTCCTACAAACACAACCTTTTGTTAAAGGGGGCCATCTGTTCTCCATTTGGGATTATCTTTTTACAGTGAATTTAGGTCCTGTAAACGTCTTTCCGGAGGCTCAGATTGCACATCATCACGTCAGGATTGTTTGCCTGGCAGGATAATTAATTGAATCTGTTATTCAACAGCAGTTTGAGAAAGCTTGACTTGAATGAGAGAGTAAGCAAGTCAGCATTATCTACAATTCCTTTGTCCACCATTTTAATAGGTAATGCCTCTGCTGAAATAGTAAACAATATACTTGCAAGGAAATATATGCAGGGTATTGAGAAGGAATGAGGGAGTGACACTAATTGGAAACAGCTATCCAAGTCAGCACAGTACGATGGGCCAAATGGTCTCCTTCCATGGTGCATCACTTTATGATTCTAAGCCTTGTATTTTACTAGTATTTTACTATTTGCATCACATAATATTAAGGGCTGAATAAGATTCCTTACTTTCAGTTAAACAGTTTTATAATCAACTACCAAAGCACATATTAAAAAAAGTCTATGCATAAAATTAATTGATTCCTAGTAGCTCATAGTAACTCCTAAATCCTTCTGCTCTCACTTCTTCTGTTCCCTCCTAGAACCATGATTGGTTCCCCTTCACCTTCCTTCCCATCAATTTCCATGTTCAATGGATTATCCGCCACCATTTCTGCCACCTCCAGCATGATGCCACCACCAAATACACCTTTCCCTCCCCTTTTACCTTCTGTAGGGACCATTCCCTTCGTGGTGCCCTGGTCTATTTCTCAATTAAACAAATACCTTGCATCTGTCTTCACAGAAGACGCAAAAAACATTTCAGAAATAATGGGGAAACAAGGGGTGAGCAAGAATGAGGGTCTTGAAGAAATCAGTGTAAGTAACGAAACAATGGACAAATTAATGTAAGTGGTGACAAATCCTCTGGATCTGATAAGCTGTACTGTAGAGTTTTAAAAGATAAGGCTGCAGAGATAGTGGGCTAAATTTAGTCAGGGCCTAAAAGCTGGGGAAGCAATCCCACCAAGGCCATTTGCCATGGCCTGGCCCAGTCACATTTTCGGCCCATCTGGCAACTAATTAGTTGCTGGTAGAGCTCCCCCCTCTTTAGGGGTCAAGCAGCTTCAGGGGGATTTGGACAGGTTTAATGAGTGGGCAAGAATATGACTGATGGAATACAATGTGGATAAGTGTGGGGCTATCCACTTGTGTAGGAGGAACAGAGGTGCAGAGTATTTCTTAAATGATGAGAGATTGGGAAGTGTTGATGTCCAAAGGGACCTGGGGTCCTTATTCATGAGTGACCGAAAGTTAACGTACAGGTGCAGCAAGTGATTAGGAGGGGAAATGGTATGTTGCCCTTTATTGCAAGAGGATTTGAGTGCAGCAATAAAGAGTTCTTGCTTCAATTGTATAGAACCTTGATTAGATGGCACCTGTAGTATTCTGTATAATTTTGGTCCCCTTACCTGAGAAAGGATAGACTTCCCATAGAGGGAGTGCAGCGGAGGTTCACCAGACTGATCCCTGGGATGACAGAACTGTCCTATGAGGAGAGATGGGCCGGAATTTTCCAGCTTGGTGGGTTGCCCCGTGGCGGGGCCAGCGAGCCAGTGAAATCTCCATTCAGCTCAGCGGAATCAGAAGATCCCACCGGCTTGAGGGTCTGGAAAATTCCGGCCATTGAGACAACTGGGCCTGTATTCAGAGTTTAGAAGAATGAGAGGTGGTCTCATTGAAACTTACAAAACTCTTAAGGGGCTAGACAGGGTAGATGCAAGAAGGATGTTTCCCCTGGTTGGGGGGCCTGGAACCAGGGGTCACAGTCTCAGAATAAGGGGCAGGCCATTAAGGACTGAGATTAGGAAGAATCTCTTCAGTCATAGGGTGGGCAATTTTTGGAATTCTTTACTCCAGAGGGAGGTGTGGAGTCTCAACCATTGAGTATGTTCAAGATAGAGATTGATAGATTTCTATATACTAATGACATCAGGGGATATGGGGATAGTTTAGGAAAATGACATTGAGGTAGACAATCAGCCATGATCTAGATGAATGGCAGAATAGGTTTGAGGGGCTGAATGGCCTACTCCTGCTCCTATGTTCCTAAGACTCTGCCGCCCAAGAACTGCTCAAGGTGAGGGGGTCAGGAGTCACCAGGGACAATCAGGCAGGCCCCAGTGAGGGTAAGGAGATGGCTGGTGAGTATGAGAGGGGATGTTGTTGCAGGTGAGTCATTACAACCGAGAGGCCCCTCCGTGGATACCTCCACTCCAAGCCCACATGGGGCCGTCAGGGTTCACCTGGTGGTCTCTGCATGAAGCCGAGTCCCCACTCACTTCTGGTAAAATGCCAGCAGTGGCAGGGGTAGGCCGATAATTGGCCACCTTGGCTATCCTCTCCTTTCCCTCCATTGCCTTCCTACCGCCATGGCATTTTACAATCAACAGTTGTCCAGCAATTCCCCACCTTCCCTTACAATTTTAAAGCATGTGCCCACCTTCCAGCCCATCCCTAGAGTGTTGGTAGAATCAAGTCCAGTGACTGCATTGGTTTGATCTTCCACAAATCCTTCGATTCTGGAACGGTTCCTAAACATTCGAAGGTAGCAACTATAACCCTGCTATTTAAGAAATCAGGAAGAAAGAAAACAAGGAATTATAGGTCAGTTAGCCTAAGATCAGTAATGGGAAGGACATGGCAACCCAGCACTTAGTATCTGGCAATCTGCTCAATTATATGATTTTCTATCTGTTGGAGTTTTTTTGAGGATGTAATTTTGTCCAGTTTCAACAGCAATTTACATGTTCTTCCTTCAATTTAGCACACTGTATTCACTGCTCACATTACTGTCTGCTCCACATTGGGAAGGCCAAATGCAGATGGGGTGAGTGCTGTGTGAAACACCTCTGTTCAGTTTGCAAGTGTGACCCTGAACTTCTGCTCATTGGTCATTTTAATGCTCCACCTTGCTCCCACTCTCCTCAGCCTCCTGCACTGTTCCAATAAACAGCACCTCATCTTTCGATTAGACACTTATATCCTTCCAGGTGTTGTGTTTTTATAATGATATAAAGGCACCAATCACTCATAAGGGATTGGACAAACATGTTGTCGGTTGATCTATTAAGAATAAGCACATGAGAACAGATATACCTGGGTATAAAGCTTGAAGACATCAGAGCTGGCTGTGTGCACTCAGTTTAAAAGCACAAATGGAACTAAAACTGGACCACATGACACACTTCCTTTCTAATGTTGTCATGCTGCCATCCCTTAAAGGCATATTACAATACTGGACAGAGAATTGAGTTCAACAATTTCAGATCATTACCTTCGCTGCTTTTTTTTCCCCCAGAGAGCAGCTGATGGTGATGTTTCTGCTATTCCTATTTACACCTCCTCTAGAACTAACTTTTGTTTCTTTACCATCTTCTTTGTCTTTGCACCATCATCCTTGTCATTCCTGTCTTCCACCCTTCAGAGACCTTTCCTTTTGTTCTTTCCTCCCCGTCCCTGCTTTCCCTGATTCTGTAATTGTTTAAAACCTGTTATATTACTAACTTTTCCCAGTTCCAAATAAAGGTCTTTGACCTGAAACGTTAAGTCTGTTCTTTTCTCCACAGATGCTGCTGGGACTGCTGAGAATTTACAACATGTCGTTTTTCCAGCATCTGCAGTAGTTCACTCATGTATTAGCTCATGCAAAAGTTTTCCAATCCACACCCCAAACTCCCAATTCCATGGGGCGGTTAAAATAGTACCTAATTCTGTGAGGTCACAACAAACAATCTGCATCCAGGCCACCCTTTCATTTACAAAGTATTAAAGTGCTTTATATTCCCTCTGCTGCAGGTGCAAGGGGCCTGGGAATGTGACATACGCTATCTCGGAGGTTGACACAGTCTGTCTCATCTGGACAATGAAAAATAATGAGTAGCAGAGCAAGCTATCGAGCAATTTTGATTGAAATCGAAAAATATCAAGTCTTGACGGGACTGCAGCAGGTGAGTTAGTTCCAGTGAACACTTAAAAGAACTAAAGGAAATCTCAATGCACAGAGATTAGATGCTTAATCTCAGTAAATCACAAGACCTCAGGCAAGGGATGGACAGGACATCCTGATGAAGAGATTCCTCTTTTTAATCAGATGAATTCTGACATTGAATTAAACACACAAGGGCTGGAAATGACTGAAAGAGAAGCATAAAAGTTACAGACTGTGATCCTCCCAAAACACTAATTGGATTCTCTCGCCCAGGCACTGACACACTTGCTATGTTTTTCCCAGCAGTTTCTGTTCTCATTTCAGCTTCACAAAGTTTTGCTGTCGCTGAGGTTTCTCCCTTCATTGACCTGTGTTTAAATAAAAGTGACACAGGTTGTGCTGCTTTCTAGCAATATTTAAAACACTGCCTTGGTGAACTGATCCCATTAAAGAGAACACCACTTAACAGACAGCAAATCAATGATTGGGCTCCATGATGGTGCAAAAATTTATTATTTAAAATGTTGGATTTTGAAGAATGTAAATCTTCAGTCATATTACTGTACCTGCTACATTGTAGCCCAAGCCCTTCTTTCAAAACCTCTTCAAAACCCTCTTCTTTTTAAGTCTCACAATTCACCTATGAACATACGAATATATCAATTAGGAGGAGTAGGCCACTTGGCCCCTCCAGCCTGCTCTGCCATTCAAAAATATCATGACTGATCTGATTGTAACCTCAACTCTGCGTTTCTGTATACCCCGATAATCTTTCACCCCCCTTGCTTATCAAGAATCTATTTACCTCTGACTTAAAAATATTCAAAGATTCTATTTCCACCACCTTTTGAAGAAGAGAGTTCCAAAGACTCACCACCCTCTGAGTGAAAAATATTCTCCTCATCTCTGTCTTAAAAGGGTGACCCCTTATTTTTAAACAGTGATCCCTAGTTATAGATTCTGCCACAAGAGGAAACATCCTTTCCACATCCATCCTATTAAGACCCCTCAAGTCACCTCTTTCCCTCCTAAACTTCAGCGGACACAAGCGTAACCTGTCCAACCTTTCCTCATAAGGCAACCCACCCATTCCAGGCATAAGTTTAGTAAACCTTCTCTGACCTGCTTCCAATGCATTAATATCTTCCTTAAATAAGGTGACCTACACTGTATACAGTACTCCAAATGTGGTCTCACCAATGCCCTGTATAACTGGAACATAACCTTCCTACTTTTGTATTCAGTTCCCCTTGTAATAAATAATAGCATTCTATTAGCTTTCCTAATTAGTTGCTGTATTTGCATACTAATCTTTTGCGATTCATGCACGAGGACAGCCAGATCCTCCTGCATCTGGGAGCTCTGCAATCTCTCAGCATTTAGATAATATGCGTCTTTTTTTATTCTTCCCGTCAAAATGGACAATTTCACATTTTCCCACATTATACCCCATTTGCCAGATCTTTGCCTACTCACCTAACCTATCTATATCCATTTGTAGCCTCCTTATGTCCTCTTCACATCTTACTATCCTATCTATCTTTGTGTCATTGGCAAATTTAGCAACCATACCTTTGGTCCCTTCATCCAAGTATTTTAAATAAATTTTTAAAAGTTGAGGCCCCAGCACTGATCCCTGTGGCACACCATGTGTTACATCTTGCCAACTAGAAATAGACCCATTTATGCCTACTCTCTGGGCTGCACCTTCCGGGCGGGGGTAGGGCCCGCTCGTCGACACGAAAATGACGCGGGGTGACATCGGGCGGGCATCCCGATGTCACCCCGCATCATTTAGATTATCAGTCTGGCGGGCACGCAACCAAATCGGCTGGGCACCCGCTGAACTGTCAAAGGCCTATTAAGGCCATTAAAAAATAATTAAACTGATTAATGGACCTGCCCATCAGGCGAAGAGCCCAGGTGGCCTTCTGAAAAAAACATGAAACCTCATCCACGGGCGGGATGAGGTTTCATGAGGGTTATAACATTTGTATGAAATGTCTAAAGAAAGGAAATTGACATATCCCAGCTCATGTGACAGTGTCACATGAGGGGACATGTCAGGAATATTTTTTTCTGCCTTTGATGAAATTTCGAACCTTGAGCTGATCTCCCTGAGGCAGCACTTTGCCTCAGGGAGACCTGTGCGCTCTTTTGCGTGCTTGCGTGAAAGAGTGCACTCCTGGCTCAGGGAATCCTCCCCCTCGCCCACACAGGGAGCACACAGCACTTCTGAGCGGACGTCATGCTGGGTGGGCCTTAATTAGCCCACCCACGTAAAATGGCGGCGCGCCCCTGACTGGGGGTGCCGATCGGGAACCCACCCACTTCCGCACAACACCCCCAACGGGGGGAAAATGCTGCCCTTTGTTTCTGTTAGCAAGCCAATCTTCAACCCATGACAATGTTATCCCCTACACCATGAGCTTTTAACTTTTGCAATAACCTTTGATGTGACACTTTATCAAATGCCTTCTGCATATCTAAGTACAGTACATCCACTGGTTCCCCTTTATCCACAGCACATGTTACTTTTTCAAAGAACTCCAATAAATTGGTTAAACATGACCTCCCTCTCACAAATCCATGTTGACTCTGCCTGATTGCCTTCAATTTAAGCTCCCTGCTATAACATCTTTAATAATAGCTTCTTATATTTTCCCTATGGCAAATGCTAAACTAACTGGCCTGCAGTTTCCTGCTTTCTGTCTCCCTTTTGGAATAAAGGCATCACATTCACTGTTTTCCAACCTAATGGAACTTTCCCCGAACCTAGGGAATTTTGGAAAATTAAAACCAATACATCAACTATCACACTAGCCACTTCTTTTAAGATCCTAGGATGAAGCCCATCAGGACCCGGGGATTTGTCAGCTTGCAGCTCCAACAATTTGCTAACTACCACTTCCTTGGTGATAGTAATTTTCTTGAGTTCCTCCCTCCCTCTCTTCCATTTTCTGATGCACAGCTATTTCTGGGATGTTACTTGTGTCCACTACTGATGCAAAATATTTGCTCAATTCATCTGCCATCTCCTTATTTTCCATTATTAAATACCTAGATTCGATTTCTATAGGACTAATGCTCACATTGTTAACTCTCTTCTTTTTAAAATATCTATAGAAACTGTTACTATCTGTCTTTATATTTGTCCTGCCACTCATTCCAACAAAGCCCACATCCTGTGAATGAATAGAAAAAAAATTATATGCTTTTTCTTGAAGTTTGATACAACCTTTAACTTTTTTAGTTAACCACAGATAGTGGGTCCTGCCCTTGGGATTTTTCTTTCTTGTTGGGATGTATCTAATCTGTGTATTCTGAAATATTCCCTTAAATGTCTGCCACCACATCTCTGTTGACGTCTCCCTTAACCTAATTTGCCAGTTCACTTTAGCTGGCTCTGCTTTCTTTCCCTCATAATTGTCCTTATTTAAGTTTAAAATACTTGTCTTAGACCCACTCTTCTCTCCCTCAAACTGAATGTAAAATTCAATCATATTATGATCGCTGCTACTTAGGGGCACCTACACTATGAGGTCATTAATTAATCCTATCTCATTGCACAATACCAGAATCTAGTATAGCCTGCTCTCTGGTTGGTGCCAGAATGTGCTGTTCTGAGAAACTATCCTGAAAACATTCTACGAACTCCTTATCTAGGCTACCTTTGCCCATCTGATTTTTCCAGTCTATATGGAGATTAAAATCCCCCATGATTATCGCCGTACCTTTCTGACAAGGTCCCATTATTTCTTCCTTTGTACCCTGTCCTACCATGTGGCTGCTGTTAGGGGGCCCGTACACCACTCCCACAAGTGACTTCTTGCCTTTATCATTTCTCATCTCTACCAAAACCACTTTTACATCCTGGTTTCCTGAACTTGGGTTATCCCTCTCTATAGCATTAATGTCATCATTAATTAACAGAGTCACCCCTGCACCTTTTCCTAGCTTCCTGTCCTTCCTAAATGTCATGTACCGTTCAATATTCAGGTCCCAATTTATGTCCTCCTGCAGCCATGTCTCTGTAATGGCTAGCAGATCATACTTATTTATTTCTATTTGCGCTATCAGTTAATGTCTTTTGTTTAGAATGCCACATGCTTTCAGATACAGAGCCTTTAGTTTTGCCCTCTTATTATTTTTGTACCTCTAGCCTTATCAGCTGATTTACTCTTAGATTTGTACTCCCTGTTCCTTCCTGTCATGGTCTGTTTATCATTTCCCTTATTAATACCTTTCTCTTTTGCCTAGTCTCTAATCTTTGATTTACTACATATTCCCAAATTTGACCCCTTGCCCCCACTATTTAGTTTAAAATCCTCTCTAGTTCCCTAGTTACATGGCTCGCTAAAACACTGGTCCCAGCATAATTTAGTGTAGACTGACCCATTGGTACAGATCCCACCTTCTCCAGTACTGGTGCCAGTGCCTCACAAACTGGAACCCATTTATCCTGCACCAGTCCTTGAACCACGCATTCATCTCTCCTAATTTTATTTACCGTATGCTGAGTTGCATGTGGCTCAGGTAATAATCCACTGACTATTTCCTTTGATGTTCTACTTTTTTAATTTAGTACCTAGCTCCTCATACTCTCTTGATGCAGAACCTCTTTCCTAGTTCTACCTGTGCCCTTGGTACCAACATGGACTACGATGACTGGATCCTCCCCCTCCCACTGCAACTTCCTTTCCAATCCTGAGCAGATGTCCCGAACCCTGACACCAGGCAGCCAACACAGCCTCCTGGACTCTCACTCTTTGCTGCAGAGAACAGTGTCAATCCCCCTCACCATGCTGCCCCATACCACTACATTCCTTTTTGCTTCCCCTGCTTGAATGTTTTCCTGTACCATGGCCAAACTGCTCATCCACCTTGTTGACCTCACTTTCTTCCACACAGGTTGAAAGCACCTCAAACTTGTTTGACAATTGCAAAGTCTGAGGTTCCTCCGCTATTGTCTGCTCGATCCGTTTACCTGCCTCACTCATGTCACACCCTCCTGTCCCTCACTGCTGACCCAAACAGATGACCATATTCTAAGAGGTGTGACTGTCTTCTGGTACAAAGTGTCCAAGTATTTCTCCCTCTCTGATGTTGCACAGTGGCTTCCAGATCAATAATCCTGATCTGAAATTCCTTGAGCTGCTTACATTTTCTGCAGATGCATTTGTCCTGGATCGAGTTGGCATCCAGGAACTCCACATTCCACAGCTGCAACACAATACCTGTCCTGCCATTGTTACTTATGTTATTTAATTAATTTAATTACTTTCTTATTTAACCTAGAATAATTCCTATGTATATTATAATTTACTGTACATTTTCTATTCATTTACGGGCATCGCTGTCTAGGCCAGCATTTATTGTTCATCCCTGGTTGCCCTTGAGAAGGTGGTGGTGAGCTAACTTATTGAACCGCTGCAGTCCCTGTGGCATAGGTACACCCACAGTGCTGTTAGGGAGGGAGTTCCAGGATTTTGACCCAGCGACAGTGAAGGAACAGGAATATATTTCCAAGTCAGGATGGGGAGTGGCTTGGAGGGGAACCTCCAGGTGGTGGTGTTCCCATGTGTCTGCTGCCCTTGTCCTTCTAGATGGTACCAGTCATGGGTTTTGAAGGTGCTGTCCAAGGAACCTTGGTGAGATTTTCCAGTGCATCTTGTAGGTGGAACACACTGCTGCCAAAGTCTGTTGGTGGTGGAGAGAGTGAATGTTTGGGGAGGGGGTGCCAATCAAGCAGGCTGCTTTGTCCTGGATGGTGTTAAGTTTCTTGAATGTTGTTGGAGCTGCACTCATCCAGGCAAGCGGGGATTATTCCATCACACTCCTGACTTGTGCCTTGTAGATGATGGACAGGTTTTGAGGAGTCAGGAGGTGAGTTACTCACTGCAGGATTCCTAGCCTTTGACCTGCTCTTGTAGCCACAGTATTTATATGACTAGTCCAGTTCAATTTCTGGTCAATGGTAACCTCCAGGATGTTGATAGTCGGGGATTCAGTGATCATAATGCCATTGAATGTCAAGGGGCGATGGTTAGATTCTCTCTTATTGGAAATGGTCATTACCTGGCACTTGTGTGGTGCGAATGTTACTTGCCATTTGTCAGCCCAAGCCTGGATATCGTCCAGGTCTTGTTGCACTTGGACATGGACTGCTTCAGTATCTGAGGAGTCGTGAATGGTGCTGAACATTGTGCAAACATCAGTGAACATCCCCACTTCTGTCCTTATCATGGAAAGAAGATCACTGATGAAGCAGCTGAAGATGGTTGGGCCTAGGACACTGCCCTGAGGAACTCCCGCAGTAAAGTCCTGGAGCTGAGATGACTAACCTCCAACAACCACAACCATCTTCCTTTGTGCTAGGTATGACTCCAACCATTGGAGAGTTTTCCCCCTGATTCCCATTGACTCCAGTTTTGCTAGGGCTCCTTGCTGCCACACTCGGTCAAATGCTGCCTTGATGTTAACGGCAGTCACTTTAATCGTCAACTGAGAGTTATGTGTTTCTTAATTCCTAATTGGCCTACCAGTTACTCACCAATCAGCTCCTTCCGTTGCACTGAAGTAAGAAAAAAGCAGCATAAAAGAGCAACTCCTCCCCCCTTACCAAACTCCCCATTCACCAAACTCATATGTGCTCACTCTGCTTGCAATCTGCACTCCATGTGCAAAGCTGCACCTAGACCTCCATATTTTTGGTCTTTGGAGCTGAGACTACAACAACTAGATTGGACTAGTTAGCCAGTTAATGATTCAGCTGGTCTCCCGTAGAACTTGTTTACCCCTGCTTATGGCTGGAAGAAACTTACTTTAGTTTATTAACTTTATGTAAGTATTAGTTAAATGCCAACTGTAGACCAGATTTTTAGAAAGATATTGATACTTACAACTCCCCATTCACCAAACTCATATCAGCTCACTCTGCTTGCAGTCTGCATTACCACACTCTCTCCTGTTCAATCCCATCCTCTCTACCCTCTCCCCTTTCTCTGAGATATGATGAAAAGGTGGACAGATTAGGGTTAATGCCCAATTCAATTTCCTTCCCTGGTAATGTAGTCCGCAATTTGATTAGCTTTTTGGAGAAAAGGTTCCACTTGACTCCTAATCCATGCCCAATCATCACACAAATTGGATTTGATTTGGAATTGGCAGAACTGGTGCAGGGTTTCAATGGTGGATCTGAATGTGAGACTGGGACTGAAGCTGAAATAGAATTTCATGCATACTCTGATCCCAATATTCTGATCAACAATGATTTTTAAAACAATCCCCTGCTCAGGGAACAGAACTGATATTAAATTAGTGAGTGAAGTGTTTGCTGAACTGAAATTTTGTGTGTGTCTGAATCGAAGGGAAAATCCCAAATCGAGACCGGCCGTGACTTTACACATGGTGTTTTGTTTTATTTTGCGTAGAAATAGAAGAAAGACCTCTGTGAATATATTACAGGAATACGGAAAAGGTGGAGTTGTTTCTGAGCATCTGCTGAAGGAACATGGAAGAGGTGAGGAAGGTGAAGTGTTGGAGTCAGAAGGTGAAGCGATACGTTGACCCACCCGATGGAGGCTGGGGCTGGATGATAGTTCTCCATTTCTTTCTGGTAAGAAAGCAAATTTCAGCCACTCATCTGTATCTTTGAGTTTTTGTGAGTGTAAAGAGCAGGGGAATGGGACTAATTAGATAGCTGTACCAAAGAGCTGAATGGCCTCATTTTGGGTTGTATGATTCTACAATTCTGTTTCTGAATTGGACTGTTTACAACCTTGGTGACCCTGAGATGAGTTTAAAACTACATATCCTCTCCAACCAAGGCTGCTTATTTCCACTCTGTAGCATTGGCCGACTCAGCCCCTGTCTCACCTGCTACTGGAACTCCATTCGTGCCTTTGTTACTGTTAGGCTTGGCTATTCCAATGCTCTTCTGTCCAGCCCCACATTCTACCATATAGAGTTGTGAGCATCCAACCCTCTGCTCCTGATCTCCTGACAAATTCCATTCAGCCTCGCCCCTACCGTCACTGACCTGCACTGGCTTCCAGTCTAACAACACTTCAATTGAAAAATTCTCAGCCTTGTTTTCAAATCCCGCCCTTCGTGGCCTTGCCTCCCCATCTGTAAAATCTCCTCCAGCCTCACAACCCTCTGAGATGTATGCACTCCTTTAATTCTGTCACCTCAATGCTAATTGCTCCGTCCTTGGTGGCCTTGCCTTGCCTTCAAATACTTGCAAGGGGGCCTGGAATCCCCCCCTAAACCTCTCTACCTTTTTCTTCCTTTAAAATGCTCCTTAAAACATCTGGTCAAACTTTTGGACATCTGCCCTAATATCTTCTTATATGGCTCAGTGTCAAGTTTTGTTTGATAACTGCTCCTGTGAAACGCTTGGGACATTTTACTACATTGTAGGTGCTATATAAATGCAAGTTGTTGATTCTAAGAAAAAGCTGCAAATGCTGGAAACAGCAGGTCAGGCAGTTCCTGGAATAGAATGTAGTTACTGACATGTCACATCATATTGGGGATACAAAGGAATAAAATTTAAATGTTTTAGTGTAAAAGCCATCATTTCCCATTTTCACAACAAAGCAAATGCAGATTCTGCAGGCTGGCCTAATTCTACGTTCTCATTTTCCATTTTCCTCTTGTCTTTATGAGTTGAAAGGTCCGGGTTATTAAAGTTCAAGTTTCTGATTAATTTTCATTAGCAGCAGAACAAAGGTAAGAGCTCAGCCTTTAAAACCCAGCTTCAATTCTGCCACTGCGTGTTTACCCATTTAACAGAAGAAGAAGCTAAGACAAGTGTCAAATTTTAAGAGCAACATCTGAAGATACTGTGGACTTAATTCTTTAATGTATCATTGCTCCTCAGTTTGATAGTGTACACACCTCTCTGAGTGGTTAAGTTTTGGTTGCTGGATGGAGACTGAAATTCACAGATTAACATTCCACTGCAATGCTGAGGGTTTGCCATGGATATTAAAGATTCCTTTGGCAAGATTTGAGGAAGATCTAGACATATTCCGGGAGGCCTGGACAATAAACCTCCTTCACCCAACAACACGAAGAACAGACTGGCTGCTGATTTATCTACTTGCTCTTTACAGAACACCAGTACTGCCTAAACTGTCACTGCATTCCAAATCTAATTCATGCTGCAAACTACTTTGTGATGTGCCAACTACATAACTAATTCCGCTTTTTAAGAAACCCTTTAAGTACAATAAATATCCCAAAAAGATTCACAGAGGCAAAAGTAATTGGACACCAAGCAATGGTTAGAAGAATGTTTGAGAATGTAGAGTCAAGATAGCAGGCCGGATTGGTCGAGGGGGGTGGGGGTGGAGAGGAAGGGGGAGGGTGGTGCGTCGTGGTGGGGGGGTGGGGACGGAGTGTTGGAGGGGGTAGTGTTGGGTTGGGCAGGTTGTGGGGGCTACGTCAGATGTTCAAAAGGCATAGGCAAACTCCAGGCCAAAAGGGAGTTGTGGCAGTGAAGTTGGGGGAGGTGGGTGGGTGAATTATAGGGAAGATGGTAGTTTTAGATGATTACAGAGACTTTGGAAGTGAGAGAGTGAGCACTGTGTAAGTGCATGAATTGTATGACACACGGCTTTCATGCTGAGAGTTTTGTGTATCTTTTAATAAGTGAGTTGGTAACACTGGTAGTTATTTTATTCTTTCATGGGATGTGGTCATCGCTGGCTAGGCCAGCATTTATTGTCCATGCCTAATTGCCCTTGGCACCACCACCTGCTTGAACCACTGCAGTCCATGTAGGTACACCCACAGTGCTGTTAGGGAGGGAGTTCCAGGATTTTGACCCAGCCACAGTGAAGGAACAGCGATATATTTCCAAGTCAGGATGGTGCGTGGCTTGGTGGGTAACTTCCAGGCGGTGGTGTTCCCACGTATCTGCTGCGCTTGTCCTTCTAGGTTGGGCTAGGACACTACCCTAAAGAACTCCTGCAGCGATGTTCTAATATGATTGAACTCCCAACAACCACAACCATCTTCCTTTATGCTAGGCATGATTCCAACCAGTGGGGAGTTTTCCCCTGATTCCCATTAACTCCAGTTTTATTGGGGCTCCTTAATGCCACATTGGATCAAAGGCTGCCTTGATGTCAAGGGCTATTACTCTCAACTCGCCTCTGGAGTTCAGTTCTTTTTCCTTATTTGGACCAAGGCTGTGATGTGGTCGAGAGCTGAGTGGCCCTGGTGGAACCCAAACTGAGCATCAGTGAGCAGGCTATTGCTGAGTGAGCACTGACTGATAGCACTGTTAACGACCCCTTCCATCACTTTGTCGATGACCGAAGATGTTGCAAATGCCTTGTCTTTTGCATGGACACAATGATGAGGATATTTGTGGATCTTCCTCCTGCAGTTTGTTTTTTACTTGTCCACCACTATTCACGTCTGGATGTGGTAGAGCTTTGATCTAATCCATTGACTGTGGGATTGCTTAGCTCTGTCTATAGCATGCTACTTCCACTGTTTAGAATGCACGTAGATCTCTGTTGTAGTTTCACCAGATTGGCACCTCATTCTTAAGCATGCCTGGTGCTGCTCCTGGCATGTTCTCTTACACTCCTTATTGCATCAGGGTTGGCTTGATGGTAATGGCAGAGTGAAGGTCATAACATTACAGATTGTGGTTGAATACAATTCTGCCACTGCTAATGGTCCACAGCACCTCACAGTTTCCCAGTTTTAAGCTGCTAGGTCTGTTCGGAATCTCTCCCATTTAGCATGGTGGCAGTGGTAGGGTCATTGAATATTTTTAAGGCAGAGGTAGATAGATTGGTGAGGATGAGATCAAGAAGGTTTTTCTCACTTGTTGATTCCCTCACCACCTGCAGTTGATGTAGTTTATATGGATTTCAGTAAAGCCTTTGACAAGGTTCCACATGGGAGACTTATAAAGAAGGCAAATGTACATGGGATACAGGGTAATTTGATAAGGTGGATTCAAAATTGGCTTAGTTGTAGGAGGCAGAGGGTGATGACAGAAGGATGCTTTAGTGACTGGAAGCCAGTGTCCAGTGGCGTACCACAGGGATCTGTGCTGGGTCCCCTATTATTTGTCATTTATTTAACGACATAGATGACTATGTGGGGGTTAGGATTAGTAAGTTTGCGGATGATACAAAGATTGGCTGGGTGGTTAATAGTGAGGTTGAGTGCCTTGGGCTACAGGAAGATATAGACGGGATGATCAAATGGGCAGATATGTGGCAGATGGAATTTAACCCTGAAAAGTGTGAGGTGCTACACTTTGGAAGGAGTAATTTAACAAGGAAGTATTCAATGAACGGCATGACACTAGGAAGTTCTGAGGAACAAAGGGACCTTGGCGTGTGCGTCCGTAGATCTCTGAAGGCAGAGGGGCACGTTAGTGAGGTGGTGAAAAAGGCATATGGGTCACTTGCCTTTATCAATCGACGCATTGATTACAAAGTAGGGAGGTCATGTTGGAATTGTATAGAACCTTGATGAGGCCACAGCTGGAGTATTGTGTGCAGTTCTGGTCGCCACATTATAGGAAGGTTGTGATTGTACTGCAAGGGGTGCAGAGAAGATTCACTAGGATGTTGCCTGGGATGAAACATTTAAGTTATGAAGAGATGTTGGATAGACTTGGGTTGTTTTCGTTGGTGCAGAGAAGACTGAGGGGTGACCTGATCGAGGTGCACAAGATTATGAGGGGCATAGACAGGGTGGATAGGGAGCAGCTGTTCCCCTTAGTTGAAGGGTCAGTCATGAGGGGACATAAGTTCAAGGTGAGGGGCTGGAGGTTTAGGGGGGATGTGAGGAAAAACTTTTTTACCCAGAGGTTGGTGACGGACTGGAATGCACTGCCTGGGAGGGTAGTGAAGGCGGGTTGCCTCACATCCTTTAAAAAGTACCTGAATGAGTACTTGGCACGTCATAACATTCAAGGCTATGGGCCAAGTGCTGGTAAATGGGATTAGGTAGGTAGGTCAGGTGTTTCTCGCCTGTCGGTGCAGACTCGATGGGCCGAAGGGCCTCTTCTGCACTGTGTGACTCTGTGATTCTGATGCAGGACCAGTCTGGCACATATGGTCTTCAGCACTCGGCCAACTAGGTCAGTGCTGGTGCTATTGAGTCATTCTTGGTGACGCATATTGAAGTCTCCCACTCAGAGTACATTCTGAGCCCTTGTTACATGCATTGCTTCTGTCAAGTGGTGTTTGACATGGAGTACTGATTCATCAGCTGAGATGATCGGTAGGTGGTAACCAGCAGGAGGTTTCCTTGCCCGTGTGTTACAACCACAGTTGATGTTATTCGCTGAGCAAGCCAGATCCCAGAGGGAAACTTGCCTTACTTTTCATAACCTTTTTTTTGTATTTTGAAAACGAGGGGAAAACTACATTTCCTATTGGTCACCTTATTTAAGAAAGGATGTAAATACGTTGGAAGCAGTTCAGAGAAGGTTTACCAGACTAATACCTGGAATGGGTGGGCTGTCTTATGAGGAAAGGTTGGACAGGCTAAGCTTGTATCCACTGGAGTTTAGAAGAGTAAGAGGCAACTTGATTGAAGCATATAAGATCTTGAGGGGTCTTGACAGAGTGGATGTGGAAAGGTTGTTTCCTCTTGTGGGAGAATCTAGAACTAGGAGTCACTGTTTAAAAATAAGGGGTCGCTCATTTAAAACAGAGATGAGTTGAAATTCTTTCTCTTAGAGGGTCGTCAGTCTTTGGAACTCTCTTCCTGAAAAGGTGGTGGAAGCAGAGTCTTTGAATATTTTTAAGGCAGAGGTGGATAGATTCTTGGTAAGCAAGGGGGTGATAGGTTATCAGGGGATAGGTGGGATGCAGATTTGAGGTTACTATCAGATCAGCCATGATCTTATTAAATGGCGGAGCAGGCTCGAGGGGCTGAATGGCCTACTCCTGCTCCTTGTTCGTATGTTTGTACTGATCCCAGATACATAGAATCCCAGGAACACAACAAGAAGAAAACAAAAACCTAAGCACATAAGATTAAAATTACAGTTAAAACAGTCTTACAAAACATTCCACCAAAGGAACTCACTTGGTCAGGACACACAAGTTGGCAACAGCTCCCTTATAGATTTTTAACCATAAGAATCCAGTAATATTACCCAAGCCAAGAAATTGCTGTCACTTTAGTAAAAGTATACCACACGGCTTCTCACTCTCTTCCACTCTGCTGTGGAAATCCAAAAAAAAAAGGTTCAGAAACAGACTGTTCCCAAAGCATAGACTTTTCTGGCTTGAAACTAGGTGGCTGCTTCAAATTCACAACGTTTCTCAGCACAGAGCTGGTCTCAGGACATCTCCCCTACACAGCCAACACAACTCAGCTAAACATCTTTCCTTAATTACCCTATTCTCCTTTCATCTTAAAGTCCATTGTTCTAAGCACGTCTTTGAACTCAGCTTTTCTAAAATATAAAAATCTTTTGTGTTTTCCTGTTGCCTCCATTTTCGGGTCAAATAAAATTTAATAACCTTCCCTTGTTTACTTATGAAACCTTTGTATTGTAAAAGTCCCTTGTCACTTCTGAAATCCCCTTTGAAATTTAACAGCTGAAAAGTCAAGTCACTACCTATCACCAAATGTAAATTTTGAAACTCAACGCATTTATTCGTGTGTTCAACTTCACCATAGCCTCTCATTACAAATGCATGCATCGAGCACTTTTACCTTTCATCTGTCAGTTCCACAGACATTCTGTTTTACTAATCTTACCCCCCGTTTAATTAATCATGGACACACGCACATGCACATGCACACGCGCACACACACACCTTTACAGAATACCACTATATTCCCAAAAATATGAAAAAAAGATAACATCAATCTTCACACGTTTGACCTGACACTATGAAACTTCTTGGGGCTCAGAGTCAATGTTGAGGAGTCCCAAGGATACTCCCTCCCCACTGTATACTGGTGAGTCTGAACTGCCAGTCAGACAGAACATACCCAGGAATGGCGATGATAGTCTCTGTGACATTGTCTGTAAGATATGATTCTGAGAGTATGACTGTCAGGTTGTTGCTTGACTAGTCTGTGAGACAGCTCTCCTCATATTGGCACAAGCCCCCAGCTGTAGGTAAGGACGACTTTGCAGGGTTGATTGGACAGGATTTGCCTTTGTTGTTTTGGTTACCTAATTTGATGCCGGGGAGAGAGGAGAATGGGGGAGTTGGCATTGCTGCTCGAAATGGGCCAGTGCTGAGTGCCTCATTGGGCCTTTTGGAAGATGTCAAGGGAGGCACGGAGGGAAACTACAGGTTTATTTATGAGGAAGTCAAGCCTGGGATGGTGGTAAAAGTAAGAATGTCAATTATTACTGAAGGATAGGAATTTGGGGGTGCTAGATACCCGAGAGGGGAGAAATGGAAGGAGGCAGAACAACATGGACTGCAGTGGTTCAAGAAAGCAGCTCACCACCACCTTAAGGGCAATTAGCAATGGGCAATAACAATGCTGGCCTAGCCAGCAATGCCCACATCCTGTGAAAGAAATAAAAGAGAGAGGGGCCTGGAGGGGTAAAGAGAAAAGAAGTAAAAGAGAGAAATGAATGTAAACAGAAATGGACTCCGTACTGGGTGCCTTGCTTTTCATGGTATCAGTGATTTAGACTTGAAAGATGGTAGGATACTGAGAAGTGACAGATCCCTGAAGGTCTATGATTTCCATGATAAGTGATGTCTCAAGTCCACAGCAGCAGCCAAAACACGTGTGAATGAACAAAGGGAAAGTGAAGTTAAGGAGGCCTGTTTATGTAGCAATTATTAGGATCCATATAGGATAGAGAGGAGACAATAAAAGGGACTCCAGAATTAAAGTGAGAGGTAAGGTGGAATTGAACATGGATGAACTGTTTCCAAGTTCAGAGATAGGTGTTCAGGCAAGTTTAGGTGAGGGGCTACTTGAAGGTTGGAATATTGGAAGACGCATTGATTAAGGTGTTTCTGTTGGAATGAAGATTGAGGACGTGCGCAGAGCCGATTGCAGAGGTAGTGATGGTGAAGTTGGAAATCAGCTGCAAGATCCATGAGCAGGAAGAAAAGGTAGTTCGGTGTCAGCGTCCCTCACTGGGTAACATTCACGCCTCTGAGGCAAAAAGGTCATGGACCCAGGTGGGGTGAAGCTCCAGCCAGGGACCAGACTTAGCTAAAGTAAAAAAGCAGTAGAACCAGTGGCCGGGCAAACTCAGCAGGAAACAGCAATGCTGCAGGAAAGGTTATTAACTTGATCAAAGTTACTTAAGATATACGGCCAAAGGATTGGCAGTGGATGGCTAATGAGAGTGATGACCAGTAAGGAGGTCCCTAGGGAATTGACTGCCTAGGAACAATCTTGAATTCCAAACACCCCCCTTGCTATTGCCAGTATAATATTGGCTGGGTCTTGCCGCTCTAACCTTTCACAGGATCACCATTAGGTCAACTATTTCAGGGCACAGGGAGTAAGAGTGAGGGAGTCTACAGACAGGTGTGAGCAGGGCATAGGGAGTGTACAGACAGGTGTGAGCGGGACGTAGGGAGTGTACAGACAGGTGTGAGCAGGACGTAAGGAGTGTACAGACAGGTGTGAGGGAGTGTAGAGGCAGGTGAGAGCAGGGTACAGTGTTTTGGTCACTTCTTAACAATTAAGAATACACACACTGCTATCTGCTTCTGAACTTCCTGTATGAAAAACAAAAGGTTCCTTTATTCCTTATTCTCCATCAGAGGACAATACATCCGGGACATAGCATACTCTACTGTCAGGTTTCATATAACGATTCTTTTCAACTAAAATGTCCTTTTTCCAAAAATAAAGCATAAACATTAAACACAAACATCACCTCTCCTCCCCCTTTAGCCAGGAACAAAAAGGTTAGGCAACCTATTAGGTTAGACGGTTTGCAGATTTGCTTTGATCTAGAGAGGTCTAGAGTTGGCTTAGGTACCTCAGTTTGTTTGTTTAGAAATGGAAGGTTCTGCTGTTCCATTTGTTTCTGTTCCGGTTCAACAGTTGCAGCTATAGGTGCCACAGGTTTGTCAGTTGAATCAAGTCTGGTTTCACCAACTGGAGCAGATGTTCCCCAGAAATCTTCCACTGTGACTGGAGATCCTGGAAATTTGATTCTTTGGATTAGGCTTCTCTAATCTGGTCAGTGTGTCTCTTCCAGATCCCACAGGGAGATTCAACGTCACAGGACCCTGCCTAGGTTCTCTAAATGAGTTGGAAGGTTTTTCCAAGTGATGAGCATGTCGCCTTGGAAGTGATTACACCAGGGAGGCCCTGCAGTATTCCAAATGGTATTAGTTTGTATTGATATAGATGTGTGTGTGTGCTGATGGTTGTATACTTCCTGGAATTTTCACTCAGCTGCATTTGCAAAAATGCCTGTGATAGGTCAAGCTTTGTGAATGATTCACCACCATTCAAAGCAGCGAACAGGTCCTCAATTTTTGGTAGCAGGTACTGATGCATTTACAGGAAAGGTGATTTTATAGTCACCGCATATTCTGATAGACCTGTCACCCTTCACTACTGGGACTATTGGAGCTGCCCACTCTGCATAATCAACTTTTTCAACTATCTGAAAGTTTTAAAGTCGTTCTAGTTCCTGCTCAATTTTCTGTCACATTGAGTAAGGAACTGAAGATAGTTTGAAGAACCTTGGAGAAGCTTCGGCCTTCACAGCAAGTTTGGCTTCAATGTCTTTAATAATTCCAAGACCTTCTTTGAAGACATCAGTATGCTTGTCTAACAAGGACTGCAACATGGGGCTGCAATGCACTTTGTTTATTTTATTCCAGTCCAGCCGAATTTCTTTTAGCCAGTTCCTGCCCATAAGTGATGAACGATCCCCCTTCACAATGATAAGTGGCAACTTTGCTATTTGATCTCCATATTTAGCTTGAATGGACATTTTTCCAAGTATATTCACAGGCTCACCAATGTAGGTGTTAATCTGGAGGAGGGTTTTCTCCAATGGGCATTTCTTGAAAATTTTCTCCCATGTGTCCTCTGAAGCAATAGGAACAGATGCTGCAGTGTCAACCTCCATTTTACCATTTAAGTCAATGCCAATTTTTAGTCCTTCATCTAGTTTCAGATCAGACTGAATGCAATACAATTGCTCCTCTGCATTACAGCTGTTAGTTTCACTTTCTGTCTCATCTGAACTCGCATTACTTTTGTATTTGGTTTCCAAGTAATGCATCTTTTTAAATTGCTTGTTTATTTTCAAGCGCAACTTGTCTGTGTGCTCCTTGTGATGCTTTGTGAACACAGGACTACTTTTGTAACAAACAGCATAAGCAGCAAGTGATAGAGAGAGCTTTGTGATCTGAAAACCAACGGATCAGATCTAAACTCTGCAGTCCTGCCACATCCAGCCGTGAATGGTGGTGGACAATTAAACACTCACTGGAGGAGGAGTCTCCACAAATATCCTCCATCTTCAATGATGGAGGAGCCCAGCACATCAGTGCAAAAGATAAGGCTGAAGTATTTGCTACAACCTTCAGCCAGACGTGCCAAGTGGATGATCCATCTCGGTCTCCTCTGGAGGTCTCCAGCACCACAGATGCCAGTCTTCAGCCAATTCGATTCATGCCACGTGATATCAAGAAACGGCTGAAGGCACTGGATACTGCAAAGGCTATGGGACCTGACAATATTCCGGCAATAGTACTGAAGACTTGTGCTCCAGAACTTGTCGCATCCCTAGCAAAGTTGTTCCAGTACAGCTACAACACTGGCATCTACCCGGCTATGTGGAAAATTGCCCAGGTATGTCCTGTACACAAAAAGCAGGACAAATCCAACCCATCCAATTACTGTCCCATCAGTATACTCTCGATCATCAGTAAAGTAATGGAAGGGGTCATCAACAGTGCTATCAAGCAGCACTTGCTTATCAATAACCTGCTCACTGACGCCCAGTTTGGGTTCCACCAGGACCACTCAGCTCCTGACCTCATTACAGCCTTGCTTCAAATGTGGACAAAAGAACTGAACTCTTGAGGTGAGGTAAGAGTGACTGCCCTTGACACCAAGGCCGCATTTGACAGAGTGTGGCATGAAGGAGCCCTAGCAAAACTGGAGACAATGGGAATCAGGGGTAAAACTCTCCTCTGGTTGAAGTCATACCTAGCACAAAGGAAGATGATTGTGGTTGTTGGAGATCAGTCATCTCGGATCCAGGACATCACTGCAGGAGTTCCTCAGGGTAGTGTCCTCGGCACAACCATCTTCAGCTGCTTCATCAATGACCTTCCTTCCATCATAAGGTCAGAAGTGGGGATGTTCGCTGATGATTGCACAATATTCAGCACCATTTGCAACTCCTCAAATACTGAAGCAGTCCATGTCCAAATGCAGCAAGACCTGGACAATATCCAGGCTTGGGCTGACAAGTGGCATGTAACATTTGCGCCACACAAGTGCCAGGCAATGACCATCTCCAACAAGAGAGAATCCAACCATCGCCCCTTGATGTTCAATGGCATTACCATCACTGAATCCCCCACTATCAACATCCTGGGCGTTACCATTGACCAGAAACTGAACTGGACTAGCCATATAAATACTGTGGCTACAAGAGCAGGTCAGAGGCTATGAATCGTGCGACGAGTAACCCACCTCCTGGAAGTTCCCCTCCAAGTCACTCACCATCCTGACTTGGAAATATATCGCCGTTCGTTCACTGTCACTGGATCAAAATCCTGGAACTCCCTCCCTAACAGCACTGTGGGTGTACCTGCACCACATGGATTGTAACAGTTCAAGAAGGCAGCTCACCACCACCTTCTCAAGAGCAACTAGGGATGGGCAATAAATACTGGCCCAGCCAGCAAAGCCCACGTCCCGTGGATGAATTTTTTTTAAAAATGCCCTTTTCTTGGTGGTACTGCTTTACTGTGACCAGCCTTTGATCTACCTGCACGCTGTGTGTATCCTTTTTTCCCCACAGCAACAATTAGCGGGTTTCCACTTACAGGCTTCTGCATTATGCCCTATTCCACTATGGCGGTAACATGTTTGGAAGCGAGTATACCCTGACTTTACTATTTTAACTTTGCCATTGTTAGAATGCGCTTTCAAATCTCCAGCTTGTTTCTCTGCCATTTCTATGCTTTGTGCAATCTCGAATGCTCTCTTCAGTGTCAACTCTTGCTCCGGTAACAATCTACGCCGAATTCTTTCATTTTTTAGTCCCCAAACCAAGCGATCACGCAACGCTTCTTCCAGGTAACCTTTAAAGTCACAATGTTCCGCTAATTCTCTCAACACAGCCAGGAACTGGGAAACTGACTCACTCTCATGCTGTTCTCTCCAGTGAAACTTGAATCTCTCAGCAATAACTGCGGGACTGGGATCGATGTGATTTTTCAAAATGTCCACAAGCTCTTTAAAGCTTTTATCTGCTGGCTTGTCAGGAGCAATGAGATTTCTCCAGTAAAGTGAAATTTTTCATTCCGATCAATGTAAGAAACATTGAGACTTACTCTTCCTCTTCAATATCATTTGATAATGAAAAACTGTTCCATTTGCTTGATATAAACTACAAAGTCCATAGTAGCTGGATCAAAAGCCTCTAAAGTCCCTGATAATGATGATCGCATCCTTGTCGCCATTTGAAGCGTTTTTTTACTTCTTAACAATTGAGAAGACACACACAGCTATCTGCTTCTGAACTCCAACTTCGTGTATGAAAAACAGAAGGTTCCTTTATCCCTTATTCTACACCAGAGGGCAATACATCCGGGACCTAGCACACCCTACTGGCAGGTTTTATATAACAATTCCTTTAAACTAAAATGTCTTTTTACAAAAAAAGCATAAACATCAAACAGAAACTTTGCACATAGGGAAACACGTGAGAGAGTGTACAGACAGGTGTGAAGAGGGCAGAGGGAGTGTAAAGACAGGCTTGAAGGGCGCATAGAGAGTGTTAGACAGGTGTGAGCAGGGTGTTGGGAGTGTACAGACAGGTGTGAGCAGGGTGTTGGGAGTGTACAGACAGGTGTGAGCAGGGTGTTGGGAATGTATAGACAGGTGTGAGCAGGGTGTTGGGAGTGTACAGACAGGTGTGAGCAGGGTGTACTGAGTGCACAGGCAGGTGTGAGCGACATGTAGGGGATGTACAGACAGGTGTGCTCAGGGTGTTGAGAGTGTACAACCAGGCGTTAGCAAGGGCTATGGAGTAAGAGTGAGGGAGCATACAGTCAGGTGTGAACAGGGTGTAGGGAGTAAGAGTGAGGGAGCGTATAGTCAGGTGTGAGCAGGGCATAGGGAGTGTACAGACAGGTATGAGCAGGGCATAGGGATTGTACAGACAGGTGTGAGCAGGGTGTAGGAGTGTACAGACAGTGTGAGCAGGGTGTAGGGGGTGTACAGACAGGTGTGAGCAGGGCGTAGGGAGTGTACAGACAGGTGTGAGCAGGGCATAGGGAGTGCACAGACAGGTGTGAGCAGGGCGTAGGGAGTGTACAGACAGGTGTGAGCAGGGCATAGAGAGTGTACAGACAGGTACACAGGGTGTAGGGTGTATAGACATCTGAGAACAGGAGGTAGGGAGTGTACAGACAGGTGTGAGCAGGGCATAGGGAGTGTACAGACAGGTGTGAGCAGGGCATAGGGTTTATACAGACAGGTGTGAGCAGGGCATAGGGAGTGTACGGACAGGTATGAGCAGGGCATAGGGATTGTACAGACAGGTGTGAGCAGGGCGTAGGGAGTGTACAGACAGGCGTGAGCAGGGCGGAGGGTGTATAGACAGGTGTGAGCAGGGCATAGGGAGTGTACAGGCAGGTGTGAGCACGGCGTAGGGAGTGTACAGACAGGTGTGAACAGGGCGTAGGGAGTGTACAGACAGGCGTGAGCAGGGCATAGGGAGTGTACAGACAGGTACACAGTGTGTAGGGTGTATAGACATCTGAGAATGGGGTAGGGTGTGTACAGACAGGTGTGAGCAGGGCGTAGGGAGTGTACAGACAGGTGTGAGCAGGGCGTAGGGAGTGTACAGACAGGTGTGAGCAGGGCATAGGGATTGTACAGACAGGTGTGAGCAGGGCGTAGGGAGTGTACAGACAGGTGTGAGCAGGGTGTAGGGAGTGTACAGACAGGCGTGAGCAGGGCATAGGGAGTGTACAGATAGGTGTGAGCAGGGCGTAGGGAGTGTACAGACAGGTGTGAGCAGGGTGTAGGGAGTGTACAGACAGGTGTGAGCAGGGCGTAGGGAGCATACAGATAGGTGTGAGCAGGGCGTAGGGAGTGTACAGACAGGTACACAGGGTGTAGGGTGTATAGACATCTGAGAACGGAGGGTAGGATGTGCACAGACAGGTTTGAGCAGGGAATAGGGAGTACAGATGTATGTGAGCAGGGCATAGGGAGTAACCTTGAGGGGGTGTACATTCAGGTGTGAGCAGGGTGTAATGAAATAATCACTACCACCGTGCTAAATGGCATAGATTTTGAACAGATCTAGCGACTCAAAACTGGGCATCCAGGAGGCACTGTGGGCCATCAGCAGCAGCAGAATTGTATTCAACCACAATCTGTAACCTCATGGCCTGGCATATTCCCCACTGTACCATTACCGTCAAGCCAGGGGATGAACCCTGGCTCAAGAAGAGTACAGGAAGGCCTGTCAGGAACAGCAGCAGGAATACCTAAAAATGAGGTGTTGACCTGGTGAAGCTACAACACTGGACTACTTGCATGCCAAACAGTGAAACTAGCATGTGATAGGCAGAGCTAGGTGATCCCACAACCAACGGATCAGATCTAAGCTCTGCGGTCCTGCCACATCCAATTGTGTATGGTGGTGGACAATTAAACACTCACTGGAGGAGGCTCCAAAAATATCCCCATCCTCAACAATGCAGGAGCCCAGCACACGAGTGCAAAAGATAATCATGGTCAGGCTTTTGACTTTGCCATCTCATGTGACCTCACTACTTACATTGTGTCAATTGCAGATAAGACCATCTCCTAATCATTTCCTCGTGTCACTTCACCCACATTCCTCTTCCTCCTCCCATCTCTACTTCTTTCTTTGACCACTCATTGAAAAAAACCTCTCTTCCAGTTCACTTAGAACTCATTTTTAAATCCAAATCTCTAGCCTTTGGCAGTCCATTCACTATGACATTTTTCAGCTCAATCACACCCTCATTTCCAATTTTGATATGAAATAGACCTCAATAAAGCCATTATTCTCTCCCACCTTGGCCAGTTCCCAGTACTGCCCTCATTTCTGCTCCACAGACTCGAAAGGATATAATAAACAACTGGTTCGGCCATTCATTGTTTTATCTAGTGTGAGAATGGATGTGTTTTTTATATTTTTGGGGAATATTGTGTTATTCTGTACAGAAGGCTAGGTGTCTCTGTGTGTGCCTTAATTAAGCTGGGCAGAGATTGATAGGAGTCAGGTTGTCTGGGGGGTTCGAAACATGAAAAGGATAGAGGTGTTAGGTTTGAGGTACAAGTGAATAGGTTAGACCTAACATTTGCATTTTTAGATAAGTTGAGAGTTTGTTTGAATATCAAAGGAGGGTCAGAGGTAGCAAGAAACATGTCTGCATCTTTCAGGAGTTCCATAGGTAAATAGTAGTGGGGATATTATATTTTATTGACCCGAAAGCAAAGACAAGATAGAGACACAAAAGATTTTATATTTGGAATGATTTGAACTTCAAGGAGGTGTGGGAACAATGGAACCTGAAATGAAAGGGGGAAAAAGGTATTTTAGAGTCACTGTGGGGAGCTTAGCAAGAGATAGCTGGAGCTGAGCTGGGAGCCATTAGCTCTGGGCTGGGAGGAAGTGCAGTGTAAATCAACCATCTAGTCAAGCTAGAGAAACTTAGGCTGAAGCAAGCAGTTTTATTCTAAAGTGGATTCCACTGCAGAGTGGATGAGGGTAGAGGTCATGTGGTATGCCTTAATTGAAGCTACAGCAGTTTGCCTTGTGTAATATTATTGGATTTCTTATATAGTTAACATCGATAAGGAAGTGTTGCTTGGCGGTGTTAACTTGAGGATCTGGCCAAGTAAGGAATCTTTTGGGGGGAATGTTTTGTAAGAATAACCTTAATTGTGTAACTGTAATCTTGTGTGCTTAGGTTTTCTTTTATTCTTGCTAATAAAACCTTTATTTGTAATTTTTAAAATCCCAAAAATGTTATTGGAGCTCTTACTGCTGAGATTGAGACGTCGTCAGTTGCACCTCAACAAGGCTGGGGCCAGTGTCCTTTTACGGAGGTTCACTCATGATTGGGGAGGGTTTAAACAAATTTGCAGAGGGATGGGCACCAGCATATAGAAGGGGAAAAGAGGAATAAGGTGCATTAAGTAAGACTGTTGGTTAGTACTAGAGAAGGAAGTAGTACCATATTAGACAGGAGCGAACTTAGAATGAAATGACCGGTTTACAATACATGTATATAAACACACAAAGTGTGGTGAATAAGATTGGTGGACTAATGCACAAATAGCCATGTGAAAATATGGCTATATCATCCTCCAGGGGAGCCACCTTTGGAAGTACAGTCGCAGGCACAAGGGCAATAATGGAAACATGGCTTAAAAATGGGGAGGACTAGGTGCTTAATATTCAAAGATTCAAAATCTTCAGAAAGGATGGGGAAGGGGAAAAGGGAGGTGGGATGACAGCACTGATTAAAGAAGACATTGCAGTTTTGGAAAGAGAAGATGTCCTTGAGGGGGCTAGGACAGAATATATTTGGTTAGAGTTGAGAAGCAAAAAGGGTATGATCACATTACTAGGGGTGTTCTACAGGCCTCCGGATAGAAAGAGAAAGAGGAGCAATTCCACCGGGAAATCAGGGATGTGCAAGATCTGCAGAGTAGTGACATTGGGGAACTTCAATTACCCAAATATCTTTTGGGATAATGTTAGAGTAAAGGCAGATTGAAGGGTGGCAAATGTAACCCCACTATTTAAAAAAGCAGGGAGAAAACAGGGAATTTAGTGGGGAAAATGCTAGGGCAGAATTTTCTGCTTGATGTGTGGTGTGGGGGCTGGGCCCCACACGTCAGTGCGTAAAAAGACACGCGTAAAAGATGTCGGGCGAGCGTCCCGAAGTCATCGTGCGTCATCGCGATATTTCGCTGCGTGGGGGCGCGGTGAAGTTTGACACGCGCCCGTCATTCATTAACGGGCTAGTTAAGGCCCTGAAATTGGCAATCGATGCCGATTTTCAGGTGCCCATGCGATCTTCGGGTCGGCGCACGGGCGCAACGGGCAAGCAGGTAAGAGACTTTTTAATAAAACTCATCCACGGGCGGGATAAGAGGGCTCAGTGGGGTTGTCAATCTGGTCTGTGAGTATTTATTGCAGAAAGTTTTTTAAACTTGCCTGTGTGATCTGTCGCAGTTCAAAACGAATTCCAGGAGCTTTCTGTGTACTTTGAATCTGCTGTCAGTAATCTTTATCGGGCCTGCAGTTTTCCAGAGGCCTCCCTGTAGCCTGGGGGTATGGGTTCTGACATGTCCACTGGAGGCAGCTCCTCTGAAGAGGAAAAGAGGGATAGAATAAGGAGGAGGCCAGGAGTGGACAATCAGCCTCCAGGGGAGCCACCTTTGGGAATACAGTCGCAGGCACAAGGGGCGCAGGGCCAAGAGATAGCCCAAGGTGGAAGGGGCTGCAGAAGACACCACTATCCTACTGCCAGGGTATACAGGCAGCGAAGCAGCTACCTCAATATGACTGAGGTGCAGTGCCAAAGGAGACTCCGACTGTCAAGGGAGACAGTCAACTATATCTGTCAGATGATTGGCCCTGAGATCTCTCCTAACCCCATGCCAGCGGCTCTGAAGCTCACAGCTGCCCTCAACTTATATGCCTCTGGCTCCATCCAGGGCTCGGTGGGTGATCTTTGCGGTGTCTCCCAATCAGCTGTGCACACTTGTGTCAAGCAGGTTACAGACGCTCTGTTCAGGTGTGCATTGACCTTCATCCACTACCGCTGGGACCAGGCAAGCCAGACACAGCAAACCAGAGGCTTTGCAGCCATTGCTGGATTCCCCCGCGTCCAGGGTGCAATAGGCTGTACACATGTGGCCATCAAGGCGCCAGCAGGTGAGCCCGGTGCCTTCGTCAACAGGAAGGGTTTCCACTCCATGAACGTGCAGATAGTGTGTGATCACAGGATTCAGATTCTGCAAGTCTGTGCAAGGTACCCAGGCAGCTCCCACGAGCCTACATCCTCAGACACTCCCAGGTGCCAGGGCTCTTCAGTGCTCCGGCCCGGCTGGATGGTTGGCTGCTGGGTGACAAGGGCTATCCCCTCAGAAGGTGGCTCATGATGCCTCTCCGCCATCCAAGAACAGAAGCTGAGGAGCATTCTATAGGAGCCACGGCACCACAAGGGCTGTGGTGGAGAGAGCCATCGGTCTTCTCAAGATGCGCTTCCGATGCTTGGACCACTCGGGGAACACTCCAGTACCCCCCAGATCGCGTCTCGGTGATAGTAGTTGCATGGCTGTGCTCTGCACAATCTTGCGCTGGAAAGGAGGGGACACAGTGGATGATGAAGACGTTGACGCAGTGGATATGGCTGCACACGATGAGTCCAGCACTGATTCTGAGGATGAGGAAGCACAGGGGAATGATGAGGGGTTAAACACTGACCCAGGACTACACCAAGGAGGCAGGGACACCCGGGAGACTTTAATCCAGCGAACCTTCAGCTAGCTCCACACAAATGGATCAGGAGGACCAGCCTTGCCTGGCGCTTCCACACTTAACACCAAAGTGCTAAATCTGCCAGGTCATCAGCTGCAACTAAGGGCTTTGGACATAAACCTTAATGTCCACTCAGACACTCATGATGTGTATGTAAAACATACAAATCCAGATCAAAGGAGCCACCCTCAGCCATGGTAACACATCTAGTTTTAATTTTCACCATCATAAGGTCACAAAAAATCAAACCAAAACGTTTTTCAAACATAAACAAATAATAATTCCCTCTTCTCGGGCCAACACAAAGGCACCAATGAGAAATTCATGGTGTGCCTAAGGTGCCTTATGCTTTCGTCTTGGTGCCGCCCCATCGCTCGGAGTGGCCTCTGAGACAGCCTGCCGACTCTGCTGCTCTGTTGGTCTTGATAACCTTGGCGGACATCCTCTGGCCCGTGGAGCCTGTGCTGGCCCCGCCTGGGAGGGATCTGCCAGGTCCACAGTTGGCATTTCCCCAGTCGTCGCAGCTTCACCCAATGAAGCGGTCACTGGGAGAGGGGCGGAGCAGCTGGTGCCCTCATCCAGAGCATCGTGAGAGGAGCCCACAGATACAACAGGCAGCTGCTCCGCCGACGTGAGGTCGCCCCGGACCTCCCTGCTCACCATCAATGGATGGGCAACAAGCTGGGAAGCTTGAAGCCCACACCATCTCCCACATTGGCAATGACCAGCTGTGGCCACTGGCGCTGTGAGGGCTTGCAGGTCTGAGCGTATCCCCAGGAGGACCTGCTTGTTCTCCTGGAAGCCCCTCTCCACGAGAGTCACCACTCTCTCCATGGAGGAAGCATGACGCTCTGCCATGAGACTCATTGCATCACTGATGCTCCACGTGGACTCCTCCACCACGGACACCATGCGAAGCATAGTCTCATGCAACACACCCAGATGCTCCCGCACACCTCCCGCATTTCCTGCAGCTGCTACGTCGCAGATGACTCCAGAGGCACATCATCACGCATCGACTCAGCATGTGCCTGGTCCCCTGCAGCCTTCCAACTGCTGGCGCCATCGGCACTCTCTGTCTCTGCCAACTCCTCCAGCAATTGTGAAGTGCCTTCTCCATTGTGCCCTGGGACACTAGCCGATGTTGCAATGTCCACCGATGTGCTAGCATCT